>NC_064640.1:865284784-865936892 GCF_023864345.2 Schistocerca serialis cubense
ATAACATTTTTAACATCTTTCATAACATACGGTTTGTTGCGCTCGTCTACCGATCTTAATTTTCGAGATATCTAATTCTGAAATTAGGGACTCCTTAGTTGGACACCCTGTATGTGTCCTGTATAGAAGATACGCGTCTACCCATTCAGAGATGACCCGTAATGGCAGTTCGATGAACATTCACTTCATATACGACAGAAATTCTCATAAAATAACTGTGCTGTGGCGTTACCCTAAGTAAAGTGATAAAAAACCGAAAACAAATTGAAAGCCTGCCGTTACCTTATACTTTAACACAGAAGTTCGTAAGAGACTTTGACCTTGGTTTTCCATTTCGTGATAGATTGCCATTATTTGGAAGCTTAAACACTAACAAAAACTAGTGTTGCCCTCTGGGAGGATTTTGAGTCTTGACCGTTTGTTTGTCTAATGTAAAAAAGGGTATCCGACAGTAATTAGGTATATAATGCAATTAATAGAAAAACTAAACAGGCTTTACTTTGGGGCTAATAAAAGTAGAAAGGTTCATTCGAAAGATAAACGGTCGCCAGTCTAATCAGGCATATTAATTTGAAACATTATGTTTAAGGAAATTGAATATTAGCTGTCGTAGTGACATTCATTAAGACTCCCTTTGAATAGCACACTGGATACACACGAATACAGGGCGATCTAAGTTGTGGGTAGCAGTAGTTACAATTAATGCACATACCAGTAATCATAGAAAGCAGGATCGTATCATACTCATAATACTAACAGTTACAATTACTATCAACACTTGATTCAGTAGTGAAATGTTACTGCAGGCAACACTGAACTAAAGTTGGGCATGAAAAGATTTCTGACTTAGCTGACATACAAATACCACACATAAAATTAAATAATACTACAATTACACTGTTTATATTCTCATTTATGGAAATGGGTCATATTTCCTTAGTAGCGACAATATTGCATTTATCTTCCTAATAAGAGAAGAATATAGTGGGGACCCATAAACTGACAGTGTCTCAATCGGCAACTCTATGATTATTTCAGAAGCAAAGTTCAATTCAACTAAAATTAATTCTTAGCGCCACTTGGAATAATTTACGTTTTCATCCTTTAAAGCAAATTACTCAACACTGAGCTCGATTAACCTCAAAAAATTCATTCATGATAGCAACCAAGGCTAAATTACGTTTCATACAAGTTTAATTTATGCGCTTTTTTCATCACCTGTGAAGCATGTATTTTAGACAGTAACATTTTCACACTCTGGCACTGAATTTTTGAACATTTAACACACAGAAGCAAATCACTAGTTTGTTAGAAACAGGACACTCGGTTTTCTGCACACTTAGGAGGGTATCTTTCATCGGTTCGTGATTAGGATAAAGTTAGGGTTCAAAACATCGATTTATGGCATTTGTATTATTATTGAAAACACACATACAACTGGTCCATGCTATAATAAATATCTGTGTGCCTGAAGTTGGTGGAGCAGTGGCGAAATAGTGGTGGCAAGCGACGTGGCGGTTAAGTGTACTCACGGCTCTTGATGTTGAATGCTCTTTACAATTTCTTATTGGCGACGGACTTTTATCGTATTAGAGCCATTCCTTATTGCCAAGTGCACCATGCAATAGCCAAATCCACATCCGAGGCAAAATTCCATGCAAAATGGCTTCCAAATGCCTCCCTTGGCACCCTCGATGTGTATGGTGCAATGAATAGCCACTGACTGCGTGCCGTTCCCTCCAAGGAGCCAAAACCACCTTTTACCTAGCGCCAAGCCACTTCCGTTGCGGAGGGGCTTCCCTACAGCCGGTCGCCATTGACCGAACTGTTCTAGGTGCTTCAGTCCGGAACCGCGCTGCTGCTAAGGTCGCAGGTTCGAGTCCTGCCTCAGGCATGGATGTGTGTGATGTCCTTAGGTTAGTTAGGTTTAAGTAGTTCTAAGTCTAGGGGACTGATGAACTCAGATGTTAAGTCCCATAGTGCTTAGAGCCATTTGAACCATTTTTGAGCTTCCCTACAGCTTTTACATTTCACAATACAAGTTCCCTAAGCATGAACCAGCTTCTAATATACAAATTTTTCTTTGTGAACATACATATGTTATAAAATTTCATTATTTTAAACATCATTTAGTTTTTACCATACATACATTGCAAACTTTAAATTTCTTGTCACAAATCAATGACGTTAATTAACAAAGAACAAACACTTCATAGTCAGACATATAGTTACACAGTATAAACCTACCTCTAATCGATATTGGTGTTACAAGCTGACCCGCAGAATAATTAACATAAGCTAAATCAAGGTATACCTGAAACAATAATCTTTACGACAGATCTGATGTAGGTACTGACTATCTGTGCCAATGAATTATACCTTTAGGTGTAATTCGTGTAGTGCAAATGTATTCGCACACTGTATGCTACAACAGCTAATGAAATGAAATGAAACTCTGCGATCCGGCTCTCAATGCGGTATCGCCCGCTAAATTAGCCGCACTTTCAAATACGCCCACCCCACTCTGTTACAAATTCCTTGCGCGCTATGCGGCTCCTTGGTGAATACAGGAGAGAGGAACAAATGCCATTCATAAACAGAGAATTCAGATATTAATTTATTCTGTATCTAATATCAAGTACTAAATATAATACATAACTATGTCGCTGTAGCTGCAACGTCAGTTGCTAACATTGGCTTTGAAGGTGAAACAGATACAGATACTGCAGATTTACAAATCAGCCTGTCTTCATTACAATTAACTGTTCAGTAAATCACAAACCCTGCCCACTACGAAAGCCTGTTACTGTTGTTGAACGGTCAAACACACAAAATAGCTCAGTGCACGAATGTTCGAACTGAAGTACACCCGCCGCTGGAGCACCAGAGAGGAGATGTTAGCTTCTCATTGGCAGCGGCGTAATCGTTTGTGGCAGCGCGCTCATGCCGCGGTGACGGCTGTAGGAAACACGGCGGCGTAACTGGCGGCGCGCGTATTTGAAAGTGCAGCCGACCGGATAGCGGCCGATACCACTCCCAAGAGTACACGATGTCGACCGGCTGCTGAGACATCCTCCGCCATGTGGCGGGGCATCGGATGAACACACATCTCTCCGGCCGATGCGGCGGTTAGACCTTGTAGCCGATACCTCTTAACAGGCAGCTCGTTAAGTGGCATCACGAGGCTCTCCGGTCTAGTCCACCCACAAAGGAAAACTCCTTGGCAATACCGGGAATCGATCCCGGGACCTCAGCACGGTAGCTATCTTCACTGACCACTCAGCTATGGAGGCAGACCCAACAAACAATCAATTTCGGAAAAAAGTGGGCTTGTGTGAATATCGAAATCTCCGTCACTTCAACGCCGTGCCGTGATGTTCCACTGCGACACGAGCTTACGTGGTTAGCTGAAAATATCATATGAAAAATAAGCCACTGCCATAACTGGCGGCAGTTTATTTTGTCTCTGCTTGAAATACAGTGAAAGCAAAACATAGTTTCTTCGAGAACGTAGTTCTTTAGGGGAGTTAGAAGGGGAAATATTTTTTCACATTTTAGGATTTTTATCTCATTATAAAATTTGCAATTTTCAGAATAAAATGATGTATATATCACTTATAAACTCACATAGGAAATATTTTATTTTAATTTTTTTAATATAATCTACACCGGTTGAAAATGTTAAAATTTTTATGTGCATTACTTGAAAATCTAATGAAATCGGTAATTTTTTATGGAAGGCTGTGGATTGCTGTGTTATAAAGGTTAAGTGTTGGTCAAGTCCATGAGGAAGTTGAAACAAAGTTTGAGGGACAAGAAACTTTCTGATGGTAAAACCATAAGAGGCAGGCTGACAGACAAAATGATTGACCTTGCAAGCATACTGCGAGACCCACTCAGTCCACTGGAAACGTGTGTTGCTTATCAGAGATATGTCAGAAGAAATTGTGACTCATACCAATGTGAAATTTCTTCATACCGATCAAAATTTTCTCACCAACACCGCACGGAACTACGAGACATGAATGTCAATGAACTTAGAGCACTATTTGGACTATTATATTTTAGTGCCAATCACGAAAATTTAGGGTCAATTTTCAATTTTCGCAAATATCTCAATGGTGCGGAAAGTTTGAGGTCATCCACATGAGTGCTTAAAGGAATCCGTTAAACTTCGGTTACACGGTAAATCAGACAAATCTGAAGGCCGTAAATTCAACTAAATACCAAGGAATTACAATTACGAACAATTTGAATGGGAAAGAACACACAGAAATTGTTGTGGGGAAGGCAAAACAAAGATTGCGTTTTCTTGGCGAAACACTTAGAAAACGAAGCAAATCTACTACAGACTGCCTACAGTATGCTTGTCCGTCCTCTTTTAGAGTACTGCTGCGCGACCAGTGATCCTTATCAGATAGGGTTAACAGAGTACATAGAGAAAGTTCAAAGAAGAGCAGCACGTTTTGCACTATCGCAAAATAGGGGAAAAAGTGTCATAGACGTGGTGTAGGATTTGAGATGGACACCATTAAAACAGAGGAGTTCTTTGCGGCGGAAACTTCTTACGAAATTTCAATCACCAACTATCTCCGCCAAATGCGAAAATATTTTAGTGACGCAGACCTACATAGAGAGAAACGATCACCATAATAAAATAAGGGAAATCAGAGCTCGCACGGATGTATATAGGTGTTCGTTTTTTCCGCGTGCTGTTCGAAAGGCACTTAGGTGGGATTTGCAGGGTATCCATGTACAGTTGTGCTCAAAAGTATCCGAACGACCTGAATTGCATTTCGCCTGATTCGCATGCAACCCACATAACGCAGCTGTCTAGCAGGTCCTCTAATCGCTCCTTGGTACAGTCGTTTGACTATTGAAAATGGTTACAAGAAGTCACCCCTAGAAAACACTACTCTGTATCGCAATAACTCAAGATGTAAAGTAATACTACGATACTACAAATATCAGGGAACACCTTATCACAGGTAAGACTGTCCTTAAGGCTTGTAAGCTCACATTTATTACAATAAATGACATACCTTAAATGTTACCACTCTCATTATTACGTCAGATAGGTAATGCACTTCGTAAGTTCGTCGTATTCATGATTTCCTCTTCAAAGTAACATACCGTACTTATTATTTAACACAAAATGACATTAAAAATTTAAGTTATTCACGAGCAGCTAGTTGAGAATATGTATGAACTTCAAATGACACGACGAACCGTCTCGTTCTGCATATGGATTCAAACCCAGGTCATGCAGACTAAGCAATGATTTCGTGACTGACGGAAACTAACAGTCATTCCTGATTAAGCATACAGGGAGTGATATACCTCGATTTTAGACATTATCAGTTAGCAAATATCAACTTTAAATCACATAACGCAAACATTTTTAACGGACGCGAATTCCTACCCAGCGCCTATTGTCCCTGCTAACGAACTACGAGAGATGTTAAATATTGCTCCTTAACAAGTAACTTACTTGAAATGCCGTGAGGTAAAGCTTTGTGTTGGACAGGGATTCGAACCCAGAACCTAATCGGATAGATATCGAAGCACAATGAACTGTGACGTATCGCATTTTCTCGGCAGTAACTAGATGTTTTAACTGAAATGACGAGACGAAACATTAATTTTTTCCTTCCCAGGACTCCAACCCAGCATCTATCGTTGTTTTATTCTAGAGAAAACGTTAAATACGGGTTTGTTGCACCAGCAGCGACATGTGAGCATGTTTGAACTAGAAATAATATGACGAAGAGTTCAGTGCGGACTGGGAATAGAGCCCCACACATATCGTTGTTGGCTACACACAAATAGACGTCAGCTACCGAATTTTTCTCCACCAGCAGCTTGGAATAACATCTTGAACTTACAGTGATCTCGCAAATAGTTCTGTGTCTCACTGGGAGTCAAAAACGTCAAATATCGTTAATGTTGATAACGAATGAAAATACATTAAAAATCGAAATTATTATCCACCAGCAGATGGGTGTTCCCATGGTAGATCTTGATAATTCATAATGAAATCTTTAGTGCCGGACCAGGATTCGAACCCATTCACGCGCAATATGTGGAGATGTTAAGAAATCAGCAGTTTTGAACAAACAACAAATTGTAGCCGAGCTGTATTGTCACGAAGGGAACAAATTCCACGTTAAGGGCGATCTGAGTTGCATTCCCAGTTCAGAACCAATTTTATCGACATACAGAAGCTCAGATAAAAGGTGGAATAAGTGTCCTGTGATCCTACATAGCGTTTGTTTCGTCACTAGAAATAAATAACTAGTATAAGAAAGGTTGCTGGTGACAGAGATTCTATATGTCGCCACTCTAGACTTTATTGTGGCTCAACCTAACGTCTACTTGGTAGAGAAGGAGCCGGCCGCGGTGGCCTAGTGGTTCTAGGCGCGCAGTCCGGAACCGCGCGACTGCTACGGTCGCAGGTTCGAATCCTGCCTCGGGCATGGATGTGAGTGATGTCCTTAGGTTAGTTGGGTTTAAGTAGTTCTAAGTTCTAGGGGACTGATGACCACAGTAGTTAAGTCCCATAGTGCTCAGAACCATTTGACACATTTTTGTAGAAAAGGAATATCATTTTTAATGAGAATTTCAGACAACAATGCCATTATATCTTCTTCACATGGTGTAGCCAGAAGAGAATGGAATCTGTCTCTCCCTATCTAAAATCACTGACCGAAGTTGGAATCGAACCCAGACCATAGATATATGAACCTATCATCAGCACAACAGACCACCAAATCCTCTGCTTCAAGTTGTGTATGACAGACAATGTTTTAGGAAATCAATTGTTTTCCTTTGCAATAAACGGAATGATTTTCATTCTAAGCTATCCAAGTACAAAATTTTCGCAAAAAAGTGGTTCAAATGGCTCTGAGCACTACGGGACTTAACTTCTAAGGTCATCAGTCCCCTAGAACTTAAACTACTTAAACCTAACTAACCTAAGGACATCACACACATCCATGCCCGAGGCAGAATTCGTACCTGCGACCGTAGCGGCCGCGCGGTTCCAGACTGTAGCGCCTTTAACCGCTTGGCCACCACAGCCGGCAAAATTTTCGCAATATTTGTTCAAATTTAATATTCGCTTCTATAATGTAGGAAACTATTTCACTGTTCCAAAACTTGCATCCGACTCATTGACCTTACACTTAGTCGCTGACCATAAATTCTAGCTCAGAGTGACACCAGTTTAAGTAACCTAATGTAGCGAAGACTGTTTGCCAGTGCTCTTTCTCACCGGAAAATACGCAATTTACTCATTGGGCTCCACAAGTACACTGTAACAGTAATTTCTGTGTGTATGCAACGCATACGGATTAGAATTTAGAGGGCCCTTTTTCATTACAGGCCCTGGGTAGTGCAACATCATACTGACAACAGTAATGTGCTTATACTGACAACCTGACTGTTCGTTTTACCTGATTTTGTAATCATTTAAATAAAACAACAGGACATTCCAGTGGGAGACATTTCGTCCCCTTTTTCCTTCTGTGAAATTTGCCAGTAAGCTTTTTGCCTTCCAACCACTGAAATGCGGCAGAGTACGGCCGGTAAATGATTCACAATGCATGATTTAGTGCCGTTAAGACGATTTATTTAAACGTCACAAGACTGCACATAGGTGCAATCGATTTCGACGTGCAAAGTGTTTTTTATCTTCCTTTTGCGACAGGTGGGCATAAGTGATTTCCAAAGACTTTTTATTGTACTGAAATAATCTTTTGTCACAAAGTAATAAGGTAGGTGTTTTATTCGTATATATTTTGTAGGAAATTGTAATCGTGATGGAAGATTATACACCTAAATGTTTGACACAACTGGTAGGAGAAACCGCTGCATACTAAACAAACCCTGCGCCTCCTCTCCATATCCTCTTATGACACGAGCATGGGATTCTCCTCGCATACCGCTACAGAGCTGTTCCTAGCATAGCTGAGAACTGGCAACATCGTCACAAACATTTGGCAACACTGTGACACTGCAATCACTTCCGCGTATGGTACTGAATTGACTCGCTAAATTCACTTGATATTCCCTTTCCATTTGAATGACTCGTGCTATATAATCCTCATGTAAACTAAGACATTGAGACAGAAAATTCAATTTCTTGACTAAAGAAATGCTATTCTTCACATAAGTGACAATTTTTATTGTCTTTCACGATGCGTTATGAGGCTGAGCGACAACTATCATGAGGAGGAGGAGATTATTGTTTAACGTCCCGTCGACAACGAGGTCATTAGAGACGGAGCGAAAGCTCGGGTGAGGGAAGGACGGGGAAGGAAATCGGCCGTGCCCTTTCAAAGGAACCATCCCGGCATTTGCCTGAAGCGATTTAGGGAAATCACGGAAAACCTAAATCAGGATGGTCGGAGACGGGATTGAACCGTCGTCCTCCCGAATGCGAGCCTAGTGTGCTAACCACTGCGCCACCTCGCTCGGTAAATATCATGATGAGAGCTCTTGGCTTTCTGACTGCCAAGCTGCTTCGCAATACCAGCGTCTCTGAAGAAATTCGAAACGACCATCAGCGATATGAATTTCAATATTGTTCTTCACTTAAGACTGGAAATGAACCTCTTGATTACTATAGGGCCTCTATGCTAAATTTCCACAGTAGCAATTAGGAACTCCCTGCAGACATTTGCTAAAAGCGGCTCTAGCAACTTACTTTTTCTCTGGGTAGCTTCAAATATGGGCAATTTTGTCGCCTTAAATCCAATTGAATATTTTAAGTATCACTTTTCCTTTAATTAAAGTATAGACCTCAAAACAAGCAATTTGCCTGAGTAGCTATAGAGCAGGTTCTGATAGGTATTGACACAATCCATTTACCATAGAGAATTGTTGTGGACTGGCCAGACAGCAAATCCACTATGACCGGTAGCCGAAAGGCACGCGTTAAGCTCACGCAGGCTGGCGTGAGGTCTGGAACAGGACACGGAAATGAGACTAGTAAAAAAGGTACGTAGCTGCTGGAATACTTAACTTTAATCCATAATTGGTGAACATCGCTCTTGACGGTACATGTTTTACAGCATCAATAGCAAATGATAAAGGCGCCTTGCTAGGTCGTAGCAAATGACGTAGCTGAAGGCTATGCTAACTATCGTCTCGGCAAATGAGAGCGTAATTTGTCAGTGAACCATCGCTAGCAAAGTCGTCTATACAACTGGGGCGAGTGCTAGGAAGTCTCTCTAGGCCTGCCGTGTGGCGGCGATCGGTCTGCAATCACTGATAGTGGCGACACGCGGGTCCGACGTATACTAACGGACCGCGACCGATTTAAAGTCTACCACCTAGCAAGTGTGGTGTCTGGCGGTGACACCACAAGAATCAAAGAAAGAAATCAAACACATTACTTTCCATTTACTCTCTGTGCCTTGACTAACACATATGAATCCATGGCAACAATAAATTATTTGAGGGACCTCCTGTGAAAGGAAAAAGAACAGAATGTGACGCTTTAATTGTAGTGCACTGGATCAGAAACAATGAAATTAATTCTGTGCCATATTGATGTATTACGTTCTAGTGTAATAAAATAATCATGAAATAAAAACGGTTTTGTGCCTCCTTTGCTATCAAGAGTGAAACACAAATCGTAGACAGATTTTATGGGTCACCACTCAACAACATTAAAGCATTTTACATAGTCGAGAGTGCGGAGTGGAGCAGACGTTGTCGGCATAAGGCGAGACAATGCAGTGCCTCAGCCCCCGCCGGTAGGCAGTAAACGGGGCCCAGAGAACTCAGACGTATGCGGTGCTCAGAGGCAGATGGTTGGCAAAGAAATCTTTCGCTAAAACATTGTTGGACCAAACTGTTCTTACCAGTGTGACAGAAAGCGAAATCTATTGTAGATTCGCTTGAATTACACTCATAGCTTCAGCACCGAGAGGAAAGGGGCGATAAAAACTGTCGAGATGTGCTTTTAGTTACCGGACGTCGTATTAGCTAGTCTCGCGTTTTACCTCAAGACTACGGTCGTAGTAAAGAATAACGAACTAAGACTGAAGTCAAGACTTCCTCTGGGAAGTGCCGCAGTCTACAATGTTGCCAGATCGAGCATATTGCCGAACATAGGATTCTGAGAGGAGCACGACTGTATTGCCCACCTTACGTGAACGACTCGGCGATCAATTGTTTACTCTAAGACTGTATCTACAACACATATTGCACGCTGAAGACCCAGAAGGATTTAAAAACAAAATTAGTTTATAAGAGCAACGTTAACTATAACGTTCGAAGTATTCATAGTTATAAATTCGCCTCAGTTTGCGGATGATCTCAGACTCAGGTTGATAATCATTTTGAATATATAGCAGTACTGTACCTATTGGTGTTAAACTCGTTTTCAACCTTTGGTTCCCACAGCTACAGGAACACTATTGTGATACCTCATAGACAAAATACTTACGCAGTGCTATCAGACGAAAATATCAACCTGACACAAACTGTGGGAAGCTTGTTTTACAACCTTCAACCTGGATAATGAGCTTTTTCCTATTTGAGATGTCTGTGAACATTGCTGCTTGAGACGATTTAAGACGAAACTAAATTCCTCCAGTTACGACAATGTTTAAAGAAATCGTCTTAACGGCACTAAATCGTGGTTTGTGAATCGTTTACCGGCCGTACTATGCCGCATTTCTCTGGCTGGAAGGCAAAAAGCTTACTGACAAATTTCACAGAAGGAAAAGGGGGACGAAATGTCTCCCACTGGAAGGTCCTGTTGTTTTATGTAAATGATTACAAAATCAGGTAAAACGAATAGTCAGGTTGTCAGTATAAGCACATTACTGTTGTCAGTATGATGTTGCACGGCCCGGGGCCTGTAATGATAAAGGGCCCGTTTAGGTCAGGCATATTATATACTGAAGTGGAAGAGAGAGCACCTCTAAATTCTAATCCGTATGCATTGCATACACACAGAAATTACTGTTACAGTGTACTTATGGAACCCAATGAGGTGAATTACGTATTTTCCGGTGAGAAAGAGCACTGGCAAACAGTCTTCGCTACATTAGGTTACTTAAACTGGTGTCACTCTGAGTTAGAATTTATGGTCAGCGACTAAGTGTAAGGTCAATGAGTCGGATGCGAGTTTTGGAACAGTGAGATAGTTTCCTACATTACAGAAGCGAATATTAAATTTGAACAAATATTGCGAAAATTTCATACTTGGATAGCTTAGAATGAAAATCTTTCCGTTTATTGCAAAGTAAAACAATTGATTTTCTAAAACATTGTCTGTCATACACAACTTGAAGCAGGTCAAGTCGACCAAATCAGATGGAAGAACTGACAGCGACGTATATCGGAAGGGAGTAAGATCTCTTGCCTTTTGGTTTGGAAGTACTCTATAGCCATATCTAGGCGCAAATAAATGAAGAAAGGCAGCGCGTTTTTGTTATCAAGTAACTTTTAATGTAATCTAGGTGTAATTGCTGATGTTTGATATTAACATGAAAAGGATTCCGTAGACAGGGAAAAAACCGTGTTGGGTTCGTACCTCTGTCTCAGAACTTCACATCATGCACTTCATCTATAAATGCATGCACACTTTGTTACTTCGAAATAGAGGTATATCAGACATCTTTCGTGGTTAATTAACGGGGACGAAAGGGTCTTGACGGAAGTCCCGGTTTATTACAAAAATTGTCGTCTTTTATTTTCAAGTTTATATTTGGTTACAGGTACTGGCAAAAACTTCGGTAATTCATGACTCTTCATGGCTAGTCATCAATATGATATGATTAAATTAGATTACGTTATATTAATTCTTGTTTCATATCTCATTATTACGATATATCGTAATGATGTGGAACGTGTCATTTTAATGAAAGATTTCTTTACATACCATGATTCAATTTCTTTACAATTTTTTACACTCTCTCTCTCTCTCATTCTTTTTGATTTCTCTTTCTCTCTCTCACTCTCTCTCTCACTTACACACACACACACACACACACACACACACACACACACACACACACATTCTTTTTTTTTATTTTTATTTGTTTATTGTGCTCGACTATCGGCGAGGCACGAAAACGTCTGTGAATGAGTTTCTTAGTTTTGAGTACACTTACGAAAGAAATATAAAAACAACAATGAGAGTTACTGATTTAATATGCTTAGTTTGCAGTTAGTTCTGAGTATTATTAGTAACTACGCTCCAGTCCCTAAACCTAGTTACAGAAATGCGAATCAGACGCATTACATATTCCAGGCCGTAGCAGCCGCGACTTGGAGACACCAGCTATGGTCACTTCCCAGCCCGCTGTAAGATCACATCGGTTCGTCTTCTTCCTGCTTGTATTGTAACTGAGATTTGGCAACAAGGCAATGTATGTTTGGCTACTCTATGATCGACGAGTTACTTCCTGGTGTGTTCGAAATTAAGCCTCAATGTTCACTTGATTTTTCCTGTCATTTCCATTGAATAATCTGAGTTATTATCGCTTGAGGTGTAACAAAAGATTTTAAATTTAAGGTTTTAAGCCCAGGAAAGTCGTTGCACGTGGAAATCGGAACTAATTTCGTCCTTCAAATAGCGGTTTACGAGTTCTAGCCACTATTGGTCTCGTAAGAGGAAGTTAAGACACATAGATCTTCGCCAGCTCTGTGGTAACGTGCCGACCTGTGAAAAAGTGTCTGTTATTGTTCGCAGTTCCAGTCTCACTAAGTGTCGCGTATTTATCCCTTCTGTGAAAGAACTACAAACGGTCAGATCAAACATCGGTAAGGAAATCGCAAGTAAATACTTACGGCTCATAGTGCAATGGTGAAAAACTTACAATGCTGCACAATAGGTAACGCCCCTTTCCGCTGCTGACAAGCAAATTTTGGGTTTCTAGGAATACATAACTTTATTTATGAAATGCCACATTTGCATAGATCTTGAGTACGACACATTATACCAATTAAACACAGACACAATCAAAATCTAAGTGAGAAGTATTTTACCAGTTCGTGTCGATAGAGGCACGCTTGTGTACAGATACTCAGTTTTATTAAAACAGCCTTCCGTCATAAGGTTATTGTGGGTAGTTTTATTACATTTCTTATAATACAGCTCACAATTTTCGTAAGGTTTCGTTTAGTGTTGTTAAAACAATAGTAAACATGAGAGAGAAATTAATCATCAACGTTATATGCGTATTCTCTGATGTTATCTATAACAGTCTGAAAACGCACATGCAGTTTATTGATTACATGCATGTCGAAAGCTTGTTCTGAGTTAAAGCTGTCAAACAAGGTTTGAAGAAGAATAAAATGCCACTACCAGATGACAGCTAACGTAGAAAATACTTTTCCGACGTATTTTGGCACGATGTGCTCTCCCCATACATAATACAAAAGTTTCGAGATGCGTCTGCTGCCTGGTTGTCTATTAAACGTGAAAAGGATAAAATGTTGCAGAAGTTAGCCCTTTTCCCACATGCGACTATTTTGGGCTGAGAAGTGAAGAGAATTATGTTACAAGTTCCATTACGTTGATAAATTAAGCAGACAGTAGAATTGCGTTTTAAAAAATGTAGCAATGAATGTACTTGAAATCGCGACATCTTTTCTACGGGTCACGACACTTACCATTACATTACCAGCTGACACATAGGCACAACCCCTACAGAACTCAAAAACAATTCCTCCAGAACTTCTGCATTCCACAGCGCTGTGAGATAATGCATGTGGCCGGGTCTAGAATTCTGAAAGACAAACAGTTAAACCTTTTATGTTTTCAACAAACAGATAGCGCAATAGAGTAGCTCAAGTGGAGAGGAACACTTCCTATTTAAATTCCTGCATCCTAAAGTGTTGGCAGTTCTGTGTTGGTGGCAGTTACGTGATTTTATTTTGGTGATTACAAAATGAAGTTGAATGTATGCACTGGGTAGCCGAGGCAGCTAGTTCATGGTGATTCGGTCACTCAAGTAAATGAATTTACTGAACGTGCTGCAAATTGATACAGGGAGCCTGTGTGTCAGAATTCTCAGCCAGGGTGGCACAACGGCGTTATGATAGAAAAATGAGCCACTCAGCAGAGGATTTGGTGGTCTGTTGTGCTAATGATAGGTTCATATATCTATGGTCTGGGTTCGATTCTAACTTCGGTCAGTGATTTTAGATAGGGAAAGACAGATTCCATTCTCTTCTGGCTACACCATGTGAAGAAGATATAATGGCATTGCGGTCTGAAATTCACATTAAAAATGATATTCCTTCTCTACTAAGTAGACGTTAGGTTGAGCCACAATAAAGTCTAGAGTGGCGACATGTAGAAGCTCTATCACCAGCAACCTTTCTTATACTAGTTATTTATTTCTAGTGACGAAACAAACGCTATGTAGAATCACAGGACACTTATTCCATCTTTTATCTGAGCTACTGTATGTCGATAAAATTGGTTCTGAACTGGGAATGCAACTCAGATCGCCCTTAAAGCGGAATTTGTTCCCTTCGTGACAATACAGCTCGGGTACAATTTGTTGTTTGTTCAAAACTGCTGATTCCTCAACATCTCCACATATTGCGCGTGAATGGGTTCGAATACTGACCCGGCACTAAAGATTTCATTATGAATTATCAAGATCTACCATGAGAACACCCATCTGCTGGTGGATAATAATTTCGATTTTTAATGTATTTTCATTCGTTATCAACACTAACGATATTTGACGTTTTTGACTCCCGGTGAGACACAGAACTACACTCCTGGAAATTGAAATAAGAACACCGTGAATTCATTGTCCCAGGAAGGGGAAACTATATTGACACATTCCTGGGGTCAGATACATCACGTGATCACACTGACAGAACCACAGGCACATAGACACAGGCAACAGAGCATGCACAATGTCGGCACTAGTACAGTGTATATCCACCTTTCGCAGCAATGCAGGCTGCTATTCTCCCATGGAGACGATCGTAGAGATGCTGGATGTAGTCCTGTGGAACGGCTTGCCATGCCATTTCCACCTGGCGCCTCAGTTGGACCAGCGTTCGTGCTGGACGTGCAGGCCGCGTGAGACGACGCTTCATCCAGTCCCAAACATGCTCAATGGGGGACAGATCCGGAGATCTTGCTGGCCAGGGTAGTTGACTTACACCTTCTAGAGCACGTTGGGTGGCACGGGATACATGCGGACGTGCATTGTCCTGTTGGAACAGCAAGTTCCCTTGCCGGTCTAGGAATGGTAGAACGATGGGTTCGATGACGGTTTGGATGTACCGTGCACTATTCAGTGTCCCCTCGACGATCACCAGTGGTGTACGGCCAGTGTAGGAGATCGCTCCCCACACCATGATGCCGGGTGTTGGCCCTGTGTGCCTCGGTCGTATGCAGTCCTGATTGTGGCGCTCACCTGCACGGCACCAAACACGCATACGACCATCATTGGCACCAAGGCAGAAGCGACTCTCATCGCTGAAGACGACACGTCTCCATTCGTCCCTCCATTCACGCCTGTCGCGACACCACTGGAGGCGGGCTGCACGATGTTGGGGCGTGAGCGGAAGACGGCCTAACGGTGTGCGGGACCGTAGCCCAGCTTCATGGAGACGGTTGCGAATGGTCCTCGCCGATACCCCAGGAGCAACAGTGTCCCTAATTTGCTGGGAAGTGGCGGTGCGGTCCCCTACGGCACTGCGTAGGATCCTACGGTCTTGGCGTGCATCCGTGCGTCGCTGCGGTCCGGTCCCAGGTCGACGGGCACGTGCACCTTCCGCCGACCACTGGCGACAACATCGATGTACTGTGGAGACCTCACGCCCCACGTGTTGAGCAATTCGGCGGTACGTCCACCCGGCCTCCCGCATGCCCACTATACGCCCTCGCTCAAAGTCCGTCAACTGCACATACGGTTCACGTCCACGCTGTCGCGGCATACTACCAGTGTTAAAGACTGCGATGGAGCTCCGTATGCCACGGCAAACTGGCTGACACTGACGGCGGCGGTGCAAAAATGCTGCGCAGCTAGCGCCATTCGACGGCCAACACCGCGGTTCCTGGTGTGTCCGCTGTGCCGTGCGTGTGATCATTGCTTGTACAGCCCTCTCGCAGTGTCCGGAGCAAGTATGGTGGGTCTGACACACCGGTGTCAATGTGTTCTTTTTTCCATTTCCAGGAGTGTATTTGCGAGATCACTGTAAGTTCAAGATGTTATTCCGAGCTGCTGGTGGAGAAAAATTCGGTAGCTGACGTCTATTTGTGTGTAGCCAACAACGATATGTGTGGGGCTCTATTCCCAGTCCGCACTGAACTCTTCGTCATATTATTTCTAGTTCAAACATGCTCACATATCGCTACTGGTGCAACAAACCCGTATTTAACGTTTTCTCTAGAATAAAACAGCGATAGATGCTGGGTTGGAGTCCTGGGAAGGAAAAAATTAATGTTTCGTCTCGTCATTTCAGTTAAAACATGTAGTTACTGCCGAGAAAATGCGATATGTCACAGTTGATTGTGCTTCGATATCTATCCGATTAGGTTCTGGGTTCGAATCCCTGTCCAACACAAAGCTTTACTTCACGGCATTTCAAGTAAGTTACTTGTTAAGAAGCAATATTTATCATCTCTTGTAGTTCGTTAGCAGGGACAATAGGTGCTGGGTAGGAATTCGCGTCCGTTAAAAATGTTTGCGTTACGTAATTTAAAGTCATATATGCTAACTGGTAATGTCTAAAATCGAGGTATATCACTCCCTGTATGCTTAATCAGGAATGACTGTTAGTTTCCGTCAGTCACGAAATCATTGCTTAGTCTGCATGACCTGGGTTTGAATCCATATGCAGAACGAGACGGTTCGTCGTGTCATTTGAAGTTCATACATATTCTCAACTAGCTGCTCGTGAATAACTTAAATTTTTAATGTCATTTTGTGTTAAATAATAAGTACGGTATGTTACTTTGAAGAGGTTCAAATGGTTCAAATGGCTCTGAGCACTATGGGACTCAACTGCTGAGGTCATTAGTCCCCTAGAACTTAGAACTAGTTAAACCTAACTAACCTAAGGACATCACAAACATCCATGCCCGAGGCAGGATTCGAACCTGCGACCGTAGCAGTCGCGCGGTTCCGGACTGAGCGCCTGAACCGCTAGACCACCGCGGCCGGCTTTGAAGAGGAAATCATGAATATGACGAACTTACGAAGTGCATTACCTATCTGACGTAATAATGAGAGTGGTAACATTTCAGGTATGTCATTTATTGTAATAAATGTGAGCTTACAATCCTTAAGGACAGTCTTACCTGTGATAAGGTGTTCGCTGATATTTGTAGTATCGTAGTATTACTTTACATCTTGAGTTATTGCGATACAGGGTAGTGTTTTCTAGTGGTGACTTGTTGTAACCATTTTCAATAGTCAAACGACTGTACCAAGGAGCGATTAGAGGACCTGCTAGACAGCTGCGTTATGTGGGTTGCATGCGAATCAGGCGAAATGCAATTCAGGTCGTTCGGATACTTTTGAGCACGACTGTACAATTACACAACTTTATGAACTTGTTTACATCAGCTTCCGAATAGCAACATAAAGCTAGTCATTACTACGCCTTCTCCAAATCCCATCTCATACACAGGTCCAAAGATTCTCCTCAATATATTTCTTCCGTGTGATCTCAGTATACTTTCACCCTGCTTTGTAATCGTCCATGTTTCTGAACCAAACGCAAATACTGGGAGTATCAGCATTTTATAGAGTCTGCACTTAGTCTCTCATCGTAGAAGCTTGGCTTTAAAATGTCGTAGCATTCCAAAATAACATAATGAGAAGCACTTATGCGGGCCGTAATTTCAGTCGATGTGCTATCATTTACTTCTATCTTTGCACCCAGATAAGTGAAATATTCCACTCACTGAAAAGACATTGCATCAACGATTACGGTGGGTGTAAAGGTTGATTTTTACCATTATACATTAATTTTCAGGCACATCTTCTCTGCCCTTAGTTTTAGAGCTGAGAAGGGACTTCCGAGATCTCTAAGTGCAGATGTTTTTTCAGCTCGGCGAATAGATGGAAATCGCATTGTGCAAGATCTGTACTTCCTGAACAGCATCACCCACATCTGTATGGCCTTTGTCGTACTGTTGGGACCGTTTCATTACTGCTGGACGCGACATCTCCTCTGGTCCACATACTGCCAGAATTTCATGATGAATCTGTGTGTGGTTGAGAGGTCTTGCCCACAAGATTACTTCAACATCAGTTGCCAAGCTATTTCAATCGCATACTGTGGCGCACCTTTTATTCATTCCGCAGCAGAATCGTGCATGCCGGAAAGCCAAAATGTGTACTTTCTCTTGACAATGTGTCAGTCTTGTAGCGCAATGGTCTTAGTGTGGGACGGCATGTGTAACTTAGTTTCTGAAGTTTGTAGGTAGAGAATCATTTTTTCCTCTCTCTCTCTGCGAATGAAAGAAGATAAAACATTGGTGAAATTGGTACCGTGTACCGCCAGTCACATCATGCAGTGTGTACTGGATTGGGAAGTATACCAAGTGCTTGGCTAATGTAAGTACAAAGAAGGGGGAGTCTAGAGAACAATGAAACAAGGAAATAATATTAATAAAGTAGTTCCGGGAACCAGTGGTTTCCCCAGTCCAACTTATTACGACTAAGTACGTGAACATCTTATTTTCATGTAGTTCACAAATCTAATTTCACGTATTTGACGTCCAACTGGAAATCGCTAGATTTGTGCTATTTCAAGTTAGCTGTCTGTAGTGACGTCCTTGAAGTTTGAGAGATTGCAGGGCACTCTCACTTCTGATATGGTGTCATGCTGCTTAATGTTCTTAGGGAAGATGATCTTTATTGATTGTTTGCTATAATGGATACGATCTGACTTCATGATGAAATCTTTGGTAGTAGTTAATACTCTTGCCTGTGTGCTCTAGTGAAGGAATAGTAGTAAGCTTTACCTGCGTTCAAAGGAAGAGGGTGCCGAGTTAATTGACTGCAGTAAAAACGTACGGCACTTAGGGCCAAGGAGAGCTTTTTTTCCACGGAAAACAGAAGAGATAACGGTTGCAGGCTGATGAGTCCCTCGGTCTTATTGTGCTGACACACTGGGTGGCGCCAGTTAGTCGGCGGCCGCGACCAGGCAGGCTGACTACTGCTGAGGAGTCGCTGCAGCTATGAGCAGAGCATTGATGACCGGCAATAAAGCAGAGGATGGACCATTGTTAGGTAGGAAGCCGATGAGACAGCTGTGAGTTTCTGCGAATTTCCGTGGGACAGGACTGTGTCGCAGAGGCGTCCAGACTCTGCTACAAAACATATTTGTGAATGCACGAGGCTTTTACCGAGTTTGTGGACTTTCATTGGAAAGTTAGAATTGGACACAACAGAAGAGATAACGATCCTTTTGTGGAGGGCTGTGGTTCCATCCAGGTCACGCTTTAAGCAAAGACATGGCGTGAGCGTGTGGTAAAGAGTCCGCGAAGCTGAATCTTTTCTCCTTTTTTCCCAATTAATTTTGAAAGTCGCTGGTTGGTCAAATCTGTGTATGCAGAACGGGGGACGCTCTCCCGGCTTTGAATACTGCGCTCCAGCTGGTCAATCGCTTGTGATAAAGTGGGAGTAGTGTAAGATGTAAATGTGCTATCCTACCCGAGCTGGCGAGGAAAGCTGAAAGATAAGAACACACTCTTGTACTGACGCTTCGCTAGTAAAGAACGGCAGGTATTTACATAAACAGTGTGACTTGTGTCTTTGCTAGTGTGCCACTTAGAGCCTGTGCCAATCACTATCTGAACCGTAAGAGGTACTGCTTCTTGTATCACGCACACAATGAGTGATGCTTAGGTGTACTCATTTGTTTTGAGTCGGCCGTCTAAACATTTGACATATTCCGTCACAGATAGCCGTGTCAGGGAGTCATATTGGTTTGGCGGACTAGCAAATGCATCCATCTGCACACTGAAATCCACCGGGGTTTCAGTGGCTCATAGGGAAGTACCTGCATTCCGAATCAGCCGAACGCGAGACTGCATATTTGCATACTTCCGGGCGTGCGCTTTTAGTAACAGATTGTCGCTGTCCATGACTTCAGTTGGCGACCGTGTCTTGCTGTCCCTTCCATCACTTGCAGACTGATTAAGTATTCGCTACTACGGCGTAGGGCTCCAATATATGCTTCTCAGCACCCTGTTCTTTGGAATCGTATTTTTCTTTATTGAACAGTAGAGTATAGATGCTTGATAGTAGTGTAGACTTTGGGCCATACCGCGGACTCACATTTATGACGTCAGACAAAGCGATTAGTTTTGGTTAGTGTGATGTGTTGATCTCTAGCTGATCACTGTGTTAACGATAGACCCCATATTATTGAAAGCGTTTGTCAAATAAAAATGTTTGTATGGCGTTTCTTTAGCCGTCTTTTGTCATGTGATGTTAAAAATGAATAAATCAAGTGTTATTTAGACCCCAAATCCTCCCACTGTTCTCGTCAACATTACCTTTGTCATCTTTGTTGAAGTCTTGGTTATAATTGGGAGAGCAGACTCTTGCAAGTTATCTGACATGTTAACAATGATCGTCTGGGATGACTTCCTTTCCCAGAGGCCAAACATCTAGGATAAGTGTACCGTTAGTTTCCGTGTTTTTGTCAGCTGGCTAGTGACCTAGGCTAGAAGGTTTCTCATATTCTGGCCTTGTTGTTTGAAGACTGTTAACAGAAAAATCGTCACAGATATGCTGTCTCACTCTCCTCCTCCACTGCCCCCCCTCTCTCTGCATAAGTGAACTACACACCGCTATCAGTTGGACTGTACGGGGATTTTTGTAAATCAGTTTCTCTGGTCATCGCGTGACTAGGGCCTCCCGCTGAGTAGACTGCTCGCCGGGTGCAAGTCTTTCGATTTGACACCACTTCGGAGACTTGCGCGTCGGTAAGGATGAAATAATGATGATCAGGACAACACTGCACGCTGTCCCTGAGTGGGGAAAATCTCCGACCCAGCCAGGAATCGAACCCAGTCCCTTAGGATTGACATTGTGTTGCGCTGCCCACTCAGCTACTGAGGGGCGGACTAGTTTCTCTGGTAATGTAAGCAGTTCATTGCATAGTGTGGAAAAATGTAGACATTCCTAAGTCTGGCGAATCGCTTCTTGCCGGCCGGAGTGGCCGAGCGGTGCTAGGCGCTAGGCGACCACCACAGTCGCAGGTTCAAATCCTGCCTCGGGCATGGATGTGTGTGATGTCCTTAGGTTAGTTAGGTTTAAGTAGTTCTAAGTTCTAGGGGACTGATGACCTGAGCAGTTAAGTCCCATAGTGCTCAGAGCCATTTGAACCATTTGAATAGCTTCTTTTTTGGCAGTTGCTGAATATCTGTTGTTCAGAGTTACCATCTGCCCACTTATGTAGCACAATGGTCAGCATACTCGTCTGCCATGTTATGGATCCGGATTCGTCAGGGTACTGCCAGGGACTTTTCCTTGGTGGAAGGACTCCACAGGGTTGCATTCAGCCTCATATGGGGAACTGAGAGGCTACTTGAGTGAGATGTAGCGGCCCCAGAGTCACGGAAGTTGACAATGGACAGGAGAGCAGTGTACTGACGACACGCCCCTCCATACCGCATTCAGTGTCGCCGTTGGCAGAGGATTTTTCAAATGGCTCTGAGCACTATGGGACTTAACATCTGAGGTCATCAGTCCCCTAGAACTTAGAACTACTTAAACCTAACTAACCTATGGACATCACACACATCCCTGCCCGAAGCAGGATTCGAACCTGCGACCGTAGCAGTCCCGCGGTTCCGGACTACAGCGCCTAGAACCGCATGGCCACCGCGGCCGGCCGTTGGCAGAGGGGACATGTCGGTCGGTAGGTACCGATTGGCCCAACAGGGTCGGTACCGATTAGCCCAACATGGAGCTCTGCTTTGCTTGAGAGCCACCGTCTACATGGACAGTTTCATTTCGTTTTTAATAACAGATTTAAATAACTTTATTTCGAAGAAGAAGTGTTTAGGTCAACTCCTGCATATATGGTCAATTGTACTTTTAACAGTTAGACTGATGTGTAGGAACAGGAATATACTGCGATTACATTTTGTTAAATACTTGATGAATAAATTAAAGAGGCATACAGAGTACCAGTTCTACAACCTAATCCCGCAAGACAGGTTCGTGCTGTAGAATGAGGTGACGTCATATACCTTCTTTTGCCAGGCGTAATGTAGCAACTCGATGTGTCATTGACTCAACAAGCCCCTGGAAGTTTCCTGCAAAAGTACTGAGCCATGTTGCCACTAAAGCCATCCATAATTGAGGTGACAAAAGTCACAGGATAGCGATGTGCACATATACAAGTGGCGGTAGTATAGCGACACAAGGTATGAAAGAGCAGTGCATTAGCGGAGCTGTCATTTGCGTTCAGGTATATTCATGTGAAGACGTTTCCGACGTGATTATGGCCGCACGAAGGGCATTAACAGTCGCGGAGTGGTAGTTGGACATTCCATTTCGGAAATCGTTAGGGGATCCACTATTCTGAGATCCACAGTGTCAAGAGTGTGCTGAGAATACCAAATTTCAAGCATTACCTCTCACCACGGATAACGCAGTGGCCAGCGCCCTTGACTTATCGAACGAGAGTAGCAGAATTTGAGTAGTGTTGACAGTCCTAACAGACAAGCAACACTGCGTGAAGTAACAGGAGTAATCAATGTGGGACGTAAGACAAACGTACCCTTACGACGGTGCGGCGATATTTGGTGTTGATGTGCTATAGTAGCAGATGATCGACGCGAAGGATTTGCTGACAGGACGACAGCACCTGCAGCGCCTCCCTTGGGCTCGTGACTACCCTATATCGGTTGGACACAAGGCAAAAGGAAAACTGTGGCGTAGTCAGAGGACTCCCGATTTCAGTTGGTAAGAGCTGACGGTAGGGTTCCAGTGTGGCGCAGACTACACGAAGCCATGGACCCTATTTGTCACAGTGCAAGCTGGTGCTGACTCCATAATGGTGTTGAGTGTGTTTACTTGAAATCGACTGGGTCCTCTGGTCCAACTCAACCGATCATTGATTGTCAACGGTCATGTTCGGCTACTTGAAGACCATTTGCAGCCATTTGTGACTTTAGGTTCCCAAAAAACGATGGAATATTTATAGATGACAATGGACCATGTTACCGGCCCATAATTGTTCGCAAATGATGTGAATATCATTCTGGACTATTCGAGCGAATGGTTTGGCCACCCAGGTCGCTGGGCATAAACCCCCTCGAACATTTATGGGACATCCAGAATGAGATTTTCACTCTGCAGCGGAGTGTGCGCTGATATGAAACTTCCTGGCAGATTAAAACTGCGTGCCCGACCGAGACTCGAACTCGGGACCTTTGCCTTTCACGGGCAAGTGCTCTACCATCTGAGCTACCGAAGCACGACTCACGCCCGGTACTCACAGCTTTACTTCTGCCAGTATCTCGTCTCCTACCTTCCTTCATATCAGCGCACACTCCGCTGCAGAGTGAAAATCTCATTCTGGAAACATCCCCCAGGCTGTGGCTAAGCCATGTCTCCGCAGTATCCTTTCTTTCAGGAGTGCTAGTTCTGCAAGGTTCGCAGGAGAGCTTCTGTAAAGTTTGGAAGGTAGGAGACGAGATACTGGCAGAAGTAAAGCTGTGAGTACCGGGCGTGAGTCGTGCTTCGATAGCTCAGATGGTAGAGCACTTGCCCGCGAAAGGCAAAGGTCCCGAGTTCTAGTCTCAGTCGGGCACACAGTTTTAATCTGCCAGGAAGTTTCATTTATGGGACATAATTGAGAGGTCAGTTCTTGCAAAAATTGCACCACTGGCAACCCTTTCTCAATTATGGATGGCTTTAGTGGCAACATGGCTCAGTACTTTTGCAGGAAACTTCCAGGGGCTTGTTGAGTCAATGACACATCGAGTTGCTACATTACGCCTGGCAAAAGAAGGTATATGACGTCACCTCATTCTACAGCACGAACCTGTCTTGCGGGATTAGGTTGTAGAACTGGTACTCTGTATGCCTCTTTAATTTATTCATCAAGTATTTAACAAAATGTAATCGCAGTATATTCCTGTTCCTACACATCAGTCTAACTGTTAAAAGTACAATTGACCATATATGCAGGAGTTGACCTAAACACTTCTTCTTCGAAATAAAGTTATTTAAATCTGTTATTAAAAACGAAATGAAACTGTAACTTTTTTGTTATATAACAGGTATCTAAAACTTTCTAAAATTGCGCACTGTTGAACAAAGCCTAGTGTCTGTGTAGTGGGACAATATGGCGTCAGCCGGCCGTAGTGGCCGAGCTGTTCTAGGCCGCAGGTTCGAATCCTGCCTTGGGCATGGATGTGTGTGATGTCCTTAGGTTAGTTATGTTTAAGTAGTTCTAAGTTCTAAAGGACTGATGACCTCAGCAGTTAAGTCCCATAGAGCTCAGAGTCATTTGAACCATTTGAACATGGCGTCAGAAATGTGAAGTTTCTAGCATGGCACCTGCGTGATGTGGTTTGGCATCACAGCGTCACCCACGACAGAAGCTTTCTATTAGCTGACTAGGCTGCAGTATACACGTTGGTTCAGCTGCCCCTACTTCTGGGTTTTATGCAAATCGCAAAAACTTCAAATATCAAGCACAGAAAATGAACAGGGTTTTTTGTAGGAAATTTAGTGTAGTTAAATTTTGTACTGGGAGCCGTTTCCGCTAGAAGCCACAGTTTTCGAATTAAGGATAAAAACGCACAAAAATGAACTTCAAACGCGTTTCTCTTGAATAACCGCAAAAAAGTGGACTCCAGCGGAAACGTATCCTAATACAAAATTTAACTACACCAAATTGCCTACTAAAATGTCCATTTTTTTGTGGGACTAATGTAAGGGGCGGTCAGAAAGAAACGAGCCGGAGTCATAATTACAGAAACCAGTACCTGCATGTTAGAAGTATTGACCCTGGCTGTTGAGACACTTGTCCCACTGTCACAGAAGGCGGTGAATGGCTGTCTCATAAAATTCCTGGGGCTTCGATGTTAACCAGTTCCGCACGTACAGCTGGACGTCGTCGTCCGAGGTGAATCGTTTGCCCCTCAGAGCCTTTTTAATGGGACTTTGGCTTTCACTGTCACTCGACGGTCCTGGGTAACGAGTGCGTCCAGCAGCTGGACGATGTCATCGGTAATGCAGAGTGGTACTTCAGACTGTGCATCATCGATTAACGACACCCGTCCGTCCCTGAAGGGCTCGTGTCTCGCGTTGACCCTTGCAAGGGTCGTTCAGTGTTCACCATACACTTGTGACATTCTTCGATGAATGTCCATTGCTCCTACTCCTTCCTCTGTCAGAAAACGAACAACACCTTTTAGCTCTTCTTTTGTTGCCTCCTTGTCACTGTTTGCAATGCGAGTGACAGCGCTGGACAATTGAAGCATGCTGCTGCTACCTCTGTATAGTGCCGTGACGTGCACGCGTGCCATCTAGCGACGGGCTGTGAACTTCAGCGTTCTGGTCGAAACCACACCTCGTTACAAACGCCACGATATTACCCTCCTGTCACCGGTTTGCGCATTCCAGAAATGGTTCAAATGGCTCTGAGCACTATGGGACTTAACATCTGAGGTCATCACTCCCCTAGACTTAGAACTACTTAAACCCAACTAACCTAAGGACATCACACACGTCCATGCCCGAGGCAGGATTCGAACCTGCGACCATAGCAGCAGCGCGGTTCCGGACTGAAGCGCCTAGAACCGCTCGGCCACAGCGGCCGGCGCTCATTCCAGACTCTGGCTCGTTTCTTTTTGAACGCCTCTTATAGTTTGCGCATAGTGATTCAGTGAATGCGAAAATGTTCCCCATGATATTTCAAGGTGTTGCGGGCTGCATAAAACCCAGAGATAGTGGCAAATGGATCAACCCAGAGGTAGTGGCAATACAAAACTTTCGTTGGTGGGATTGGCCGAAACGAGGGACGCAGAGGCTCCCTTGTGACTGCAGGAATTCTAATATTAGGGTTTATAGTATCACTATGGTAACGAGGGCATAGTGAATAGTCATACAGGTGGTGGCTCTCGCCAGATATGTTAATTATCGCATTATAAAAGTAGTTCGGGAGGTGGTGCCACAATAGATGGTAGAATAGGTGATGGACCTCGTCATTTGTTGAGAAATATCATTAAAAATAGTGTTTATGATTGCATAGCCGAAGGCCAGTCCATAGTGACGTCACATTTGTGCATTGGAAGTAATTTAAATGCCCTCTGCCCAAAATTATTGAATTTTATTCATATTTTATGCAACCTATTAACTGTCAGATGGAGGTCTGGAGTCTCTGTTGATACCAGTGAAACTGTACCTCTCTGCCATTTCCTCTATTGGCCTTCTACTGTTGGGGGTCTTACATACCTTGTCGGCAGTTGCAGCCAACCTGCAGACAAACTAGCAGCATTGATGAGTCGTCCGATTTCTCAGTGCACAGCTGTAAAGGTTGGGTGGCGCATCTACTGTCCCCACGACACCGTACGTGTTTTTGTTTTCTGTCCAAATTTTAGTTATGAACTAACTATCATTTTATTTTTAGGTTTAGTTAGTGTTTTCATTTATTTTCGGTGTTACCATGGCTTCGAGCTGTTATTTACGTATGACAATGCTTGATCCAAATTTTCCGGACTTTGTGAGAAAAACGCTGGGACAACTACAAGAATAAGGAAAGGTTAGTGATGCTAGTCATCTCGAAGATGAAAATGATCTTTCTTACAACAGTGAACATGACAGCGAAGCCGTGACTCTATTGAATCAAATAATGTTGAGAGAAAAAAAAAACATAGATTGGAATCATCTAGTTTCTATGGCAGAAATATGTATAAGTGGGTCGCTCCCGAACCTCAAGGGAGTGTCGCATTCGGGAGGACGACGGTTCAATCCCGTCTCCAGCCATCCTGATTTAGGTTTTCCGTGATTTCCCTAAATCGTTTCAGGCAAATGCTGGGATGGTTCCTTTCAAAGGGCACGGCTGATTTCCTTCCCCATCCTTCCCTAACCCGCGCTAGCGCTCCGCCTCTAATGACCTCGTTGTCGACGGGACGTTAAACAACACTAACCTAACCCTCAAGGGAGTGTGACAATACTACCCCACAACCTGATCGTATAAGTTCCTACACTGACAGGCCCTGCAAGCATACTGCGAGACCCATGCAGTCCACTGGAATCGTGTGTTGTTTACCAGAGATATGTCAGACGAAATTGTGACTCATATCAATGTGAAATTTCTTCATACCGATCAAAATTTTCTGATCAACACCGCACGGAACTATGTCCATGAACTTAGAGCACAACTTGGATTATTATATTTTTGTGCCACTTTCAAATATAATCATGAAAATCTAACGGCACTGTAAAAGATATTTTCCGCGCCAGATTATCAGCGAAGAGAGTGCTGATATTGCTTTACAGCCTAAGATTTGATGATGTAACTAGCAGAAATGACAGCAAGAAAAACGAACGCACAAAAAAAAGGTTCAAATGGCTCAAAGCACTATGGGACTTAACTTCTGATGTCATCAGTCCCGCCGGCCGGAGTGGCCGAGCGTTTCTAGGCGCTTCAGTCTGGAACCGCGCGACCGCTACGGTCGCAGGTTCGAATCCTGCCTCGGGCATGGATGTGTGTGATGTCCTTAGGTTAGTTAGGTTTACGTAGTTCTAAGTTCTAGGGGGCTGATGACGTCAGATGTTAAGTCCCATAGTGCTTAGAGCCATTTGATTTCATCAGTCCCCTAGACTTAGAACTACTTAAACCTAACTAACCTAAGGACATCAAACACAGCCATTCCCGAGGCAGGATTCGAACCTGCGACCGTAGCAGCAGCTCGGTTCCAGACTGAAGCGCCTAGAACCGTTCGGCCGCAATGGTCGGCACGAGTGTGTAGCAGCGATTTCTTGGACTTTTGATAAGAGGCTCACAATTCTCAGGCATGTTATAATATATCTTCTCTTGCGTGCGTGGATGAAATGCTGGTTCGTTTTCGTTTAGAGCACATATGACTAGTAAACCAGCGAAATATAGGCTGAAAATAGTGATTTTTAGCTGACACTCTTACAAACTACCTTCTGAATACATATGTACGCAATGGAAAAGACAGTGATGGCGTTGGAATGATACCAGATAAAATAAGAACTTTCAGAAGACTACTCAATCTGCCCTAAGACCAGCAAAGGCCGGCCGCTGGTGGCCGAGCGGTTCTAGGCGCTTCAGTCTGGAACCGCGCGACCGCTACGGTCGCAGGTTCGAATCCTGCCTCGGGCATGGATGTGTGTGATGTCCTTAGGTTAGTTAGGTTTAAGTAGTTCTAAGTTCTAAGGGACTTATGACCTCAGATGTTAAGTCCCATAGTGCTCAGAGCCATTTGAACCATTTGAACCAGCAAAGCCCAGTCACGGTAAAAACTGTAACATTACAGCTAACGACTTCTCTGGCATTACTGAATTAGTTACAGAGCTGAACGAACGGACGTTGACTTGTGTTGGTACATCGAGGAAAAACGAAAAGGCAATCCCACCTGATTTATAGCCATACAAGAGACATGTAGAAGGTTCAACACATTATGGCTTCACAAATGTTAGAAGATGGATTTCATATGTCCCTAAAAAAGGAAAATCTGTCATTTTGATTTCCAGTATGCATCATCCAAAAAGCACAGATTCCAAAACAGGAAAACGAGAAATAATTTCCTTTTACAATACCACAAAAGGTGGAGTAGACTCTCCTGATCCGAAGTGTGCTACCTGCAGCACAAGAAGACGAACACGCAGATGACCTCTTGCTGTGTTTTATGCAATTCTGAACATAATCGGAGTTAACTCACACGTAATCAAACGTCCTGCAAGACGTACATATCTATTTCCCGATTTGACTTCATCAAAACACTGGGCACGCAGCGTACTGAACCCTGTCTCAACAAGAGTTTGATCAGTGGCAGACTACAGAAAGAAGTAAGAATAACAATTTCAGGAGCTTTGAAGAAACCTCTCCAAGAATCACAAAAACACAACCAACCAGTATTGAACCTGCTGCAGTTGGTCAGTTCAGTGGTGTGCAAAGAATGTGGAGAGGAGAACATGAGTGTATATTGGACATTTGTGAAAAACTCTGTACCAATTCATATTTGATGTTCATTATATACTGCTAATTTTTTAAAAATTTATATGTTCCTCTTACAGCATTCTATTACTGTTTCGTATTATTTCTAACACAATAAACTAGTCTTAATTTTTATGTTTCATTTCACTTCACAGTTATGCGGGATTACGTAAACATATATTCCTATTGTGATTTACTTTCAGTTATTTCTTTTGCGTTAAACTGATTTTTTGTATTGTAATACATTGGTGTCCAAAACTAAAGCAACAAACCAAAATTTTGCAAGGTTCCTTTTATTTTGAACAAAACATTATAATCAAGTCATAATGAAGTAGAATCAATACAAAGCATACAGAACGCAAACAAACACAACATGCATAACGGTAGTCAAAAATGTTCTTCGTCTCTTCCACTTAACGGATTTACACACATGTTCCGACATCTTGTTAATCCCCTCAGTATGGGTTATGCCCACCTTTGACAGCAATATAGGCCTCACAAACGACGTGGCATGCTGTGAATGATGTCATCAATCTCATGTTGACGCAATAACGCTCATTCTTCCAGCAGCGCTTCTCGCAAGGCTTGGAGAGCGGTTGGTGGATACTGACGTGATGCAACCCCCGTGTCCCTAGGGTATTCCAGACGTGCTCCATGGAATTCAAATCAGGAGAGCGAGCAGGCCACGACATGCATACTGTATCTTCTGTTTCCAAGAAAATATCAACCACACGTTGAGCATTATCGTCCAGCAATACGAAGTCGGTGCCCACAGAACCTCGCAACAACCGCACATGTGGTCCCAAGATCTCGTCACGATACCTGACAGCAGTTAAGCCTTCCGATTTAACCGTACAATTTCATGAAGAGGTGTTCGGGTGATCAACATATGCGTGCTCACACCATTAGGGATCATCCTCGATATAAGTCTCTTTCCACAATGAATGGGCCCCGAAGTCGTGTTCCACGTTCCCTCCAGATGCGAATCCGTTGATAATCACTGTTGAGACCAAAAGAACATTGGCCCACGGTTCGACTGTCCAGTTGGCATGTTAACGACTAGACTGTAGACGTCCCCTTCTGTGAAGACGCGTCAGGGGTACACATACAGCAGATCTCTGACAATAAAGGCCACATTGCCGAAGCCTTCTGTACACCGTTTGCCTCGACACAACACGTCCAGCAGATGCTGCTAGGTCAGATTCCAGTTGCCGTGCAGTACTAAGGTGGTACCGTCGTGCCCTTACAGCCAAATAACGGTTCTCTCTTTCTGTTACATGTAGTCGGCCCCGTCCTGGTTTTCAGGATACAGTTTCTATCTCTGTAAACTGTTGCCCCGTCCGAGAAACAACACAATGATTCACATTAAGCCATTGGGCCACATCAGTTTGCGACTGTCGTGCTTCAATTCTTCCCATGACCCTCCACCACAGAGAGCCTAGTAGGAGTGTTCTCTGTGCCATACTGCACCGTCTGTGACTGTGTTCACAGTGATTGTGGATGTGGGACTACCCGGCAAACAGTATCCCGTTTGATCGGTGCCCTGACATCATTGGCGTGGTTGTCCGTGGACCAGAATGCCATGTTCCGTGCAGGACACGACCGTGCGGACATCTGTTGACAGTTTGTGTGAATATGTCATGGGTTATACGCAGTGCAGGGGAACAGTGGTTTGTTGCTTTGATTTTGGACACCAGTGTAGTTAAGGATTTGCTCCATGTATCACCATTTCAGCGCCACATCTGCCACTTGCGTAGGAGCCCCCGACCGAGTGCTTCGAATGCAGCGAAGACACATCTCTGAAGACTCTTTGTTAGTGAATTTCAGAAAAACTGCGAGAGTTGACGGATTTGCATATCTCCAGTGACAACCTTCCGTGTCCGATCACACTATTACAGCTGGAGGTCGGGGCACGAACAGCCAACGCAAGGAAAACGTTGCATATGGCAAACCTGGCGGGGATGAATATGGATGGATTTAGGCTGCAAGAGTGAATAGTTGTGTTGAGTAGTGAATATCTGACAGAAGCAATTAGGAACTGTGACAAGGAGAGGTAGTCATAAAGAGCACAGCGCAGGGTAGATAACAGTGAACAATAGTGAAAAAACCGAGATAATTACCTTTGAAAAAATTTACTCAGTATTCTGTGACAATGAGTGACAGCTTATGATGTCGTAACGGCAGATAAGGCGTGTGTAATGAAAAGAACTGTGACGTAGGATGTCAAATAAGAGACTGAAATCAAGAGAAGAAGACTGCGAGACTTCGTTACGACTCCTATTCAAGACAGACGTCGCGGTCAGAATGCAGGCGCGTGTGCAGTAGCGGATTACTACATTTGTGGCTCATTCGGTGCAGGCGACCCGACATCGCAGCACCGAGACGGATTACCCACAGCAGGTGGCGGACACTGGAAAACGAACCAGTCGACACACACAGCCTTCGCAGACAGACTTGCGTCGCAAAAAACGGTAAGGTTTACCGCTTAACAATTCATCTACAGGCGGAACCTATGAGTCCTGGCAGATTTTGTGTGTAATTATGCAACTCAAAAATCCATTAGATCCGCAGGGACCGGAAGGTCGTTTTCGATCCAGTTTGTGTTTCCTATTCAGGATGTCAGTACAGCCTGCACCCCATTGCGAAAGCTATACATCACCATGAAACGTGAACGGCTGTAATGCAAATGGCTGCTTGGCGTTTGAAACAAAGCTGCAAGGTTATACAAATAAAAGTAAGTTTCATATGTGAACTGACGTGAGCGATAATTTCTCTGTAGTTACCTTCATACGTAGTAATGTTAATTTTGATAAAACATCAGTACACTACACTTCTAATATTCAATTATGACGTAAAATATGATTGGGATTTAACAGTTGCGTCAGGTCGATGGCAGTAACTTCAGAAGTCGAGGTTACATTGACAGTTGGTAGCTTTGCTCTGACCTTTACAGCTTTTTCTGCTTTCACTGCCTTTTGTAAATAAAAACACATCCACGCGATGGACAATATGACAGTTCAGTTTATAAAAAACGCTACAAATAATGCGTCACCTATAAAGTATAAGTGAACTTAGTAAATTTTTTTTCTTTCAAGCTATGGCTGTCGCCGACCGCCTGTGGCCGAGCGGTTCTAGGTGCTTCAGTCTGGAACCGCGCGACCGCTACGGTCGCAGGTTCGAATCCTGCCTCGGGCATGGATGTGTGTGATGTCCTTAGGTTAGTTAGGTTTAAGTAGTTCTAAGTTCTAGGGGACCTCAGATGTTAAGTCCCATAGTGCTTAGAGCCATTTTTAAACCACCTATGGCTATCTATTACAAAAGATGTCTTTGAGACGAAGAAATTCACACTGAAACAGAAAATTTTTCACACGATATTGATACAGCATCTGATGTAGTGATGACAGGACAGATGACATGATGCGTAACACTCCGCGGAATAATAACGCAAAAACTCTTCAGGCGTGTGCTAGTACTTAACAAAATGTTGCAGGACCTGAACTAAGTGCTAATGAGGCAGATGCAGACATGAAAATGTTCAAACTGTATCTCTTCAGGTATGTGCTAGTACTTCATAGAATATGGATGGACAATCGTGCAGTTCGCTTTCTTTCAAACTATCATGGAAATGAAGTATGCAGTATATCTAGAACTCAGAAAGATGGAGCAAAGACTGAAGGAATGGTACTGACAATTGTACAAGATGAACGCTTAGGTGGCATAAATAAATTCCGCACTGCATTGATAATGACCTGGCTTAGGTCGAAATCTGATCTGCGTTGTGACTATAAATGTCATAATAAAGCTACTTAATTCCACGACGGATTCGCATCTGGAGGGAACGTGGAATACGATTTAGGGACCCATCCATTGTGGAAAGAGACTTATGTCGAGGATGATCCCTAATGGTGTGGGAACGGATTATGTTGATTACTCGAACATCTCTTCATGAAACTGTACGGTTAGATCGGAAGGTTTAACTGCTGTCAGGTATCGTGACGAGATCTTGGGTCCTCATGTGCGGTTGTTGCGAGGTTCTGTGGGCTCCGACTTCGTACTGCTGGGCGATAATGCTCGACGTGTATTTGATATTTTCTTCGAAACATAAGATATTGTATGCATGGCGTGGCCTGCTCGCTCTCCCTATTTGAATTCCATGGAGCACGTTTGGAATGCACTAGGGACACGGGTTGCATCACGTCAGCATCCACCAACCACTCTCCAAGAGTTGCAAGCAGCGCTGCAGGAAGAATGGGAATTATTGCGTCAACATGAGACTAATGACATCATTCATAGCATGCCACGTCATTTGTGAGGCCTATATTTCTGCCAGAGGTGGTCACACCCCATTCTGAGCGCATTAACCAGTTGTCCGAATGTATGTGTAAATCCGTGATTTGCAAAAGCGAAGAACATTTTTGTCTACCGTTATGTATGTTGCAGTTGTTTACGTTTTGTATTCTTTATATTGTTTCTATTTTGCTGACACGTGATTATTCTGTTTGTGGCAAAATGAACGCAACCTTTCAAAATTTCGGTTTATTGCTTTAATTTTGGATCCCAGTGTAATTCGCTCGAATTGTCCAGAATATTCTTCAGACCAGTCGCGAACAATTGTAGCCCTGTGACAATTCCGTCGTTGTTAGCGAACATGAGGCCTATGAACGCTGAAACTGGTCTCCAAGTTGCCGAACATAAACATTTCCAGTCAATCATCGGTTCAGGTGGACCACAGGACCCAATCCATTTCATGTAAAAAACAGCCCACACCAGCTTGCATATTGCCTTGTTGACAACTTGAGTCTATGGCTTGATAGGGTTTGCGCCACACTCTAACCCTACCATCAGCTCCTATCAACTGAAATTGGGATTCGTCTGACAAGTCCAAGGTTTTTCAGTCGTATACGATCCAACAGACGTGGTCCTGAGCGCGGGAGATGAGCTACAAGAGATGTCGTCCTGTTAGCAATGGCATTCGCGTTGGTCGTCTGCTGCCATAGTCCTAACGGATACGTTCGTCGTACGTCCTACACTGATTTATGCGGCTATTTCACGCAGTGTTACTTGTCTGTTAGTAATAAGAACTCTACGCAAATGTCGCTGCCCTCGGTCGTTACGTGAAGGCCGTCGGCCACTGTATTGTTCGAGGTGATAGGTAATGCCTGGAATTTTTGTAATCTCGCAACACTGTTGATACTGGTTAATTGGCAAGGAAGAACACGCGCACTCTGTGTTTGGAAAGATAGAAACAAGTGTTCCAATGGAATTTAATTCGATAAGCGTAAACTATGTTCATAGCAGGGTGTCCAGCCCTGCCCCCACGAAACCTAGCCGACACAGGCGAGACGTGGAAAAAGTATGAGGGTCAGGAGAACTGTTGGCCTCCAGGCTGGATATGGTAGCTACTGAAGGGTAATGACACCAAAGGGAATGACGTATAAGGACATCGTTAATAATAGGAAATGTGCATCTATTTGAATTGTTAAAGAATACATATTTCTCTTACAGGGCAGGGAAGCAATTGCTTGTTACGTATTGATAAAAATTGTCTGTTACATGTAATTACCTGACTAATGTAAGAGAGAAACAAGAGTAGGAGATGAAAAGAGATGCTTTACCACAATGAAACAGCGATCGAGGGCAAAATCTCAAAAGTAAGATTCCTGACTGCAAATAACCAATAGCAGCCTTCCGTCAACACTGTTGAGCCAAGTTTAAAGACTGTGCTGAAAGACGGATGCAACGTTGATATACGTTAAATTATAATTAATAAGCGGCGAAACGCCTGCTATTGATAAATGCCGTTAATAGAGACAGTGATGTGCTCAGTTATAAACATACAATATCAGGTAGTGAATTTCACAAGTAAAATTAAAATATTAGATTAAGAACTATTAAAAAATCTTTTAGAGAGTTGGGGGAAAAATACTTCCAGAAATTCAAGTAATAAAATATAAGTGGAATCTAAATAATAAGCAAGCACTATTAGTAACAGATTAGGATTATGTTTTAGGTCAGTCCAGAATTGGAAGCAGGACAGATAAGCAAGGGAGTTTCTTCCTTCCTTCTTGGGTTCTTTTTTTTTCAAATTAATCATTGTCTCTGATAATTTCCCATTTAGAGAAACAATTAAGGAAAAGAATGTGTAACAATTGGAAATTTGCGATAAGATCTTATGGTATCAAGCTGCTGAGTTCATCTGTCCCTAAGCTTACACCCTACTTAATCTAACTTAAACTGACTTACGCTAAGGACAACACACACAGGCATCCCCGAGGGAGGACTCGAACCTCCGACGGGGTGAGCCGAGCGGACTGTGACAAGATGCCTTAGATCGCGTGGCTACCCCGCGCGGCAGAATGTGCAACATTTATGTCATATGAACGTATCTAAAACTACATAAAGAAGATACTGAGCAATACTCAGAAAAGCCTATTGTCTGCATAGCGGGACAATAAGGAGTCGGAATGACGTGGAGGTCTCATAGTAGCAATTGCGTGACATGGCCCGGCGTCACGGTCTCCTAGCTACTGGCTGAGCTACGCTGCAGTATATGTAGTAAAACAGAATTTTTGTGGCTCTGATGGGCTGAAACGAGCGACACAGAGGCTCTCTTGTGCCGGCAGGAACTCGAAGGTTAGGGCTGGTGGTATTAGTGGCAACGGGCGCCAGAGTGAGCAGGTCTGTCGCTGGTGGCTATTGACAGCTACACTATGTGAGCAAAAGTATCCGGACACCCCCCAAAAATGCGTTTTTCATATTAGGTGCATCAGTGACCTCAGTAGTCATTAGACATCGTGAGAGAGCAGAATGGGGCGCTCCGTGGAACTCACGGACTTCGAACGTGGTCAGGTGATTGGGTGTCACTTTTGTCACAGGTCTAAATGCTAGATTTCCACACTCCTGAACATTCCTCAGCGCAAAAACGTACAGGTCGATCGCGTCTGTTGACTGACAGAGATCGCCGACAGTAGGAGAGAGCCGTAATGTGTAATAGGCAGACACCTATCCAGATCATAACATAGGAATTCCAGACTGCATCAGGATTTACTGCAAGTACTATGACAGTTACGCGGGAGGTGAGGAAACTTGGATTTCATGGTGGAGCTGCTGCTCATAAGCCACACATCACGCCGATAAATGCCAAACGATGCCTCTGTTTGTGTAAGGAGCGTAAACATTGGTTGATTGAAGAGTGGGAAAAGGTTGTGTGGAGTGGCGAATCACGGTACACAATGTGGCGATCCGATGGCATGGTGTGGGTATGACGAATGCCCGGTGAACGTCATCTGCCAGCGTGTGTAGTGCCAACAGTAAAATTCGGAGGCGTTGGTGTTATGGTGTGGTCGTGCTTTTCATGGAGGGGGCTTGCACGCCTTGTTGTTTTACGTGGCATTATCACAGCACAGGCATACATTGATTATTTTAACCACCTTCTTGCTTCCCACCGTTTAAGAGCAATTCGGGGATGGCGATTGCATCTTTCAACACGATCGAGCACTTGTTCATAAGTCAAGGCCCTGGCGGAATGGTTACACGACAATGACATCTCTGTAATGGATTGGTCTGTACAGAGTCCTGACGTGAATCCTATAGAACATCTTTGGGATGTTTTGGAACGCCGACTTCGTGCCAGGCATCACCGACCGACATCGATACCTCTCCTCAGTGCAACACTCCGTGAGGAGCGGGCTGTCATTCCCCAAGAAACCTTCCATCACCTGATTGCACGTATGCCTCCGAGAGTCTAAGCTGTCATCAAGACTAAGGGTGAACCAACACCATACTGAATTCCAGCATTACCGCTGGAGGGCGCCACGAACTTGTAAGTCATTTTCTGTCAGGTGTCCGGATTCTTTTGATCCCATAGTGTATGTTAACTACCGCATTCTCAAAGCAGTTCGGAGCTGGGTCCACAGGAGACGGTCGGGTAGCTAGTGGTCATTGACAGTTGCTGAGAAATATCATTGAAAATTTTGTTTATGTTGGCATAGTCCCGTACCACTCCATAGCGCGGTCAGTTGGCAGTAACTAAAGTGTCACCTACCCACAATTGCAGAACTGTTTTGGTATTTTGTTCAAATGTGTGTGAAATCTTATGGGACTTAACTGCTAAGGTCATCAGTCCCTAAGCTTACACACTACTTAACCTAAATTATCCTAAGGACAAACACACACACCCATTCCCGAGAGTGGTATTTTGTGCAACGTATTAAGTGTAAAGTGAACTGTGATTTGATTAACACCAAAAAAAGGAATCATAGAATGACAGTCCCTGAAAAAGTTAACTGTGTCTTCGTTATTATAAGCCAAGTAGTTAAAAATTTCCTCCAAATATCACCATCACAGCGCCGCTTCCGCCATTTCTGTACGAGGCCCATTCCGAGCGCTTCCACTGTATTGAAGAGACATCTCTGAAGACGCAAGGTTAGTGAATTTCAGAAAAACTACGAGAGGTGACGGCTTCTCACATCTCTAATAACAAACTCGCGTGTATAACAATTCTATTAAAACTAGAGGCCGGGGCACGTCTTCAAACGCAAGAAGAAAGTTGTAATATCCCATATGTAACGTAACAAACGCAATGAAACTATTTTACTGTTCAAGTCATACGGTGCCGCTGTATTCTTTCTCAAACATCCGAAACACTTCGTTAACATGATAATACGAACCGAAAATTTATGACTAGTCTTCAGTGGCACTAAATTTGGCTAGGTTTGACATTTACCACGATTACTGATAAATAAAGTCATTTCAAGCACCCACAGTTTTAATAGATTACGAGGCAAAACTGCCATCAGACGGGGATTGCAGATGGTTTGTAAATGAGAGTATGGAGGTGCTTCCTGAGTGTGGGAATGCTGTATTTGAGTTCAAATAACTGCGGGAGTAATCAACGCAGAAACAATGGTGCATACATAATGTACAGTGATCGCGCACTCAGGCTGTGCGTAACTTCGATAGGCCTATGTACGAAGGAGAAATGTGACCAACGGCTATGGCCTGTGCTATGTAACTCACAGGGAATTTAAGATATATCTGTAAAGCACCACAGGAGTTGAATGTGGGAAATACTAAATGCTGACCCAGTTTCTTTTCTATGTCTCACAAAATAAATTACATATTTTGGTAAGAAACGAACCATCGCATGGGCCTTTCAAACATGCACTCGATGTATTTATTCCAGGTTAAGTTTTCATACAGTACTGAAAGGCGAACCAAATTTTGTGGAATTCCAAAGCAACAGTAGTAAAAAATATATTATCCAGATACTGTTTTTACTGACCAGCGCCATTGTTTTAAGCACCCACTGAATATCTGCCGTTTTAAGTTGTACGGTTTGTGTAAATTTTATAGAGCGTGCACCACTTCCGAAAAAAAAGCCTTTGAAACTCTATGTTGATCGAAGCGGCTCTGTAGAAGCGATTGAAACCAACAGAGGAAAATATTGGAGGAATTTCACAGAGATATGTGTGCAAAGTAGCCTTAAGCACGCATCAATTTCCACAAACGCTCCGGCGCGCAATGCAGCCTGGCCCGCGTAAACACAATAGTGCCGATGAGCAGGATGCTGCTATAAAGGCTGATAACACCGGATTTATTTTTAAAAAATTCTCCATTCCGCTCATGCCAGCATCTGGGCGTAAGAAAAAATGCAAAAACGTTAGTAGTACGATTTTGAAGTGTTTCTGGTAAAAAGACCTGTTGGTTTATTTTGCTCGCAGCATATCCTCTGTGCTATATAAAACTGTCGTTACGCAAGTCAGAGTGTATCAGCACCATGAATAGGTGGCATTAATGCAACGCATTGACTTTCTGAGGCTACATCTAAAGAAAAGACGAAGGATAAACTAGAAGAAATATGTAATTAAAAAAAGATTTACTATTAAAAACAGTCTTGATCACTATTTATTTATCAAGGTGACCGGTTTCGACCACTACTGTGGTCATCTTCAGACCTACAAATTGTATACAAAGCTTTAATTAGAGGGCTATGTACATTAAAGAAAATACATAAAGTTATAAAGCTAAGAAATGATAAATTACCATTGAGTAGGAACCTCTTTCTGTTGGAGAATCACTACTGGAGAAACCAGTTTTTTTTTCTTTATTGATCTTCAATTCCCCCCGAAGGGGGCGGGCTGGCAGCAGCTTAGTACGCTGCTCTACAGCCTACAGGCTTTTTTTAAAAAACGGAAGAAGAAAAGAAACAAGAGAAACAGGCGATAAAACGGTGACTTAAAGTGTAAAATGGCGGAAAAATGCGGAAAGTTAGAACAGAAAGGAAAAGGTGTTGGCAATGTTAATAAAAGACACAGTAATTAGACAAGTAACATAGGACACACACAATATTAAACATGGCGACAGTCTGGTTTCTGTTCGCAAGAGATAAAAAGCACACCCAGCGACAGTATGATGGCTGTTCGCAACACTTCCCCAAAAACACAACAGGAACACTCACTGTAAAACACTGCACGAAAATGGCGGCACAAAGATGACACTCTCGAGCCGAAGGCAGATGGGGGGGGGGGGGAGGGACCTGGAGGAGGGGGAAGAACAAGGAGGGAGGAAGGAAAAAACGAAAAGGGGGGGGGGAACCACGGAGGGAGAGGACACATAAAGGGGGAGAGGGGCAGGGCAGACGCGAGGGGGAATGAGAAGAGGAAGGACTCGGGGGAGAGAAGAGGGCAGAGAGAGGGGAGGTGGGGAAAAAAGAGGATGGAAGGGGGGGGGGGAGAGGGAGCGCAGGAAAAGGACAGAGGAAAGGAGAGGGAGTGAGGATCAGAGTTGATAGGAGGGATAAATGGATGGAGAGAGGGCATCATCCAGGAGGGGGAATTGATGGAAGTCACCTTGGGAAAGGAGATGAAGGGTGTAGAGATGGAGGGTAGGGGGGACACAACAGTGAAGATGTGGCAGGGGGAGAAACCAGTGCATGTCTTACTATATATAATGGAGGCTGCACCCACTTCTGACGGCATGATATCATTACTAACCAATGAGCTATAAGTCGAATTACAATTTAAAATTTCTTAGTTAAAAGAACATTGTCAAGAATTAAAAATAAATACACACTAATCTTAGCTTATTAAACAGCTATTGTCAATTAAGAAGCGTTAAAAATATTTCAATATGTAGGATAAATGAACTTCAGTTTGGCAGTACATGGGTTGCCCTCTCAAGGCCTATTAGTGAACCATTTGGAACACTGGTTGCCATGGTGAAGTTGGGCGCCGTTCCAAAGATGAGGCAGCAGGCTTCTTTCCACTGAAGGTTATGATGTCGATAGGCGAACTAATGGCTGCCATGGTGAGGACAAACGCCAGTGCAAAGATGTGGCAGCAAGCTTCTTTCTAACGAAGTTGTTGCGAAAGTGGAACGGTGAAGACTGTCACGTCAGACGATGTATTATTGAGCAGCAACATGTCTTTATTGAAACGATTTTCAATGAGTAGGCTGCAATAATCTTTAGCTGAAATGTATACTACATGCTGCACAAATACGATACGATGTAGTTGTCCATATATACGAAATAATGTCTATGAAGTTGGTATGTATGTGACAGTTTTTAAAAGGCATTGCTATTCTTTAAGTTATATGCCAGTCTTATAAACAAATAAAAATAATGAAAATGGAAGGAATTTAAAATTATAATATTATGAGCCATAGTGTCAAAAATAAAAGGATGTGAATTAGCAATATGCAGTCTAAAAGCATATAAGCAAAAATTCTAAAACAGATAGTCAGTCATAAAATAATGTTTGGTGAAATAAAATTACAATGTAAAGATAAAATATCTCCTAAAAGTCTTAATAATTTTAAAAAAATTTAAAAAAACAAAGGACGGAAGAGTAAACATTCTAAAGCAAATCATCGAAAAGCTCAAAGAAATGTTTGTCTTTGAACTGAAGTTTATCGTTCAAAACAGATAATGGATTATTTTTGTGAAGTGAAATATTTCAATTTCTTCTAAAGTATTTAGTAGTGGTCCTTTCGGCACAGTGTGTAATATTTTCAAATTGTTAGAAATGCAACCCTCAGAATGATTGACCGAATATTGATTTGGTACGTATTCAAAAGTAATTAAAAAAAGAAATTAAGTGGACAGTTGCGGGAGACCACAATCCGCAATCTTGGGAGCACAATAACTTGTTGTTCGCCTGCCTGTAAAAGGCTCAAACATTGGACAGGATTGTCAGATTCTCAGAAATGTGTGGCACGTCTCCTGATTCAGAAAACGAACCTAAAAGAAACCATGTAATTTACCAAATTATGAGACGCTTTCTGGATCTCCTGTAGACTGATATTCCACTGTAAGGAATAGTGGAACCAGACAGCAATTACAAGACACATACTTATAGTTTGTTTCAGCATTTCCTACGATATAATTTACGGGCACAGGTGTTCTCTAACCAAAACGGGTAACATAAATACTGGTTGATATTCACGGGAACATTCTAAGGAAGAGTAATTCATCCATGGTCCGATTTTTATCTGTTTGAAACACTTAGTAACTTGTTTTAACGGAAGAGATATATAATATTAGAAGAATTACTGTGGCACTGACACCCATTTGTCTGGCCAGCGCGAGAGTGACACAGAAAGACTCAACAAGCTTCAGTGGAAGGTATGAAAGAAGAGATATCATGTGTTGTAAAGCTCCCCAATGATATTCAAATCCAGGTGGATAAAATTGATAGAATGTTAGTAACCTTAAAAAATCGGATATATCTGTTAATACAGTCTCCATTAATAATAGTAAATCTGTTGTTGGGGAAAGCCAATAGTTCATAGAATAAAACATGGTCGGCGGTAGGCTGTAACAGTGTACTAGTACGTTACACGCTACCACGAACTACGTTTTCTTTTATGAAATACTTAAAGGTTGTAGATCCTCACAGAAACAAATTTAAAAAAAGAAGAAGAAATTTAAAAACCCATAAGTTTTATTCCGCCAATTAAAAAATAGTTTCCGCTTCTGCATAACACTTGTATACATCACAGATATCTTCATCCTACCCTAACACAAGATCACCGGTGTGGCATGTACAGGGCTTCCAGCCAAGCAGTTCATCTCAAGTATTTTAAGTTTATGATACAGTAACTTTGGTTTGAGGCAAATGAATTTTGAAAAGTCCGCTCTAAATGATGTATAGTCTCTTTTCGTAGCTATATTAATCACAGTGATATCGGTATCAATTTCGCTTTTTCAAATGGAACTATAGTAGCTTCTGTTGCTAAAATGATATAATACTTCTAAGAGAAATCAACTGAGCGGCGTTTCAGTCTTCAGAATCCGATTAGTAGCTTTATCTGTTCAGAACATGAAACCAATTGCTGTCAAATTACAATAATATCAGCAGACGTTGGACGTTAAGATTCTACAACAAATCCGACTCTCACATATCGTTAGAGTTCCGACAACACAATGTCGTCGATGACAAATCCCATATCAGGTAATATCGAAGCCTGTTACTTCTGAGAGGAACGATTGCAGCGTTTATCAGCACAGTGATATTTTGTAAAGTCGATTGTATTAGGAAAAAAACGTTCTGAGAAAAATATGCAGTAACTTGGGTCATGTTTGCCATTGTAATGGGAGTCATTAAAAAGAGCGTTCTAACAACGTATGTAGCGGTACATTGCCATCGATATATCACAACACAGACGCATACAGTGTTTCCTATGAAGACGAAAACAGAGCTATGGTCAAGCAATGTGTTTTATAAGGTTGATGCTGAACTTCATAGCAGTGACTCGTTTGTCGCTGTAACACACTCCTTACTGAGAGGACGACTTCTCCTACGTATAATACTTGTATTTCTTCGGAAGCACTGGACTGTTTGTTTCCAGCCCATTTACGCCCGCAATCACGCGGTCTAGTAATTAAACAAACGGACATTTCAAAGTGGTACTTCACAACACGACGAGTATTTCTTCTCTAAAGCCAATTTTTGGAATTTAGTAAATGTTAAAATCAAGTAGATAATAAGATGGGTAGGGGACTATTTTAAAGCCCATCTCGTGCACTTCTGCCATCAACATAATCGATGTATGGGCGAAAGCGCTGTTATGGTGCTAGAGTACTATTTCATGTGCTAAGTTTAGTCATTTCTGCTTCAACAACAAAGGAATGCATCTCATATTATCCATGTTGATTCTTGTTGATATCCACGACTTTTGCTGAATTAAAAATCCTTAAAGTATGGAAATTTACAGATGAAACTTCTCTTCGCGATGTGATCATTAGGGATGAGGCTCACGTTTATACAGGATATTCTTGAGCAAGATAATCGGTCATATCCTTTTCAATCACAGCAGCAGCTTTAAGAGAATTATTGAAATAAAGGAAAACCTAAATTAATATGATTAGCCACATATTTGAAACTCGCTCCTCCCGAGTGTGAGTGCTGTCTATCAACCACTGCACCATGTAACTCAATCTCTATGGAAACGATCCAATGAAAAACTAAACCCCAACCGAACAGATCATGAGGAACCCAACGGCCGCTGTGTCATCCTCAGCCCACAGGCGTTACTGGATGCGGATACGGAGGGGCATGTAGTCAGCACACCGTTCTCCCGGCCGTATGTTAGTTTCCGAGACCGAAGCCGCTACTTCTCAATCAAGTAATTCCTCAATTTGCCTGACAATGACTGAGTGCACCCCGTTCGCCAAGAGCGCTCGGCAGATCGGATCGTCACCCATCCAAGTGCTAGCCCAGCCCGACAGCGCATAACTTCGGTGATCTGACGGGAACCAATAACAAAAACAGTCGACTTTGCAGTTGTCACCTACAAAACGGTTTCCACTTTTTCGGTGCAATTTCATCGTCAACAACCAATTTGACTATGGCTTTGCAATGTAAATGTAGGCATACGTTTTGTGTAAGCCAGAAATTATTGTAAATGTATACAGGGTTTGGGAAAGGGGGGAGGTGGTTGTTGCATATGCCTCGTGGCGGAAGTGTTCAGGAGGTCGAGCGTTCAGGATTTGAGAGTGGGCATCCAGGGCTGCCGTTAAATAACAAACCAGGAAATTAGGTTCAATGAACAGTTTACAAGGGGCGCGCCTAGGGTCGGAAGTTAGCAGGTTTAGGCCAAACTAGGAGGTCGAATAACTAATTGAAATGGGCAACGGAAGGGAAGCGGTTCATGTTAAATTACACTACTGGCCATTAAAATTGCTACACCATGAAGATGACGTGCTACAGACGCGAAATTTAGCAGACAGGAAGAAGACGCTGTGATATGCAAATGATTAGCTTTTCAGAGCATTCACGCAAGGTTGGCGCCGGTGGTGACACCTACAACGTGCTGACTTGAGGAAAGTTTCCAACCGATTTCTCATACACAAACAGCAGTTAACCGGCGTTGCCTGGTGAAACGTTGTTGTGATGCCTCGTGTAAGGAGGAGAAATGCGTACCATCACGTTTCCGACTTTGATAAAGGTCGAATTGTAGCCTACCGTGATTTCGGTTCATCGTATCGCGACATTGCTGCTCGCGTTGGTCGAGGTACAATGACTAATAGCAGAATATGGAATCGGTGGGTTCAGGAGGGTAATACGGAGCGCCGTGCTGGATCCCAACGGCGTCGTATCACTAGCAGTCGAGCTGACAGGCATCCTATCCGCAAGGCTGTAACGGATCGTGCAGCCACATCTCGATCCTTGAGTCAACAGATGGGGACGTTTGCAAGACAACAACCATCTGCACGAACAGTTCGACTACGTTTGCAGCAGCATGGAACATCAGCTCGGAGACCATGGCTGCGGTTACCCTTGACGCTGCATCACAGACAGGAGCTCCTGCGATGGCGTACTCAACGACGAACCTGGGTGCACGAATAGCAAAACGTCATTTTTTCGGATGAATCCAGGCTCTGTTTACAGCATCATGATGGTCGCATTCGTGTTTGGCGACATCACGGTGAACGCACATTGGAAGCATTTATTCGTCATCGCCATACTGGCGTATCACCCGGCATGATGGTATGGGGTGCCCATTGGTTTCACGTTGCGGTCACCTCTTGTTCGCATTGACGGCACTTTGAACAATGGACGTTACATTTGAGATGTGTTACGACCCGTGGCTCTACCCTTCATTCCATCCCTGCGAAACCCTACATTTCAGCAGGATAATGCACGACCTCATGGTGCAGGTTTTGTACGGGCCTTTCTGGATACAGAAAGTGTTTGACGTCTGCCAAGGCCAGCACATTCTCCAGATCTCTCACCAACTGAAAACGTCTGGTCAATGGTGGCCGAGCAACTGACTTGTCATAATACGCCAGTCACTATTCTTGATGAACTGTGGTATCGTGTTGAAGCTGCATGGGCAGCTGTACCTGTACACGGCATCCAAGCTCTGTTTGACTCAATGCCCACACATATCGAGGCCGTTATAACGGTCAGAGGTGGTTGTTCTGGGTACTGATTTCTTCGGATCTATGCATCCAAACTGCGTGAAAATGTAATCACATGTCAGTTCTAGTATAATTTATTTGTCCAATGAATACCCGTTAATCATCTGTATTTCTTCTTGGTGTAGCAATTTTAATGGCCAACAGTGTAATTGAAATGGGCAACGGAAGGGGAAGCGGTTTATGTTAACTTACGTCGGTGGCCAGTCGTGAAAAGCAGAGCCAGAGGCTCCGCCTTCCGAAAAGACGCCTGTTCTGCTCGAGGTCTGGATTACAACAGAGAGAAGCAACTGTGTTCCGCACCGCAGAACACTCCAGTGTCCACACACGTGGTCGGTATCCCGCGCACGCTATTGGCTAAGACCAATGGCGTGATTTCCCTAGCAGTTTCAGCAGAGGTCTCAGGGTGGCTCTTGTCATCAGCTTTAACCGGACAGAACTGCCTCGGTTTTGAAAGACAGGCAACTTGTGTCACGTAGGCACAGCGTAAGTTGCTCTGGGAGTAAACTTGTAAAGATTTGAGTGGGCGTTTGAAATAAAGTTTTTAAACCAATTCCATAAAATATTTCTCGACTTGCTGCCACCATGTACATTATCGACTTTCCAAACACGTTTTTATATCTTACTGCTCGAATGTTTTTGGCCTTGGAACACATGGGCGCTCTGACACACATATTTACACCAAGCAGTGCTAAGGCACTTGACTGACATTCGTAAATGGCGTTCTTCAGATTTCTCCGTCTATTATGACATCGATGTCGACGGGACGTTAACCCCTGATCTTCTGTCCTTCCTTTGAATTCCTTTACAGTTATCCAGATACAGGTTTTACGTTGAGTCTCCTTAATTGAATGGCTCAGATGTTGGGATGGTTCCCTTGAAAACGTTCCTCCGAATCCTTTCTCTGTACGAGCTCGTCTACCTATGAGCTTGTCATCGACTTTTTCTCATAAGTGATATTACGTACCCTATCATATAAGATATTCATCGTTTTTACAGTTCCACGAACCTTACTGTGACAATCTTTTATCACATAAAAGAAAATGGTTCAAATGGCTCTGAGCACTATGGGACTTAACATCTGAGGTCATCAGTCCCCTAGAGCTTAGAACTACTTAAACCTAACCAACCTAAGGACATCACACACATCCATGCCCGAGGCAGGATTCGAACCTGCGACCGTAGCGGTCACGCGGTTCCAGACTGAAGCGCCAAGAACCGCTCGGCCACACTGGCCGGCTTTTATCACATCATGAGATTTCTTACAATTTCTCCAGAAGAAGCATCAGTCGGGCATCCGTAATGAGTCAAATCTGCAGTCCATGGACGACCAACCTTAAATTCATTTATTCATTTTGAAAGTTTTGCATGTGTTTATAAAGGTGATAACTACCCTCAAAATAGTCCTGACTCTTTCAAGATATGCAGAATGAATAATTTCAGTGGCCCAGAAACAAATTGCAAGCGCCATCTGACTCATGAATCGAACAGAAAATAGTCACACAACACAAATACTTTCATAAATTTAGCGCCCGGTAAAGAGTTGGGCCTGCATATCTAACGTTTTCACTTTATGCAGTAAACATACATTGTTCTTTGGCTCTGAGCACTATGCGACTTAACTTCTGAGGTCATCAGTCGCCTTGAACTTAGAACTAATTAAACCAGACTAACCTAAGGACATCACACACATCCATGCCCGAGGCAGGATTCGAACCTGCGACCGTAGCGGTCACTCGGTTCCAGACTGTAGCGCCTAGAACCGCACGGCCACTCCGGCCGGCAAACTGTTCAAATGAATTAGGGGGACAAGTGTATAAAGGTCCTGTACGCTAAATCTAGTTTGATACAAGGGGTACATGTGCTCTTATTGCATGGCTTGAGATCTGCGCTTTCAATGTAGGTAACAATTAAAATCATTCGTCATCTATTGCCTGTGTTAGGCATCACAATGTCAGATGACCCCTCAGAAGAGTACCGGTTTACAAGAGTTTTCCAGCGAGGTACACAGATCGCAGTTGTCATTTGTGGACTTTGTATACAACCAAGCACACGCAATGCGATATATTAATACAGTGATACTTGCTAGGGCAGTATGTTTCATTAAAAAAGGATGGACAGTCGGTCGCGTTGACGCAGTTGTCAATTCCTCTCCATGTGTCATCTCTAGGTTGCGAACACGTTACTGGGAGACAGGTCAGTACACAAGGTTAGTTGGATAAGGTCGCCGACGTAATACAACCCCACGTGAAGACTGATATTGGGCCATCTCTGCGTTGCGGCGTCATACGGATACCGCCTGAGCTCTAAAGGACGATCTCAGAAGAGCCACTGGAGCCTTGTAATGAAATGGTTATGAAGAAGGACCTTGTGACACAAACGTCCTGTTCCAGTACACCGCTTGACTCGACAACATCTTGCAGCTCACCTTCAGTTTTTCCGTTCCCTTTTCAACTGACAACTTCGTCTCTGGCGAAACGTGTTATTCACAGACGAGTCCAGATATCCTCTAACGCAAGGTGATGGCCGTGCGCGTGTACGGAGACCCGTGGTGAAGCTATCTCCCAAATTTTGTCCAGGAAATCGAGAGATTTCCAAAGTTCTGTGATGTTGTGGGGAGGCTTCACTGTAGACAGCCACACCAATATTTTCGTTGTCGGTGGTCTACTTATAACGTGGCGGTACATCGAACAAATCCTGTTGGACCATGTGGTGGCTGTTGCATACCGCGGTGACCCTGAATTCCTTCTAATGCCAAGGCACGTATGGCGGGTGTCAGCATGGATATCTTGCGAAGCCTCGACATTGAAGTAATGGATTGGCCAGAGGTGTGTCCCGACCTAAACCCCTCGGTACATATGTGGGACCTGCTTGACAGACGTGTTCGTGGAGGTCGTGCTCCACTGCAGACTTTCCAGGAGCTCTCATGGGCTCTCCGTGAAGAATGGGAACGGATACCACAGGGCGAGCCCTGTAGTCTTACACGGAGCCTGCCACGCAGGTTTCAGGCATGTGATAAACCCTCACTGAGGGTATAAACGTTACTGAAGCTCTCGAAGTCCAATAAAAAGCACCCAGGTTGACGGAATAAATGATTGCTTCCAGTTTGTTTCGATACCTGTCGGACATCTCAGTTCTTTTTATGTAAACAACCGAGATTGTAGTGATGTTTTGTTACGTAATTAATTTGTGAAAGCTTAAAGTGTAATATGTGACATACACAGTCCTCAATTTTTCCTAAATGAAGTATAGCAGGCGCCCAAAGTCGTGTACACCTAGTCCTTTTGAGCAGTGTATTAGTTCGGACGGGAAATGGATTGCGTTGTAGATGTGTTAGTCTTCTGCTTATAGCATCTAGCTGTTCAATGCGACTCTCCCCCATTTGGCGTTCGTCATCAAGCGAAACTTTAAAGTCTGATTCACCCTTATGCATAAATAGTAATGGTAAGTGAGTTTACGTAGCCCAATACTTCATAAACAGCAGTCAACAACGCAGCACACGTTGACTTGCCTTCTCAGTAACTGCAGCCAAATAGCACGCACAGAAGGACTGCTTATTATTAATATTGTTCATTAGTACCTCAACAGATGAGCAGATATTCATCACAGTGCTTGTGAGTCATGAAGTTTTTTATATCAGTTTATTGGCTTTCGGGTCGTGCCCATTCAGCCATGTCTGCGATGGAAAGTCGGTACGATACAGTATTAGACAAGATTATCTTGGCAGTTACGGCGATAAGAATGTAAAGACGACGCAACGCCCAGTCCCCGAGCGGAGATAATCTCCGACCCGCCTAGGAATCGAACCCGCCCTCCCCCCCTTCGTTTAGCAGCAATCTGGCGCAGTCACAGCACGGCTATCGAGGCGAACATCGCGAAGTTAAGTCACGTGATGTAACAAAATGGCGGCCATCTCCTCCTTAATACAGGGTGTTTATAAATGAATATCGGGGTTTTAACGCTTTATAATATTTATTATATTAAACTTACAGTTATAAATGATACGTCAAATGAAAGCGCAACTCAAACAGTTTTACTAAGAACGTTATAAATGTTCAATGTGAGCAACATTTGGCATTCGGCACCCATCAAATCTATAGCCGAGTTCTTCCCAAACGTTGACAAGTGTGTCTTTAGTGATTGTACGAGGCGTATTTTTTAAGTAAGTACCGTTTTGAAATTAAAAAAAAAGACGTGCTAAGATATCTCAATAATTTTATTTTTACGTGAAAGCCTGTACCTTAATCTACGCACTGACGCCATTGCAGTCTCATTATTGCTTGTTTACGTTCTGTACTGAGTGTTAAAGATGCCTCCGATAATCGTGAGTCCCGCCGACTGTGAAGTACGGGCTATTATAAGATTTCTTAGCGCTAAAGGCCTAAAAGCTATCGATACTCATCGTGGGATCTGTGCAGTTTACGGAGAAAACATTAAGACTGATGGAATGCTAAGAAAGTGGGTGAGAGAATTTAAGGATGGCCGCACAAATGTGCATGATGAACAACGGAGTGGGTGTCCTTCGGTCGTTAATGAAAGTTTGGTGCAGAAAGTGGACAATAAGGTGAGAGAAAATAAGCGCTTTACGATTTCGCCGGCCGGAGTGGCCGTGCGGTTCTAGGCGCTACAGTCTGGAACCGCGAGACCGCTACGGTCGCAGGTTCGAATCCTGCCTCGGGCATGGATGGGTGTGATGTCCTTAGGTTAGTTAGGTTTAAGTAGTTCTAAGTTCTAGGGGACTGATGACTTCAGAAGTTGAGTCCCATAGTGCTCAGAGCCATTTTTTACGATTTCCTCCCTGCGGGATGACTTTCCTAATGTTTCTCCTAGTATTTTGTATGGCATTGTGACCGAGCACTTGAATTACCGAAAATTGTGCACACGTTGACGGATGTGCACAAAACCAAACGTTTGGACAGTGCATTGACTTTCCTTGAGGAGTACCACAACGACGGTGATGATTTCTTAAGCCAAATTGTTACGGATGATGAAACACGGGTGGCCTGCGTCACACCAGAATCAAAGCAACAGTCCATGGAAGTTGAGCAAGGGCATCGTTTTGCTACAAGACAATGCCCGTCCGCCTGTGGCGAATCAGACCAAAGATCTCATCACATTTTTCGATGGGAAACTCTAGATTATCCTCCGTACAGCCCCGATCTTGCGCCCAGTGACTACCATCTGTTCCTGCACTTGAAGAAACACCTGGGCGGTCAGCGTCTTCAAGAGGATCATGAAGTCAAAACAGTGGTGATGCAGTGGTTAACAAGTCAGGCGGCAAACTTCTATGAGGAGGGTATTCAAAAACTGGTACAACGTTATGAAAAGTGCCTCAATATTGACGGAAATTATGTAGAAAGGTAGAATAAGGTACAGGCTTTCATGTACAAATAAAATTATTGAGATATCTTAGCTCGTAGTTTTTAAATTTCAAAACGGTATTTACTTAAAGAAACATGCCTCGTAGCAACAGTTGCTTCAATCCGGTTACTTAATTCAGGGAGGTCTCCTGGTAGCGGAGGCAGGTACACACGATCCTTGATGAAACTCCAAAGGAAAAAATCGCATGGCTTTAGGCCGGGTGAACGTGGAGGCCATGCAAAGCAAGCCCTGTCATTGGGCCCCTTGCGGCCATTGGTACAGTGAAGTTCAATCGCGTACTTCGCTATGCCAGTGATGTGGCGCACCCCCTTGCTGGAAAATGAAGTTCTCTGGCTCATCTTCTTCCACTTGAGGGAAAAGCCATTGCTCTAGTGTATCAAGGTAAGAAGAGCCAGTTACAGTAGGTTCGCCAAAAAAGGAAGACCCATAAACTTTCCTCCGGAATCTAGCGGATTGCGGCGGAAACATTGCGCGCTGCGCATGAGCACTGGTGCCAAACACAACTGTTTGAGTTGCTCTTCCATTTGACTTATCATTTAAAAGTGTAAGTTTAATGTAATAAATATTATAAAGTGTTAAAACCCCCATATTCATTTATAAACAGCCTGTGTATACACTGTCCAGTCACGTCAATGTGACCACCTGTCAGAAGCCTGATTAACCACCTCTCGCAGCGCGGACCGCTGACATAAATGCAGGAAGAGAGTCAATGAGGTTCTGGGAGGTACCGATAGGGACGTGGAGCCATTCCGAATCCAACGTCGTGGCCAGCTGCGCTAGATTTCTTTGTTGAGGATCCATCGTGCGAACAGCACAATCGAGGTGGTCCCACGCGTTTTCGATTAGGTTTAAATCCGAGAACTTTGGTGTCAAGAGTCCACAAGGATAGATCTGTACATGTGTTGATCTATTGTACTTTCCTCATTGACGAGATCACCCAGGGACTAAACGGAAACATTCCACAGACCACGAAGGTCCCTGCTCCGATGTGGACACATCCGACGATTGTTGCATGATGTTTTCTTTCAAACGTTTCACTTCGTACACGCCAACAGCCATCTGTTCGATGGCACATAACACGTGATTCAAATAAAAAGGCCACCTGTCGCCAGTCAGTGGACGTCTAGTTGTATTCGTTGGCGATGAACAACAGTCTGCATTGTTTCATGAACCAGACGCCTGCTGCGGAAGCTCATACGCAGCAATGTTCGCTGGATGGTCGTTGAGGAGACACTTTTTGTAGCCCCTTGGTTCATCTGTGCGGTCAGCTCCTCAACAGCTGCACTTCTGTTCGCCAGTACACACCTCCGCAACGTTCATTCACCCCTGTCATCTACGGCCAGCAGTGCTCCACAGTTAACTACGTGCCGGTTTTGGATAGCGTCATTTTCTGATGCGCGGTGTACTTTAACCACAGCAGTACGTGAATAGCTCACAAATTTAGTGGTTTTGGTAATGCTTCCACCCTAGGCCCAAAGGTCAATAACCATGCCCTTTTGGACGTCAGATAAATCGCTCCGTTTCCTCATTACGAAAACGACTGCACTGTTATCCGCGTCGCCCCGACATGCATTATATACTCTCCACGACTAGTATTGCCACCTGCCGTCCGAGAGTGGTTGTTGCAGGTGACATAGGAGGTGATCACATTAATGCGACTGGTAAATGCCTTCCCTGAGCGATAAGAATGGAAATACTGTCGACGACAGTGCTGCCAAAGCAGAGTTACTGAACACAACCTTCCGTACTTCCTTCACCAAAGAAACGAAGCAAATATTCCAGAATTCGAATCAAGAACAGCTCCCGACATAAGGAACGTAGAAGTACACTCATGCTCATAAATTAAGGATAACTGCAAAATGTGGTGCCACACAATGTGGCACCACGCAAAACTGGCGCTAATAGCATAGGCACATAGGGAACACACACAACACAGATCTGTAAGTCCACGGTATTGGTGATAAGTTGAGAAAACCGTCCTGAAACGCATGTGCTACAAAACGCCACTGTTTTCTGCGCATGTACCCCGGCGTCAACATGGGATATGATCACCATGCACACTTACACAGGCCGCACAACGGGTTGGCATACTCTGGATCAGGTGGTCGAGCAGCTACTGGGGTATAGCCTCCCATTCTTGCACCAATGCTTGTCGGAGCTCCTGAAGTGTCGTAGGGGTTTGAACACGTGCCGCGATACGTCGACCGAGAGCATTCCAGACGTGCTTGATAGGATTTAGGTCTGGAGAACAGGTAGGCCACTCCATTCGCCTGATATCTTTTGTTTCAAGGTACTCCTGCACGATGGCAGCTCGGTGGGGCCGTGTGTTATCATCCATCAGGAGGAAGGTGGGTCCCACTGCACCCATGGAAAGGCGGACGTACTGGTGTAAAATGACGTCCGGATACACCTGACCTATTACAGTTCCTCTGTCAAAGACATGCATGGGTGTATGTGCACCAATCAGTATCCCACCCCAACCATCAAACCACGACCTCCATACAGATCCCTGTCAAGGACATTAAGAGGTTGGTATCTAGTTCCTGGTTCACACCAGATGAAAACCCGACGAGATATAACTGGATTCGTCCGTGAACATAACCTGGGACCACTGTTCCAATGACCATGTACTGTGTTCTTGACACCAGGCTTTGCGGGCTCTCCTATGTCCAGGGGTCAGTGGAATGCACCTTCCACGTCTCCGGACGAATAAACCATGTCTGTTCAGTTGTCTGTAGACTGTCTGGTGACAATTGTTCCAGTGGCTGCGGTAAGGTCCCGAGCAAGGCTGCCTGCAGTACTCCGTGGCCGTCTGCGGTCACTGATGGTAAGATATCGCTCTTTTTGTGGTGTTGTATACTGTGGACGTCTTGCACTGTAGCGCCTGAATACGTTTCCTGTCTGCTGACATCGTTGTCATAATCTTGAGATCACACTTTGTGGCACGCGGAGGGCTCGTGCTACGACCTGCTGTGTTTGACCAGCCCCCAGTCGCCCTAGAATTCTACCCCTCATAACGTCATCAATATGTGTTCTTTGAGCCATTTTCAGCACACAGTCACCTTTAGCATGTCTGAAAATGTCTGCACTGCACCGTACTCTGACATGCACCAACACACCTCTGCGTATGTGTACTGCTTCCAGCGCCACCGTGCGACGACCGCAGGTCAAATGCACCGAATGGTCCTACCCCGAGGTGATTTAAACCCGCAAACCGCCCACCAGAGCGTTGTTTCACCATGTATCAGCATTATCCTTAATTTATGAGCATGAATGTAGATATCTTCGCAGTAGTGAAGCAACTTAAATCTCTTAACAAAAGCAGGTCTTCCGGTCAATACTGTATACCTGTTAGGTTCAGAGTATGATGATAGAATAGCTTCATACTTAACAACCACATACAACTGTTCGCTCGAAGGAAGATCCGTACCCAAGGACTGGAAAGTCGCACAGGTCACACCAATATTCAAGAAACATAGTAGGAGTAATCCTCTAAATTACAGATCCGTATCATTAACGTCGATATCCCGGATAACAACCAGTGGCCTGGTACAGCTTACATCCTCAGAGGTGGTTTCTACACTCGTCTAAGCAAATACTTTATTGGATTTCCATCTCAGAAACACAGTACTAACAGTTTTATAAATAGGAACAGAGACAACATATAAAAATGGAATATGAGTCCATCCGTGCATCAGATTTCCGTGTTCTAACATGATTCCCTTTCTCCTCTTTTTATGCTCAAGTATACCTCGGCATCAACGACTCGATTTTCGAAAACTCTGCACAAATTCCCCAATAGAGAAAACAATCAGCTGTGGGCTTGTTCGGCGAATTCCCCAGTATTCATGTTGTGATTTTAGAGACATCTAGGAATATATAAGAAATAACCAGGACGGTGGATATGGAAGCAGAATCGTGACAACACTGTTTACATACAACGTCTAATGGTTCGTCATACAGCTCATTTCATTTATAGTAACGGGAGACTGGCTTGAATACTAAATAATACTTGGAACTTAATGCAGGTAATGAAGAAATATATCATTTGCTTTTAATGCATGTCAACAAACTGCTTCGCCATTCTGTGAGTGTGGAGTTTGCGACTTCCATGTTTTTGACGCATCGCTTCCCTTGTAAACACACTCAAGAAGACTATCAGTTCATGCACCTGATATTTACATTTTGTTAGTTGACAACTTAAACAAGTTTTTGGGAAAGTTTCTTGTTTGTTCTTCGGAAGAAAGGGAGATTACATCAACAATGTTGTCGGAAGAGCCAGAGGTCAGGGTCAGATTGGATAAAGATAGTGAAGGAAATATTCCGTGTCCTTTTCAAATGTGTCGGCCTTAAGTGGAAGCACGGAAAATCTAAATCATAATAGCTGGAAGCTAATCACATGCTCTTCTGGAAGTGGGAAAAGTTACTGACAAGGCGAGCACCACGGAACACTCTAAGATTACGTGTTCAAAAATACAATGAAAAATTTTTAAATTTTCTTCTTACTAAAATTTTCATTAAATTTGGTGCTCGAAGTGACGGCCTTGAGGGACAGTCCAACAGTTCAACAGGTGAAACGTCGACGGAGAGTTCTGAATCGTCTTGGATATCCTAGGTTCATTTACAATGACGGTAGGGTAAAATTCTTGATGTAAAAACTGTGAATCAGAAATCAGCTCACTATGTATAAAATACTGAAAAATGCCCTCATTAATTTGGAAATAGCCGGCTTACGATCCACACACACACACACACACACACACACACACACACACCACACACACACACACGTACCCACACAGGCCCACGCTCACTCGCGCGCAACGACAAAAAGAAACACAAATACTAATCGTACAGGATAACATCACAATATTGGCATACTGTAGCACTTGCACAATGAAATTCAAGTGCTGTTCTCAGCCCTTGCAATTGAAAGGTTTCCTTTCGAAAGTAGACTCTCACTCCCCTAGCGCTTAGGCTCTTTGCATAACATTGTGTTTGGCGGTACAGCAGCAATTCTTGAGATACGCTGTCGAAAAAATTAAACTGTTGTTATGTCTTGAGAATCTCGGGTAGCTTTGATTGTGTACAGGTCGCACTAGTCGTAACGGAACACACAATGGCAACGGCGCCAACACCACATGTACTACACTTTTAGCAGGTTATTTCTTTCTTTCTTATTATAACGATTTCACTAATATGATTTTTTTCATTTTCTGTGATTGCGTATAATTGTCGTATATTGTGTGGTATATACATATAATATTTACTTTTTTTATGTTTAAAACTCCGAGACGCCACAGCCTTGAATATACAACAAATAACATGTCCCTATAGTAACATGGTAGTCACTTGAAAGCATTTGAGGCTTTCGAATTGTACTGAATTAGTCGGGGTTCAAGTCCAACCAATAACGTATTTTTTTTTCTTTCCATTAATATAGCCGAGGAGCGCCCAACATGATACTGTGCCACAGCATATGACGACAGTCATTTACCGCCAGGATGTCTCAGCATACGCAAGCCAGTATGACAGGTTTCAGTGTGCTTGAAGCGGCAGGTAGGTGCAGAGTTTAGCCTCATTGTGCACTGAGGTGGATAAAGCGGTGGTGCTAGACAGGGGTAACTGGCCCGCTTCGAATGTTAGGCTTAGGAAAAGTGTCGACGTTCAGCAATACAACGTCTTACTTGACACCTGTATGGATCAATTTTCCGGGATGCTCGCTAATGGTTCGCAACTGCTTACCGGATGCTGGCCTTAGAACTCACAGAACTACTAACGAAGAGACCTTCTCGCTGAATTGAATGTAGAACGTGACTGAAACTACGTCATCTTTCCAGATGAATCATTATATAGCTCAGTGAATGGGGGTGTGGTGATTGTCTACAAACAGCGAGAAGCATTTTACGAACCACACCGCGTGGCGAAACATTCACGTGTTCGCCACATCTGAGACTCGTGCTGGGAGTGGATTTCATCAGATATGGAAGCGATACTTCTTCGAATTTATGGTCATCCCACCGCGGATCAGTGTGTGAACATCATCAACATGCTATGGTGCTAAGTGTGAGAATGTTCTATCCCAATGGAGTGATCCAGCTCCAGTAGGACCACTGACCGGATTTAAATCCCATTGAAAATTTGGCCTACACCAGCCACGCGCATACCTGACCATTTGGAACCTACGACCGAGTGCACCAACCTCGAATAAAAGTTGACCACCCTAAAGTCAGCATTTAAGCCTGTCAAACTCAAAATTCTCGAGCACCGACCTTGACCAGAGTTAAACGAGGTTGTTGCTGCAGTTAAATCTGACTGCATTTACGCCCAATTTTCACGAGATGAACAGTGTTTTATAGGCGTACGGTATTAAGCTGGCGGCACGTTTTGATGTACTGAGACAGATTCAGATCATCGTGTACGAACCCAGAATTAAACTACGAATTAGTCTTACCAGTAGTAGAGTTAAATTGTGCCAGCACATGCGACCACATTACTTGTTTCTGTCCCACAATGGGACTAAATGACAGTCTGATTTTTGTAACTTTTAATATCTATGACACGTGAAGTTCAAAATCCAATTATATCTCTTCCTAAAGCATTTTGATACAACTCTCAAAAATTCACGCGAAAACCGACTTCCAAGTTTTCCTATCGGTTTTAATAATGTAAAGTAAAGTAGATTTTATTTTTACAAGGAGTGTGGCTCTCTGGTAGGGCACTTGCTCGTTGTATGTGTGTGTGTGAGTGTGAGGGGTGGGGGGGGGGGAGGGGGTGAGGGGGCGAGGGCTCCGTTCGCTTCCAGGTACATTCAAATTTTTAAACAAAGTTTCATGTTGTATGAGCATTACGTGAAGCGTAAAATACAAAAAGATAGAAAACAAAAACCGTCTTTCAAGAAGATTATCCAGTTATAATAGTGGAAGACCTAAATACAATAAAATATTTTATGTCAGAAAACACAAATCTACAGATTACAAATTAGGACAGAATATCCTTAACACTAATTTTGGTGTACACAGAGTAGATAAAAGAAAACGGCTGACTTCGTCTATCTCATCTCTCACCCGTCACACCCCATCTGGCCGGTGGGTCGGTAAATGTCCGCAGCAGATGATTAGCGAAGTTTTGCCTATATTTCTTATGCTGCAGCAGCTTCGCGTGTCCATCTAGGAGAAAATGCCAAAAATCCATGTTGTCCTTTTCTGATTCGTTGTAGACGTAGGCCACAACCATTCACCGAACCCATGCCACTGCATTTGTTTTGTGGACCGGAAAATAAGATTCTTGGGGGAAAAGGAGTATGTCCAATGAAATTGTGTGAGGCGTGGTGCGTAACAGGAACGCCAATATCTGTCTTGTCATGTGCCACACTGGAGCCGCTCACTACATGCTAAACGATGTTCATCAGTGTCCACTGTTGCACAGCTTAAACATAATGGAGTGTCTGCCAGATGAATCACACGCCGCCGTTGGTTCGTTGCGAACATGTTGAGCGTACCGACATTGGGAGGTAAACGTTCCGTATAATGCGCCATATCTGTCGCCAGTTCCTGTATGGGTACTTCTTTTCCAGGGTATTCTACATCTATATCTACATCCATAGTCCGCAAGCCACCTGACGGTATGTGGCGGAGGTTACTTTGAGTACCTCTATCGGTTCTCCCTTCTATTCCAGACTCGTATTGTTCGTGGAAAGAAAAGTTGTCGGTATGCCTCTGTGTAGGGTCTAATTTCTTTGATTTTATCCTCATGGTCTCTTCGCGATATATACGTAGGAGGCAGCAATATACTGCTTGACTCCTCGGTGAAGGTATGTTCTTGAAATTTCAACAAAAGCCCGTACCGACCTACTGAGCGTCTGTCCTGCAGAATCTTCCACTAGAGTTTATCTATCATCTCCGTAACGCTTTCCCGATTACTAAATGATCCTGTAACGAAGCGCGCTGTTCTCCGTTGGATCTTCTCTATCTCTTCTATCAACCCTATCTGGTACGGATCCCACACTGGTGAGCAATATTAAAGCAGTGGGCGGACAAGTGTACTGTAACCTACTTCCTTTGTTTTCGGATTGCATTTCCTAAGGATTCTTCCAATGAATCTTAGTCTGTCATCTGCTTTACTGACGATCAACTTTATATGATCATTCCATTTTAAATCACTCCTAATGCCTTCTCCTAGATAATTTATGGAATTAACTGCTTCCAGTTGCTGACCTGCTATATTGTAGCTAAATGATAAATGTTCTTTCTTTCTTTCTATGTATTCGCAGCACATTACACTTGTCTACATTGAGATTCAATTGCCATTCTCTGCACCATGCGTCAATTCGTTGCAGATCCTCCAGCATTTCAGTACAATTTTCCATTGTTACAACCTCACGATATACTACAGCATCATCCGCAAAAAGCCTCAGTGAACTTCCGATGTCATCCACCAGATCATTTATGTATATTGTGAATAGCAACGGTCCTACGACACTCCCCTGCGGCACACCTGAAATCACTGTTACTTCGGAAGACTTCTCTCCATTGAGAATGACATGCTGCGTTCTGTTATCTAGGAACTCTTCAATCCAATCACACAATTGGTCTGATAGTCCATATGCTCTTACTTGGGGTACTGTATCGAACGCCTTGCGGAAGTCAAGAAACACGGCATCCACCTGGGAACCCGTGTCTATGGCCCTCTGAGTCTCGTGGATGAATAACGCGAGCTGGGTTTCATACGATCGTCTTTTTAGAAACCCATGCTGATTCCTACAGAGTATATTTCTAGTCTCCAGAAAAGTCATTATACTCGAACATAATACGTGTTCCAAAATTCTACAACTGATCGACGTTAGAGATATAGGTCTATAGTTCTGCACTATCTGTTCGACGTCCCTTCTTGAAAACGAGGATGACCTTTGCCCTTTTCCAATCCTTTGGAACGCTATGCTCTTCTAGAGACCTAAGGTACACCGCTGCAAGAACGGGGGCAAGTTCCTTCGCGTACTCTGTGTAAAATCGAACTTGTATCCCATCAGGTCCAGCGGCCTTTCCTCTTTTGAGCGATTTTAATTGTTTTTCTATCCCTCTGTCATCTATTTCGATATCTACCATTTTGTCATCTGTGCGACAATCTAGAGAAGGAACTACAGTGCAGTCTTCCTCTGTGAAACAGCTTTGGAAAAAACATTTAGTATTTCGGCCTTTAGTCTACCATCCTCTGTTTCACTACCATTTTGGTCACAGTCAGTCTGGCCATTTTGTTTTGATCCACCTACCGCTTTGACATAAGACCAAAATTTCTTAGGATTTTCTGCCAAGTCAGTATATAGAACTTTACTTTCGAATTCATTGAACGCCTCTCGCAGAGCCCTCCTCACACTACATTTCGCTTCGCGTAATTTTTGTTTGTCTGCAAGGCTTTGGCTATGTTTATGTTTGCTGTGAAGTTCCCTTTGCTCCCGCAGCAGTTTTCTAACTCGGTTTTTGTACCACGGTGGCTCTTTTCCATCTCTTACGATCTTCCTTCGCACATACTCATCTAATGCATACTGTACGATGGTTTTGAACTTGGTCCACTGATCCTCAACACTATCTGTACTTGAGACAAAACTTTTGTGTCTAGCCGTCAGGTACTCTGTAATCTGCTTTTTGTCACTTTTGCTAAACAGAAAAATCTTCCTACCTTTTTTAATATTTCTATTTACGGCTGAAATCATAGATGCAGTACCTGCTTTATGACCGCTGATTCCCTGTTCCACGTTAACTGTTTCAAATAGTTCGGGTCTGTTTGTCACCAGAAGGTCTAATATGTTATCGCCACGAGTCAGTTCTCTGTTTAACTACTCAAGGTAGTTTTCACATAATGTACTTAAAAAAATTTCACTGGCTTCTTTGTCCCTGCCACCAGTTATAAACGTTTGAGTCTCTCAGTCTATATCCGGCAAATTAAAATCTCCACCCAGAACTATAAAATGGTCGGGAAATCTACTCGAAATATTTTCCAAATTTTCCTTTAGGTGCTCTGCCACAACAGCTGCTGAGCCAGGGGGCCTATAGATACATCCAATTACGAAGTTTGAGCCTGCTTTAACCATGACCTTCAGCCAAATTATTTCACATTTCGGATCTACGTTAATTTCCTTCGATGCTATTGCATTTTTTATCGCTATAAACACGCCTCCCCCTTCACTGTCCAGCCTGTATCTGCGGTATACATTCCAATCTGAGTTTAGAATTTCATTTCTGTTTAGATCTGGTTTAAGCCAATTTTCTGTCCCCTAGTACTACGTGGGCATTGTGACCGTTTATTAATGAGAGCAGTTCTGGGACCCTTCTATAGACGCTCCTTCAGTTTACTATTACCACATTAATATTGTTATTCCCTGTTGCGTTTTGCCTACTACTACCTTGTCACGTCTCAGGAGGCGTCTTGTCGGGCCTAGGGAGGGAATTCTCTATGTTGAAAAACCCATATGTGCACTCCACACGTACTCCGCTACCCTTGTAGCCGCTTCCTGCGTGTAGAGCACGCCTGACCTGTTCAGGGGGATCCTACATATCTCCGCAGAATCGTCTGAGCCTCTGGGGCACCGGCGCAATAATATTTGGTACACATCTCGCGTCGTCGGTAGTCATGTTGTTGGGAAGGCTTCTCTGACATAGTTAAGCTCCAAAAAGAATGATCTGAAATGTGACATCCTCGGTGAAATATGGCCCACATTAACTGGGGGCTCCATTGAAGTGGGCGTCAGTGCATCGGCCAACGCACCAGAGACACTGCGAAATTTACCGCGCCATTGTCGAAAAACCGTACTGACGAATAACGCCCGTGCCTTTTTGTATACGTTCACCAGATCAAGTTCACCCTCTCCAGGTGGTAGCGTAAGCGTTGTGTATTGGATCTTAAATACACTCCTGGAAATTGAAATAAGAACACCGTGAATTCATTGTCCCAGGAAGGGGAAACTTTATTGACACATTCCTGGGGTCAGATACATCACATGATCACACTGACAGACCCACAGGCACATAGACACAGGCAACAGAGCATGCACAATGTCGGCACTAGTACAGTGTATATCCACCTTTCGCAGCAATCCAGGCTGCTATTCTCCAATGGAGACGATCGTAGAGATGCTGGATGTAGTCCTGTGGAACGGCTTGCCATGCCATTTCCACCTGGCGCCTCAGTTGGACCAGCTTTCGTGCTGGACGTGCAGACCGCGTGAGACGACGCTTCATCCAGTCCCAAACATGCTCAATGGGGGACAGATCCGGAGATCTTGCTGGCCAGGGTAGTTGACTTACACCTTCTAGAGCACGTTGGGTGGCACGGGATACATGCGGACGTGCAGTGTCCTGTTGGAACAGCAAGTTCCCTTACTGGTCTAGGAATGGTAGAACGATGGGTTCGATGACGGTTTGGATGTACCGCGCACTATTCAGTGTCCCCTCGACGATCACCAGTGGTGTACGGCCAGTGTAGGAGATCGCTTCCCACACCATGATGCCGGGTGTTGGCCCTGTGTGCCTTGGTCGTATGCAGTCCTGATTGTGGCGCTCACCTGCACGGCGCCAAACACGCATACGACCATCATTGTCACCAAGGCAGAAGCGACTCTCATCTCTGAAGACGACACGCCTTCATTCGTCCCTCCATTCACGCCTGTCGCGACACCACTGGAGGCGGGCTGCACGATGTTGGGGCGTGAGCGGAAGACGGCCTAACGGTGTGCGGGACCGTAGCCCAGCTTCATGGAGACGGTTGTGAATGGTCCTCGCCGATACCCCAGGAGCAACAGTGTCCCTAATTTGCTGGGAAGTGGCGGTGCGGTCCCCTACGGCACTGCGTAGGATCCTACGGTCTTGGCGTGCATCCGTGCGTCGCTGCGGTCCGGTCCCAGGTCGACGGGCACGTGCACCTTCCGCCGACCACTGGCGACAACATCGATGTACTGTGGAGACCTCACGCCCCACGTGTTGAGCAATTCGGCGGTACGTCCACCCGGCCTCCCGCATGCCCACTATACGCCCCCTCTCAAAGTCCGTCAACTGCACATACGGTTCACGTCCACGCTGTCGCGGCATGCTACCAGTGTTAAAGACTGCGATGGAGCTCCGTATGCCACGGCAAACTGGCTGACACTGACGGCGGCGGTGCACAAATGCTGCGCAGCTAGCGCCATTCGGCGGCCAACACCGCGGTTCCTGGTGTGTCCGCTGTGCCGTGCGTGTGATCATTGCTTGTACAGCCCTCTCGCAGTGTCCGGAGCAAGTATGGTGGGTCTGACACACCGGTGTCAATGTGTTCTTTTTTCCATTTCCAGGAGTGTAGGTGTCCCACACTCACGTAAGTTCCGAAAGTTCCGCGTTGCCACCGTGCACGTTAACCCTTTCGTGAGCCGTGGGAAACATGCTTCCCACTACAATGAACTCGCTCCTAGTCCCGTGGGATTCACAGTTAGCACCTCTTTACGGTGCTACCACCTAGTGCTCAATATAGGGTACTACTTCCAATCGGAAGTTCCCGCCGTTTTTGCTGTACCCTCGCTCAGAGGCATTGTATAGCTGAGTGTTGCTCTGTAGAGGAGCATATCAGTGCTGTTTGCGTGACATTTTGAAATTTTTTCCTCAAAGCTATAGTATAACGTAAATACTTTAGATTTACCCAAATTTATGAAGGATAACGTAAAATTGGAACGAGGAGAATTCCAGTTTGAAACAAAAGGAGCCATTTCTGCAGTAAAATGGATGGATAACCGTCCAGTCACTTTCCTGTCCTCAAATCATGACGCATGAGAAACAGCAACAGTGAAAAGGAAAAACAAGGATGGTACTAGTATAGAGATTTCTTGTCCTGAAGTTGTGGCAGAATACAACGAAATAATGAATGGTGTCGATAAGTTTGATCAGTTACGAGAAAGGTATGCTATTGGCAGACGTTCTGTAAAATGGTGGCACAGAATATTTTATTTTCTGGTGGACGTTGCTGCAGTGAACAGTTTTATCCTGTGGAAAATAAGTAAAAGAGAAAGTGGACAGCATGATCAGCTCACATACAGGACCCATCTAGCCAGACAATTGATCGCTGGCTTCTCATCTCAAAAAAGGCGTGGACAAAAACCTGTCTTTCTGGCGAAAAGGGGTAAAGTACCTGAAGATTTTCGCCATGTGGTTGTAGGGGAACATCAACCCATTTTAGGACAAACCTACTGGACGTGCCGTCATTTTAGTACCAATCCTGCGGAAAAGAGCACTCGCTGTGTTTGTACATATTGTCAAATACCACTTTGCATAGACCCATGTTTCAGAAAATTTCATGGCAAGTAATTGTGAACAATCATTGTAACAAGAGAAGTAAATTTATCAAATAAATATTACATGTATTGAAAAATTTGTTTTTGTCATTTAACTCCAAGGAAGGGCAGTGGGAAGAATACTTCCCACCTTGTTGTGTGACCTCACTTTCACAGTTGGAGCAAATTTGATATTCTGTATGGTAAATATACCTATCTGTTAACTACTATCTGCTCTTCATTCATTAAAAAACTGCTCAATAATTTTTCCCACGAAAGGGTTAAAGGCAGGACATACGCTACGTGAGTGAGTCTCGCTGCTAGGTACACGTTCACATAGGCCACCCTTTGAATCATATGCAACGCTCTTAATTTCTGTAACAGCACCGCATCGGCTTTAATATGCGTCGGTAGTTATCCGCTGCTGTCCGCTGCACATCTGAGTGGAACGTGACACTTAAACATTTTATGGTGTTAACTAACATGAGCGGGCCTTCCTCCCCCGGTCGTAATCCTCGACCGACATTCATGCAGCGAGAATTCTGTAGATTAAGCACGCTTCCCGCCGCCATCCAATATCGCTGTATCCATGCCAATGCTGTACGTACTTCATCGCCTGTCCGTGGCACCAGCATCACATCGTCAGCTTAAGCGCGACAATGAAAGGTCAGCTGTGGCAACGGCCCTCCTTCCAGCCGCCTTCGGAGACCATATAGGCAGGGTTCCAAAGCCATCGCATACAGAAATATCGAAAGGATGCCACCTTGACGAACTGACAGTGAAATGAAAATGTAGTCAGTGCCAAGCCCATCCACTGAGACCTTGGATCGCACGCCGTGTAACACTCGCATTATCACTTGAATGAAGGCCCATGGGGTTCCCAAACTGCCCATCACGGCGTGCACAAAGATATTATCCACCCCGTCGAACGCATGATCGAAGACAATAGAGACTAGTACACATGCAGTCGGTACGCCGCTGCATCAAAATAGTTCAAATGGATCTGAGCACTATGGGACTTAACATCTATGGTCATCAGTCCCCTAGAACTTAGAACTACTTAAACCTAACTAACCTAAGGACAGCACACAACACCCAGACATCACGAGGCAGAGAAAATCCCTGACCCCGCCTGGAATCGAACCCGGGAACCCGGGAGCGGGAAGCGAGAACGCTACCGCACGACCACGAGCTGCGGACACGCCGCTGCTAATGCGACGATATATCGGTAATCACCAAGAGCCGTATGGACATTACTATTACCGCCGAGGCATGTTTGATCTGTGAGGAGTCTATCAGAAATTGCAAATTTCACGCGAGCCCCAAGGATGCGCGATAAAATCTTGTAGTCGCAGTTAGGTGGGTTAGTGGTCTATAATCTCCTGGCCTTCTGCCACCGCGTGGTTTGGGTATTGGGATGATGATACCCTCCGTGAATTCAACAGGTATCTCAGTCTGCGGTAATAGGAGTTCGTTATACATCTGAATCCACGTCTGTCCCATGAGGTATGCAAAGGCGCGATAAAATTCAATTGGAAAGCCGTCCTGTCCTGGGGACTTGTTCAAAAATGGTTCAAATGGCTCTGAGCAGTATGCGACTTAACTTCTGAGGTCACCAGTCACCTAGAACTTAGAACTAATTAAACCTAACTAACCTAAGGACATCACACATATCCATGCCCGAGGCAGGATTCGAACCTGCGACCGTAGCGGTTGCTCGGCTCCAGACTGTAGCGCCTAGAACCGCACGGCCACTCCGGCCGGCCGGGGACTTGTTCGGAGCTCCCATGGCAATTGCGTCTGTCAGCTCGTCCTCCGTTATCGCTGTGATGAAAGTGTCTGCATCCAGTGGTGGTCCTCTATCTGGCATTTCGGAGATGATATCATTTAGTGTCTCGTGGTTCACTTGTACAGGTCCATATAACTGGCGGAAGTAGTCGGTTAACACTTGCGCAATGTCACGTTGGGTCACAAGTTTCATAGATTATTTCCCTGATCAATGTCCTGCGTCGTCGTTGGCGTCCACGTACTACGTCGTGCATTGAGGGGGATTCGGCGGCAACTGTGTCCGTCAACCTCGTCCGGACCATTATGCCTTCCATTCTTAGTCTTTTCAGCTGTAATAACTTGGCTTTTATCCTGCTCATGGCCGTGTGCCTTTCCGACGGTGGTTGTTCGGTCATCAGCTCCCTCAGAACTGTAAAATAAAAATCCGCCGTAGTGTGGTTCCACTGCGATTTGTCCTGCCCGTATCGAATCAACGTTCTCCGTCATGTTGGTTTTTTGCATTTGATCCACCACTGGAGAATCGAGGTGTATGCCCGTTGGCGGCGAACGCAGTTCTCCCAGGCCCCCTCTATCGACCGGCGACATGCAGCTTCATGTAAAAGAGCTCTATTCATTTTCTAGTAGTGATCCTTAATCCGCCATATCTTTTTCCACGTTAGTGAAATCATAAAGACGTACGCCATATGATCCGTAAAAGCCGCCGGCCAGATTTCGGCATCCATGATCGCCGTCCGTGGAGCGCGCGTCACATACACTCTATCAAGCCTACTCGCCGAGTGTCCCGTTACATACATGTAACCCGTTCTATCGCCATGCTGCAGTTCCCAGGTATCCAGAAGCGCCATTTCAATAATCAAAGCGCGCAATTCCATGCATGCCACATAATGAGGTGCTTGGTGCTTTTGGACGACGACACAATTAAAGTCGCCGCCCACTGCATAACTGTCATATCGTCCGGCGAACAACGATGGTATCTCTTCGGTGTAAAAGGTCGCCCATTCTCTTTTTTTTTTGTGGAGCCAGACGGCGCGTATACAATGATGAAACGGACACCGTCGACAGTGATCGCTATTCTACGCGCCAAAGGGAGAGACGTGACTTCCTCCACTCCTATTCCTTCCCTAGTGAGGATCGCCATACCGCACCCACTCTCATCGTGCACTGAATAATATCTTTCAGCATTTGAATTTTAAGTTGTGTCCGGATGCCATTAATGTTGATCGTCGCAATGCGGCACGCCTGGCGTGTGTTCATCAGTTGGAGGGTGGTATCATCAAGCCATGGTGTTGAAAACCGAACTGCTGTCGGTCAGCGACGCCCCCGTCGCTCCTCACCACACCAAGTTGTTCAACATTCCCCAGCCCCTCCCAGCGCACGGCCGGGACTATCCTCAACCGCCGCGTCCTTATCTTAATCCTGCTCCTGTTGGTCCATTTTCTGCGCTCAGTCCTCCAGCATATTTCCAGAGCCGGACGAAGGATGGCAGACAGCGTTGTCACCGCTCTGATGTTGGACAATCGTCATCTCCACTTCTGCCTTCCGGTCACTGAACTGCTGTCGCTTATCGGCGCCCCCGTCGCTCCTCACAACACCAAGTTTTTCAACATTCCCCGGCCCCTCCCAGCGCATGGCCAGGACTATCCTCAACCGCCACATCCTTATCTTCACCCTGGTCCTGTTGGTCCACTTCTTGGGCCCAGTCCCCCAGCATATTTCCAGAGCCGGCCGAAGCATGGCAGACAGCGGTGTCACCACTCTGATGTTGGACAATCGTCATCTCCACTTCTGCCTTCCGGTCACCAAACTGCTGTCGGTTATTGGCGCCCCCGTCGCTCCTCACCACACCAAGTTTTTCAACATTCCCCGGCCTCTCCTGGCGCATGGCCAGGACTATCCTCAACCGCCGTGTCCTTATCTTCACCCTGGTCCTGTTGGTCCACTTCTTGGGTCCAGTCCCCCAGCATATTTCCAGAGCCGGCCAAAGCATGGCAGACAGCGGTGTCACCACTCTGATGTTGGACAATCGTCCTCTCCACTTCTGCCTTCCGGTCACCGAACTGCTGTCGGTTATCGGCGCCCCCGTCGCTCCTCACCACACCAAGTTTTTCAACATTCCCCGGCCTCTCCCGGCGCATGGCCAGGACTATCCTCCACCGCCGTGTCCTTATCTTCACCCTGGTCCTGTTGGTCTACTTCTTGGGCCCAGTTCCCCAGCATATTTCCAGAGCCGGCCAAAGCATGGCAGACAGCGGTGTCACCACTCTGATGTTGAACAATCGTCATCTCCACTTCTGCCTTCCGGTCACCGAACTGCTGTCGGTTATCGGCGCCCCCGTCGCTCCTCACCACACCAAGTTTTTCAACATTCCCCGGCCTCTCCCGGCGCATGGCCAGGACTATCATCAACCGCCGTGTCCTTATCTTCACCCTGGTCCTGTTGGTCCACTTCTTGGGTCCAGTCCCCCAGCATATTTCCAGAGCCGGCCAAAGCATGGCAGACAGCGGTGTCACCACTCTGATGTTGGACAATCGTCATCTCCACTTCTGCCTTCCGGTCACCAAACTGCTGTCGGTTATTGGCGCCCCCGTCGCTCCTCACCACACCAAGTTTTTCAACATTCCCCGGCCTCTCCTGGCGCATGGCCAGGACTATCCTCAACCGCCGTGTCCTTATCTTCACCCTGGTCCTGTTGGTCCACTTCTTGGGTCCAGTCCCCCAGCATATTTCCAGAGCCGGCCAAAGCATGGCAGACAGCGTTGTCACCGCTCTGATGTTGGACAATCGTCATCTCCACTACTGCCTTCCGGTCACCAGAAGGAGAATTCAAGTTATCGTCGCTGCGCAACTCCTGCACCGTCATCTAGGTATCTGTTGAATCCACTGGTCGCAAGTCGATACTGTCGTTGTCGTCTAATGCCACCTCGGGACCATGGATATCGTCAGCAGAAGTCAGTCGTCGCTTGTTTCTTCTCTTCGGCGAACGCTGTTTCCGTTGTACTTCCGCGTCGGCTGTTTGAGTTGCGTATCCTCCGTCTTGTTCCTGGCCTATCACGCTCGGAAGCACTGGCAGCCATCACGGTTGAGCCTGGAGCGACCTTCAGCTGCATCTCTTGTATGGGGTCCTGTGTCTGATGCGGTGGAACTGGTGGTCGGCGTCCGAGTCCGTTGGTGTCCACGTGCTCTATAGTGCACAGCTGCTGGCGCCCGTCGGAAATCTCCCTCACTTCTTCTCTCAGGGCCTCCACAAAGGTCAACGGTAATACAGTCATCTGTTGTGGTGCCTGAACGTCATCCGCGGGGTTTGCACTAAACGACGCTGGAGGCATTCTGAGCGGACGTGGCCATCTTTCTGGCACTTTAAGCAAGTGTGAGGTTGTCCATTATATATTATAATCGCTCGACAACCCCCTACATACAGATAAGAGGGGACGTGCTTTCTCAATTCTATCCATATTTGTCTCTCCCCATTTAGGACGGGATATGTGGTAAAACTCGCCCCTTTTTCGGCCACATGGGATAGATCTGTACTGTATGGTAGAAAGGCGTCGATCACAAGTTCAGATGGGACCTCAAACAGACCCGTATGGTGCGTATCCCCATTCCTGCGTGGTCGACTGTCTAACATTCTGCGTGGTTTCAGTTTGTTCTAAGTCGTGTCTCCCTACCACATTCGCGCAACGACGCTCTGAGCGTGTTTTTTAGGGAATTGACTATTTTGAACCTGGGACCTGTTGCTGGTAAGGAGACGCCAGACCACACATGGCATGTAGAGTTCAGAAGAGTTCAGTGAGACTAGCGATGATATAATCAAATACTTAATGATTTCAGCATCAGCTCCACTGCACTACCTGTAAAAGAATCTTAATACTAACTAAATTTAGTGGAAGGGGTTCAAGGCTTTCCTATTTTTAGTTATCTGGTAAAATGACGTCGAAAAAGCAGTTAAGTTTACCACTGGAATTTTTATTCTACTCACAAGACATTCTTTATAAAATTGCACTATTGATAAAAGGAAATATTTTAATACAGGATGATAAAAACCAACTGCATTCAACAAAAATGTGAACGAATATTCCCTGAATGGGTTTCCAAATTCTATAATGGATCGAAGGATGACCTATGCCATATCACATCTATAATCTAGGTTTAAATTAAGTTTCATAAAAGAGAAAACTATCAAAATGGTCTACAGTTACCCTCAATTATCTTTAATTACTTATTTAACTTGTCATAAATTACAGTGGCTGGTGTGGCTTCTCAATACTTATATAACAGAAAAATCATCTCGTTTCAGATTTTAACTTCCAGTAGCAAATGTGGATACCATGAGCTTTAATTGACGATCTACACTAGTATTACGCAAAAAGGGGCTGTAACAGATGACACTTCTGCAGTTCTGAGTGAAGTCTTATGCGCTCTTCTGCGGCATCGCGTGCGTTCATTACATTGTCGGTGGGTAGGCAGCGTCAGGGGGTGGCGGGCGGCACAGCTCCGCACACCTCGCCATCTTGGAAGGAACTCCCTCTAACTTCTCTTTACTACAATTTACCGAAGTTGGTTTAAGAAAAGCTATCTGACTGTGTTTTCAGCTGACCTATCAGGGTCTCAATGCTAACCTTAATCTCTGCCTACAAAAATTCTGTCTATCCAATGAGAAACGTTATACTTTTCGTGGTGGGGCAATGTTTTTAATGTTTGCTAGGTAACAGAGACGCGTATAGTCTTATGCTAAAACTTGCAGCTGGTGTGGCCCTTTTAGTGTTATCGTAAGATCTATACTGCTCTTCTGGACGGCTCTATCTTTTAACATGGGCTGGGGGGTGGTCTTGGAGGTCGGCAGGCGATGTGGGTGTCTCTTATCGTAGGGCCTTCTAACTTACACGACTCTGCTCTCGGCTTCTGTTCTCGTTTCTCCCCTCGGAACTGCGTCTGTTTCATGGTGGGAAGGTATGACATGCATTTAGGCGTTCTTGTGTTAGTCTGTGGTATTCCATTTGCTCACTCGTTGATCGTATTACTTTGGTTAATTTAATGTCAGGATTCATTCGGAGCTATGTGACATACTGCCGGATTTGCTATCATGTAAGGGTTTTCATGGAAGATGTTGGATTTGCCTGCCACCTTAAAACTGTTACCGCACCAACATTCCCGTCTTCATGACAGAAACTATATCCGTTCGGTGATCGTTGGAGAAGTCCTTCACAAGCCGCATCGTCAATAAGCCTCACATAGACGACACTTGAAAGGATCGATAACTGGATTCCCCCCATTTCCTGTGGATCGATTTTAACCTCTTCTCTTAAGAAACGTTCAATCTCGTGTGCCTTTGGTCATGTATAGTCGTCCACAAAACTGAACTTCAAAGTCGTTTTTCTGTGCGAGTATGCCATCTCATTCTAGACTCAAAACATTGCAAACGCGAAGCTGCTCCGGCGTAAACAAATAGGCGTGCGCACCGCAGCGCGGCTGGAGTGCAACACGGTCGGCACCGTCACTGCCGAAGGCAGACTGCCAACTGAGCTACCCAAGCACGACTCACGACCCGTCCTCACTGCTTTAATTTTGCCAATACCTCGTCTCCTACCTTCCAAACTTAACAATAGCTCTTCTGCGAATCTTGCACAACTAGCACTCCTGGAACAAAGGATACTGCCGAGACATGGATTAGCCACAGCCTGGGGGATGCTTCCAGAACGAGATTTTCACTCTGCAGTGGAGTGTGCGCTGATATCAAACTTTCTGGCAGATTAAAACTGTGTGCCGAACCGAGACTCGAACTCGGAACCTTTGCCTTTCGCGAGCAAGTGCTCTACCAACTGAGCTGCCCAAGCACAACTCAGCCGGCCCCGGTGACCGAGCGGTTCTAGACACTTCAGTACGGAACCGCGCGACTGGTACGGTCGCAGGTTAGAATCCTGCCTCAGGCATGGATGAGTGTGATGTCCTTAGGTTAGTTAGGTTTAAGTAGTTCTAAGTTCTAGGGGACTGATGACCGCAGAAGTTAAGTCCCATAGTGCTCAGTGCCATTTGAACCATTTGATGTCTTTAGGTTAGTTAGATATAAGTAGTTCTAAGTTCTAGGGAATTGATGTTGTGCTGGGAAAGTCCCTGAGCTTCAAGCGCTAATAGAAAGCACAGAAGCTGAAATCGTTATGGGTGCAGAAAGCTCGCTAAAGCCTAAAATATGTTCTGCGTAAATTTTTACAAAGTTTGAGACGGTGTTCAGGATAGATAGATTAGGCAGAATTGGTGGTGGAGTGTTTGTGTCTGTCAGTACTGGTTTATCTTGTAGTGAAGTCGAAGTAGATACTACGTGCGAATTGGTATGGGTGAAAGTTATACTTAACAGACGAACTAAGTTAATAATTGGCTCCTTCTACCGACCCCCAGACTCCTATGATATAGTTGCTGAACAGTTCAGAGAAAATTTGAGTCTCGTAACAAATAAATACCCGACTCATACGGTTATAGTTGGTGGGTACTTCAACCTTCCCTCGATATGTTGGCAAAAATACTTGTTCAAAACCGGTGGTAGGCAGAAAACATCTTCCGAGATTGTCCTAAATGCTTTCACCGAAAATTATTTCGAGCAGTTAGTCCACGAATCCACGCGAATTGTAAATGGTTACGAAAACACACTTGACCACTTACGCACAAACAATCCAGAGCTAATAGAGAGCATCATGACTGATACAGGGATTAGTGATCACAAGGTCGTTATAGCTAGGCTCAATACCGTTTCTTGCAAATCCACCAGAAACAAACGCAAAATAATTTTATTTAAAAAAGCGGATAAAGTGTCACTAGAAGCCTTCCTAATAGACAATCTCCATTCCTTCCGAACTGACTATGCAAATGTTGACGAGATGTGGCTCAAATTCAAAGATATAATAGCATCAGCAATTGAGAGATTCATACCTCATAAATTAGTAAGAGATGGAACTGATCCCCCATGGTACACAATACAGGTCCAAACGCTGTTGCAGAGGCAACGGAAAAAGCATGCGAAGTTCAGAAGAACGCGAAATCCCGAAGACTGGCTAAAATTTACGGACGCACGAAATTTGGCACGGACTTCAATGCGAGATGCGTTTAATAGGTTCCACAACGAAACATTGTCTCGAAATTTAGTTGAAAATCCGAAGAAATTCTGGTCGCATATAAAGTACACAAGCGGCAAGACGCAGTCAATACCTTCGCTGCGCAGTGCCGATGGTACTGTTACCGACGACTGTGCCGCTAAAGAGGAGTTATTGAACACAGTTTTCCGAAATTCCTTCACCAGGGAAGACGAATGGAATATTCCAGAATTTGAAACACGAACAGCTGCTAGCATGAGTTTCTTAGAAGTAGATACCTTAGCGGTTGCGAAGCAACTCAAATCGCTTGATACGGGCAAGTCTTCAGGTCCAGATTGTATACCGGTTAGGTTCCTTTCAGATTACGCTGATATAATAGCTCCCTACTTAGCAATCATATACAACCGCTCGCTCACCGATAGATATGACCTGCAGATTGGAAAATTGTACAGGTCGCACCAGTGTTTAAGAAGGGTAGCAGGAGTAATCCGTCGAACTACAGACCTATATCATTGACGTCGGTATGCAGTAGGGTTTTGGAGCATATACTGTATTCAAACATTATGAATCACCTCGAAGGGACCGATCTGTTGATACGTAATCAGCATGGTTTCAGAAAAAATTGTTCTTGTGCAACGCAGCTAGCTCTTTATTCGCACGAAGTAATGGCCGCTATCGACAGGGGATCTCAAGTTGATTCCGTATTTCTAGATTTCCGGAAAGCTTTTGACACCGTTCCTCACAAGCGTCTTCTAATCAAGCTGCGGGCCTATGGGGTATCGTCTCAGTTGTGCGACTGGATTCGTGATTTCCTGTCAGGAAGGTCGCAGTTCGTAGTAATAGACGGCAAATCATCGAGTAAAACTGAAGTGATATCAGGTGTTCCCCAGGGAAGCGTCCTGGGACCTCTGCTGTTCCTGATCTATATAAATGACCTGGGTGATAATCTGAGCAGTTCTCTTAGGTTGTTCGTAGATGATGCTGTAATTTAACGTCTAGTAAGGTCATCCGAAGACCAGTATCAGTTGCAAAGCGATTTAGAACAGATTGCTGTATGGTGTGGCAGGTGGCAGTTGACGCTAAATAACGAAAAGTGTGAGGTGATCCACATGAGTTCCAAAAGAAATCCGTTGGAATTCGATTACTCGGTAAATAGTACAATTCTTAAGGCTGTCAATTCAACTAAGTACCTGGGTGTAAAAATTACGAACAACTTCAGTTGGAAAGTCCACATAGATAATATTGTGGGGAAGGCGAGCCAAAGGTTGTGTTTCATTGGCAGGACACTTAGAAGAGTCCACTAAAGAGACAGCTTACACGACACTCGTTTGTCCTCTATTAGAATATTGCTGCGCGGTGTGGGATCCTTACCAGGTGGGATTGACGGAGGACATCGAAAGGGTGCAAAAAAGGGCAGCTCGTTTTGTATTATCACGTAATAGGGGAGAGAGTGTAGCAGATATGATACGCGAGTTGGGATGGAAGTCATTAAACCAAAGACGTTTTTCGTCGCGGCGAGATCTATTTACGAAATTTCAGTCCCCAACTTTCTCTTCCGAATGCGAAAATATTTTGTTGAGCCCAACCTACATAGATAGGAGTGATCATCAAAATAAAATAAGAGAAATCAGAGCTCGAACAGAAAGGTTTAGGTGTTCGTTTTTCCCGCTCGCTGTTCGGGAGTGGAATGGTAGGGAGATAGTATGATTGTGGTTCGATGAACCCTCTGCCAAGCACTTAAATGTGAATTGCAGAGTAATCATGTAGATGTAGATGTAGATGACCTCAGATGTTAAATCCCATAGTGCTCAGAGCCATTTGAACCATTTGAAACACGGCTCACAACCAGCCCCCACAGCTTTAATTCCGCCAGTACCTCGTCTCCTACCTTCCAAACTTCACAGAAGCTCTTCTTGCAGAACTAACACTCCTGGAAGGAAGGATTGCAGAAGAGCTTCTGTGAAGTTTGGAAGGTAGGAGATGAGGTACTGGCGGAATTAAAGCTGTGAGGACGTGTCCTGAGTTGTGCTTGGGTAGCTCAGTTGGTAGAGCACTTGCCCGCAAAAGGCAAAGGTCCCGAGTTCGAGTCTCGGTCCGGCCCACAGTTTTAATCTGCGAGGAAGTTTCCCTACATGAAACAGTCGAAGGGTGCGGGGTGAGGGGTTGTGTCTGGATGCTCTGTCCCTCCCAATGTTTTTTTTTCTTACATGCAGACGTATGTGGAGAGACTCAAATTTAAAAAAAAAAAAGTTAGGAGAATCAGTGACCATATAACTGTGAGTGAATAATAGCTAAGGAAAACATGTCAAGTTGGTCAGCAGACAGGCCTGGGCCCGCACAAACATACTTTGCCTCAGACGTCGTAGTGCCATTATTTTGGATTCTGGCACCATAGAACCAGTTTAATAAAAGGGAACACCTACAGTTGTCTTTTTGATGTTATTTATTATATGGATACCAGTTTCGGTGAGTCAATAGGCCATCTCCAGGCCTTTATGCAGAAAAAATACTAATAGCATCATCAACTTACCAACCATGCAAATACAAAGACAGATTAAAAACAGATTAAGACTGAAGGTCAATATTATACAAATGAATTTACAGTAATCATTTGATAAAAGTAACAGATACATCCATTGTCACATACCTAAAAGTATATAGTACACCATAACGAATTTCCACTTATACATTGTACAAATGTACTGTTTATTAATAAAATCATTAATTAAATATTCTATGATTTTTACTGGACAGCTGGATGATACATTAAACTGCACAATCCTGAAATAACCCACTAAACGACAAAAATAACTGTAGAAAATGATAAATGTATGAAAGAAATTACAACATCAGAAATAAGTAAACCAAAGATTTATGCATCTGCTTGCAAGTAGTCATTGCATATCACATTAAAGTTATAAGATGCCTAGCTGAAAACCAAATACAGACATAGTCATGTCTCAAGCGTAAAATGCATATCCAAGAACGTGTCAAGAGACCAAATGTAGAGAACCATCCATGTCATACCACATACAGAATACATGGAACCCAAGAAAATGTTCATGATGAACAAAATCTACACATCTGTGAAAAAGGAGAGCTATTGCTTATTCCTGATAAGCAATGCCATGGGTATCCTAATATGCGGTGGCATCGCATACTATAGTACCATATCTCATATTAGAATAACTATAGCTTGCTACCATAGTAGTTGGATAAGGATCATACATTTTGTAAATGGTTTGACAATTTTGTGAACTTTAGGAATCGATCTGGAGGTGATCTTGTTGTGCTAATAACTGATGGGCACCATATCACTTTTTTGTTATATGCAAAGAAAGAGGAAACCATGTTCATATGACCTGGTTATCACCCTATTCCATACATGAAATGGAGCTTCTTGCGTCGAATTCGTAAAGTTGTTTACAACGCATTATCCCGAAGAAATAGGAATCTGGTTGGCAAACAACGCAAGGAAAGTAGTTACCACATTTTTGATTATGGGGGTAGTTGGAAGGGCATGCTTGAAAGCAGTAACTATGGAAAATACTATAAACGACCTCTTTAAAGCGAGACTCCAGTGCAACAGGCATATATTTAGAGAGAATGGCTTTGCAACCCACCAGAAGTTTGACATACACAATAAAAACAATGGAAAGAATGTGAGTCGAAAAATTATCTGGCCAGCTCCCAAAATCAGCAAGCCACATCAAGAACCATCAGCTGTAGTAAAGTCAGAATGATATGAATCTCTTAATTAGCCTACAGTGTCAAACCGAGCGAGGTGGCGCAGTGGTTAGACACTGGACTCGCATTCGGGAGGACGACGGTTCAATCCCGCGTCCGGTCATCCTGATTTATGTCTTCCGTGATTTCCCTCAATCGCTCTAGGCAAATGCCGGGATCGTTCTTTTCAAAAGGCACGGCCGACTTCCTTCCCCGTCCTCCCCTAATCCGATGAGACCGATGACCTCGCTGTCTGGTCTCCTTCCGCCAAAACCAACCAACCAACCTACAGTGTCTCCATAAAGAGAAAGTTTGAAACAATTCAAAGCGCTGGAAACTGTAGCGGCATCAAAGAAGAGAGAAACGAAAGCTTAATTCTTGGGAAAGAAAAACAGAAAAACGCAGGAAACAATTGTCCAGTCATCTGCAGTCTCTTACATTTCCCGGAATGAAACTGCAAGTGCTCTACCATCTGAGCTACCCAAGCACGACTCTGGCCCCATCCTCAGAGCCTTACTTCCGCCAGTAGGAGACGAGGTGCTTGGGTAGCCCAGATGGTAGAGCACTTGTCCGCGAAATTCAACGGTCTCGAGTTCGAGTCTTGGTCCGGCACACAGTTTTAACCGGCCAGGAAGTTTCATGTCAGTTCACACTCCGCTGCAGAGTGAAAATTTCATTCAGGAAACAACCCCGAGGCTGTGGCGAGCCATGTCTCCGCAATATCCTTTCTTCCAGGAGTGCTAGTTCTGCAGCATCGCAGGAGAGTTTCTGTGAAGTCTGGAAGGTTGGAGACGAAGTACTGGCGGAATTAGGGCTGATAAGAGGAGTCATGAGTCGTTCTTGGGTAGCTCAGATTGTAGAGCACTTGCCTGCGAAAGGCAGGGATCCCGAGTTCGAATCTCGGTCTGGCACATAGTTTTAATCTGCCACTAAGTTTCGTATCAGCTGCAGAATGATATTTTCATTCAGTTTCCGGTAAGTTAAAGTCCAAACCGAACACCGTTTATTACAAACGCTTGTATCTCTTTTTGTAAACAAATACCTTACCAGGGAGAGCACCATTGATGTTCCAGAAGGATGGAGAGAGCTGTCAACCACCAAAGTCAATGAGTCGCATAAGGCATAAAGAGTTGGGCATTTGATGGTCAACTCACTGTCCACCAGCGACAGCTCTGTGCGGTGAGTGACGCCAACCCCTATATATCGACTCGATAACCTTATGGCAAATGGGGTATAAATAATACAATTACAAACACTTCTGTGGTGGCTCTAAAGAAAAAAAATGTTAAGGTGCTATACTTGTAAAATTGACCACAAAAATTAATCTATTTACTGTCAGTAACATAACTAACAGCCGGCCGCTGGTGGCCGAGCGGTTGTAGGCGCTTCAGTCTGGAACCGCGCGACCGCTACGGTCGCAGGTTCGAATCCTGCCTCGGGCATGGATGTGTGTGATGTCCTTAGGTTAGTTAGGTTTAAGTAGGTCTAAGTTCTAGGGAACTGACGACCTGAGATGTTAAGTCCCATAGTGCTCAGAGCCATTTTTGAACCATAACTAACATCACAGGATAGCAAAACACATAAACTTACACTGATCAGCCAGAACATTATGACCACCGACCTACAGTCGATATAAACCCATCCAGGCGATAGCAGCGTCACCTGGCGAGGAATGACTGCTAGTCAGACACACGCATAGTGCATATAGTATCAGTGAGTATGCTGTCTGTGTGTAGAATGGGTTAGGTGCAAAATCTATCTGAGTTTGACCGATGGCACATGCTTTCAGAAACTGCACTGCTTGTCGGGTGTGTCTTCAACACACGGCGGAATCAAGGTGAAACCACGTCCAGACATTGTGGGGTTGGGCAGCCACTCCCCATTACAAATGTCAGACCTTTAGGCTGGGCAGACCGGTAAAACAGGACAGATGGTAGACTGTGGTGCAACTAATATCAAACGTTAATGCTGGTCAGAGTAAAAGTGTGTGGACACACATTTCACCTAATACTCCTAACGATGGGCCTCCACAGCCAATGACGACCCATGTATGTACCAATTTTAACGCCATGATATTGGCAGCTGCGACTGAAATGGGCACATGACCATCGGCAGTGGACATTGGCCCAGTGGCAGATCACGGCATGGTCTGATGAATCCTGACACCTTCTTCACCATGCCGATGGGATGGCGCCAATCGGTCGGCTTCCAGAGGAAAAGCTCGTTGACAACTGTACTGCAGGACAGAGACAAACTGGCGGCGACTCCACTATGCTCTGGTGAACATTCATGTGGGCATGCATGGGTCCAGTGGAACTCGTACAAGGCACGATGATGGCCAAGAAGTAACATACACTGGTCGCAAAACACGTACTCCCCCTCATGATATCATGATGGCAGTGGCATTTTACAGCAACATAATGCGCCATGTCACAATGCCAGGAGTGTGATGGAGTGATTTAAGGAACACAGTGGCGAGTTACAACTGATGTGCTCGCCCCCCAACTCGCCAGATCTGAACCCAATCGAACACATCTGGGAAGTGACTGAACGTGGCGTCAGAGCTCATCGACCCTCTCCCCGGAATTTACTGGAATTAGGTGACTTATGTGTGGAGATGTGGTGTCAACTCCCTCCAGTGGTTCACCAGAGCCTCATTGCTTCCATGTCACGACACTTCGCCGCTGTTTTTGTGAGGTGACAGTAAATTATCAGCATGGACAGGCATGGATGGGAGTATGTACACTGTTAATTCATGTGGGAGCTTTATGGCGGCTCTCCTTCGAATAGTATTTTTCTGGAGTTGAGAACAAGCAGGCACTTTCGTCATTTAACATTAAGTCTTTGGGGCTTGAAAGCCATGTGGAACTATTAGAGAAGGAATATCTGGAAACACTTAGTGGGAACAAAAATCTGGGCCCAAGAATTTCTCACACCATTGTGCAGACAATGCATTTTGTCGAAGAGGCGAAAAAACGACCTGGACATACCTGTTAGGTGCCTCTTGCCACAGCAGGGGCAGGGGATGTGAGAGCAATCTAGGTTACCCAGCCAATGCATTATACCAGTGTTGTAAACACCCTTTATGAACAGGGATGGTGGTCAAAAAAATTCGCGAGTTTCCATGGTGTAATGGTACTTGAATTACGTAACCATTACGGCACCTCAACTGAACCTCTCGATACCAGCAATATTCTACTGTGTTTCTGTAGAATAGTTAACATATTTCTGAGGCAACATTCAGATTTGATTTCATTAATGTAGAAGTACTTTGATTCATCGATATGTTTATATTGCAATGATATTATTGTTGTGTGTATTCTTTTTTTTTGTCACTATGACCTTTGACGTACTTGTAACTCTGATTTTTGGGCGTGTAAGCGATTATTAGTTAGTAGTTAGAGAGTCGGACCTTGAGAAAGTCAAGTCTTGGACGTCATGTTGGAAAGACGCATAACGTAGTCAGCTTATAAAATGTGAACTTTAACAGTGAGGAAGTTGTTTTCAAGTATGTTTTGTATTGTGAAGTGATATTTTGTGTGTTACGCGATATTGCAACAAAAGCAATAAAAGGGAAGAGTAACTTAAATTCGGAGTGCTGATTATTTTTTACATCACCATTGTGCTAACTTTGAAAGGTTTAATCTTCAAGAATGGTTTGTGAAACACATCTATAAATCTTTTGAATATCGCATAATAAAACCTAGGCCTCCTTGCATCCGAGCTTGGAATCATCACCACCTGGATTTTCGACGAATGAGCCATGATTTTACAACGAGACCAGCATGGGAAACACGAAAAGATGAGTGCCTAGTTTATTCATTATTACATGAAATGACTTTATTAACTGTGCTCTAATGACACCTGCCACATAATAACTTTGTTGTTGCCCGAAAATACAGTATTTAGCACCGTGAGCAACACCACAATCATTATTAAATTTTGACCTTTGTTGTGGTAGTGTTATTAGAATGTTCACCTTGGACCAAGCGCTATCGAGGGGGCTGTCACTTGGTATCGTCCCGCAGCCTGCAGAATTTTTTGGGAAGCCTCAGACCTTCAAAAGAGTTTTACAAGGAACGCAATATTTATGGTGGGTCTCAAATGATATATGCTGGGACACAAAAATACTTCTCTTAGTTTCGCTGAGGCCCCTGATTGGACACCCGCTAACGTTTGGGCCATGCAGATAACGATCTCCATGAAAAATGTGTTGTTCACTTCAGAGCTATATGGAAACTCAAAAACTAAAGTTGCTGTGGGAAAAAACAAGTCAGGTGCACAACAACTCCATCTCTCTGACCAGGAATTTGCGAGTCAGGAATTGGCTACTTCTCCTGAAAAGAGAAGAATATTGTTAACTGTGATTAGTATGCCCAAAGAGCAGAGCAGACGAATTAGAGGACAGCCCTGGAGCTTGTGGAGTCTTGGGATCGGCATGAAACCCTTTTCAGGAGGGGGGAGGGAGGTGGTTACAGAAGTGCTTTTATGGAATTTTCGGAGATCTGGTGGAAAATGAGGAGTAAAGAAACTAGGTCTTCCGATTTAGACTCCAGTCTGGAGTAGGTTTTCTAATTCAGACTCAAGTGTGGAAAGGATTCTGGTCTTGACTTTTATGAGTGGGTTGCACTTAGGACACTTGTCCTAAGCGTAGCTTCACACTAGCACTGGTCTTGAGTGGGGAGCCTGTGGTGAGGACTTAGTTGTAGTGACAGTTTAGACCTCAGTCACCTTGAACAACTCGCTGTGCCAAGGCAATCATATTTTTGGAGAGTAACTGCGATCTGTCTAACTCATCGCCAGCCACAACTTTGCATATTTCGTGCCCTCGATAGCGAATCACAGGCGTCGCATGTCGCTGCTCTGCAGACGCTTCAACCATGACTGTCACCTGAGACAGTGTCACACATCGAGAAAAATGGTATTGTATTGCTGCTACGGCTTGTTAGGGCAAACAAGATCACAATCTTGCCACTTGTTTTCAGCTGCACCAACGTAGTATAACTTTTGTTTCGAATAAGTCCACCAAAGTCTACTCAGTGTTGGGTTTTCTCAGCTTTCATTATCCATATTTGAGCCACAGTAAATGGTTCAATTAGACAGACTGTAGTCTTTGCAAACCAGCCGTCACACATGGGAGTGTGCTGTCATCAGTTCGTGTTCAGTTTTGTCATCAAGTTTAATATATAATTTTTTTTGTAATATTTCTAATCAATAAACTTGTGCCATGACTTTCATAAAAGACCAATCCAGTATTGATAAATTAATCACTGATCAACAGCTGTCTAAAATAACGACAGGGCCACCATTTCATTATTATTTCAGCATTCAAGTTCATTTGGATTCTCATAAATATGATAACCTTTAATGCAGGCTATCAACAACAAATACAGTCAAAGGACAAAATCAATTTAGCAGACGCATGGGGCAAGTAATCAAGTGGGAAGTTAACCGTTTAAGTGATTACAATTAGGGCGATAATTCATAGTCACCTGTCGCCTTCTAAAACATATCCTAAGCCCAGTGTAGTCCTGTAATTGCATTGACACATTTCGAATTTATTGCGCAAAACATAGATCCGTCCTGTGATGTGTATTATTTTACAATAAGAGTTGTATGTTACGAAATCAAATAACTTTGCCACTGTAACTGTGGAAGGTTTCCGTGACCATAATCGTTTGGCGGGAGGTGGGACTTCTATTTGATGATAGCGTATGTTTTTAAAGGGGCTATATAGCAGACACGTACGTCAAATTTTCAGGATAGTTTGAAAAACATGCAAGATCGTAATTTCATATCTCTTCGAACATGAATGTGCGAGAATATGGCACATAGATTCTATCGATTAGAAGACAGTTCATAACCTTGTGGACGTTTGTTTCGCAAAACATTAGTGGGAAACTTTACAGAACCCACATTTCAGACAGACGGCAGAACGATGCACATCTCACTTAATGACCGCGCTTAAGTATCGTTACTCCGTAGTTTCATATGCTTCATGTGAATAATAATAACATCAGACGTTTCCATTGAATTTCCAAGGCGGGCGTGAAAATTCCGCAAACAAAGCAATATCGTTTCTACAGACGTCAGGAAACATATGAGATTTAATGTCAGTTCTTCAAAAATGGGAATTTCTGTTGTGTAACATATCGGCATACATAAAAGCGTCGATTCTGAGTTTCACAAGGAGAGAAGCTCCCTTACAGGTGTAGCACTGCGCTTTCAAAAACACAGCATTTCGCTTCGAAATAGTGCGTTATGAACAGAACACTTGATCGTCACAATCTCTCTCTCTCTCTCTCTCTCTCTCTCTCTCTCTCTCTCTCTCTCTCTCTCCCCCTCTCCCCCTCTCCCTCACACACACACACACACACACACACACACACACACACAAAATGTGAACATGTTGATAGTAATTTAACGATATCTAAGAGTTCTAAAACATACACTCAGGTAGCAAATTCCACACACTATAGTCGTAAACTTTAAGAGGGTGAAACTTAGACAATAAATACAACATTTATTCTTTCTGGCACAAATCATTTATATGTTTCCAGAGGTGTATAACGACAACTTCTTACGAAATTCACAATCGATTACGGTTCAAAAATTATTGTATGTTCACATCATCCATTTAAAATGATCGTCAGCGATAGTAAAAGTATGTGAAGAAATAACGACATCTTGCGAAAATCTACCGTTACCTCCACATCCATAACATTTCAACGCGAAAAACAGCTGCCGTGTTAGATACCAGCTCACAGTGCATCCTGTATTTAATATCGGCCAGAAGTCGGGACCGTTATGTTCCAACATAAACTTAATAACGTAATCCAAGATTGGTTAAGTTATGTCTACCATAGATTGAGTCACTCCATAGCGATCCATGTTGCCGAGTACAAGTGACACTGGTTCACCACAACTAAATGCTTAAATTTACTTTACAATGGACCAAAGCGTGTTAATGTTGGTCTACCACTTGACACAGACTTCAGACTTATAGCGGAAATAGACAATGTCCAGCAGGATAAAACAACGCAGTTCAGTGATATCGGGTAGGATCAACTGCAGCAAGCTGAAATACATCGGATATTGCGTGACAACCGAGAACAATCAATGCCCTCGAAGCATCAATACCTGTGTCAGCAGCAGTATATCGCTGCGGTCGGCAACACCTATATAAGACAAGAGTCTGACGCAGTTGTTAGATCGGTTACTGCTGCTACAATGGCAGATTATCAAGATTTAAGTGAGTTTGAACGTGGTGTTATAGTCGGCGCAGGAGCGATGGGACACACCGTCTCCGAGATAGCGATGAAGTGACGATTTTCCCGTACGACCATTTCACTAGTGTACCGTGAATATCACGAATCCGGTAAAACATTAAATCTCCGACATCGCTGCGGCCGGAAAAAGATCCTGCAAGAACGGGACCAACGACGACTGAAGAGAATGGTTCAACGTGACAGAAGTGCAACCCTTCCACAAATTGCTGCATATTTCAATACTGGGCCATCAACAAGTGTCAGCGTGCGAACCATTCAACGGAACATCATCGATATGGGGTCTCGGAGCCGAAGGCCCACTCGTGTACCCTTGATGACTCCACGACGCGAAGCTTTACGTCTCGTCTGGGCCCGTCAACACCGACATTGGACTGTTGATAACTGGAAACATGTTGCCTGGTCGGAGGAGTTTCGTTTCAAATTGTATCGAGTGGATGGACGTCTACGGGTATGGATTTTTTTTGTTTTTTTGGGGAAGGAGACCAGACAGCGAGGTCATCGGTCTCATCGCATTAGGGGAGGTCGGGGAAGGAAGTCGGCCGTGCCCTTTCAAAGGAACCATCCCGGCATTTGCCTGGAGCGATTTAGGGAAATCACGGAAAACCTAAATCAGGATGGCCGGACGCGGGATTGAACCGTCGTCCTCCCGAATGCGAGTCCAGAGTCTAACCACTGTGCCACCTCGCTCGGTCGTACGGGTATGGAGACAAGCTCATGAATCCATGGACCCTGCATGTCAGCAGGCAATTTTTAAGCTGGTGAAGGCTCTGTAATGTTGTGCAGCGTGTGTAGCTCGAGTGATATGAGACCCCTGATACGTCTACATAGGACTGTGACAGGTGACACGTAAGTAAGCATTCTGTCTGATCACCTGCATCCATTCATGTCCATTGTGCATTCCGACGAACTTGGACAATTCCATTAGGACAATGCGGCGCTCCATACGTCCGTAATGGCTACGGAGTAGCTCTAAGAACACTATTCTGGGTTTAAACACTTCCCCTGGCCACCAAACTCCCCAGACATGAACATTACACAGCATATTTTGAATGCCTTGCAACGTGCTGTTCAAAAGAGATCTCTACTCCTTTGTTCTCTTACGGATTTGTGTGTAGCCCTGCAGGATTCATGGTGTCAGTTCCCTCCAGCGTTACTTCAGACATTAGTCGAGTCCATGCCACGTCGTGTTGCAGCACTTCTGCATGCTATTGGGGACCCTACACAATATAAGGCAGGTGTACCAGTTTCTTTGGCTCTTCAGTATAAATGTTCTCTTAATGATGCTGATTTGTTTCCCACAGTTCGAAAGGTACCAAATGTATATTAACAGTGTACAGAAGTTGTATCAAAAATATATAATAATAAATAATTATTTTCTTTTACAATGCTCAAATGTGTGTGAAATCTTATGGGACTTAACTGCTCTCGTCATCAGTCCCTAAGCTTACACACTACTTAACCTAAAGTATCCTAAGGACAACCACACACACTCATGCCAGAGGGAGGACTCGAACCTCCGCCGAGGCTAGCCTCACAGTCCACGACTGCAGCGCCTGAGACCGCTCGGCTAATCCCGCGCGGCTTTCTTTTACAAGTCGTAATATGTTTTATTCCATCATACGCATGTATCATAAGGTTTGACAGTTCAGACGTTGGAGAGAGAACTTTAGCAGTTCATACATTTTCACCATCGCAGAGACTTCACAGTTTAGTTGTTGCTACATCAGAGAGACCTAGCACATTTATAGCCTTCACAGTCATATACTATTCAGTGTGATGCAGTGTTGAGGAAATTTGTGGAAGATGCAAACTCAGTTAGTACATCTATAGCTCCAGACGTAATTATCTCGTTCTGTTTTGAGAAGTCTGTTGCGATGATTGGCGTCAGATCCTTGAAGGTCCATGGACTGAGTAGACATCCTTCCACCTCATAGTATGAAGCACGGAACATGTCATGTGCTAGCCTGTATACATTTTCATCCGACAGCAGGTGTAAATTATCGTACGGGTAGAATTCAGAGTTCAGGTAGACTTTGGCGTTAACCTGCGATTATCAAATTTGGTGGAATCATTTGCTATATTCTCTCTTCTACTGGTCTGAAACGCAAGTATGATGAAACTGTGCATCTACAGCTGAGATTATGTTTTAATAGAACATGTTTGTCTGCTTGCTGTCGGTAGCACTGGGTACTCTAAAACCTCGCGTGCAAGGGAAGATAGCAGTAGAAATACACAGGCATTCAGAACTTTTCAAATCTTCAATTGCTGGTCATCCGATACTGTGATGGGTGGCATTTTCCACATTATTTTGTTGATGGCGATCTCGTTCTCTTCTTGGGCTCCTTGAATGTATCAGTTGTCATCCGTTCCACTCTATACCAGAATAAGGTCCTCTTTAAAATTCAGAACAGTTTGCCTCACAAGCAATTTTAAAGGTAAACACGCAGTAAATCTCTTATGCTCTTCCACTGTTCTATTCACTGGCTCGTCAATGAACCAACCTGAATTTTCTAAATCTTTGAAATCCGAGGGAGAAGCAGAGACATACGTTTTATGAGTTGATGTTATGCCTCCACTTCGTGTACAGTCAATCTCGACCCCGTTAAATTCATATCGTATATCTCGAAACAGAAACGCTAAAGCATTATGTGTAAGGTTCGATGCCGCTGTAGCAGTACCATTCCTTTTCGTCAATGATCCGTCAAAATACGCATGGGTGGGTTAAAGCGTCTTGGTGTTGGACGTCAATCCCAATTTCATCGTTCTTGGTAAGCGTCTTGGTGTTGGACGTCAATCCTAATTTCATCGTTCTTGGTAAATGTGGTTGATGCATAAGATTTACATGAGAAGTATTCCTGGTGCATAATACTCTCGTCATATTCCAGTGGGCTATTTATATCGGACGACGTCATTGCGCGGCTTCAGATCCACTGATTTGAGAAACTCATAGTTTGCATGTGTTATCACCACGCTGCTCTGTTGTGAAGTGACGTGCTGCACGTTGTGCACTGTGGTTTTACACCTTATGCCCATCCTGTCTTCGTTGACCATACAGGGGCACTGCAATATCTGACTGGTTGAAGCTCATCGCCAACGCTTCCAGTCCGGCAAGTTAATGGCTGTCGATTCTGCCTCCAAAATTTCCCATCTGGTTGCAGGCCGCCACTGCCTCTGAGTCTCTGCACGTTCAAGGTCTGTGCTGGTTCTGCTTTAGATGTAGCTATACAGTGATTTCCTCGCCACGAAAATTGACAAGATGATTATCCTGGTCCACAATATGCAGTTCCAAATAGTTGAAAGACTGAACTGTTACTGGCAGATAAATAGTGTTTTTAGGGGTCTCAACGATCTTATACCCTGTTCACACTTATGGGAAGAATCCGTAAATTGTAGGAATCAATCTGATGTTGAGATAAGAGTTTGCTGCGATGTTACACTCGACGTGGATTGTACTGGCAGAGAGTATACCCACTGACTGGTCGGATCTTTGGAATCTATAAGGATCCTTCTTCAAAACCGGCCCTTTTGTAAATCCGAGTAGTCATCTTACTGGTCCTTTCCGGTTAAAGTGAATCGTTGCGCTCGTTGTCTCTATTTCAGATTTAAGTGGATTCATATTTGCACGTAACGCAATTCCTTTTCCAGACCATTTTAAAACTTCGTTTAAATCGTCAATATCATATGCACCAGGTTCTATTTACAAAATTTCTTTTCCACCATTAAATTCCAGATGAAGTTTATTGTTAGCCTCTGGGATATTCGGACTGCTATTGTAAGTCTCCAGTCCCATCAGCGCAATACTTTAGTCCCCGTTGTTTAAATCAGTCGGTGGGAAGTAATTCGCGCGTGTACTGAAAATCGTTGTTTTGAAGTCAGAGTATAAGACATTGCATCTCAACCTTGACTGATGGGTGGATGCCTAATGCATTTCCTTATATACAGGGTGTCCCAGCTATCTTGTCCACCCAAAATATCTCTGGAACAATAACAGCTATTGGAAAACGACTGTCACCGGTATCAATGTAGGGCTGGGGCCCATGAATGTACATATTTGGAAACATTCTAAAACGAAAGCATATGTGTTTTTTAACACAAACTTATGTTTTTTTTAAATGGATCTCCTATATTTTTTCTTCAGCAATCCATAGCATGACAAAGCACATACACAATGGCGTTGATTGCAGCGCAGTATTCCCATTACATCCCGAGATATTGAGACGCGAAGTTGACGCTTGAAACACCCGACATGCGCTGCTAGCGCACGTCCTGGGGCTCAGGCGTGAACCCCATGCTGTCCGTAATCGCGATGTGATTGACATGTGTAATCACACCTCCATACTTATCAAGAGGTCCGAAATGAATAATACGGTCTGCTGCCATCAACTCTCATAAGCACGTTTTACGTATCTACGTACACAATATGAACCAGTACCGATCGGTGTACACCCGTCAGGTTGTCTTATTTATCCTGCACACCGAAAATAAGGTTTATCTAATGCGTTATATGACCCATTGTGCCTGTAGCGCAGGGACTGACTCTACCTAGTCAAGTGTCCAACGTAGTCCCCACTACTGCCACAGTTACCACTTCGCCTTGTTTATGATTTGCGTCCCATGCAAACTCCTGTACTCTACCACCCTCCGAGCATTCCATTTGTTGTTGCTTTGGCGTGCAGTACACCGCTTGCCAGTGTAGTCGTGCATCAGAGTAATCTAGTGACGGCACGGAGGTAGTACACATCGTGAATAAACGTTGTGTTGTGGAACTTATACTGTACAGTATAATGTACACACATGAAGATATGGTAGAAATGCTGCTGATCTATGGAGAATATACGTTGACTGGAAATACGTTATGAGATTGCTTGTTTGTTTATAGTACTGTTAGCAAACATTATGATTATTATGTAAATATGTCTGTTTTCTACCCTACTCTAGATACCTGTACTGTACCCTGTTGTAGGTGGACGAAATGCTGTTCAGGCAGAACGACTGTACAGAAGACGATTCCCTGACAAGCCATCGGCTTCGCGCCGGATGTTTGGTCGTCTCACATCTCGTCTACGTGAAACGGGAAGCTTAAATCCAAGACCTCGACATCGTCCTAGAACACGCACAGATGAACGTGCTGAAGTTGCTGTGCTCGCTACCATAGCTGTGAATCCTCAAATCAGCACACGTCAAATTGAACGTGAAGTTGGTGTGTCGAAATCAAGTGCACAGCGTATTCTTAAACGTCATAAATTTCATCCTTACCGTGTTCATTTACACCAGGATCTTCATGGTGCAAATGGCTCTGAGCACTATGGGACTTAACATCTATGGTCGTCAGTCCCCTAGAACGTAGAACTACTTAAACCTAACTAACCTAAGGACAGCACACAACACCCAGCCATCACGAGGCAGAGAAAATCCTGACCCCGCCGGGAATCGAACCCGGGAACCCGGGCGTAGGATCTTCATGGAAATGACTTTCGCAATAGGGTAACATTTTGTCGGTGGGCTCAGCAAAAACTTCTGACTAATCCAAATTTTCTTGTAGATGTTTTTTTACCGACGAGGCATCATTCTCCACCAAAGGAATTGTCAATATGAGGAATATGCATTATTGGTCCGCAGACAATCCAAAATGGCTCCGTCAGGTAGAGCATCAACGTCCGTGGAATGTTAATGTTTGGTGTGGGATTATTGGAGATACCATTATCGGACCTTTCTTTATAAATGGCATCCAAAATGGCAGACAATACTCCAGATTTATACGACACAATCTTCCCGTGCTCTTGGACACCGTACCTCTGAACCGGAGAATGGTCATGTGGTGTCAGCATGACGGATGCCCTGTACATAACGCCTTACGAGCACGACGACTTCTGAACCGTAAGTTCCCGGGTAGGTGGATTGGACGAGGTGGCCCAGTTAGGTGGCCTGCCCGATCTCCGGTCCTTACACCGCTGGATTATTTTCTTTGGGGAGCAGTGAAGGATGCTGTTTACCAACATGAACCAACAACACCAGAGGACATGAAGCAACGCATTATTGATGCTTGTACAGCCATCAAAGAGGAAACAGTAGCACGAAGTAGGGCATCCTTCATCCGCAGAGTGACCCTATGTATGCAGGCCAATGGGCATCACTTTGAGCTTGAAATGTGAACGCTATGTTTAGTATGTAGTGCTGGTAAAACAGTGGAAGTTTCTACCCAGTGATGTTAAAAAACATTTGCTTGCAACAATTTGTAATTTAACGCATTAGATAAACATAACATTGATAATTACGTGATAATAAAACTAATTGGTTAAACATGTTTACATTCATCTTCTATGTCCTACCTGAACTTCCCAAATCAAAACATTTTTACCTAGACAACGGTAAAACTTTTAGTCCACTTGCTCGTTTCACTAAAACCATCAACATGAATTTTACTATTACGAGTGAATGATTAACTGTCACTTGCGCTAGATCTACAGTAAAGTAAAGTTTTAACGTTGAACGGCATTACCTTTTTAGTAACGGATTAACCATAAGGGAAGTTAACTTTGTGACTAACGTTGCGGTACACAGATATGTTACAGAACCACATCACCCCTAGCCTATGGGATAAATACCTGCTGGAATGTACGACGTTAATGCAGGATGGCAGCAGACCGTATTATTCGTTTCGGACCTCTTGATAAGTATGGAAATGTGATTACGCATGTCAATCACATCGCGATTACGGGCAGCATGGGGTTCACGCCTGAGCCTCAGGACGTGCGCTAGCAGCGCATGTCGGGTGTTTCAAGCGTCAACTTCGCGTCTTAATATCTCTGGATGTAATGGGAATATTGCGATGGAATCAACGCCATTGTGTATGTGCGTTGTCATGCTATGGATTGCTGAAGAAAAAATATAGGAGGTCCATTTAAAAAAACATAAGTTTGTGTTAAAACTCACATATGCTTTCGTTTCAGAATGTTTCCAAATACACGGTGTTTCAAAAATGACCGGTATATTTGAAACGGCAATAAAAACTAAACGAGCAGCGATAGAAATACACCGTTTGTTGCAATATGCTTGGGACAACAGTACATTTTCAGGCACACAAACTTTCGAAATTACAGTAGTTACAATTTTCAACAACAGATGGCGCTGCGGTCTGGGAAACTCTATAGTACGATATTTTCCACATATCCACCATGTGTAGCAATAGTATGGCGTAGTCTCTGAATGAAATTACCCGAAACCTTTGACAACGTGTTTGGCGGAATGGCTTCACATGCAGATGAGATGTACTGCTTCAGCTGTTCAATTGTTTCTGGATTCTGGCGGTACACCTGGTCTTTCAAGTGTCCCCACAGAAAGAAGTCACAGGGGTTCATGTCTGGCGAATAGGGAGGCCAATCCACGCCGCCTCCTGTATGTTTCGGATAGCCCAAAGCAATCACACGATCATCGAAATATTCATTCAGGAAATTAAAGACGTCGGCCGTGCGATGTGGCCGGGCACCATCTTGCATAAACCACGAGGTGCTCGCAGTGTTGTCTAAGGCAGTTTGTACCGCCACAAATTCACGAAGAATGTCCAGATAGCGTGATGCAGTAATCGTTTCGGATCTGAAAAATGGGCCAATGATTCCTTTGGAAGAAATGGCGGCCCAGACCAGTACTTTTTGAGGATGCAGGGACGATGGGACTGCAACATGGGGCTTTTCGGTTCCCCATATGCGCCAATTCTGTTTATTGACGAAGCCGTCCAGGTAAAAATAAGCTTCGTCAGTAAACCAAATGCTGCCCACGTGCATATCGCCGTCATCAATCCTGTGCACTATATCGTTAACGAATGCCTCTCGTGCAGCAATGGTAGCGGCGCTGAGGGGTTGCCGCGTTTGAATTTTGTATGGATAGAGGTGTAAACTCTGGCGCATGAGACGATACGTGGACGTTGGCGTCATTTGGACCGCAGCTGCAACACGGCGAACGGAAACCCGAGGCCGCTGTTGGATCACCTGCTGCACTAGCTGCGCGTTGCCCTCTGTGGTTGCCGCACGCGGTCGCCCTACCTTTCCAGCACGTTCATCCGTCACGTTCCCAGTCCGTTGAAATTTTTCAAACAGATCCTTTATTGTATCGCTTTTCGGTCCTTTGGTTACATTAAACCTCCGTTGAAAACTTCGTCTTGTTGCAACAACACTGTGTTCTAGGCGGTGGAATTCCAACACCAGAAAAATCCTCTGTTCTAAGGAATAAACCATGTTGTCTACAGCACACTTGCACGTTGTGAACAGCACACGCTTACAGCAGAAAGACGACGTACAGAATGGCGCACCCACAGACTGCGTTGTCTTCTATATCTTTCACATCACTTGCAGCGCCATCTGTTGTTTGAAATTGTAACTACTGTAATTTCGAAAGTTTGTCCGCCTGAAAATGTACTGTTGTCCCAAGCATATTGCAACAAACGGTGTATTTCTATCGCTGCTCGTTTAGTTTTTATTGCCGTTTCAAATATACCGGTCATTTTTGAAACACCCTGTATGTACATTCATGGGCCCCAGCCCTACATTGATACCGGTGAAAGTCGTTTTCCAATACCTGTTATTGTTCCAGAGATATTTTGGATGGACAAGATAGCTGGGACACCCTGTATATGCTTGTTCATAAACGTTGGAAGGTGCATTATACACAGATGCCCGCGTAAGTACGTGTTAGCAATGGAAATTGTAGAAGACACGTCTTCTGTCGGTGAAGTACCGTTGTAGATCTTCTAGCGGCTGCCAGTCCCCAAATGAGCCGGAATAGTAGACGTTATGTGTATTTTTATTAACATGCGCCACCGAGTGGGTTCTTGGTACCCCAGAAACGTCTAAAATTACAGTTGGACATTCTCAGGATTTCCAGATAGTCTTCGGTAATGTATGCCACATAAACACACCGCGGAATCTTGGAATGCTGAATTTTTTCGTGACAAATCGACCACATCTGTATTTGTAAGTGGTCTGTCAGTTAGAATAGCTAATAGGCTTATTTTCTTTTTATTTATGATCATACCTAGTCCATTCTTGTATAGTTTCACGTATAGTCTCTTGCCGATGCCTGCTGCTCCATCACATGGTTATGACTTCTTGCTTTCTCTAGCTACTACTCAGAGTTCCGTGCGTTCTTCACTATTCTGGCAATAGCCACAGCCACACCAGCCAGTGAACCCATCGATGAGAGACCTGCGAGGGCGGGAACGAGAAGGGGGATAATTTCATCTGATGTCTTTGGTATCACCAGAACCCTGCATGCTTTAACCGGTTCTTTATCCTTCAGGGCGCTTTTAGACACAGTTTCTTAAACACCCTTTCTTCTTCTTGATTGTTGTTTTTTTCTTCTTCTTCTTCAGTGCATGACGTTCAGCATTCATAACTTGCTTGAAATTCATCCCCTAAGCACAAATTAAAAGCATGCGTGATAAAATTATCAACTACAAATGCTACAATGCGCTGTCCTGTACCAATATCCTTTCTCGCACGTATTTCCTTGGCTTCATCAGGTAAAATTCGATCTGCGGCGTGACGTCCTTGAGGATATTTATGTTCTACGTATGTAGTGTCATGTTCCAAAGACGCCTTGTCAAGCAGGTGATTCCCCTTATCACCACGAGCCAAACGTTTTTGAAACTTTTTACCAGATCCATAGTAATTAAACCCTGGAATATCCAATTCGACGGGTAGTTTGTCGAGAACACCACCACCTCCTATAATGCGTCTCCTATCACGCATGTTATGTTACTGTGCTGGTTACGCTATATGCAACCCCTTATATAGCAAATCATCAGCGTCAAACCAGCTGTTTTGTGTCTCAGGAAAACCAAGCCATTTAACTAGTGCTCGACGTCTTATGACGTTCTCTATGAGAAACACGTGTGGTCCTGAGTTCTTCTGCATTTTATCGGTGTAAAAACATCCTGAAATTTCAGCGCCATTGCTATCCTTAGGATGTAAGTTCTGGGATTTGTTCTCTGCACTTTGGAAACTGTGAATGCCTCACAGGACCAATTTAGGAGGTATGACTTCTCAAATGCTGTCTTGTGTTTTGAGCCACGTGCCAAATCACCTGCATTAAATTTCTGTTTACGTAGATCCAGCATTTTAATACGATAGTATACTGTATGCATGAGACCATTATCACGAAAATTGATTGGTCTCACTTTTATTGCGCTATGTATGGTTAGGTTATACAGTGAAATTATTTCTGGGAGGATGTCTGCCCATTTTTATATGCTGCGAACATTAAAACGCATCTGTTCTGCTGAGACGTTCCACGATACTCACCTTCAGAAGAGTGAATGTTGAGTAGTGATTTATTCCATACCGCTGCATCACGGTCTTGAAATACCTTCGGTTTGGAGGTTATCAGGGCATCGATTCGTCCCTGTCTGAAAAAAAAAAGTTCAGACACATCCATGACATTTATCCCCGTTTTTGTTTTAATAGGTAATTCCCAGACAAATTTAGAGTGTGTATCAATAACAATTAAAATATATTTGAACCCATTATTCTCTTGTGAATATTCCCTCATATCTACAATCTACAAGATCATTCTGCCATAAGTCATCTAAACCTTTAATCATAACATGCCTACGAGGGTATGTTTCGCGTACTGGTTTGTGCACTTCTCGAACTAATGTCTTCATACTCATTCGATTATATCTCTATCTCTAAGCTCTGATCACATTGGGATCGTCGTAGTATATATACTGAAGAGACTGATTCCTGACCCTTTTGTGCTAGATGTCAATATCATCAACACTGCTATAGCGATCGTCTAATAACAATGTTTTTATAATGTCACTGTATTTCGCACTGCGTTGGTTTCAAAAATCAAAAATGTTCAAATGTGTGTGAAATCTTATGGGACCTAACTGCTAAGGTCATCAGTCCCTAAGCTTACACACTACTTAACCTAAATTATCCTAAGGACAAACACACACACCCATGCCCGAGGGAGGGCTCGAACCTCTGCCGGGACCAGCCGCACAGTCCATGACTGCAGCGACTGAGATCGCTCGGCTAATCCCCCGCAGCTGCGTTGGTTTCCTGATTTCCTGTGTACATCGGTCAATTGTAATATTTCATCATACATCTCCAGATCTTTGGATGAAAATTTTACTATTTTTTAAGGTTTTAGGAAAATGAGGTTCAGTAGACCTGACGTTCTTTGAAATTCGCTGTCCCCTACGTGTACTATTTTTTAATTTAAAGTTGTAGGCTGCGTGCTCAACATGTATGGTTTTTCATCACTGACACAGAATATTTTGTCTATTCTAACGTCACTGCAACGGTTAATGAAACCGGCAATATCATGAACATCGTCACTGTATCATTTCGCAGAAAGTTTATAAAGAGATTCAGTAACTGGTTTAAGAGTTTCTCGTAGTGTCTGCTGTCGATCCAAATGTCCAAACCCCAGCAATCGTAACTTCTCTCGAACGGCCTACCGCGCAGCGATGGCCTTATGATTTTTTTTTTTTTTTTTGTTCTTTGGATGCTGAGCCTCTCCACGCCCACATCGGCATAATGGCCAGCACAAAGGGTCTACTGCCATCTCTGATAAGGGTTAGTTTTCACTCAAGTGAGGTCTCGCAGGATCTTGGTACTGCGATGTTTGCGTACGTCTGGTTAAGGTTAACCATTAATACGCGCTCATCTGGAGACAGATTGGGTCGAAAGTTGAACGAAAGGTGGCGGTTTGAAAGGCAGAGGGGAAAAAGTGCCAAGGCAAGCGTCAAGGGAAGAAAACCTCTGCGATAGTTGGGTCGGGTTGTAGGAGCAGTAGAGGTTTTCTTGCTGCCTGCTACAGGTCGTGCAAGGGTAGGCGTTGTTAGTAGTGGGTATCATGCGGGTCGATACCTTTGACGTTGTGCGCTGGTGTTATTCGGTGACTGCTGCTAGGTGCCGGTGTTGGTTTCTCGGTCAGCGTCAGCGTGCCTGTAACAGTTAGATTCATCATCGTTTTGTGTCCGATAGGTCATATACCGAATTCACAGTGTAGAGTAGTGTTTGCGGTTTGTTTGTGCGTTAGTGTGCTAGTTTGTCGACTTTAATGGCAGCTGCCAAATGCAGTCAATGTTGCTGATGTGCGGGGGCTTGCCGATGTTGTCGCTTGTGGGTGTATGTTAGGTTGCTATAGGTTGTTAGCCCGTAGCTACTAGAGTATTTGGCAGCTTGTGCTTCCACCTATGGTTGTGGTATTATACTTAGTCGACATCTTGCTATATACTAAGCGGGCTGCTTCACAGGCTGTAACTTACATACATTTCGCTCAACCTTTACAGTTAAATCACGTACTTTCTTTTTAATTCCATTAACTTTTACATCTATGTCGACTACTTTCTCTCTCAGAATGATACTGGTGTACCTCTCTAGTTCCTTGACCCTAGAATCTAATTCGTTGATCAGCCTCAGAAGGGTCTGGGCGTACGTTTCTAGCTCCTTAGCTTTACGTTAGAGAGACTGAAATTCTCGATCTATGTACAGACGCATTCTCTGTCTGTGCACACCTCTCCTCTCAGGCAGAGTGCCTGAGATACGTGCGAACTTGTCCATGGTGTGATGTATACCGACACACTCATCACTTTCTTCGTAGCTCTGTGTATACATACAAACTCCTGGAAGGTCTGTCTGTAGATACCGTCATTCAGTTTTCTTGATTTATCAATAACAACAAACTCGTTCTGTTTGTGATTCCAGCAATCTGCACATATCTTTACAGAATCATTGAATGATTTGTCAGTTCCAACATGCCCGGTAAATGTGTTTCAGATTGAAATTGCCCTGTCTGAAAGCTATAATGAGATTTGCATTATCTCTCATCAACTGTTTCAGGATTCTGGAATATGTCTGACTCAAATAAAATACGTCCGTATCCATATGACAACCACAACAGAAATATCGTAGAATTTGATCTTGGTTTTCCGCAGCAACATCATCAAATACAAACACAGTGTTTGAGTTTATTTTTTTCTGGTTGGGAAATTTGATAGCTTTGACTGAATGTCGTTTATGTTACACCATTAACTCCATACAGTACCTTTTGCAGTTGCTGGTACTTGGGTTGAAATAGCGTTTCTGAAAATATGCTCAAAGCGGACTCCATCTGGGTGTGTTATTTGTGACATGAGAACATTTGTCTTGCCACAGCTACATGGACCTACATTAATCGTTCTTATATTATAGAGTGAAGTACCCCATTCTTCTTCTTCTTCTTCTTGTTTTTCTTCTTCCAGTCTTCTTCTGCATCATAACAGGACAAGTCACTTACAAAAACGTCCTGATACTTCACCTACCTGGGCAAGATACCGACTACATCATGTTTTGTATGCAGTGGGCTTTTATAGAAAAATGATCGCATGTAATAATAATAATAATAATAATATATGTAGCCACTATAGCGCAATTGTCTTGCCAACTGAGCTACAACGGCTACACATAACGTTTTGTAATGACAGGGTGCTTAAATAAGAAAAAGCAACAAATATTTGCGATTATACATATTTTATTTACATTTCAGCAATGATATATAGGGTTCATTACATCAACAACAAATACAACTGATTCATTTTCTTACAATATTTTCCTAATAACAGTTTCTTGTAAGCAGTAAACTCAGCGTGTGTTTCTCTCAAACTGATATGTGTTCCTTTAGCTTCTTCTTTTGACACAGTATTGATGCACTGTATGCAAGGAGATAGTTCACACTGTCTTTATACACAGTTCGAACACACGGGAGTCCATGGTTCAGTCTTTCCAGCACAAGGGATAGCACCGTCTATATGCTCAACCAGTTCGTAAAGCTGGAGTGTTGCAGATAAATGGATCGACCTCCAGATCTCAACATAAGTGTCACGCTGTCGCAGAATGATGTTACAGCAAGCGTCAGACCAGCACAGTAAACATCCACTACTCGGAGATTATCTGTTGGCTGATATAGTGTTCTCCATGACACAGTGCCTCTCATTACAACTCTGTAAACTGCACTTTAACACTTCTCAATGCATGTTCAACTTCTAACACAACACGCCAGTCACTTTCCACTGTTGCTTCTATGCCAATATTTAAGCGCTTTGAACCACTAGCTGTTAAATTATAAATTTAGGTGAAAAGCAGTAGAGCAATGGAAGGATTCGGTAGCTTCTTATCCACCACATCAACACTCTGCCCTTGCTTTAACACCAGAATATTCTATTTTAGTGCATATGTCAGAGACCCATACTGATCTGTAACATGTGATGTAGGGCCCCAAGCACAGTTCTTTTGAGAGTCAGGGACTTGCTAGGTGTCTAAATCAATGAGCAGGGTGGATTATAGCAGCTCATTGTCCTGCTCAGATGTGCTACAGGATCACATGGAGCTGCTATTGCTGCTGGTTCTGACAGGCCAGAGTTCACTGCAAGTCATGACGAGTCGATGGTAGCTGCTGCTGGTCCAGACACACCACTGGCTGCTGAACAAAGAAGAAGAAGAAGAAGAAGAAGAAGAAGAAGAAGAAGAAACAATAAGCATCCCCAGGCAATGACATACAGTTGAACAAAGGAACGGAACTCGACAAAGAAGAGGAGGAGGAACCACTACATTTGGTAATGGTAACAACTAGATGTAATGAATAATTTACGGTCTCTCTGTGATGGAGAGGCAGATGGGGATCTTAAATGCTGCTATTGATGCTTCATGGTTCTTCTTCTTCCAGAGACTGATTGTGACTGGGACTGATGAACTACTGCACCCACCTTATATCCCTTACATCAAGATCATGTGGCCAGATATTAATTAGTCAGTCAATTTATTGACTTCAGCAATATTTCTGGATTGATTCCCAGTCAGGCATTTACCTTGGAAGGTGTTCTCACGTTCACCACTGCTCCACAGGGGGAGGCTTGTGAGTTTCTCAGGTATTTATATCAAAGGGTCTCCACCCCCTGATGCTTTTTCCTGGGATTAGCACGATATCCAGTCTGTGTGTTGCACCAGCCATCTCAAGAGCGGTCACAGGACCTGAATGGGTGTAGTGCGACAATATGCGGAGTGGCTGGCCCAGCAAAGTGGTCAGGGTGTGGGCAAGCAATGCCCTGCAGTTGGTGTGAAAGATTTTTAACACTGTAATTACGTGTGATGAGCGTTTCATGACAGCATTCCTTGTCAAACTGGAATTAAAAAAGCGATCGATTTAATTAATTCTTTTTGGTGAATTTTACAAGACCTACATCTTCCAATACCTTACAGAATGATTAGCAAGAGAGATCCACCTCTTGCAAATAGAATTTTACATACCCTTTGATGTGTAATTGAATCTACTGTCGTGAGATCCCTCCTCTCCAGCACAGACCCGCCAATTTCTGGGAGGGGAGAGCTTGGGGATTTACCAGAGGGGGGTTGTAAATTAATTGACCAATTTAATTACTTAGTCAATCAAATTGATAAAGTGGGAAGGAATTGTTTGAATAACTCAAAGCTGAAAGTGTTCTTATATCTGTGAGATGGAGGGGCTAGGGTTGGATGATTCCCGAAAGGGGGGTGTGGAGGAAGGGGGTGTGGGACGTTTCTCAGGACACATTATCCCCATTGAGTCATAACTCAATCCCACTCCACTTATCAGTACAACAGGTTAAGAAGAGAAGGAAAGCTCAAGAACAAATCAAGTTTGCCCTGAATGTATGCAACCTGCACTAACAAAGTGGCATAGAATCGGCTTTATCCCACTACTTACATAGCTTTCAAAAGTAGTGTCTGTAATGTAAGAATGTTCCCACCAGAGAACTATCATTAACTTTCTTTTGGCAGAAAAGCAGAGCATTGCAGATATTCATGGGCAGTTGCAGAATTTCTATGAAGACCTGGCAGTAAACAAAAGCATCTCTCATTCGAGGTGATCGACAGATCACAATCAAACACCTTACTGCACAACTGGACGTCTCTGTTGGTAGTGCTGACACACTCGTCCACCAGTTGGGCTATTCAAAGGTGCGTGCCTCCAGGTTTCCTAGCCGACTAACAGAAAACAATAAAGAACTAAGAAGGACAGTCTTTGTGGAGTTAATTGCGAGTTAGGAGACTCATCATGACAATTTTTTTCTCGAACATGGTCACAGGTGATGAAATATGGGTTCATTATTTCTAACTGGAAAGAAAATGCAATTCACGGAGTTGCACTACACCACCAATTTCGACATATGTTTAGCAACTGTGAAGCATTGGCGGGTTCTTTAAAATAGGCTGCAGTACACCGTGAATACAACAATGGTAGGACTGTGGACAGCATTGGTATCAGTGGTAGGGAAATAAACAGAAATAAATGTGTGAGGGGAACTCGGAGCCAAATTCTTTTCTACTTCTCTTTGTTTTTTGTTTGTTTGTTTGTTTTCCACATAATTAGAACCTCACATCATTCGGTGTTAGTCCATTGGGTATTTTATATCTTTAAAAAACATAAATTGCATTTTATGATCGATAAAAGGTAGTTGCTCATGTAACTTCTGCACTTTTAATACTTGTACAGTATACACACATGAACATAAAAAATCTATGTAATTATTGTTGTTATTTTGTACTCTATAGAATAGTCATCATCATTATCAAAGGTAAGTTGCTTCTGTTGTTACTGATAAGTCTGACAATTGTTTATAAATAACAGAGGTGTGTTTCATATAATCTCAAAGAATTAATGAGGTGGTATTTGACATTTTTTGTTTTAAGGTGTTTTCTTACATTTATCAATTTTTATAAAATTATCTGTATTATTTTTCTATTTTTACTACAACATACCTCCTGTTTCATGTATCTGGTCAACAATTTTCGAATAAAGCCAGAATTAATCATTGACATTTTCAATTTTGCTCTAAATACCGCTTATTTTCAAATAAAAGACAGGAAGATAACTATGTAGAACAAAACCGTTCTGCAGGTTACGCGCCCCTTTATATGTTATCACTTACTGTCTAGACAGTTCACCGCTTCCTGTTACTAGCGGAGTCTAATAAGACACTGGTCTCATACGCCAAGATATCGAAATGAGGCAACTCCCGATAGATATGCAACATACCTAAAGTACGAGTAACGCAGTTACTATCTTAAGTGACCAAGGATACTTGGAACACCACCTAGTCCTTGCTTACTTATAATGGTCTACGGTAGCCTACCGTTGTTAAAAAAAAAAAAAAAAAAAAAAAATGGCTCTGAGCACTATGGGACTTAACTTCTGAGGTCATCAGTCCCCTAGAACTTAGAACTACTTAAACTTAACTAACCTGAGGACATCACACACATCCATGCGACCGCAGCGGTCACGCGGTTCCAGACTGTGCCGGCCATGGTGGCCGAGCGGTTCTAGGCGCTACAGTCTGGAACCGCGCGGCCGCTACGGTCGTAGGTTAGAATCCTGCCTCGGGCATTTATGTGTGTGATGTCCTTAGGTTTAAGTAGTTCTAAGTTCTAGGGGACTGATGACTTTAGAAGTTAAGTCCCATAGTGCTCAGAGCCATTTTTCGTTCCAGACTGTAGCGCCTAGAACCGCTCGGCCACCCCGGCCGGCGTTGTTTTACAACTCTGTACAAAACCGTTATGGCATGTGACATCACATCTTATAGCAACGCAACCAAGAAACATGGCGTAGTGATTGAGGTACTGCACTTCCATTCGACAGGTCTGGGGTTCGAATTCGCCTTCAGCCATCCAAAAGATGATAAGTGATGCTTTTGTAACGTCTCTGGGGAAGCAATTATTTATAGTCTGTATTAAATTACTCTTACTTTCGTGTGAAGGAAATTAAAGTGGTGTTCAATTTATTTTTTGCTTTGTCGAATGGTAAACATCAACCTGGAGTGCGTTTTTTGCAGTCAGGAGCAAATAAAAGGATCAGGTGCACCAACAGTGAGTCTAGACAGTTGTTGTTGTTTTTGTTATTGTTGATATTAGTCCTAAGACAGATTTGATGCAGCTCTCCAAGCTACTCAATCCTGTGCCAGCCTCGTCTGCTCTACATAACGAGTGCTACATACATGCGTTTAAACGTGCTTACAGTATTGGAGCCTTGGTTTCCCTCTACAAAGTGTTTAGTCCCCCTCCTCTCCCCACCAAAGTACACACACACACACACACACACTCCTTGATGTCTCAGGACGTGTCATATCAAACCAATACTTTTTTTTTCAGGTATACCATAAATTTAGTTTTCCCCAGTTCTATTCAATAACTCCTCATTAGTAATTCGACTTACCAATCTAGTCTTTAGCATTATTCTGCAACGCCACATTTCAAACGTTTCTACTCTCTTCGTGTCTGAAACATTTATCGTCTATGTTTCAATCGATACAAATTTTTTCGTAAAAGACATCTTCATAACGTGTTGCCTGTTGCCTTCTGTCTCGGGTTCCTCGACCGACGTACGATTAGTACGTTTCTTGACGTTTTGCCAGTACAAGCGGCTGGCATTGTCAAAGAACCATCCTCCATCACTAGTGGAAGACTGGAACATTTCACTCGTGTGCATTAGTGTATTCCGTTACTGGATACTAAATAGCCAATGAGTTGATGTCAAGAAACACCTATCATACACGTAGTGAATGACAGATAACATAATGTATTGGCATCAGATGTTTTTAAGGCAGGCTGAGGAGACTGCACTAGGCTCGGGATTTACCAGTAAAAACACTGGTTCATGATCTTCGCTCAGACCCAAGAGAAAGGTACTGAGTGACCTCCATATGAGGTAATGAAGTGCCTGACTTCAAGTAAAGCAACAAATCATGCCAAATTAAAAATATTCATCTCCTTTCGCTGTATTTTCTACAAAATTCCCTTGTCATGTGTCTTTCTGTTTGATTGTACCGCCCGAAATATTTTTAAACAAAATTTTTTGCTTTTGCGTATCTCCTTCTTCTCCCACACTAAAGCAATTGCACTCTAAAGGCATTATTGAGTAAAGCTTAATTTCCTAACAATGTTGAAATATACACACATCCAAAAAAGTTTTCATCACCTCGGTTCCGAGAGTTCCGGAAACTGTACAGAAAATTGGCATAGAGATCACCATAAACATCATTTCCGCCCATTTTATTGCTCATGAAAACTACACATTGCATTATGTACCAGCATACAGCGAGACCTTCGGAGGTGGTGGTCCAGATTGCTGTACGCATCGGTACCTTTAATACCCGTAGCACGTCCTCTTGCGTTGTTGCATGCCTGTATTCGTCGTGGCCTACTATCCACAACTTCACCAAGGCACTGTTGGTCCAGATTGTCTCACGGCGATTCGGTGAAGATCCCTCGGCGTGTTTGGTGGGTCACGTCGTCCATAAACAGCTCTTTTCAATCTCTCCCAGGCATGTCCTATAGGGTTCATGTCTGGAAAACATGTGGCCACTCTAGTCGAGAAATGTCGATTCTGAAGGAAGTCATTCACAAGATGTGCATAATGAGGGCCCGAACTGTCGTCCATGAAGACGGATGCCTCGCCAATATGCTGCCGATATAGTTGCACTATCGGTTGGAGGATGGCATTCACGTATCGTACAGCCGTTACGGCGCTTTCCATAGCCACAAGCGACGTATGTCGGCCCCACATAATGCCACCCCAAAATAGCAGGGAACCTCCACCTTGCTGCACTCGCTGGACAGTGTGTCTCAAGTGTTCAGGCTGACCAGGTTGTCTCCAAACAAGTCTCCGACTATTGTCTGATTGAAGGCATATGCGACACTCAACGGTGAAGAGAACGTGATGCCAATCCTGAGCCGTTTATTCAGCATGTTGTTGGGCTCATCTGTACCGCGCTGCATGAGATAGTGGTTGCGAAGATGGACCTCGCCATGGAGGTCGGGAGTGATGTTGCTCATCATGCCGCCAACTGCGCACAGTTTCAGTCGTAACACGACGTCCTGTGGCTACACGAAAAGCGTTATTCAACATGGTGGCGTCGCTGTCAGCGTTCATCCGAGTCATAATCCGTAAGTAGCGATCATCAATTGCAGTAGTAGCCCTTGAGCGGCCTGAGCGAGGCATGTCATCGACAGTTCCTGTCTCTCTGTATCTCCTCCATGTCCGAACAACATCGCTTTGGTTGACTCCGAGACGCCTGGACACTTCCCTTTTTGAGAGCCCCTCCTGGCACAAAGTAAAAATGCGGACGCGATCGAACAGCGTTACTGGCCGTCTAGGCATGGTTGAACTACATACAACACGAGCCGTTACCTCCTTCCTGACGGAATGACTGGAACTGGTCGGCTGTCAGACCCCCTCCGTCTAACAGGCGCTGCTCGTGCATAGTTGTTTACATTTTCTGGCGGGTTCAGTGACATCTCTGAACAGTCAAAGGGACTGTGTCTGTGATACAACATCCACAGTCAACGTCTACCTTCAGGAGTTCTGGAAACCGTGGTGATGCAAAACTTTTTTGATATATGTAGAAACCCAATGTCCCGTTGACTCATAAATCGTCTCATCTTTGGTCTCACTATTATGCATTATTGCTGACACTTTAGGTAAAACAACATGTTGAGCTCCTTTCCTGATACCTTTAGGGACCCGCCTCGGTGTCATTGTCTGACAAGAAGCCTTTACCTCTCTTCAGACGTATCTAGTGTAGACAAACAACCGGCTGTTTCGTTGTTTTCCCAGATAGTATAAGGCAAAAACAGGTTCCACACCTTTGAAAAGGCCCCGGCGAATTTTTCATTCCTTTTTTGCCCAGCCAGTTGTTGTCGTTCATATTTTAATGAAGACATCCGATGAAATGTTAAGTGTAGTACTGTTATTGTATTAGTTTATCAAATTCTTCATTATTTACTCTATCATAGTGACCGATTACTCTGAATGTATACAATATTTTAACTCCTATGATGATACGGGACATAGGCCACGATTGCGACGAAAAGTATATTACAGGAACAAAAATGGCTCTGAGCACTATGGGACTTAACATCTTAGGTCATGAGTCCCCCAGAACTTAGAACTACTTAAACCTAACTAACCTAAGGACATCACACAACACCCAGTCATCACGAGGCAGAGCAAATCCCTGACCCGCCGGGAATCGAACCCAGGAACCCGGGCGCGGGAAGCGAGAACGCTACCGCACGACCACGAGCTGCGGACTGTTACAGGAACAGCAAATACAGTCTTAGGTCATCCTAAACGGGAAACTTATTTCTTTCAGTTTGTCACTGACGTTATATTACAGTAAGAGTACGAGTGAGCGATGTGGTGACCACAGTACACCCAGGAAACGTTTATTTCTTAATCTGCTGTTTGAGTGACGGTCACGTAATTGTATGTACTCCACTGTATCAATGGGCTACACTGTTTCGGTTTGGCTTCTGTAGCAGTGTGCAACAGTTCTGTGGCGATGAAAATTCAGTGTGTACCAGGAATACAGACTTGTACCTGGAAACAATTATAAATTAATTACATAACTTTATTTGTTTTTAGGTGATAATTAGAACTTTATAGCTACCACGAGTCCGCGGATGCTTCTCCCGACGATTGTGACATATTCGACTGCATTCAAGTTAAATTAGATTTGAAAAGGAGCCGTAACTAAAATATTCGTTTAAACTGTGAGCATGGATATAACGCAACGTGAACAGGCATGGCAAATAATTTCCTTAATAGATACGTTAAACTTTTCTCTTCTGAACTGAATATGTTATACAGGATAATTCATCTGAAGCAGACGATCCTAAATTATCGAGCGCTAGCAGTGCATTCAGTAATAAAACTACCACCCTAAATCGTTAGTCTATATTTGTCACGATTGGCTGATCGATTATATGAGACAGTCAAATCAAAACGAGACAGACAGAAGAAAAGTAGTAAACTGCTTATTGTTTCAAAACTAATTACCATAGCTGTTAATACATTTATCTCACTGTGACACAAGACGGTCAATACCTTCATGGACAAATGTTTGCGATTGCCTGCGGAAGCATGATTGTATCCAGACGTGGGTGGGACCATGATTGATTGGTGACATTTTGTCAAAGTTGTTTCGTATGTCTGGGAAGCCCTTACACATTCTTCTTAGAGTCCTGATCTCTCTCCATTCCATTTCCATATTTTTTATGTCATAAAGAAAGACAATCGTGGCCGTCAGCTTGTCTTGGACGAAGAAGTGCACGCTTGGGTACAATCATGTTTTTATAGGCAACATTTTTCCATGAAGGCATTGCCGTCATGTCTCACAGACGGACAAATGTGTGAAGAGGTATGAGTATTACTTATGAAATTGTAAGTAGTTTACTTACCTCTCCGTTTGTCTCTTCTTCATTTGTCTGCCCCTCATGCATAAATTTCATGAACATGAGCGATCATAAACAGCCACTGTTTCGTGATCAACAAAACAGTGGTAATTAGGCTGACTACATTTATTGATTTCAACTTGGTATATGTTACTACCTGCTTTAACGTTTACACTACTGGCCATTACAATTGCTACACCATGAAGATGACTCGCTACAGACGCGAAATTTAACCGACAGGAAGAAGATGCTGTGTTATGCAAATGATTAGCTTTTCAGAGCATTCACACAAGGTTGATGTCGGTGGTGACACGTGCAACGTGCTGGCATGAGGAAAGTTTCCAACCGATTTCTCATACCCAAACAGCAGTTGACCGGCTTTGCCTGGTGAAACGTTGTTGTGATGCGTCTTGTATGGAGGAGAAATGCCTACCACGACGTTTCCGACTTTGATAAAGATCGGTTGTAGCCTATCGCGATTGCGGTTTATCGTATCGCGACATTGCTGCTCGCGTTGGTCGAGATCCAATGACTGTTAGCAGAATATGGAATCGGTGGGTTCAGGAGGGTGATACGGAACGCCGTGCTGCATCCAAACGGTCTCGTACCACTAGCAGTCGAGATGACAGGCATCTTATCTGCATGGCTGTAATGAATCGTGCAGCGACGTCTCGATCCCTGAGTCAACAGATGGGGACGTTTGCAAGACAACAACCCTCTGCACGAACAGTTCGACGACGTTTGCAGTAGCATGGACTATCAGCTCGGAGACCATGGTTGCGGTTACCCTTGACGCTGCTACACAGACAGGAGCGCCTGCGATGGCGTACTCAACGACGAACCTGGGTGCACGAATGGCAAAACGTAATTTTTTCGGATGAATCCAGGTTCTGTTTACAGCATCATGATGGTCGCATCCGTGTTTGGCGACATCGCGGAGACGCACATTGGAAGCGTGTATTCGTCATCGCCATAATGGCGTATCACCCGGCGTGATGGTATGGGGTGCCATTGGTTACACCTCTCGGTCACCTCTTGTTCGCATTGACGGCACTTTGAACAGTGGATGTCACATTTCAGATGTGTTACGACCCGTGGCTCTACCCTTCATTCGATCTCTGCGAAACCCTACATTTCAGCAGGATAGTGCACAACCGCATGTTGCAGGTCGTGTGCGGGCCTTTCTGTATACAGAAAATGTTCGACTGTTGCATCACATTCTCCGGATCTCTCACCAATTGGAAACGTCTGGTCAATGGCGGCCGAGCAACTGGCTCGTCAGAATACGCCAGTCACTACTCTTGATGAACTGTGGTATAGTGTTGAAGCTGCATTGGCAGCTGTACCAGTACACGCCATCCAGGCTCTGTTTGACTCAATGCCCAGGCGTATCAAAGCCGTTATTACGGCCAGGGGTGGTTGTTCTGGGTACTGATTTCTCAGGATCTATGCACCCAAATTACGTGAAAATGTAATCACATGTCAGTTCTAGTATAATATATTTGTCCAATGAATACCCATTTATTATCTGCATTTCTTCTTGGTGCAGAAATTTTAATGACCAGTAGTGTAGCTAAATTTTATTCTGGGTACATTTTTGCTAGAGGTTGTACTTCCCGTGGATTCTAGCGGAAACATATTCCAGTACAAAATTTAACTACATTAAATTCCCTACAAAAAGGTCCCATACATTTTTCTCTGTACAGCCATTAGTCTGCGCATAGAGAGCAAGACAATATGAAAATCTTGCACGTGGTTTTTGAAGGTGTTGTGGGTTTCGTAAAACGTATCAGTAGGGGCAGCTGAGGCACCCTGTATGTATATGGTAACTCGTCCGTTCACACTCCTCCAAATTCCACTTTCACGCTTATATTTTCCAGGTGTACTTCACCATCAACACTGTGGACATATCGTCTGCTATTAGACACATGATTGTTAGGTGTGATTTGTTTCAAATGGACGCAAATTTTGGGTTGACACTGAATGCAAAAAATCATAAGTTATGTCACACTCGTGACTTATGGAATACCGAGCGAGGTGGCACAGTGGTTAGACACTGGACTCGCGTTCGGGAGGACGACGGTTCAATCCCGCGTCCGGCCATCCTGATTTAGGTTTTCCGTGATTTCCCTAAATCGCTCCAGGCAAATGCCGGGATGGTTCCTTTCAAAGGGCACGGCCGACTTCCTTCCCCGTCCTTCCCTAATCCGGTGAGACCGATGACCTCGCTGTCTGGTCTCCTTCCCCGAAACAACCAACCAACCAACTTATGGAATTATAAATACACTGCTGATCACTAAATCTGCAAACGGAACTGTGACATATGATAGCAACGGTGACTAACCTGGTTGGGAATCCAGGTGTGCCATTCTATGGTGCTTCAGCTCAGTGGCAGAGTTCATTACTCGTAGCGGCTGATGAGTGGTGGCGTGACCGTCTCTCAAAAATAAATAAACAGATGTTTTCAATGGGTCAAGGATGTGGAGACTGTACTGGCCACGGCAACATTCCAACGACCTCTGTATTGACGTAAGAAGGCACGGACAAGACTCAGGTTTGCATTATTTTGTTGAAAGGTAACGTCAGAGAAACCTCAAAGAAAGGGCACAGTCACCTGCTTTCCAAATTACTGGATATGCGAATCAGAAGTGATTTTGTTGTGTACTTACTGACACCTCATACCATTACGCTAATGTACTGGACCTATGTATCAATATAAACTACGATCTGGCGACATTCATTGATCTCGGAGCCTCCAAACAAGAATTTTTCCATTGTGATGCGGCACACAAGTAGGGAATGAAGGAGAGAGAGAGTCAAAGTAAACATCGGGCCACGAACCACTTTTGTCAGGAACTGGTGACGCCACCATCCAGCGCTGGAGCAGTTGTAGTTGTTATACGCCGCTGCCATCAGCATCAGAGTCAGCATTACTGCAGTTCTGACATCATTGCATCTGGACAATTGCACCAAGGCTATGACGTCGTCATGTCACTGTCCTGTAAGGGGCACCATACCCCTGCGCACCGTCATTAGAGTAGCACTCTTATTAATGCCCATGCGGAGCTGTTTTAACTATTTGCCGTGGATGTGTAACGATGTCACCCTCCTCTTAGCCAATTTCGATGGGGCCCTGGAGCCCCCGCCGGCCGCTGTGGTCGTGCGGTTAAAGGCGCTTCAGTCTGGAACCGCGTGACCGCTACGGTCGCAGGTTCGAATCCTGCCTCGGGCATGGATGTGTATGATCTCCTTAGGTTAGTTAGGTTTAAAGTGGTTCTAAGTTCTAGGGGACTTACGACCACAGATATTGAGTCCCATAGTGCTCAGAGCCATTTGAACCATTTGAACCTGGAGCCCCAGAGCCCGCAACCCTGCCGCCCTACAGCCCCGCAGCTCCAGCCCCAGAGCACTGACGTTTCATCCAATGACATGCAAGTTCAGAACTCCAACCCCTCGAGCAATCTCAGCTTTCATATTTCGATTGCGTGAGCACTATCAACTGCCATCTGTACCTTCTGCAGTATGAGATGCCGTCGGCAGCAGTCAGGTGGAAAGAAGAAATCTGACATTAAGTATTCTATAATAATTTCTTTTCTATAACAATATGGTTATTACTAGCAAACCCCACCAATTTGCGTGCGTGCGTCACAGTCCTCCAACGTGGAATGAGAGTAGCAGCTAATCTACATCTACATCTACATCTACATCTCCGTGATTACTCTGCTATTCACAATAAAGTGCCTGCAGAGGGTTCAATGAACCACCTTCAAGCTGTCTCTCTACCGTTCCACTCTCAATCGGCATGCGGAAAAAACGAGCACTAAAATTTTTCTGTGCGAGCCCTGATTTCTCTTATTTTATCGTCATGATCATTTCTTCCTATGTAGGTGGATGCCAACGGAATGTTTTCGCAATCGGAGGAGAAAAATGGTGATTGAAATTTCATGAGAAGATCCCGTTGCAACGAAAAACGCCTTTGTTTTTTTGATTGCCACTCCAATTCACGTATCATGTCAGTGACACTATCTCCCCCATTTCGCGGTAGTACAAAACCAGCCGCCCTTATTTGAATTTTTTCGATGTCATCCGTCAGTCCCACCTGATGCGGATCCCACACTGCACAGCAATACTCCAGAACAGAGCGGACAAGCGTGTTGCAAGCAGTCTCTTTAGTACACTTTTTGCACCTTCTAAGTGTTCTGCCAACGAATCGCAGGCTTTGGTTTGCTCTACCCACAACATTATCTATGAGATGGTTCCAATTTAGGATATTTATAATTATCCTCCTTAAGTATTTAGTTGAATTTACAGCCTTCAGATTTGTGTGACCTATAGCGTAATCGAAATTTAGCTGATTTCTTTTAGTACTCATGTGAATAACTTCACACTTTTCTTTATTCAGCGTCAATTGCCACTTTTCGCACCATACAAATATCGTATCTAAATCATTTCGCAAGTCGTTTTGATCATCTGATGACTTTACAAGACGGCAAATGACAGCATCATCTGCAAACAATCTAAGGCGGCTACTCAGATTGTCTCCTATGTCGTTAATATAGATCAGGAACAATAGAGGGCCTATAACACTTCCTTGGGGAACGCCGGATATTACTTCCTCTTTTACTCGAGGATTTTCGTCTATTACTATGAACTGTGACCTTTATGACAGGAAATCACGAATCTAGTCGCACAACTGAGGCGATACTCCGTAGTCACGCAGTTTGGTTACAAGACGCTTGTGAGGAACGGTGTCGAAAGTCTTCTGAAAATCTAAAAATATGGAATCAATTTGACATCCCCTGTCGATAGCACTTATTACTTCATGCGTATAAAGAGCTAGTTGTGTTTCCTAAGAACGATATTTTCTGAATCCGTGCTGACTATGTGTCAATAAATCGTTTTCTTCGAGGTACTTCATAATGTTCGAATACAGTATATATTCCAAAACACTACTGCAAATCGACGTTAGTGATATAGGCCTGAAATTCAGCGGATTACTCGTACTTCCCTTTTTGGGTATTGGTGTGACGAGCAAGTTTCCAGTTTTTAGTTACGGATATTTCTGTGAGCAATTGTTTGTATATAATTGCTAAATATGGAGCTATTTTATCAGCATACTGTTGGAGGAACCTGACTGGTATACTATCTGGACCGGAGGCCTTGCCTTTATTAAGTTATTTAAGCTGCTTTGTTACACCGAGGATATGTACTTCTATGTTTCTCATCTTGGCAGTTGTTCTTGATTGGAATTCAGGAATATTTACTTCGTCTTCTTTGGTGAAGGAGTTTCGGAAAACCGTGTTTAATAACTCTGCTTTAATGGCACTGTCATCAGTGACTTCACCGTTGTTATCGCGCAGTGAAGGCATTTGATTGTGTCTTGCCACTGGTGTGCTTTATGTATGACCAGAATGTCTTTGGGTTTTCTGCCAGATTTCGAGACAGAATTTCGTTGTGGAAATTATTAAAAGCATCTCGCATTGCAGTACGCGCTATATTTCGAACTTATGTAAAACTTTGCCAATTTTGAGGATTCTGTGTTCTTTTAAATTTGGCATGCTTTTTTCGTTGCTTCTGCAACAACGATCTGATCCGTTTTGTGTACCATGGGGGATCAGTATCATCACTTATTAATTTTGTACTGCTTCCACGCACAACTTGGAGAACTACTGCATGTGTATTTTATAGACGTGCTGACTTAGTGTGATAAATTAATAACATTACGCCATTGTCTGTAGGCACTATACAGGGTGATTCACGAAAATACGCAAGTATTTTAATATGTTATTCTACAAGTAAAACTAAAGAAAAAAAGTTCATATAAACATAGGTACGCAAATGTTTAGCTACGGAGATACGGTTAATAAAAGATTTTGCCTGAAATTAAGCAACCTCGCTAATGTGAAGCCATCGCAAACCTGTACGAGGTTAAAGTAAAGCGCTAGGTAGAGAACCTGTCTCTCGTAACATTAGAAATACTTCGCTAATGGTTCGTGCATTCGGAACCCTCCAAATTGGATAACGTATGCGATATTCGTTAACTGCAGCCGTAGCATTAGCATCACATTTGCCATAAATAAACACCATATCGGCGTATTCCTCTGTCGTAAATTTGAAAGGAATCCCTATTTCATAAATAATCTACAAACTTCAACATTTATTATGTGGTTTCACTTAAATACAGTGTTGTTATTATGTTATTTTGCTGAACAGTACAGAAAACCAACTCGTTTCAAGCTTAGGAAAATACAGAAACAACTCACTAACGGTTGCCAACAATGACACAAACGTTTCTACATTCTTAATGGAAAGTAAGCAAATTTACCTGTACAATAATCTTTGCTTCTCTGGATGTTCTGGAAAACTACTGCAGATACACGTCTAGGACGTGTTTTATTATATTCACCAGACAAATAACAACAAAATCAATAGAAATCATGCTTTACTTTAACTTCGTACAGTTTTGCGATCGCTTCACGTTAGCGAAGTTGCTAAATTTCAGGCAAAACCTTTTATCAGCCGTAACTCCGTAACTAAACATTTTTGGACCTATGTTTGTATGATCTTTTTTTATCTATGCTTACTTGTAGAATGATGTATTAAATTATTTGCTTATCTTCTTGAATCACCCTGTATATTTAATGTGTTGAAGCTTAGGCTTTGTTGTTATTGTTACAGACCCTGACCTGGTGCTGGACCAGGACATAGATTTGTTTCGTGACGTACTACTGTCTCAGCAGCGGCAGCCACTATGTCTTGCCCCCTTATCGGATCTGTTGTTGTCCGACTACGCAGTGTGACAACCGCAGTAGCAACTGTCCGCATCAAAAAGAGCCCCTAATCCAACGCTGGCAGAACTGCTGGAACAGGACTCGTATGTATTCCACGAGCTACTTTTGTGTTAGCCACAGCAACAGCCTTCTACATCAATAGGTGACTGTTTATTTGGTGTGACAACCAACCAGGAGGGATATAGCATATCAGTGAGTGGCTATGACTGTAACTGTCGATTATAAAAACTCACCAGACAAAAAAAAAATCTTCTCTGGAGAAGTCATTTCGCGCATCATTTAACACCGTGTAACTCTGTTCCTTGCCTTGATAATCTCCTGGATTCGGTTAGGCAGTGAGTCCGCAAGTTTATGCAGGTACGTCATATCCAGGTTAAGACAATCGCTGTTCCAACATGAACCATGTACTTTCCATGGAGTTCAAGCCAGGTGCTTTTGCAGGCTAATCGAGATGTAATAGCCTGAGGGAGTTTTCAGAAAACGAGTCACACATTTTTACAGACCGATGAATTCTGTTGTTGTCTTGAAAAATAGGGACACCAGTAGAGTATTTATCATGCAGATGTTAACTGAGAGCCAACTCTTTATCATTCAGAATGACTAAATAAAAATGCAGCTCACTTCAGTGAACAGTCCCAATTCATGATGAGGTAAAAAAAGCACTCCGTCTTCAGGCCATGAGTGGCCTACCGGGACCATCCGACCGCCGTGTCATCCTGAGTGGAGGATGCAGATAGGAGGGGCTTGGGGTCAGCACACCGCTCTCCCAGTCGTTATGATGGTATTCTTGGCCGAAGCCACTAGTATTCGGTCGAGTAGCTCCTCGGTTGGCATCACGAGGCTGAGTGCACCCCGGAAAATGGCAACAGCGCATGGCGGCCTGGATGGTCACCCATCCAAGTGCCGACCACGCCCGACAGTGCTTAACTTCGGTGATCTCAGGGAACCCATGTATCCACTGCGGCAAGGCCGTTGCCTACGATATAGTAAAAGACACCCAAATCATCAAAGATCCATCTTTGGCTTGAACCTGGCCTTCAGGTTGAAATGTTTCATTTGGCGTTCGGTGCACTCGACGACGAGCATAATTTGAAAGTGAGCAAAAATGTGATTCGTAAGGCCACGTTGCGTTCCGCTAGTCACCTTCTGTCCAGGTTCAACATTTTGAACGCATTTTATGTACTTGTTGTGCAATGCCTTCTTGTGAGGTGGCCGACACCAAATGTTCACTGCATACAATTCCCGTTGCAATTTTCTCTCACTAACAGGTGGCGATTGACAATCATTCACTGCCGTCAGCAATATCTATCAGGTTTGGAACCGATTTTGATTCACAAACCGTCAAACGCGTCTTCGGTCCCTCTGTCAGGATCTTTTTCCAGCAACAATTCTTAGGTTGTGTTTCGTGGGAACGTGTGTTATACCACTGTTTCAAGAAACGTTTAACAGCCTGCTGCGAAACACCGACAAATCCAACAACTTCATATTCCGAATGGCCATGGGTGCGGCCAAACATGATTTCTACTTTTTGTCATTCTATCACGTCCTAACATTTTCCCGTGGTTTTATACAATGTCCGCTTGAAACATAAATGTCACTGATCACTACTTCCTTACGCACATGTAGAGGAACTGAGCGTGCGTTGAGCAAGTGACTCGTAAAGGCTTAACGATGCATCTGTGCGTGCTCACTGAGGTGACGGACTTTTTGTACGTGCAAATAAATGTGTCCTATACATTTTTTCAACCTTATCAACGAATAACAGCACATACGCATGCAGTTTATAAAGTGCTAGGAGTTGACTTTGCAGCAGCGGTAATGTAACTGTCAGCTGTATCGTGTTTTTGAATTGTTAGGAAGTGGGTAGTATTGGTTGTACAGTTGGCAATTTGGTTAGACACCGAATCCAGAAATTGCTAAATTAGCTGTATAACCGATTAATTGGTGGGACGACAAATCTGGAAATCGGTAAACCGGCTGTATAATTGGCAAATCGGCGTCGCGATGCCGTGTATACGCAACGTACGTCGCAATTACACCACAATTACGGTACATACACCATAATTAGACCAAAATTAGGCCACGCATACGCCACAGTTACGCCGCAAATACATACACCGTGGTAAAATACTACGACACTTTAAAATAATGATGTCACAGCTTAGTCTGTAAAAATGTTAATCGAGTGTCATAACATCCGGAAATTCGTTAAATTGGCTGGAAGATTAGCAAATGGATAGGACACGGATCGGAAATCGGTAAAATTGGTAGAACAGACAAAAGTGCGGATATACCAGCCAAAAAAGAATTGGCAGATTGCAAATATATCCAGAAAAAGAAATGGTTACCAATTAGATGATTTAATGAAGGGTAAGTGCTTCACAAACTCTGCAGATCAACAACGACGCACCACAAAGGAATTGTCGGAATGGCACGAAAATCGGCAGATGTAAGGTACATGTTCAGACAAACAAATTATTACAAGCCCGTTATGAAAGCAGTTATTCGGCTTGGCACAGGTGTATAGAGGTGTTGGATGCCCTCCTGAAGGATATACTGCCAAATTCTGTCCACTTGTAGTAGTAGTAGTAGTAGCTTTATTCATCCGTAGATCTCTTTTTACAAAGATATAGGACATGTCAAAGTATTTACAAGTTTAGACCAATTTAAAAATAACTAATCCGTATACACATATATTTACAGACGTCTAGTTAGACATAATAATTAGATTTACTGCTGGTATACAATACCTTTTTTTTACAAATAACTTATTAAATAATGGAATTCCACATCGTTCAGTCATATCTTACTATCAATCACTGCAGACACTATACACACATCTTTTCATAACACTTCACTCACTACACACAAACACACACCACACACACACACACACTGGTGATCTCTGGGCTTTTTTCTGTACCGCAACTTCCCATTTGCTATCCTGAAAAACTGAGTCAGTATCCCTCCATAATGAGTGAGATGTTGAGCTCAGAAAGAGAAAGAGGTGTTAGCATTGTGCTATGCATAGCTTGGGGGTAAGTATTTGTAGAAAGGAAAAAAGAAGGTGAAAAACATAAAGTGAAGGTGTTATGGGGAATGTTGAATGCTTTATAATCATTATTATTATAATTTATTCGTACAACATTTTTTATGATGCCCCTACTCTGTTTTAGCTAAGTAATCCTCCAACGTATAAAATGTATTGCATAACAGGTACTTTTTAGCTGCCTTTTTAAATAAGTGTATTTTTGCAATTATTTTTTGGTAATTTATTGAACAGTTTTATTCCTTAGTAGAAAATGCTGTTTTGAGTTTTATGTATATTTTTCCTTGATAAATGTAAGTTGAGTCTATCTCTTGTTGCATGGTGATGGATAGAGCTGTTTGTGCAGTAATTACCAATGTCATTTTTTATTTGTGTAACTGACTGGTAAATGTATTCACATGGAGCAATTAAAATCCACAGTGTTTTGAACAGAACTTTACAATGAGCTCGGCTAGTATTTTTGGTTATTCTCATGGCTCTTTTCTGGAGTTTGAAAATTGTGATCGTATTTTGGGCGTTTGTTCCCCAAAAAAGAATGCCATCTCTAAGAATTGAGTGTACATATGAATAATATGTAACTAAAAGACACTGCATGCTACACACTGCTGATAGGATTCTAAGGGCATAACATGCTGATGACATACTGTTTGCAAGTACCTTTGTGTGTTCACACCACTTCAACTGAGAATCAATATTCATTCCTAGAACTTTTTCATTTGTTACACAGTCTATAGAGGTGCCCTCTACATTTAATTTAAAATTGTCATTTTTCCTCTTCAACCTCAAATTCATGGCATTAGTTTTCTTTATGTTCAGTGTCACTTTATTGCTTATTGACCAAACATAAACTTCCTTGAGAGTTTCATTTGCTTTCTCGGCAAGGAGTTCTCTTTTTTTCTCAATGACTATAACATTGCTGTCGTCAGCGAAGAGAATTTTTTCACCATGAGTAACACTTGGCGGGCTAGATCGTCAAAATCGAGAGCTGGTTGGAGGGCCCTGCCCAGAATGCTCGAAAAGTTCTCAATTGGAGAGAGATCCGACGACCTTGCTGGCCAAGATAGGGTATGGCAAGCGCGAAGTAGAAACTCTCACCGTGCATTATCTTGTTGAAATGTCAGCCCAGGGTGGCTTACTATGAAGGGCAACAAAACGCGGTCTGGAATAGCGTCAACCTACCTCTGTGCTGTAAGGGCGCTGCGGATGACAACCAAAGGATTCCTGCTATTAAATGAAATGGAACTCAGACCGTCGTTCCTGGCTGTCGGGCCGTATGGAGGGTGACATCAGGTCAATATCCTTCCGCTGTCTGGGGCGTCTCCAAACACGTCTTTATTGGACATCGGGACTCAGTTCGAAGCGAGACTCGCCACTGGAAACAATTCTACTCCAGTCAATGAGACTTCACGCCAAAAACGCGTCTGGAGATGCCCAGGACTTGTCCGCAGCACCCTTACAGTATACCGGAACGTCGACGATATTCTACGCCCAGTTATTTTGCCCTTCATGTCAACCTATCCAGGGCTTATATTTAAGCAAGGTAATGTCATTCCTCAAACTTCGAGAGTTTTTTCTGTTTGTCTTCGTGCTTACCAAACCCTACCTTGGCCAGAAAGGTCGCCGCATCTCTCCCATATGGAGAACGTTTGGAGTACTGTGGGTAGAGTCCTCTAACTACACTACAGGCCATTACAATTGTTACACCAAGTAGAAATGCATTTGATAAACGGGTATTCATTGGACAAATATATTATACTAGAATTGACATGTGATTACATTTCGCCGGCCGCGGTGGCCGTGCGATTCTAGGCGCTGCAGTCCGGAACCGCGAGACTGCTACGGTCGCAGGTTCGAATCCTGCCTCGGGCATGGATGTGTGTGATGTCTTTAGGTTAGTTAGGTTTAAGTAGTTCTAAGTTCTAGGGGACTGATGACCTAAGATGTTAAGTCCCATAGTGCTCAGAGCCATTTGAACCATTTTTGATTACATTTTCACGCAATTTGGGTGCATAGATCCTGAGAAATCAGTACCCAGAACAACCGCCTCTGGCAGTAATAACGGCCTTGATACGTCTGGGCATTGAGTCAGGTACAGCTGCCCTTGCAGCTTCAACACGATACCACAGTTCATCAAGAGTAGTGACTGGCGTATTGTGACGAGCCAGTTGCTAGGCCCGTACAGGACCTGCAACATGCGGTCGTGCATTATCCTGCTGAAATGTAGGGTTTCGCATGGATCGAATGAAGGGTAGAGCCACAGGTCGTAACACATCAGAAATGTAACGTCCACTGTTCACAGTGCCGTCAATGCGAACAAGAGATGACCGAGACGTGTAACCAATCGCACTCAACACCATCACGCCGGGTGATACGCCAGTATGGCGAAGACGAAGACACACTTCCAATGTGCATTCACCGCGACGTCGCCAAATACGAATGCGACCATCGTGATGCTGTAAACAGAACCTGGATTCATCCGAAAAAATGACGTTTTGCCATTCGTGCACACAGGTTCGTCGTTGAGAACAGCATCGCAGGCGCTCCTGTTTGTGATGCAGCGTCAAGGGCAACCGCAACCATGGTCTCCGAGCTGATAGTCCATGCTGCTGCGATTGATGATTGTTGTCTTGCAAACGTCCCCATCTGTTGACTCAGGGATCGAGACGTGGCTGCATGGTTCGTTACAGTCATGCAGATAAGATGCCTGTCATCTCGACTGCTAGTGATACGAGGCCGTTGAGATCCAGCACGGCGTTCCGTATTACCCTCCTGAACCCACCGATTCGATATTCTGCTATTAGTCATAGGATTTCGACCAACACGAGAAGCAATGTCGCGATACAATAAACCGCAATCGCGATAGGCTACAATCCGACCTTTATCAAAGTCGGAAACTTGATGGTACGCATTTCTCCTCCTTACACGAGGCATCACAACAACGTTTCACCAGGCAACGCTGGTCAACTGATGTTTGTGTATGAGAAATCGGTTGGAAACTTTCCTCAGGTCATCAAGTTGTAGGTGTCGCCACCGGCGCCAACCTTGGGTGAATGCTCTGAAAAGCTAATCATTTGCATGTCACAGCATCTTCTTCCTGTCGGTCAAATTTCGCGTCTGTAGGACGTCATCTTCGTGGTGTCGCAATTTTAATGGCTAGTAGTGTAGCTCGAGATTTTGACGATGTAACGCGACAATTGTACAGAATTTGACACTATATCGCTCTGGACGACATCCAACAACTCCTCAATCAATGCCAAGTCAAATAACTGCTTGCATAAGGGCCAGAGGTGGACCAACGCATTATTGACTTGTTCAGTTTGTGAAGTTCTTTCTCTTGAATAAATCATGCAGTTTTTCTGTAATTCCAATCATTTTGTTTGACTGTACAAGTACATCGTCTAGCAATTTCTTCGCGTCCGGATAATACGTACGCAGTTGGTCGCTTTCTTTTTTTATTTTTTCGGTTTAGAATGTATACAAGTGCTGTACATTGATGAGTGCTGAACCGCTGGCATCCAAGTGCATTGTAGTGAGAAGGAGAGTTAAAAAGAAAAAATGGCGAGATGATGTCTTTGACACTGCACTGTGGCGGCCGTCATAGTATATTTCGCAAAAGAATCTTAATGTTAATGTGTGTGAAATCTTATGGGACTTAACTGCTACGGTCATCAGTCCCTAAGCTTACACAATACTTAACCTAAATTTTCCTAAGGACAAACACACACACTCATGCCCGAGGGAGGACTCGAACCTCCGCCGGGACCTGCCGCACAGTCCATGACTGCAGCGCCTGTGACCTCTCGGCTAATCCTGCACGGCCTCGCAAAAGAAAGATGGTTGTTAATAATAACGTAAGATGCTTTGCCATTCCGATGTGTGTGTGAATTATACAAAAATGTTAGTCCTATAGGCGAATTGAGTACGAGTGAACCTAAAAGTAGTAACCCATTTTGAAAGTATTGACTAAGTAAGTTTGCAAGCCCTATCTTGTCAGGGATAAACAATCTTCCTACTGCCATGAGCAAACCAACGTCTTTATCACTATAGAAGTGTTATATCATCGCAGAAAGAGGAACATCTTTTTGTCAGAATACCATCAAACAAAGTTATTTCATAGGTCTTAAGAAAAAGAACCAGTCTATCAAACGCCGACTATTATTTACCTGTATATAGTTTTAATTATTGAACGAGGAATTCGAGACAATGATGTAGCACATCTTGCATCATTTGCTTTATGTTGTTTTACATGTGGCAAGGGCAGTATCGATCATATTCCTGGTGAACTAGCCTTTTCCATTTCTTTCTGTCAAGTGCACTGATTGTTCACTCTGTGTTAATGTTCATCCTAGCTGCGTCCTCCCGGAAGTTATCTCGCCACGCTATTTTTTTGGCCTTCATCGTCCACTTGTTCCATCTACTGTCTTGCCGAATGCTATTTTAGATAGTCTATTTCCCGTCATTCTTGCTATATAGTCTGCCTAGTTCAACCTATTCGACAATACCACGGCGTTTGTACAGCTCTCTTAATTTTTCGTTTTTACTTATCCTGCATTCCCTGCTACTTTCATCATAGACCGGTCCAAAGAATCTTCTATGTATTTCTCTTTCGAATATTAACAGTTTTTCTTCACGTATCTTTCCAAATACTAATGCTTCACATCCGTATAATGTTCCCCGTATGATAGTAGATTGATACAATCGGATTTGAAAGTTAATGTTAGTAGAGGGACAAGGTTCGCGTCGCCCCACTCTCCATTGTTGCCAAATTTATTCAAGATAGCGGATTTTGGCGGGAGAATAGTCAAATTGTGCTATGTCCACTAACCTAACCTCAAGAAAAAATGGCAGGAAGTTTGAATTTTGGCGGGAAAATAGACCAATTGTGCTATGTCCACTAACCTAAGCCTCCAGAAGGAAAAATGGCGGGAAGTTTGAATTCCAACAAGATAATGCATGCAAAGACTGTACTTGTCTTTCTATTATTATTGATTATCATTCATTAACATTCATTATTTATTATTACTTATTATCATTCATTATCATTTATTATCCTTTATTATTATTTATTACCATTTATTATTATTTATTATTATTGACCTGCCTCCACTAGAAAATTCCCTCCAAATTCAAATTCCAACACGATGATGGCTGCAAAACCTTAATTTTGTTTATTATTATTCATTATTATTTATTAACATTCATTGTCATTTATTATCATTCATTATCATTTATTATTATTATTATTATTATTATTATTATTATTATTATCAGTGATCATAAGTCAGTGGTTGCATCAATGACTACAAGTGTAATAAGAAATGCCAAGAAAGGAAGGAAAATATATTTGCTTAACAAGAGTGATAGGGCACAAATCGCAGAATATCTGAGTGACCACCATCAAACGTTCATTTCTGAGGAAGAGGATGTGGAACAAAAATGGAAAAAATTCAGAAACATCGTCCAGTACGCCTTAGATAAGTTCGTACCGACTAAGGTCCAAAGCGAGGGGAAAGATCCACCGTGGTATAACAATCATGTACGAAAGGTACTACGGAAACAAAGAAAGCTTCATCATAGGTTTAAGAGTAGTCGAATCATAGCTGATAAGGAAAAGCTGAACGAAGCGAAAAAGAGCGTAAAGAGAGCAATGAGAGAAGCATTCAACGAATTCGAACATAAAACATTGGCAAACAATCTAAACAAGAACCCTAAAAAGTTTTGGTCATATGTAAAATCGGTAAGCGGATCTAAATCCCCTATTCAGTCACTCGTTGACCACGATGGCACCGAAACAGAGGACGACCGAAGAAAGGCAGAAATACTGAATTCAGTGTTCCGAAACTGTTTCACTGCGGAAAATCGTAACACGGTCCCTGACTTCAGCCGTCGCACGGGCGCCAAAATGGAAAATATTGAAATAAACGATATCGGAATTGAAAAACAACTGCTATCACTTAGTAGCGGAAAAGCATCCGGACCAGACGAGATACCCTTAAGATTCTACAGTGATTATGCTAAAGAACTTGCCCCCTTTCTATCAGCAATTTATCGTAGATCGCTGGAAGAACGTAAAGTACCTAGCGACTGGAAGAAAGCGCAGGTCGTTCCCATTTTCAAGAAGGGTCATAAATCAGATGCGAATAATTATAGGCCTATTTCGCTTACGTCAATCTGTTGTAGAATAATGGAACATGTTTTGTGTTCTCGTATTATGACGTTCTTAGATAATACAAATCTCCTTCATCATAACCAACATGGATTCCGCAAACAGAGATCATGTGAAACTCAGCTCGCCCTATTTGCCCAAGAAATTCACAGTGCCGTAGACACTGGCGAGCAGATTGATGCCGTATTCCTGGACTTCAGGAAGGCATTTGATACGGTTCCGCACTTACGTTTAGTGAAAAAAATACGAGCTTACGGAATATCGGACCAGGTTTGTGATTGGATTCAGGATTTCCTAGAAGAAAGAACACAACATGTCATTCTTAACGGTTCAAAATCTGCAGATGTAGAGGTAATTTCGGGAGTACCGCAGGGAAGCGTGATAGGACCTTTATTGTTTACAATATACATAAATGACTTAGTTGACAACATGGGTAGCTCCGTGAGGCTATTTGCAGATGACACGGTTGTCTACAAGAAAGTAGCAACATCAGAAGACTCGTACGTACTCCAGGAGGACCTGCAGAGGATTAATGCATGGTGCGACAGCTGGCAGCTTTCCCTAAACGTAGATAAATGTAATATAATGCGCATACATAGGGGCAGAAATCCATTCCAGTACGATTATGCCATAGGTGGTATATCATTGGAAGCGGTAACGACCGTAAAATACTTAGGAGTTACTATCCGGAGCGATCTGAAGTGGAATGATCACATAAAACAAATAGTGGGAAAAGCAGGCGCCAGGTTGAGATTCATAGGAAGAATTCTAAGAAAATGTGACTCATCGACGAAAGAAGTAGCTTACAAAACGCTTGTTCGTCCGATTCTTGAGTATTGCTCATCAGTATGGGACCCTTACCAGGTTGGATTAATAGAAGAGATAGACATGATCCAGCGAAAAGCAGCGCGATTCGTCATGGGGACATTTAGTCAGCGCGAGAGCGTTACGGAGATGCTGAACAAGCTCCAGTGGCGGACACTTCAAGAAAGGCGTTACGCAATACGGAGAGGTTTATTATCGAAATTACGAGAGAGCACATTCCGGGAAGAGATGGGCAACATATTACTACCGCCCACATATATCTCGCGTAATGATCACAACGAAAAGATCCGAGAAATTAGAGCAAATACGGAGACTTACAAGCAGTCGTTCTTCCCACGCACAATTCGTGAATGGAACAGGGAAGGGGGGATCAGATAGTGATACAATAAGTACCCTCCGCCACACACCGTAAGGTGGCTCGCGGAGTATAGATGTAGATGTAGATGTAGATTATTATTCGTTATTATAGGCCTACATACACTAGAAAATTGCGCCAAATTCAAATTCCAACACGATAATGTCTCAAAAACTGTACTTCTATCTATTATTATCTTTTATTATTTATTGAAGATGTCCGATTTTCTCCGCGAGAAAGCCATTTTCCTTACATCCATAACAAAAATCTATCACAAGTTCAAATCCGAGCACCATAATTGATCACACGTACGAAATTTCTCCCTCACTTATCTTTCTTATCTTTTTTCACTGGTAGCTTATCATAATCGCGTCAAATAATAAACTCCTCTTATGGTAACGTAAGTCACGTCCTTTGATTTTGCAGGGGGGAAGGGACTAAAGACTTATTTCAAGCAGTGCGGTCATCACTTGGTCTCCAACACAGTCAGCACACACATCTTTCATATTGCAGTCCAGTCACCACGACGTCTGCGCTCCAACTGAATTAGTTCAAATCCTCGCCACCCCCTGGCCAGAGCGCGGAGACACTGCCGACGTCTGTCACGTGAGGCGGCCGGCCACGCGCGGTGGACTGGCGGTACGCTGGGGGCGAGCCCAGCGATCGCTCCCACATCGTAAACATGTTTTCGCTGGTCACGCTGGAACTTGCCGAGTTTGACGTCACAGCGGTCCCTTGTCCGCTCGCCACGTGTATTCGTCGCGTCCGCACGTTTCCCGCCAAAATTGTTTGCCTCGGAGCTGAATCACACTACGGTCGGCCTTTTCCCTGCAACACGTTCGGCGCCAAAGTTGTTTTTCCTGAGCACGTTCAAACCTGTCGATCCCGACCGCTCACCGTCCACCACGTGTCCTTGTGGAAGCGAGAATGCAGTGCTACACTTCGGCAAAGTTTGCTCGACAGTGGAATCCGCCATGACTATATAACAGCACGTTTGGTCCGCCCTAGAACGCTCGCTAATTGACTCGCTCTCGCGCGCGCGTAATAACTGTACAATCGCTGCGCCGCCGCCCCGCTTACGTCACACACCCTCCATACACGCGACGGACACAGTCTTCTGTAAATACCTACGTACTTAATTCCATTTCGATTTTAATCATATTAAATAATTCAATTTACAATTTCATATACGTATGCAAAGGTGTTCAACTACCTAATTTCAACTACTTTTCGAGGACCAGACCTACGAACCAGCGCCGAGTTTGAATTCTGGCAGTAAAGAAACGGCACTTGTACCAGCCTCCTAGGAACCAGCGCCAAGTTTGAAATCTGTCAGTATACAAAGCTTACTTGCGCTCCCACCAAGAACCTAAGAAAATTGTTGCAAACGAAGCTCATCACCACTGAACTAAGCCACCAGCACTCAACCTCTTTCTCCACGTTTCGGCTAAAAGGACTCACCCTGCACTGGGCCCATGGATGGAGGAACCAATTTACTTTATTTAGGAATGGCTTGCATGTATCACACCGAAATGTTCCACACAATACAGACCTGCAAAACACTCCTACATAATTCATTTATAATGCTCCAGACACACGCTTGATAATTGTAAACAGTTAAAAATAACTCATAGCACAGTCTACAGACATGCCGACCGCTCGTAAATAATGTAAAACATTTACGTCCAAATAGCCAAACAACTGCTAATTTTCCCCAATAATTTCAGTGCATAGGCTGATGGAAGGAGGAACGACTGTACTTTATTTATTTCCGACATATCTTTTTGAAACTTTTGTTTCTCATAGGTTTCGATATGTAAGGCCGACATAAGGCAGTTTCTGAAATCCAGTAGTGCACTACACATGGCAACACAACCACACCCACCAAGATATTCATTCCAATCCAGACCTCTAACTCCTCTACAGATAAATTTGTCCAGTTATTTGTTCACTCACTCACAGTCTGACCAGATTGCAGTTTTTGCGCAAAAACCACTCAGACTGCGCTGTGCTGCTCGGGGAAGTAAGGAAGGGCTGCACTCTTTTTATTTGGAGCCCTTTTATTTAGCCGTGGAGTATATTTGTCACAAAACACTAGCACTGATCCGACTGTGGTCATCTAACACAGGCCACAAACACGAAAACAACTCCTAATTTCATCACACAATAGCAAACAGCTCTTAAATAATGCAGTAAACAATATCAGCAGACGAGCTCTGTACTCTTAAACTTTCCAAATAAAACACCGCACAGTGCACAGACATGCTCGCAAAATAGTGCAACAGACGCGCCCAAACATCCTCAGCTGCCAAACCGACCAAAAGTCTGTACTCGCCATCCCCCAAACATGACCTCAACACAGTCGCATACTAACACCGCAGAAATTGATATCGCCTATGCACCTTAGATAACGCTCCAAGGCAGGTCGCGCGCGCGTGCAGTTGGCGGGGAAGGGGGTTCCAGAGTCTCCAGCCAAGTTCAGCTTCCAAGCGCTCGTGACAGCCTACACATGTGAAAGCTGCATTGTCCTTCTCATGTATACCGCAGGCGTTTCAGGTCTCGACCTACCTTCACGTCTATTGTCAGAATAGCTCGTGGCTCTTCGACACACACGATTAACGCGGCTGGGAAAACATTTACTACTCGCATGCAACCGAGATGGTGACGGGAAAATCAATCACTCTGATCTGCGCTGCAGGCGCGTGTAATCATTGAGAACACTCTATTTATTTTTTCGGACAACTTATTTAACCATACGGTGTATCTATCACGCTAACACAAAACACCCACCCAGACGTGCCCTGGGCCATGTTGCACAGCCCACAGAAACGCACCCAATCATACTTTCATTACACACTGTAGCAAACTGCTACTAAATAATACGCTCAGTACTCGTAAACTATCCTAATAACGCATAGCAGAGCCTGCAGATCCGCTCGCAAAATAACTCAGCAGACGTGCGCAGGTACCCCCCACTCCGCACCCTGCCCACAGGATCGTGAAGTCACCCATCCGTCTGATTTCAGACCTCGCACAGCCCCTGCTCGGTTTCCGCAAGCGTGAGTTGGCGCGGTCAACGCGCTCGTCAGCGCTCAAAGCACACACATACGTCCGTCCAGGACCGCAATCCATCACAACCCCGAGCCGCTACCACCGAACGCGGGTGAAAGTCAACTTCATATCAACGTAGCATAATTATCAAAGCGCAGTCTCCATACGCTAGATACATCATAGCAGCACATGTCTTTACCTCCTATGACCCTATAGCACACTGCGCATTGCTCCTCACACGACATTACACGGCCCTTTAATTAAACATAACTACACATCCCTGCTCTCGCCTCGTCGCGTGACCAGCCATCTAAAACCTTCTCAATATTATTCTTACTTTACAACATTCTTTTTTAAAAAAAAAAAGATCTAATTTACACCTCCCACAGCACCTAACCTCACACCTGTCCCACAATCAACACACGCAAACGTCCTCAACCCTATCTTGACACTCATATATCACCCCACAAACCATGTCCATCAATCAATTTACCATTCTCATCCCCTCTTTTCGAATTACAAACGTAGCCTCTGTCTAAACAGCAATCAACTCATCTTTCTCGCACTTTCAACAGTAAAATTAAATTTACACACACCCAGAAATACCAAACGCAACTAAAGAGTCAAACTTTTATACAGAGCATCAAGCACATACGACAATATTCAAAGCCGGGCCCATATTTACCACCTCCACCTTGAATTAAATATTAGTACCATTGCCAGCGCTCGATTTGTACCTATTTTTTCCGCTCTTAACTGTTGTCACTAGCGGTCGAATATCACTATCTATAGATTACATAAATGTCCACATAAAAAAAAATCTCGCCCCGCCGTTTAGAGACTCCTATATCCGAACACATAGAATCATCCAACTATCACTTGCTCTTAACTAATAACTTATTCATCAGGTCTGGGGGCAAGGCCACCCCTTTCTTTCTTTCTTTCTTTCAGCAGCAGACAGCTATTTGTTTTACAGTGGTAGCTAAATTGCGCCATCAACTTAATATAACCATTCGCTAAACGTATCATCAAATACGTAAACACACTTACTCAATTACACAGCGGTTCCGCTGAGGACATGACCTTCAATATTACAGTTCTTAATCCAATAACCACCGAAACAAGTACTAAATGCTCAAATTAATCCCATAGCGCCTTACAAAGCGAGTGTCCGAGCGCCGCCGGCGGCATGTCAAAGCCACATACCTGTCCATCTAAACAGCCGTCCACTCAGCCCCCAGGGCCAGAATGCTGAAGTGGGCTCTCCCTATACCTGCTCTCCAGCTATTGTCTAACGACATACAGTGCACAAATGGATATCAGAATAGCGCAGATCTCTATCTCAGCCTTGCATCTCCAACAGGACATGTAAACAGTGTCTCCCCCAGCCAGCGAACCCGACGTCATTCATCTTTCGCTGACAATTTCCACTCACAAATCTTAAACATTCTCATATATAAAACCACATTCATTCCTCCCAAAACTCACTTAATAATAAAAAATCATTCTCCCTTTCTAAGCATAGATGAGTATGCATTTATCTTCACCCATCTGATCTCTGCAATTTAAGTCGGAGAAAGACACATTTATGATCTTCTGCAACCTGTCTATAAACAGAACGATCTCAGCCACTAGATCAGGACCTTGTTTTGACCATTCGCCGGAAATGCACGCAATGTTGTACGCCTCAAACTAGGTACAAGTACAACAGATCCTCAACACCCTATCATCTTTATACTCTACCATCAAACAATGAAAAAGTCACGAAGGCACCAATGCGATCCACCTCCAGCGCGGACAAACGGAATTGACGATACTTCCCCGAATAACTCAGAGTGCGACCATCCAAGAATTCCTAACTGCTCGCCAAGTCCGACACCTCAAACTGCAGATGCCTATATGAACAAGATCATATTAAATATACACACGCTGCAGAGATCCCTTTAAAATTTGATCACCCATACAATAAGCAAATGAGAAGCTGCCTCTCGCCCTTGTTCAAACAGTGTTTTCTAACACGCTTTTGCACACTGCCGAGCATTTCGTCTTTCTGCCGCGACTTCGAAGTCAGTGTCTGATTCTAAACAGACATTAACACGGACTGATGCACAGCCTCTCACAGGAAACTATACCTTGCACCTTGTAAATCGTAGTCTTACAGTCGATAGCATAACGTTGTAGCTACTTCCCTCGAAAGTGATTGACCACCTCTACATTTAAACTCATATATCGCAGTGACCGAATAGTTTATAACTCTGCGCTCCATTTCTAGTGACTCGTCATTGTTGCACACAAGTACAGGATCACCGTTTTCGGTGGTAGCTACCCCGGAAGTTGCGGTCCATCAACCAAAATTTGTCCCCAACTCAAGCAAGCATTGTCAGTCAATCATTATGTGATACCCACTGCACAGATGCGATGGATAAGACACCACCGATCTACTGTAATATTACCCATCACAGCTGATATCGCGAAAAATTTTACAGTAAGTCCAACACTGGCCAATCATGTGACAGCTTGTTTTCTTAATTTCAGTATCATAGCTAAACCATACATCCTCTACTTTGCAAGTATCATTGCGAACATTCATAGATGACTGCTCAGCACGTCCATTCACACTTAATTCCCGAACACATAAAGACGATCAAATTATACCAGACAACGTTATACATATTTCTAAGACCTCGCGCATAGTACTCGATCAATCTCTATGCGTATGGCGGTCACAGAGCTATCTAGTCCTCTTACGTTAAAAGACCATCCTCACCTCGGCATTGACCAACCTACCCCGCAACATCGCTACCCAATTATTCCTCAACCGAGCAGACGAATACAGCTACACTCAACCTCTGTTGACTGAATAGAGCTTTCCTAGTCCTAACCCCTGCACCACATTTCTCGAAATCTAACCAAGTCTTGGAGCTTCGCACACCATATCGATCTATAGTAACAGATCTCAAAGTGCCTTAATTTAATAGCATACAGTTAAGAAGAACAAGATCGGAGCGATATTTATAGACAATGTAGTTCGATACATTTGTAAGTAAATCATCCAATCAATCATGTGTAAAGTATTGTTCTAGAGTCCCTGATCGGTGCATCGAAGGTTCCGGTAGGAGAGAGAGAGAGAGAGAGAGAGAGAACATAAACACACACACTCCTAAGACTATAACGTTCAGCACTTAGAAACGGGCAATAACCTTAGATCGCTTACTTTTCCGTACTGTCAGACATACATCATTCTCCCTGGTCACCCTACGCTGAGCTATCTCTACCCCAATCGTAAAACGTTTCCTTTCTATGATACGAGCCCAATATAGCCCTGCGGACACGTCTTGTGCCCAATGATCACACCAGATCACGAGTCAGAAATAATACTATTACTCCATCAGGTCTATATAAAAATGATAGTTATTAGCAACCAGTACATCCTACAAGCAAACAAATACGCATAACAGCAGCGTCCAACATGAGAAAATTACAAGTCATCCCGTCACCAACTCTCTAAACACCCGTCTGTCGGGTAAGTGTTTACACAGTGATTACAGCCCCTCACAAATACCCACAGCTAACTTAGTTATGATGCTGAAGTCTCGATTTTACACCAAGCATGCGACAGGGTGGGGATCGCGTAAATCAAAGTGCGTTTAGAGGAATGTGTCAACTTTCATCACACATGAGATGGAAGTCCTCTGATGACCGACGGGTTCACCGTTAACGATCGCAAGCAGACAGTGCATTAAACCACATACCGAATACGTAGTCGCTTACGACTAGAACGCTGGCTATATCACGTGACTAAAGCATCCAAATAGAATACTGGAAAAAAAACTACCTTCAGCAACTTGTCCTTCTCTAGAATAAATGAGTCAACGTTTGAACCGTACCTAGTTGCAGCTCTGTCTCAATCGATCATCCCGTACATCCTTTGTTATCATTTAACACAGATGAAGTCTCCCAGGACCTGCGGTAGAGTAGGGTTAACGTTCGAATGTGGATCCGCCGCGAGTTATATCGGGAGCGGTGTTCAGGTGCGCATCCACCATACGCAGCATCCGTGATAGGGTTCGCGGGTGGACCCAGCACGCGTTACGTCCGGAGAAGTATTCTATGCTCGAAGTTTGGTCCACCAGCCGATGGGACCGCGTCCTGGGAGCCGTCCGCGAGGCATGCATGTAAATAGAGATACAGAAAACAAATGTGGAGGTGACTGGATACGTTTTGGTTACATTTAGAGGCAATTTTAGAACACATAACGATAACTTATGTCGCGGTCGCATGGATGGATCTGACATAAAATCGAAAGAAATGCGAAAACTGATTAGCGCATATATATAAACTAACATAATATACACCGAAATGCGGTTAGATGAGAACATAGTTGCTTATCTTCTGGTTCGCAGGGTGGCATTTGTACATGGAGTCAAGTATGTGGCAACAAGAGGAATGCAGGAAAACGATGACATCGAAGCGAGCTCAATAAGGAAGGCAGTCAATTTTTTCTCGTTGAGTTCGTATTATAGTGTATGTCTACTGAGGTAGCAGTGATACACCCGAGTTGAATACTGTATTTGATGCTTTTCAGGAGGACAGAGAATCATGCACGTCTAAACTTTCTCACATCTGTGTTAAATGATAACAGAGTGTGTACGGGATGATCGATTGAGACAGAGCTGCAACTAGGTACAATTCAAACGTGGACTCATTTATCCTAGAGAAGGACAAGTTGCTGAAGGTAGATTTTTTTTCCAGTATTCTATTTGGATGCTTTAGTCACGTGATATAGCCAGCGTTCTAGTCCTATGCGGCTACGTGTTCGGTATGTGGTTTAAAGCACTGTCTGCTTGCGATCGTTAACGGTGAACCCGTCGGCCATCAGAGGACTTCCATCTCATGTGTGATGAAAGTTGACACATTCCTCTAAACGCACTTTGATTTACGCGATCCCCACCCTGTCGCATGCTTGGTGTAAAATCGAGACTTCAGTGTCATAACTAAGTTAGCTGTGGGTATTTGTGAGGGGCTGTAATCACTGTGTAAACACTTACCCGACAGACGGGTGTTTAGAGAGTTGGTGACGGGATGACTTGTAATTTTCTCATGTTGGACGCTGCTGTTATGCGTATTTGTTTGCTTGTAGGATGTACTGGTTGCTAATAACTATCATTTTTATATAGACCTGATGGAGTAATAGTATTATTTCTGACTCGTGATCTGGTGTGATCATTGGGCACAAGACGTGTCCGCAGGGCTATATTGGGCTCGTATCATAGAAAGGAAACGTTTTACGATTGGGGTAGAGATAGCTCAGCGTAGGGTGACCAGGGAGAATAATGTATGTCTGACAGTACGGAAAAGTAAGCGATCTAAGGTTATTGCCCGTTTCTAAGTGCTGAACGTTATAGTCTTAGGAGTGTGTGTGTTTATGTTCTCTCTCTCTCTCTCTCTCTCTCTCCTACCGGAACCTTCGATGCACCGATCAGGGACTCTAGAACAATACTTTACACATGATTGATTGGATGATTTACTTACAAATGTATCGAACTACATTGTCTATAACTATCGCTCCGATCTTGTTCTTCTTAACAGTATGCTATTAAATTAAGGCCCTCTGCGATCTGTTACTATAGATCGATATAGTGTGCGAAGCTCCAAGACTTGGTTAGATTTCGAGAAATGTGGTGCAGGGGTTAGGACTAGGAAAGCTCTATTCAGTCAAGAGAGGTTGAGTGTAGCTGTATTCGTCTGCTCGGTTGAGGAATAAGTGGGTAGCGATGTTGCGGGGTAGGTTGTGAAACTTCCCCTTAGAACAATTCTACATAAGACTGTGCTTAACCTGACACACAATATTTTGTTAGCGCAACGCAATCTGACTTTCAAAATTGCCTACAAAAGAATGGCCCTGACTAACATTAAACTATACCTTTCACAAATCACTTACCTCACAAAAATCTTCGCTACTCAAGCTACTGCAATACAGCGAGCGCCACTACTGCCAGCTAAATAAAAGATTCAAACTACTGAAGGCACTAACTACTGATAGGGATAGTTAGCAAATGAACGATATTAATAGAGAGCAAACAATGTATTTACCTTGATATCATCATATATAAATATAGCAGTTCATGACAAATTACAAATCTCCGCCATCTCTCTCCCCACATCCACCACTGCTGGCGGCTCACCTCCAACTGCGCAACGCTACGCGCTGTTCTCATCCAGCTGCCGCTGCCCAACACTACAATGGCGAGTATTACAACAATGCAAAGCAGCCACAGACTGCACACAGCACAGCCAGTGATTTTCATATTGAGCGCTACGTAACGTTGCCAATAAGAAAACATAAACAGCCTACTTACATAGAGAAAACATAAACAGCCTACTTACATAGAGAAAACATAAACAGCCTACTTACATAGCCCCCATGTTCCCCACAAAAAATTTTACAAATTTTTTTTTTGGGCAGTGGCCAATAATGATTTGATAAAATTTTTCATAATTACAATAACAAAGAAATCAAATGCACACACTTATTGATATTATGTTGGTCAAAAGCTCAAATTTTCTCACAGTCCATAAAGACAGTCCTAATCGTACATAACAGGAGAATAGCAGTGTTTTTCTCAAAGTCTGAGCAGTAAAAGAAAATGCACACAGAAGTAGTGGATTTCCATGCAGTCTTGAAGAAGTAGTGTTGGCCTTCCAGCGGAAAGACAGTGCTGACTCTTGACATGCTGACAGGTAATGGGCCACAACAGAGCAAACCCACAGCAGAGTTCATTCGACGTTTTGAAGAATATTGTAGGTAGGTCATCACAGAGCAGACCCACTGTAGTCCTGGTAGAGATTGTGGTATTGGTGGGCCACCAGAGGTGCAGACCCACTGCAGTCCTTGTAGAAATAATGGCATGGTGGGTCATCAAAGATGCAGACCCACTGTAGTCCTTGTAGAGATAGCCAGCAGCCATCTGTTGTGACTGTGCAGGTGCACAATCACCATTGAAGAGTCTTGCGGATAATATAGCAAGTCCATAAACCACCACTTGTGCACTCACAAAGTTTTTGAAATTGTCCTTAGAACCAGCAATGCTGTTATCCAGTCCCTTGCTGAGTTATTAACACACGTGCAAACACTAACAGTCCCTACTTCTCACATATTGTCCACATACTATGACCAACAGAAACGTGTGCAGTGAAATGTAACTAACAAGTTAATAATGTCATGAACTGGTGACAATTACAATTTTATAACATAAGAATACAATAACAAAGGTACAAAATACATCATTAAAAACATAACAATACAGATAACATTTGTAGTACAGGCTTTACAAAAGAATCGAACTAACATGTACATCAGTGGAATTATGACATGAGTACATACATAAAAGATCACAATAACTTTTGAAACATCAACTTCACACATGAGCATTGAACAGAACAGAATTAATAATGTCTAACATCTTTACAAAGTAAATAACATATTATTAATGCCAATTATATTCGAGGATAACAGTATTCCTCATCATAGTGAATGTAGCTTAATATTAAAAGAAGAAAAAATTCTATGAAACTACACAGAGACAGGAAGAAAACAAATACTCAAGGGTACACAAACACATAGTGGGATAACACCAATAGGAAAGGACAGGGTTCGTTTTCAGTGTAACATTTGGTACTGCAGTCCAACCCAAAACTTCATATATCTTTCCTCTTATTTCATCCTTTGTTTCCACCAAAAAAATTCTATCTAAGCATGCTTTCTGTATTTATATGTTCACACATTTCTTACCTCAACATTTATTTCCAAGAAAATCCTACCTAAACCTGTTTTCTCAATGCATTTCTTCCAATTCATCTCAACTCATTCTCTTAGAGGCTACCCCCTCTTAAGCTAACTTAAATCTACTGAGCTCAGATGCTAAACTAAGGGACGAGGCAATGCAGCATCACATAACAAATTATCACAAACAGCAATGCAAAAAAATGCAAATTGGCAAAGCTAGCAGCATAAATGAGCAAAAGTCAAATTCAATAACACTATGCCTGGCAAACAGCAGCAACTTATACCTAAACATGACATAGCGCAAGCAGAAAAAATATTACAGTAAAAACAACAATGCAGATAAGGGAAATGTATATTCACATCTTAATATGTATGTAATTAAAGTGGTGCACCACAACAACTGATTGTAAAAAGAAATATTACCATGTACTTGAAAAGAAAATTACGTGTTACTGTTACTAGTTCCTTCTTATTGTTCTTTCCTTTCCAAGTGCTCCTTTTTTTTTTTTTAAAGAATGTGGATCATAAAATAATTATTTAATAGATCTGTTGACAGAAAGTGTTCACATTAGCAAATGCATTTCATTTTATAAAAGCAATGCTGCAACACAGCTGGAAACCAGATATCAAATGAAATAAGCAACTATGAAAAGCAAAGCATAAAAATATCATTCAATAGTTATGTGGCATTTCGTAAGTCAGTAGCTCTCAACTCTCGTAGAAAGACACTTGTCATTATTAGGTTTGCAGATGTAAGAATATTTCTTGTCATTTTAGTAGGCATTTCAGTAAATATCATAAATTACGAGCTCCACAGTATGCTTTCAACAAGGAAATGTCAGTAGCGCGGACAATGGCCTTCCCTTTCTTTTTTTTTCTACCTGTGCTTCTGATGAGGCACTCACTAATGACTTGTTCTCCCGGCGTCTGACACAGCTGGGTGCCCACGACGCATTACGTGCAGGTGGTCACTTAACTGTCTTACGGAAATATTTACGACGACAGCAGTTTTCGCTACAGTGACAGTCTCATATAAAAATTTCACAGGTCAAGAATTTGCGTTACAAATCTGTAGAAACAAAATGCTATTGATATAACAGTGTCCAAAAAATTTTCGTCTGCTTTGTAATACATTCATGCATATACACACACATTTCATAACTCTTAAAGTACGTTTCTTGGTTTCCAACATCCTTTTCATAAATCAGAGTCCCTAACCCCTACTCCTTATTCCTTACCTTATTACACATATACATATTCATATTCATCAACACGTCTTCAATATTTCATCATGAGAAATACGTAGCATAATAAACATTCCTCAACAACATAATACACATCGTCGTCGTAAAAATAACCTCATAACACCTCAGTCAAATCTCAAAATCGTCGTAGCTTCCTCCAATAATTTCTAAGCCTAAAAAAATTCTCTGCTCATGTCAAAAGTGTCAGCTGCCTCAAACGTACTTTAAAAATCATGAATCCATACCAAATACATCATTCAAAGCTCTCATAGTATCACAATGGTTCCGAAAAAATATGAGCATTTCACAAAGTACAGACAAAATACAATTTCATAAGTGTGAAGTTAGCCAACTATGTAATTGCGTAAACATCTGTCAATGATGTAATAAAAAAGTTTATCTCTCAGTTACATGATCAGATAGCTGTGTAATTTGTGTGTTAGAGAAATATGGTATCGATGTGTAAAGTTGTATAAGCAAATACCATATTAGCTAGGGTTCCTTGTGGTTGCCAAACACATGGTACACAAAGTAGGCGTGTACCCTCCTGAGGATTAATGTTGCGTGTACTGTAGCATCTTGTCGCAACATAATCTCTGTGGAAGTGTCGTAGTTATCGTCCTCCGAAAGCTAAGTTCTGCAAAAGTCAATGTACTTACCACATGATAAACAAAAGTGAAATGCTTTGCGTATAGATATCTTAGATATTACGCTTATTGTTGTGATGATGAAAGTACTGTGCTGTAACGTGTTGTTGTGCTATGGAAAAGGCTGTCTCCTTGTAGCTATACCACAAAAGTTACTAATAAAACATATTTTGATTTCCAGAAGAATTCAGAAAAACTGTGCAGATATAAAACAGATACACTGCAAAAGCAACATTGTAAATTGTCACTCATTAGTAGCGTCGTGATAAAATCGTGTAACTGTCACATAAACTAACACTGTGTCATCTGGTATCTCACAGAAAGTACTTTAAATCCAGAATATATTTTCAGGTCAACCAAAATGTTGCCTTAAAATCTCATTAGCAGTACTGGTAAATGTTCTAAGTATGTGAGCCTTATAGTCGTTACGTAATCGTGCAACAAACAAGCAAGAATGTACAAATACAACACTGTGTCGTCTGTTCACTATAACAGTGCATTCGTAATTTCTGTTTAAATAAGTTCTCTTGGTTCTTGACTGGATATTTAACTTCAAACATTGTTGCATGTTAACAGATTCTTAAGTCTGACAAAGCATACTAGAAATGTGAAGTGAAAAGTTTTATGGCAAAGACAAAGTTAAAAAGCAGATTATCTCTCAATAAATGGTTTTACATGTGAAATGTGGTGTAAACCTTTACTCTTTCTAGTGCGCAGCGTTTCAACTTCAACGCAATTATCATGCGGTATTCGTCCGTAAAGAATACTGGAATTTTGCTCAAGGTTAGCGTCAATGTTATTTTTCTCTGAGCCAGCCGGCGCAAGCGGCTGCCTGCGGTGTGAGTCATTGTCTGTTTCTTTGTTGGCGCGCGTCGTTACTGGGATTAGGAGGTCTAACTTCCACAAATTCGCCTTGCCGAGAGGGCCCAGCTCTGTTTAAAGCTCGCCAGTTCTGATGGAATTCAGGTCTGTCGTTTTGTCGGTAGTTTACACAGTTTCTTTCGTGTCGGTCATGTGGTGGAGAATTTCTCCCTGAATCGTAACTGCGCGCTGAACTGTTGCGTCTGAAATTATTCTGTCTCCCTTGATAATAATAGTTCTGATTACCATATTGTCTGTTTCTATGGTTATCTCTGTCACATTCATTACTACGGAAATGCGATCTTTCTCTGTAACTATTACTCTGCCAATGGTTGTCATATGGGTGGTGTCTGTTTTGGTCACGATTTGCGTTGTAAGAATAGGCTTGTCGTGGCCAGTTATTGTTTCTGTCGTCACGGAATTGTGACGGATGTGACCTGTAGTGATTGTTTTCCTGTTTTCGCATCCCGCGACTGTCTGTGTCAATTTCTAATTCTTGTAAGAGTCCCTGAAATGCTTCAATGTCGTCTTTGCAACGTCCTGCCAAAATAATGTGTCGTAAATGTTCAGGCAATTTGAGTAAGCAAATGCGGATGAGTTCTGAGGGGCTGTATGGGTTTGACAGGTACTGATTCTTGTGCAACATGTCTTCAAAATATTTCACAAGACTGGAAAATTCAGATTGTTCGAAATGTTTCATCATTATGATGCTATATTTTACCCGGTCTTGTGTAGCTTGAGACCAATATGCTGAGAGGAAGGCATGATAAAAATCTCCTTCACTGTGACAATCGTGAATTACCGATCGCATTCTTACAGCTGGTTCATTCTCCAAGTAGCCACACATAAATTCTAATCTGTGCTCCAATGACCAGTTGGGAGGAAAACAATGAGAAAATTGATGGAGCCATGCTTGTGGATGAATGTCGTTGCCAGAATTCTTAAATGTTTTGAATTTACGTGTAGTAATGAACAGCTTATAGTCAAAATCATCATGTTGGCGAGACGCATATCGGTCATTGTTAGGTCGTGTCGGCCGTTCCATATCAAAATTCGGTGCACATTGCCAATTTCTTTCATAACTTCCGAAATGCCCTGTGTTATTATTTTGTGGCTGTTCCGTATTTCTGTGTCCCTCTTCCCGTATTGGGGCGCGAGTATCCTCTGAAATACGTAATTCTTGTATTACCTGTGTCAGCTGATCTTGTACTTCTCGAATTTCTCTTTTGTACTGTGTATTGATTTGATTTTGATTCTGTTTGAATTTTCTAATTTGTTCATACTCTTCTGTGTCAGTGAAGGCTACAGGTCTTGTGTCATTCAGATCATCATCTACCTTTGTAGATAAGTTAGTGACCTTATCCGAAAGTTCGGCTACTTTCTCCGATAGTGAACACATTTCCTCAGCGTGTTTTTCTGAACCAAGTTTCAGAGTGTCCATTTGTGTTGAAATCGTATCTACTGTGTCCTTTAAGTTTTCTTGAGTTTTTGCAAGTTGCATAACCGAATCGGTAGATGCAACTGAGTCAATTTTAGCTTGCAAGTTCTCATGATTTTCATGAACAATAGTTTGCAGTTCTTTTATGGCTGCTTCGTGCTTCTGTAATACATTTTCATGACGCGAAAAAATAGGTTGGAAATGCTCACAAATTTGTGTTTTTACGTCATTACAGACCTTTTGACATTTCGATTCGATGTTATGTAACTCAGTGGTTAAATCTTCACGTGTTTGTTCAAGTGTAGTGTCTAACTTTTGAAGATTTTGTTCCATTGTGTCTAACTTTTTGAGATTTTGTTCCACTGTGTCTAACTTTTTAAGATTTTGTCCCATTTGTCTCTGATTTTGTTCCATTTGTTGCATTAATTGCAATAATAATGTATTAGTGTCTGGAATCTGTTTCTCTACGCTTTTCGGCAGTGCATTTGCACCGGCAACATTCACATTTTGACAAGCAGAAAATGCGTCTTGACTTATTTGAGAAAACGGTGATAACCCAAAACCTGAATCTACAGTATTTGCGAAATTGTGTCCTGTCATTTCGGATTCCTGAGGCGAGCTGTTGCCGACCGATCGATCGATAATGCTTCCCTGTTCACTACCTGTTTCACTGTCTACACCATTGTTTGCAGCCCGCTCCATTTCCCTATGCACAATTACCAAATTACTACTTTGAACATCAGTTAATTCATTACTCGGTGGCGCTAACACACTGCTTTCATTTTCACTGTCATTTCTCAGTTTACTTTGGAGCCTAGTATTACGTTTTTCACACGCCATTATTGTCACAGTATTTCACACGACAACACAGAAAAACACAATTTGAAGATCAAAAATAAGAGAACACATTAACATAACACTGAAAATAATATCTAGTTAATTGCAGCTGCGAAATACTTGGTGCAAATCTACATGCATTCCACAACTGTTTTACTGTACAACAAGGAAAAACTACAACTACAATGGAAACTCTCTCTATAATTACGCGCTAGCAATAAACAAAAGCTACACTAATCACACAAACTACAAGAAAAAAATCAGAAGATTCCAGTGAGGTATCCTGGCAGGGTCGCCATATGAAACTTCCCCTTAGAACAATTCTACATAAGACTGTGCTTAACCTGACACACAATATTTTGTTAGCGCAACGCAATCTGACTTTCAAAATTGCCTACAAAAGAATGGCCCTGACTAACATTAAACTATACCTTTCACAAATCACTTACCTCACAGAAATCTTCGCTACTCAAGCTACTGCAATACAGCGAGTGCCACTACTGCCAGCTAAATAAAAGATTCAAACTACTGAAGGCACTAACTACTGATAGGGATAGTTAGCAAATGAAAGATATTAATAGAGAGCAAACAATGTATTTACCTTGATATCATCATATATAAATATAGCAGTTCATGACAAATTACAAATCTCCGCCATCTCTCTCCCCACATCCACCACTGCTGGCGGCTCACTTCCAACTGCACAACGCTACGCGCTGTTCTCATCCAGCTACCGTTGCCCAACACTACAATGGCGAGTATTACAACAATGCAAAGCAGCCACAGACTGCACACAGCACAGCCAGTGATTTTCATATTGAGCGCTACGTAACGTTGCCAATAAGAAAACATAAACAGCCTACTTACATAGAGAAAACATAAACAGCCTACTTACATAGAGAAAACATAAACAGCCTACTTACAGTTGGTCAATGCCGAGGTGAGGATGATCTTTTAATGTAAGAGGACTAGATAGCACTGTGACCGCCATACGCATAGAGATTGATCGAGTACTATGCGCGAGGTCTTAGAAATATGTATAGCGTCGTCTGGTATAATTAAATCGTCTTTATGTGTTCGGGAATTAAGTGTGAATGGACGTGCTGAGCAGTCATCTATGAATGTTCGCAATGATACTTGCAAAGTAGAGGAAGTATGGTTTAGCTATGATACTGAAATTAAGAAAACAAGCTGTCACATGATTGGCCAGTGTTGGACTTACTGTAAAATTTTTCGCGATATCAGCTGTGATGGGTAATATTACAGTAGATCGGTGGTGTCTTATCCATCGCATCTTGTGCATTGGGTATCACATAATGATTGACTGACAATGCTTGCTTGAGTTGGGGGACAAATTTTGGTTGATGGACCGCAACTTCCGGGGTAGCTACCACCGAAAACGGTGATCCTGTACTTGTGTGCAACAATGACGAGTCACTAGAAATGGAACGCAGAGTTATAAACTATTCGGTCACTGCGATATATGAGTTTAAATGTAGAGGTGGTCAATCACTTTCGAGGGAAGTAGCTACAACGTTATGCTATCGACTGTAAGACTACAATTTACAAGGTGCAAGGTATAGTTTCCTGTGAGAGGCTGTGCATCAGTCCGTGTTAATGTCTGTTTAGAATCAGACACTGACTTCGAAGTCGCGGCAGAAAGACGAAATGCTCGGCAGTGTGCAAAAGCGTGTTAGAAAACACTGTTTGAACAAGGGCGAGTGGCAGCTTCCCATTTGCTTATTGTATGGGTGATCAAATTTTAAAGGGATCTCTGCAGCGTGTGTATATTTCATATAATCTTGTTCATATAGGCATCTGCAGTTTGAGGTGTCGGACTTGGCGAGCAGTTAGGAATTCTTGGATGGTCGCACTCTAAGTTATTCGCGGGAGTATCGTGAATTCCGTTTGTCCGCGCTGGAGGTGGATCGCATAGGTGCCTTCGTGACTTTTTCATTGTTTGATGGAAGAGGATGAAGATGATAGGGTGTTGAGGATCTGTTGTACTTGTACCTAGTTTGAGGCGTACAACATTGCGTGCATTTCCGGCGAATGATCAAAACAAAGTCCTGTTCTAGTACGTGAGATCGTTCTGTTTATAGACAGGTTGCATAAGATAATAGATATGTCTTTCTCCGACTTAAATTGCAGAGATCAGATGGGTGAATATAAATGCATACTCATCTATGCTTAGAAAGGGAGAATGATTTTTTATTATTAAGTGAGTTTTGGGAGGAGTGAATGTGGTTTTATATATGAGAATGTTTAAGATTTGTGAGTGGAAATTGTCAGCGAAAGATGAATGACGTCGGGTTCGCTGGCTGGGGGAGACACTGTTTACATGTCCTGTTGGAGATGCAAGGGTGAGATAGAGATCTGCGCTATTCTGGTATCCATTTGTGCACTGTATGTTGTTAGACAATAGCTGGAGAGCAGGTATAGGGAGAGCCCACTTCAGCATTCTGGCCCTGGGGGTTGAGTGGACGTCTGTTTAGATGGACAGGTATGTGGCTTTGACATGCCGCCGGCGGCGCTCGGACTCTCGCTTTGTAAGGCGCTATGGGATTAGTTTGGCATTTAGTACTTGTTTCGGTGGTTATTGGATTAAGAACTGTAATATTGAAGGTCATGTCCTCAGCGGAACCGCTGTGTAATTGAGTAAGTGTGTTTACGTATGTGATGATATGTTTAGCGAATGGTGATGTTAAGTTGATGGCGCAATTTAGCTACCACTGTAAAACAAATAGCTGTCTGCTGCTGAAAGAAAGAAAGAAGGAAAGAAAGGGGTGACCTTGCCCCCAGACCTGATGAATAAGTTATTAGTTAAGAGCAAGTGATAGTTGAATGATTCTATGTGTTCGGATATAGGAGTCTCTAAACGGCGGGGCGAGATTTTTTTTTATGTGGAAATTTATGTAATCTATAGATAGTGATATTCGACCGCTAGTGACAACAGTTAAGAGCGGAAAAAATAGGTACAAATCGAGCGCTGGCAATGGTACTAATATTTAATTCAAGGTGGAGGTGGTAAATATGGGCCTGGCTTTGAAAATTGTCGTATGTGCTTCATGCTCCGTATACAAGTTTGACTCTTTAATTGCGTTTGGTATTTCTGGGTGTGTGTGAAATTAATTGTACTGTTGAAAGTTCGAGAAAGATGAGTTGATTGGTGTTTAGATAGAGGCTACGTTTGTAATTCGAAAAGAGGGGTTGAGAATGGTAAATTGATTGATGGACATGGTTTGTGGGGTGATATATGAGTGTCAAGATAGGGTTGAGGACGTTGGCGTATGTTGATTGTGGGACAGGTGTGAGGTTAGGTGCGGTGGGAGGTGTAAATTAGATCTTTTTTTTTTTTTAAAAAAAATGTTGTAAAGTAAGAATAATATTGAGAAGGTTTTAGATGGTTGGTCACGCGACGAGGTGAGAGCAGGGATGTGTAGTTATGTTTAATTAAAGGGCCGTGTAATGTCGTGTGAGGAGCAATGCGCAGTGTGCTATAGGGTCATAGGAGGTAAAGACATGTGCTGCTATGATGTATCTAGCGTATGGAGACTGCGCTTTGATAATTATGCTACGTTGATATAAAGTTGACTTTCACCCTCGTTCGGTGGTAGCGGCTCGGGGTTGTGATGGATTGCGGACCTGGACGGACGTATGTGTGTGCTTTGAGCGCTGACGAGCGCGTTGACCGCGCCAACTCACACTTGCGGAAACCGAGCAGGGGCTGTGCGAGGTCTGAAATCAGACGGATGGGTGACTTCACGATCCTGTGGGCAGGGTGCGGAGTGGGGGGTAATTGCGCACGTCTGCTGAGTTATTTTGCGAGCGGATCTGCAGGCTCTGCTATGCGTTATTAGGATAGTTTACGAGTACTGTGCGTATTATTTAGTAGCAGTTTGCTACAGTGTGTAATGAAAGTATGATTGGGTGCGTTTCTGTGGGCTGTGCAACATGGCCCAGGGCACGTCTGGGTGGGTGTTTTGTGTTAGCGTGATAGATACACCGTATGGTTAAATAAGTTGTCCGAAAAAATAACTAGAGCGTTCTCAATGATTACACGCGCCTGCAGCGCAGATCAGAGTGATTGGTTTTCCCGTCACCACCTCGGTTGCATGCGAGTAGTAAATGTTTTCCCAGCCGCGTTAATCGTGTGTGTCAACGAGCCACGAGCTATTCTGAAAATAGACGTGAAGGTAGGTCCACACCTGAGACGCCGGCGGTATACATAAGAAGGACAATGCAGCTTTCACATGTATCGGCTGTCACGAGCGCTTGGAAGCTGAACTTGGCTGGAGACTCTGGAATCCCCTTCCCCGCCAACTGCACGCGCGCGCGACCTGCCTTGGAGCGTTATCTGAGGCCCATAGGCGATATCAATTTCTCCAATGTTAGTATGCGACTGTGTTGAGGTCATGTTTGGGGGATTGCGGGCAGAGACTTTTGGTCGGTTTGGCAGCTGAGGGTGTTCGGGCGCGTCTGTTGCACTATTTTGCGAGTATGTCTGTGCACTGTGCAGTGCTTTATTTGGAGAGTTTAAGAGTACAGAGCTCGTCTGCTGATATTGTGTACTGCATTATTTAAGAGCTGTCTGCTATTGTGTGGTGAAATTAGGAGTTGTTTTCGTGTTTGTGGCCTGTGTCAGATGACCACAGTTGGATCAGTGCGAGTGTTTTGTGACAAATATACTCCACGACTAAATAAAAGGGCTCCAAATAAAAAGAGTGTAGCCCTTCCTTACTTCCCCGAGCAGCACAGCGCAGTCTGAGTGGTTTTTGCGCAAAAACTGCAATCTGGTCAGACTGTGAGTGAGTCAACAAATAACTGGACAAATTTATCTGTAGAGGAGTTAGAGGTCTGGATTGGAATGAATATCTTGGTGTGTGTGGTTGTGTTGCCACGTGTAGTGCACTACTGGATTTCAGAAACTGCTTTATGTCAGCCTTACATATCGAAACCAATGAGAAACAAAAGTTTCAAAAAGATATGTCGGAAATAAATAAAGTACAGTCGTTCCTCCTTCCATCAGCCTATGCACTGAAATTATTGGGGAAAATTAGCAGTTGTTTGGCTATTTGGATGTAAATGTTTTCCATCATTTACGAGTGGTTCGCATGTCTGTAGGCTGTCCTATAAGTTATTTTTAAATGTTTTCAATTAGGTAGTTGAACACCTTTGCATATGTATATGAAATTGTAAATTGAATTATTTAATATGATTAAAATCGAAATGGAATTAAGTACTTAGGTATGTACGGAAGACTATGTCCGTCGCGTGTATGGAGGGTGTGTGACGTAAGCGGTGCGGCGGCGCAGTGATTGTACAGTTATTACGCGCGTGCGAGAGCGAGTCAATTAGCGAGCGTTCTAGTGCGGACCAAACGTGCTGTTATATAGTCATGGCGGATTCCACTGTCGAGCAAACTTTGACGAAGTGTAGCACTGCGTTCTCGCTTCCACAAGGACACGTGGTGGACGGTGAGCGGTCGGGATCGACAGGTTTGAACGTGCCCAGGAAAAACAACTTTGGCGCCGAATGTGTTGCAGGGAAAAGGCCGACCGTAGTGTGATTCAGCTCCGAGGCAAACAATTTTGGCGGGAAACGTGCGGAGGCGACGAATACACGTGGTGAGCGGACAAGGGTTTGCTGTGACGTCAAACTCGGCAAGTTCCAGCGTGACCAGCGAAAACATGTTTACGACGTGGGAGCGATCGCTGGGCTCGCCCCCCAGCGTACCGCCAGTCCACCGCGCGTGGCCGGCCGCCTCACGTGACAGACGTCGGCAGTGTCTCCGCGCTCTGGCCAGGGGGTGGCGAGGATTTGAACTAATTCAGTTGGAGCGCAGACGTCGTGGTGACTGGACTGCAATATGAAAGATGTGTGTGCTGACTGTGTTGGAGACCAAGTGATGACCGCACTGCTTGAAATAAGTCTTTAGTCCCTTCCCCCCTGCAAAATCAAAGGACGTGACTTACGTTACTATAAGAGCAGTTTATTATTTGACGCGATTATGATAAGCTACCAGTGAAAAAAGATAAGTGAGGGAGAAATTTCGTACGTGTGATCAATTATGGTGCTCGGATTTGAACTTGTGATAGATTTTTGTTATGGATGTAAGGAAAATGGCTTTCTCGCGGAGAAAATCGGACATCTTCAATAAATAATAAAAGATAATAATAGATAGAAGTACAGTTTTCGAGACATTATCGTGTTGGAATTTGAATTTGGCGCAATTTTCTAGTGTATGTAGGCCTATAATAACGAATAATAATAATAATAATAAATGATAATGAATGATAATAAATGACAATGAATGTTAATAAATAATAATGAATAATAATAAACAAAAGTAAGGTTTTGCAGCCATTATCATGTTGGAATTTGAATTTGGAGGGAATTCTCTAGTGGAGGCAGGTCAATAATAATAAATAATAATAAATGATAATAAATAATAATAAATGATAATGAATGATAATAAATAATAATAAATAATAATGAATGTTAATGAATGATAATCAATAATAATAGAAAGACAAGTACAGTCTTTGCATGCATTATCCTGTTGGAATTCAAACTTCCCGCCATTTTTCCTTCTGGAGGCTTAGGTTAGTGGACATAGCACAATTGGTCTATTTTCCTGCCAAAATTCAAACTTCCCGCCATTTTTTCTTGAGGTTAGGTTAGTGGACATAGCACAATTGGACTATTCTCCCGCCAAAATTCGCCATCTTGGATGACGTCATACGCTGTTGCCAAGTCTACATGCCACTATCCTGGATGACGTCATCGCCGCCATCTTGAATAAATTTGGCAACAATGGAGACTGGGGTGACGTGAACCTTGTCCCTCTACTAATGTTAAGCGATATTTTCCCTAAGATTTTTGTAAAACTGAAATGTGTTTTGGTCACTGTCACCAGATGGGCATCTGTTTCCAAACATATTCTATTGTTGTTCCTAAAAAGACTCTGTTGGTATTTGAAGCGGCCAGCTGCCTTGAAACTGAATCCATCACAGCTAAAGATGCTTCACGTGTGATTTTCTTACTTATTACCAGATAACATGCCTTTCTTTCATTAACACGTAATCGTCTTTTCTCAGTGTATTTGTAATAATTATACATCACTCTGGTTAATTCTGTTTTAGAACTACTTATTTATGCTACATAATCTGCGTAAGCAAGTCAAGCAACGTTCACCGCCTGCATTTGGGTCCCAAGGGGATTAGTTTTACTAAATTATTTGTCTATCTTCTCTAAGACAAGATTATAAACAATAGCTGAAATGGAGTCCCCTTCTGTCAGTCCAGGATTCACCTTAAAGTTTTCAAAAAATGGTTCAAATGGCTCTGAGTATTATGGGACATAACTTCTGAGATCATCAGTCCCCTAGAACTTAGAACTACTTAAACCTAACTAACCTAAGGACGTCAAACACACCCATGCCCGAGGCAGGATTCGACCCTAGCGGTCACGCGGTTCCAGACTGTAGCGCCTAGAACCGGTAGGCCACTCCGGCCCGCTTAAAGTTTTCAGTTTCTCCTTCAGGTATCATCCTACAACATAGAGTATCGTCTGTACATGATGTAATAAATGTAAGCCTTTCTTGAAGCCACGCTTTTCTTCTCTCCAGCACATTCTCTTCGCACTTTATATTGAACGCAATTTTGTTTGTTCGTTTTCTTTTTCGTATGACTTTGAAAGATACTTCTTGAAACTGATCTTCAGGTGCCCCCATATGCTTTCTACATCTTTTTGTTGCCTATTGGCCAGTCTAGTTTTGTTAGTTTTATTTCTACGAGGGCTATTCGGAAAGTATGGTCCGATAGGAAGGGAAACGGAAACCACAGTGAAAATAATAAATTTTTTTTGTTTCCGACAGTTGGCTACACCTTCCAGCTACTTCTTTATTTAGTCACCACTCTGACTGAGATATTTGTCGTAGAAGTGTACCAAATTTCCAGTATCCTCGTCATAGACGGCAGCTACCTGTGCTTTCTGCCAATTGTCTACGCTGATTTGCAGCTTGTTGTCTGAGACAAAATATTGTCTTCATAGCCAGTGTTTTATGTGAACAGAGACAGGTGATCAACCATTCCGATGGAAAACGCTGCAGGAGCGTTCTCATTGCTCCTGCAGTATGCAGCCGAAAACTGTCATGAAGAAGGAAATGCATGACAGTTATGTTGTGTGGGCTGCATGAAATCACGCGAAATCTCTCACAGGTGATCACACCCGGCGGGAAACTTTTTTCATCTAGGCATATTTACGTGCTCTCTGTACACTAAGAACTGAAACGAGCGATCTGACGCGATCGACAGGCGTATCAGAGACACTGTTTAAAACTTTTATGCAAAGTTTTGTATCCCGCCTGGAAGGCTGCGAGGGGGTCTGCTCCTGTAAACTGAAGGGTAGGCAGAATGTAGGAAGCTAGGAGGAGCAGGTGAGGTACAACTCTCTCGGTACTTCTCTTAGAAATGGTTTTACTATATCACAACAATATTAACGTAAATACATAATGCGAATACCTAACTTTGCACTGAGGAGCACGTAGGTGCGAAGCCGGGTGTACCGGGGAATCAAAAAGTCAGTATAAATTTGAAAACTTAATAAACCACGGAACAATGTAGATAGAGAGGTAAAAATTGACAAACATGCTTGGAATGACATCGAGTTTTATTAGAACAAAAAAAAAAAAACAAAGTTCACAAATTTGTCCGATAGATGGCGCTGGACAGCAAAACGTCAGTGACTGCGCATGACAATCGTGTTACAGAATCGCGTCATCCCCAGCCTGGCTGATAAACACCTGCTGGAACGTACGATGTTTATGCAGGATGGCGCTCCACCCCATGTTGCTAGACGCGTGAAAGATCTCTTGCACGCGTCGTTTGGTGATGATCGTACGCTCAGCCGCCACTTTCGTCATGCTTGGCCTCCCAGGTCCCCAGACCTCAGTCCGTGCGATTGTTGGCTTTGGGGTTACCTGAAGTTGCAAGTGTATCGTGATCGACCGACATCTCTAGGGATGCTGAAAGACAACATCCGACGCCAATGCCTCACCATAACTCCGGACATGCTTTACAGTGCTGTTCACAACATTATTCCTCGACTACAGATCTTATTGAGGAATGATGGTGGACATATTGAGCATTTCCTGTAAAGAACTTCATCTTTGCTTTGTCTTACTTTGTTATGCTAATTATTGCTATTCTGATCAGGTGAAGCGCCATTAAATCCAGAAAATCCAAGGCATGTGCTAACAATAAGATAACATAAATCCCACTGATGAAGCTGTAACTTCAGTGAAACATGTCTGGGAAATAAAAAGAAAAAGAAGAATTTTTATTTTGTAGGCGGACCCTCTCAAAAAATAAATCGATCATTGACCATTTGGAGCCATTTATGGACTTCATGTTCCAAAAAACGATGGAATTTTTATGGAAGTCATAATTGTTCGCGACTGGTTTGAAGAACATTCTGGTCAGTTCGAGCGAATGATTCGGCTACCCAGATCTCCCAAAATGAATAACACTGAACATTTTTGGGATATAAGCGAGCGGTCAGTCAGCTCGTGCACAAAATCCAGCACCGGCAACACTTTCGCAATTGTGGATGGCTTAGAGGCAGCCCGGCTCAGCATTCCTGCAAGGTCTTTCAACGACATATTGAGTGCATGCCACGTCGTATTGCTGCACTACGCCGTGAAAAAGGAGATCCGTAATGATATTAGGAGGTATCCAATGACTCTGGCCACGTCAAGCTGTAAATAAGTAAGGAATTAAGTCTGCTCGACACATGGACTCCTTTGGATATGTGTATCATTGTCAGCAAGACAGTCAGATATGTAGAGATGTACAGTCGTGGACAAAACGAGCGAGACCCCTCGCCTTTTCGTTATGCTGATCCGCACAGCTTTAAAGTCTGCTACACAGCATAACAGGCAAGGAGACGAAGTGCTACCAACATACAGGGTGTCCAGAAAAGAGCTCCCTGATTTCAAAATTAAATATCTCGAAAACAAAGATCGATAGAGGAATGCAGTAAACGGTATGTTTATTGCGAAAGCTGTAAGAAGTTTATACAGCAGTTTGAAATAATAGTTACAAAAGCTGCTAACAGATGGCGCTGTAAGCTGTACAGCTCTATCAGCATACATAAGTGAAATAATCGTATGAAAACAATCTTTGCAAACAATCACATCACAATGTTTTCAAAATGTTCACCATTGGCACTACAGAGGTGGCGCAAACGAAGAATGAAATTCGCCATCACATTTCGTAGTGTATTAACCGAAATGGATTCACATGCCACAGAGGTCGCCGATTCAAGCTCGTCCAACGTGGCGGGATGCTTCGCGTAGACCATGTCTTTCACTGTGCCCCACAAAAACAAGTCACAGGGAGTCAAATCCGGCGAATATGGAGGCCAATCCATGCCTGCACCAATAAATTTGGGATAATCCAAAGCAATGACTCGATTCCCGAAGTATTCCTCAAGAAAGCGAAACACTTGTTCGGTCCGATGTGGACGGGCTCCATCTTGCATAAACCATTCAGTACCTGGTCGATCCTCTAAAGCTTGCAGTGTGGCGACAAATTGTTCCAAAATTGCAACGTAACGTGCACCAGTGACCGTTTCTCGACTGAAAAAAGGGCCAATAATGCGTCTGCTGCATACTGCAGCCCACACAGTAACTTTAGAAGAATACAGGGGTTTCGCTTCACACCAATATGGCTTTTCGGAACCCCAAAATCGCCAGTTCTGCTTATTCACGTATCCATTCAGGTGGAAGTGTGCTTCATCTGTAAACCAGATGCAGCCAACATCAAATCCTTCACTATCAATCATTGTGAGCATCTGATTAGCAAAGGCAACCCTTTGTTGCACAGCTCGTACGGGTATGGCCTGGTGCGTTTGAATTTTGAATGGAAACATGTGTAGGCTCTTTCTCAGTATTTTCTGCGTGCTGGAACGCTTCAAACCAGTCTCAGATGCAATTCTACGGACGGATGACATTGGATTTCGCTGAATAATTCCAGAAACGGTGGCGATATTTTCAGGCGTAACTGCGGTTTGCTTGCGGCCAACATGCCCCACTAGATCATCAGTTACGCTGCCTGTTAGTTGAAATTTTGCGAAGAGCGTATGAATGGTTTCCGCATCGGGTCCTTTTGGAACATTAAATCGTGCTTGAAAACTTCGCCTTGTTGCCGTAGGACTCTCTTCTAACCTGTGGTACTCTAGCACAAGAAAAACGCGTTGTTCAATGGAGTACATGGTTTTAATCTCTTCCTTCGGTACGCTAATCTCCTTTCACGTTTCAATAGTGGAACTGATCGCTCTGGGCTTCGGATCACTATTTATACTAGGCATTACGTATGGCGATTACAGCGCCATCTGTTAGCAGCTTTTGTAACTATTATTTCAAACTGCTGTATAAACTTCTTTCAGCTTTCACAATAAACATACCGTTTATTGCACTCCTCTATCGATCTTTGTTTTCGAGATATTTAATTTTGAAATCAGGGAGTCCTTTTCTGGACACCCTGTACAATGCACAGCCGTGAAATTGAAAAACTATCCGAACTATGTCAGACTGTTTTCAATCATGTGTAAGACTATATTAATGCTGATTAGTGTGTTAAGCACAACACGTAAATATAAGATATAAATGAAAGAAGAAACGCTGATTAGCATGAACTGTACTAATAAAAATGAATTTCAGCTTATCGAGATAACATAACTGTTTTAGTAATACAAAGTACCCCAGATCGTTACGAATTAGCAAAATAATAACCGCATTCGGCCGCGAAACGGTCTGTGTCAACGTTCAGACCAGTCATACTGGATTACCGATGCTGACCTACCATGAAAGTGTGCAAATTTAGCAATGCGTGAAGATTCATAACGAAATTCAGTTAAAAATCATTTAGTGTCACAATTAAGTCAATACAGTTATTGACAGAAGAGGAAAAAGTAGGCGGTAACAGATATGAAATTCTACGAGAGTTTCATATTGACATTCACAGGGCGCTGGTACAGAACAAAGGTAGCAATAAAACATACTGGGGGCGTGAGAATTTCTTAAAATTGCTTTACTGATAGTGTAAGAGTGGGACGGTAGAGAAATAGCCGAAGTTGGTTCGATGAGCCCTCTGCCAGGCATGTAAATCTGGATTGCAAAGGAATCCTGTAGATGTAGTCATGTAGATGTGATAACGAATAATCAGCGATATACTACTGTCTCAGCAACGGCAATTACTGTCCACAGCATGTCTTTTCTACTTATCGGACCTGTTGTCATTCGACTATTCAGTGGCACGACTGCAGCAGCATCCGTTCGCAGCCCAAAGAGCCCCTAATTCAATGCTGGCATAGTATCGTGTACTTTCAACTGTATGCGTTTCCGCCATTAATTATGATACACTCTATATATATAGGGTGTATCATAATTATGATACACTCTATATGTATAGGGTGTATCATAATTAATGGCGCCGGCCGGAGTGGCTGAGCGGCTCTCTGAGCTACAGTCTGTAACCGCGCGGCCACTACGGTCGCAGGTTCGAATCCTGCCTCGGGCATGGATGTGTGTGATGTCCTTAGGTTAGTTAGGTTTAAGTAGTTCTAAGTTCTAGGGGACTGATGACCTCAGATGTTAAGTCCCATAGTGCTCAGAGCCATTTGAACCATAATTAATGGCGTATACGCATATAGTTGAAAGTACACGATACTAGAAGCAAAAAACGCTAAGTAAACATAGGGTCGAAAATGCATACCTTAAGAGCTACGAGCAATTTTTCATCTTCAATACTGTGAATCAATTCTCTTCTACTACAAGTTCTTTGCTTTCCATATTTTGGGAAGTGGTAGTACGGACCAAAATAAGAAAAAAAAAAGTACAGCAAACATGAGCTCTAATACGCATTCCTTAAAAGTTACGAGCACTTGATCATTAGAAGAGTTGTGTTTCAAAATAACAATGATGAACAAGTGCTCATAGCTCTTAAGGAATGCGTTTTAGAGCATATGTTTATTGGACTTTTTTTCTTGTTTTGGTCCACACTACTGGTCCCCAAAACATGGAAAGCAAAGAGCTTGCAGCAGAAGAGATTTGTTTCACATTATCGAAGATGAAAAATTGCTCGTAGTTCTTGGGGTATGCATTTTCAACCCTGCGTTTACTGAGACTTTATTGCTTCCACTGTAGAAATAACATCACTGGTCAGTATGACGTCAAATTGCAAAGGAATATTATCGGAGAAGGGGTAAAACGTTGTAAGTAGGCTGTTTAGGTTTTTTTATTGGTAACGCTACCTCTGTATGAAAATCACTGGCTGTGCTGTGTGCAGTCTGTGGCTGCTTTGCATTGTTGTAATACTCTCCATTGTAGTGTTAGGCAGCTGGATGTGAACAGCGCGTAGCGTTGCGCAGTTGGAGGTTAGCCGCCAGCAGTGGTGGATGTGGGGAGAGAGATGGCGGAGTTTTGAAATTTGTCATGAACTGCTATATTTATATATGATGATATCAAGGTAAATACATTGTTTGTTCTCTATTAATATCTTTCATTTGCTAACTATCCCTATCAGTAGTTAGTGCCTTCCATAGTTTGAATCTTTTATTTAGCTGGCAGTAGTGGCGCTCGCTGTATTGCAGTAGCTTGAGCAGCGAATATTTTTGTGAGGTAAGTGATTTGTGAAAGGTATAGTTTAATGTTAGTCAGGGCCATTCTTTTGTAGGGAATTTTGAAAGTCAGATTGCGTTGCCCTAACAAAATATTGTGTGTCAGTTTAAGCACAGTCATGTATAATTGTTCAAAGGGGACGTTTCATAACGTGTGTCAGAAGAAAAATAAATTGTTACAAAATGTAGCAATAGATGGCGCTGTAAGCAACATTACCTAATAGTGGTAGAAAAAAAATGGCTCTGAGCACTATGGGACTTAACTACTGTGGTCATCAGTCCTTAGAACTTAGAACTACTTAAACCTAACTAACCTAACTAACCTAAGGACATCACACACATCCATGCCCGAGGCAGGATTCGAACCTGCGACCGTAGCAGTCGCGCGGTTCCGGACTGCGCGCCTAGAACCGCTAGACCACAGCGGCCGGCTATAGTAGTCGACTACAAATGACAAATGTATCGTACAACAATGCGTAAGTATACGTTTGACGCTAAACAATCTCTACTACTCAGTGTGCATGGGTGTACTGGTGTGATGCTGTTAGTTACGTAAGCCCATTGACAACAGGATGTCATATCACATCCAATGGAAAAAATCTGGTTTTAATTGTCCTGAGGTCATAACATCCCCCATGAACCATGGACCATGCCGTTGGTGGGGAGGCTTGCGTGCCTCAGCGATACAGATGGCCGTACCGTAGGTGCAGCCACAGCTTGAGAGGCCAGACAAACGTGTGGTTCCTGAAGAGGGGCAGCAGCCTTTTCAGTAGTTGCAGGGGCAACAGTCTGGATGATTGACTGATCTGGCCCTGTAACAATAACCAAAACGGCCTTGCTGTGCTGGTACTGCGAACGGCCGAAATCAAGGGGAAACTACAGCCGTAATTTTTCCCGAGGGCATGCAGCTTTACTGTATGGTTAAATGATGATGGCGTCCTCTTGGGTAAAATATTCCGGAGGTAAAATAGTCCCCCATTCGGATCTCCGGACGGGGACTACTCAGGAGGACGTCGTTATCAGGAGAAAGAAAACTAGCGTTCTACGGATCGGAGCGTGGAATGTCAGATCCCTTAATCGAGCAGGTAGGTTAGAAAATTTAAAAAGGGAAATGGATAGGTTAAAGTTAGATATAGTAGGAATTAGTGAAATTCGCTGGCAGGAGGAACAAGACTTTTGGTCAGGAAAATACACGGTTATAAATACAAAATCAAATAGGGGTAATGCACGAGTAGGTTTAATAATGAATAAAAAAATAGGAGTGCGGGTAAGCTACTACAAACAGCATAGTGAACGCATTATTGCAGCCAAGATAGACACGAAGCCCACGCCTACTAAAGTAGTACAAGTTTATATGCCAACTAGCTCTGCAGATGATGAACAAATTTATGAAATGTATGATGAGATAAAAGAAATTATTCAGGTAGTGAAGGGGGACGAAAATTTAATAGTCATGGGTGACTGGAATTCGAGAGTAAGAAAAGGAGAGAAGGAAACATAGTAGGTGGACTGGGGGTAAGAAATGAAAGAGGAAGCCGCTTTTAGAATTTCGCACAGAGCATAACTTAATCATAGCTGACACTTGGTTCAAGAATCATAAAAGAAGGTTGTATACATGGAAGAATCCCGGAGATACTAAAAGGTATCAAATAGATTATATAATGGTAAGACAGAGATTTAGGAACCAAGTATTAAACTGTAAGACATTTCCAGGGTCAGATCTGGACTGTGACCACAATTTATTGGTTATGAGCTGTAGATTAAAACTGAAGAAAGTGCAAAAATGTGGGAATTTAAGGAGATGGGATCCGGATAAACTGACTAAACCAGAGATTGTACAGAGCTTCAGGGAGAGCATAAGGGAACAATTGACAGCAATGGGGGAAAGAAGTACAGTAGAAGAAGAATGGATAGCTCTGAGGGATGAAGTAGTGAGGCAGCAGAGGATCAAATAAGTAAAAAGACGAGGGCTAGTAGAACTCCTTGGGTAACAGAAGAAATATTGAATTTAATTACTGCCTACAGGAAAATTAAGAGACTTTTGGAGAAAAGAGAACCACTTGCATGAATATCAAGAGCTCAGATGGAAACCCAGTTCTAACCAAAGAAGGGAAAGCAGAAAGGTGGAAGGAGTATATAGAGGGCCTATACAAGGGCGATGTACTTGAGGACAATATTATGGAAATGGAAGAGAATGTAGATGAAGATGAAATGGGAGATACGATACTGCGTGAAGAGTTTGACAGAGCACTGAAAGACCTAAGTGGAAACAAGGCCCCGGGAGTAGACAACATTCCATTAGAACTACTGACGGCCGTGGGAGAGCCAGTCCTGACAAAACTCTACAATGTGGTGAGCAAAATGTATGAGACAGGCGAAATACCCTCAGACTTCAAGAAAAATATAATAATTCCAATACCAAAGAAAGCAGTTTAATAAGTTACAGCTGCAAAATACTAACACGAATTCTTTACAGACGAATGGAAAAACTGCTAGAAGCCGACCTCGGAGAAGATCAGTTTGGATTCCGTAGAAATATTGGAACACGTGAGGCAATACTGACCTTAAGACTTATCTTAGAAGGAAGATTAAGGAAAGGCAAACCTACGTTTCTAGCATTTGTAGACTTAGAGAAATCTTTTGACAATGTTGACTGGAATACTCTCTTTCAAATTCTAAAGGTGGCAGGGGCAAAATACAGGGAGCGAAAGGCTATTTACATTTTGTACAGAAACCAGATGGCAGTTATAAGAGTCGAGGGGCATGAAAGGGAAGCAATGGTTGGGAAGGGTGTGAGACAGGGTTGTAGCCTTACCCCAATGTTATTCAATCTGTATATTGAGCAAGCAGTAAAGGAAACAAAAGAAAAATTCGGATTAGGTATTAAAATCCATGGAGAAGAAATAAAAACTTTGAGGTTCGCCGATGACATTGTAATTCTGTCAGAGACAGCAAAGGACTTGGAAGAGCAGTTGAACGGAATGGACAGTGTCTTGAAAGGAGGATATAAGATGAACATCAACAAAAACAAAACGAGGATAATGAAATGTAGTCGAACTAAGTCGGGTGATGCTGAGGGAATTAGATTAGGAAATGAGACACTTAAAGTAGTAAAGGAGTTTTGCTGTTTGGGGAGCAAAATAACTGATGATGGTCGAAGTAGAGAAGATATAAAATGTTAGACTGGCAATGGCAAGGAAAGCGTTTCTGAAGAAGAGAAATTTGTTAACATCGAGTATAGATTTCAGTGCCAGGAAGTCGTTTCTGAAAGTATTTGTATGGAGTGTAGCCATGAAAGGAAGTGAAACATGGACGATAAATAGTTTGGACAGGAAGAGAATAGAAGTTTTCAAAATGTGGTGCTACAGAAGAACGCTGAAGATTAGATGGGTAGATCACATAACTAATGAGGAGGTATTGAATAGAATTGGGGAGAAGAGGGGTTTGTAGCGTAACTTGACTAGAAGAACGGACCGGTTGGTAGGACATGTTCTGAGGCATCAAGGGATCAAAAATTTAGCATTGGAGGGCAGCGTGGAGGGTAAAAATCGTAGAGGGAGACCAAGAGATGAATACACTAAGCAGATTCAGAAGGATGTAAGTTGCAGTAGGTACTGGGGGATGAAGAAACTTGCACAGGATAGGGTAGCATGGAGAGCTGCATCAAACCAGTATCAGGACTGAAGACCACAACAGCAACAACGAGGCCATAAACCACATAAAAAGCATCAATCAAAATCAAATAGGATTATTAATATCTGTGTGACTGTCGCAAAACATGTTCAATATGCTATCCACCGTTTTCTGCTGCGGTCGTGCCACTGCATGACAACAGGTCCGATAAGTAGAAAAGACATGCTGTGGACAGTGATTGCCGTTGCTGAGACAGTAGTATATCGCTGAACATATCAATGTCCTGGTCCAGCACTAGATCAGGGTCTGTAACAATAACAACTAAACCTAATTATAAAAAAAATGTCTCTGAGCACAATGGGACTTAATTTGTGAGGACATCAGTGCCCTAGAACTTAAAACTACTTAAACCTAACTAACCTAAGGACATCACACATATCCATGCCCGATGCAGGATTCGAACCTGCGACCGTAGCGGTCGCGCGGTTCCAGACTGTAGCGTCTAGAACCGCTCGGCCACCCCGGCCAGCAAATCTAATTATAGATGCATTAAATATATAGTCCATACAGAGAATGCCATAACGTTATTAATTTATCGCAGCAGGTTAGCACGTCTGTATAATGCACATGCAATAATTCTCTTAGTATTCTACGGACGAAGTACAGTGTTAGCTGATACCCTTGTGCCACATTGGAGTGCTGTGATGTGCGCAGACAAATTGGTGGGTTTTTGTAATAGTAACCATATTGTTATAACAAAAAGAATCGACAAATATTTGTATGGTATTGTATTGAACTGGGGACCTAGAAACGACGGAGAGGCTTCGTCCCGGCCGTAGCCCCCAGTGGTTTACAACCCCTCAACAGGCCACAGCAGTCCACTCACCCCACCGACCCCCCACATCGAACACAGGGTTATTGTGCGGTTCATCCCAAGTGGACCCCCCCGCCCCCCACAGTAACATACTGCACGGTAATATCTTTCTGATCTGATGGGGCTGCATTTAAAAAGTAAAATGGCGTTGTAGAAGGGAGACATTGTGCCAAATACAGTCCAGTTCTCAAAGCTCACTAGCGCCAAAGAAATCGCGAGGTTTGATGAATTCATTGTGGCCTTGAAAGAATTACAAGGATAGTTTTATAAGGATTTTGATGACAGTTGCAATCTTACACCTGTTTCCGCGGTGATTTCGAGACTTTTTGCCGTTTCAGTTGAACGCTCCCCTGTATATGACCAATTACAACTGACTGATCAGGAATGTATTTCCAGTTTTAATCAGAAATCTTTTTAAGTTAAAACTTTCCAGGATGTTATGTTGCTTTCCTCAGGTAGAGTTTATAAATCTCCGTAACGAGGTTTCAAAAGTGCTACAATATTTCTATCGGCATATTTGTATTAAGGACATTTTTCCTAGCACGATTACGTGGCAACTTGAGTACAAAACTCTGTGAAACTATCTACGTCCGCCCGTATGCCGACAGCTTCTACCAGATAATTGTATTATGTATTCAGCATGCCAAAAGTAATTAATTAATACTGAAAACTTGTTTTGCTTGTGATATATGTTGTTGAGAAATGTGAAATATAAAACCAGTTCGTATTTAAATGAGGCGTCTTCGCTGTTTCTCCCTCTTCCCCCTCCACGCTCTCGCACAGCGTGGCGCGGCGGTGGGAGAAATGAGAAACAGAGCTGAGCGCTTTGGCACTCGCGGCCGTGTGTGGCCCACAACCGGTATCTTGGCAACCCCTGTCGCAGATATTTCCGTTTGTTGCCCGAGGCATGGCACGAACTTCTCACAAACAAACAACATTCAGATTGAATTTATGAACGAGGACGCAGTGGTAGGTGGATCTTCCCTTTTATATAGCATATATACTACTAGCCATTAAAATTGCTACACCACGAAGATGACGTGCTACAGACGCGAAATTTAACCGACAGCAAGAAGATGCTGTGATAGACAAATGGTTAGCTTTTCCGAGCATCCACACAAGGTTGGCGCCGGCGGCGACACCTACAACATGCTGACATGAGGAAAGTTTCCAGCCGATTTCTCATACACAAACAGCAGTTGACCGCCGTTGCCTGGTGAAACGTTGTTCTGATGCCTCGTGTAAGGAGGAGAAATGCGTACCATCACGTTTCCGACTTTGATAAAGGTCGGATTGTAGCCTATCGCGATTGCGGTTTATCGTATCGCGACATTGTTGCTCGCGTAGGTCGAGATCCAATGACTGTTGGCAGAATATGGAATCGGTGGGTTCAGGAGGGTAATACGGAACGCCGTGCTGCATCCCAACGGCCTCGTATCACTAGCAGCCGAGATGACAGGCATCTTATCCGTATAGTTGTAACGGTTCGTGCAGCCACGTCTCGATCCCTGAGACAACAGATGAGGACGTTTGCAAGACAGCAACCATCTGCACGAACAGTTGGACGACGTTTGCAGCAGCATGGACTATCAGCTAGGAGACCATGGCTGCGGTTATCCTTGGCGCTGCATCACAGACAGGAGTGCCTGTGATGGTGTACTCAACGACGAACCTGGGTGCACGAATGGCAAAACGTCATTTTTTCGGAGGAATCCACGTTCTGTTTACAGCATCATGATGGTCGCATCCGTGTTTGGCGACATCGCGGTGAACGCACATTGGAAGCGTGTATTCGTTATCGCCATACTGGCGTATCACCCGGCGTGATGGTATCGGGTGGTATCGGTTACACGTCTCGGTCACCTCTTGTTCACATTGACGGCACTTTGAACAGTGGACGTTACATTTCAGATGTGTTACGACCCGTGGCTCTATCCTTCATTCGATCCCTGAGAAACCCTACATTTCAGCAGGATAATGCACGACCGCATTTTGCAGGTCCTGTACGGGCCTTTCTGGATACAGAAAATGTTCAACTGCTGCCCTGGCCAGAACATTCTCCAGATCTGTCACCAATTGAAAACGTCTGGTCAGTGGTGGCCCAGCAACTGGCTCGACACTATACGCCAGTCACTACTCTTGATGAACTGTGGTATCGTGTTGAAGCTGCATGGGCAGCTGTAGCTGTACACGCCATCCAAGCTCTGTTTGACTCAATTCCCAGGCGTATGAAGGCCGTTATTACAGCCATAGATGGTTGTTCTGGGTACAGATTTCTTGTGATCTATGCACCCAAACTGCGTTAAAATGTAATCACATGTCAGTTGTAGTATAATATATTTGTCCAATGAATACCCGTTTATCGTCTGCATTTCTTCTTGGTGTAGCAATGTTAATGGCCAGTAGTGTAGATGGTGTTACTTCCGTTTACTTTGTCCGCTCGCACTGAGATGCTGGTCATTTGAATATCCAACATAGAGAACACTTCACGTTAATTTGACGTTTGTTGCAGGTATGACATTTTAAATGCCAGCAGGGAGAGTACTCCTGTCACCATACACAGCATATCACATGACTGGGACGTCGTCTGACCTTTCACTAATTGAAAACGTGCAGTTGAATGCAGTATAAGCAAGAAAGGTGATATAATCACGTTTGTTACTGACCAGAATCTGTGTTCATGATTTACGAAGCACTCCGTCTGTAAGTTTGTGCAGACGTCGGGTATTTCACGTTCTACTGTATAAAATAGTATAACTGAAATCTTGAGTTGAGTAAAACTGCCACCGACAGAGGCAAATGCCGTGGGAAACATTTTGAAGGAAGGTGTCGCAGCCGGCCGCGGTGGCCGTGCGGTTCTAGGCGCTCCAGTCCGGAGTCGCGCTGCTGCTACGGTCGCAGGTTCGACTCCTGCCTCGGGCATGGGTGTGTGTGATGTCCTTAGGTTAGTTAGGTTTAAGTAGTTCTAAGTTCTAGGGAACTGATGACCACAGCAGTTGAGTCCCATAGTGCTCAGAGCCATTTGAACCATTTGAAGGTGTCGCTGCTGATTATTGTGGATTTTAATAGCAAATAGACAGGTAACAGTGCAGCAAATCATGCCTCAATTCAACGTTGTACTACGATAGCACATGGAAAGATGAGTCATGGACACAATGGTATACCACAGCTTCAGCATGTCTTCGTCCGCGGCGGCGTTAAAGAAGTTGTGGAGCGGCGGCCGAACCGCCCCGCGAGGGATCTCCCGGCCACCACTGCCATACGCTCATTGCTATCATTAGTATGTCTTCCATCGACTCTTCCAGGCAACTTCCAGCCTGTCACTGCATCTGGTTTTTCGCCTACGGTGCTACCTTCAGAAAGTCAGTGTGTCATCCCATCGCCACCGTCTTGTGTCAGAAATGTTAGGGAAACACTCCACGGACAGGAGGGTACCTCTGTGCTCTATCTGAGAGCCATGAAGAGATAAGAGACATTGCCGAACACCACAAAATGCCACTCAATGTCCCAGTTGACTGTGATTGTACACTAAGGAGCTGTCTGTATGTGGTATGGTGTCTGCGTTATTCTGGAAAGACCTGTGCCGAATCTTGTACCGTTGTCCTGAGTGCAGCTTGTCACCACTAACCCCACAGCAAACTGTTTGAACGATCACACAAGTGCCGGCCAGAGTGGCCGAGCGGTTCTAGGCGCTACAGTCTGGAACCGAGCGACCGCTACGGTCGCAGGTTCGAATCCTGCCTCGGGCATGGATGTGTGTTATGTCCTTAGGTTAGTTAGGTTTAAGCAGTTCTAAGTTCTAGGGGAATGATGACCTCAGAAGTTAAGTCCCATAGTGCTCAGAGCCATTTGAACCATTTTGATCATACAAGTGATTCGAAGTTCGTCTAAGTCCGAAAGATGGCTATAAGCTGCACGTCAGCGCCTTTTGGACCAGCTTTGTTGCATTCTCTACACGAAAAGTCGCAGTAACGTTTAGCATACCCAACAGCGATTATGTACTCACACCGTTCTTCATCTGTAGGAACACCTTTTTTCTGCAATGACAACTCAGAAAACAATCTCGCATGACTTTGAAATTTTAATCAATATATTCCCTCTAGGCATGTAATGCTCCAAAATGACGCCTTTTTTGTCCCAAAAGAGAGTCAGCATAACCTTCCCTGCTGATGGTTCTGTTCGAAACTTCTTTGGTTTTGGTACTGAGGAATGGCGCCATTCCTTGCTCGCTCTCTTTGTTTCTGGTTCGTGGAACTGAACCCAGGTTTCGTCCCCAGTAACGATTCTTGCAAGGAAGCCATCACCTTCTCGTCCAAAGCGCCAAAGATGTTCTTCACAAGCATCAGCAAGTCGTTCTCTCATTTCAGGAGTCAGCTGCCATGGCACCCATCTTCCAGACACTTTGTGAAACTGGAGCACATCATGCACAGTGTGGTGTGCTGACCCATGACTAATCTGTAAACATACTGCAATGTCATTCAGTGTCACTCGGCGGTTTTCCTTCACTATGGCTTCTACTGCTGCAATGTTCTGTGGAGTCACAACTCGTTGTGCCTGACCTGGACAAGGAGCATCTTCCACTGAAGTCACACAATTTGCGAACCTCCTACTCCATTCGTAGTCTTGCTGCTGTGACAAATATACATCACCGTACTGAACCTTCATTCGTAGATGGATTTCAATAGGTTTCACACCTTCGCTACGCAAAAACCGAATAACAGAACGTTGTTCTTCCCTGGTGCAAGTCGCAAGGCGGGAGGCCATATTTATACTGATACTGCGACGGTATGTGTGTATCTGCACTATGCTGCCTCCGACAGGCCATTCTGCGCGCTGTTTGTAGCACGTTTACCAACTTAGAGGATAACGGCGCGAAATTTCGATTTGTTATTACAAATTTAAGGTTTTCATTTGACTCTCCCTCGTAACTTCTGTTCAATATCTTGTGCCGTATTTCATGTTATTAGGTTTATTTCCCGTAATGTAGATGACAGCCTCTGATTTCCATAATCTAATTGAAAGAAATAATAATAAATTCATATCTAGGTAAAAATATTGTACAAAACAATGAGAAAGGTAAAGTGTACGTAGTCAGTAAAGAAAGATTCCAATCTGCACCTATGGTCCTCTGTGTTTTTTCGGAAATGTCCCCCGGTGAATACGTCATTTTTCTGCCACAACCGAGCCATCGGTGCTAAACGCCGACAAAACGGGCAGAATAGCCGTAGTGGACGGAGCGAATACTGATGTGGCGTATGATTCACAACGGAACGTAAGACCTCCACAAATGAGTTTACGAGCGGGAGCGTTGAATATGGAGCGCTGAGGCTTTTACACGGAGATTGCTGCGAGCGCGGCTCCATCTGCCGCGAGTACCCCAGTTTGCTCCAATTTGCTGCTAATCTGCTGCCACACTTACTTATGGAGTCCCCCGCGAGTTGCCTGCATAAACTTCATCGCGTTTCCCATCCGACAACGCTAGCACATGCCTGCGGAACAAGTTAATCACGATCCTGTGTCCGCCGCTTCACGTCAGACTAACGGATATTTATGTCTGCATTTTATCGAACTAATAGAGGGAGACCTTTTCACCTCTTTCGACAGGGCCGTTCTGACATTCTGTGGAAAGATTTCAGGTAATTGCAGCAATGTTGTATGGAAAGTAATAGGCATCTCACTCTCGCAACACAAATAATGGGAAGACTATTATTAATTGTAACTCAAATCGCATTACAGAATCGAGCACAGAAGTATTAATACAATGCTTTCCGGCTTGAAGGACGTTCCATTCACCACTATATTTGAACAAACTCAATTTGTTTACCTAAAATGTCGTTTTAAAGTTACTGAATTTATTTATATTTGTTGGCCCGGGGTGTGATGCACCGGACCAAAATAAGACTAAGTATTTCTCTGGACGGATCATCGAAGTTAATGGGGCAGACTAGGGTGACGCTCGATTTTGCAACCGATATTCGTGATTATTTTCGTCAATAAAATAACAAATGCATTACAAGTCTAAAGTCAGACCTTTGTTGTACGCCCTTAAGATAGAATTATTTATTTTTCTTAAGTAAGAAACATTACACGGCATTGAAAACTGCCTTCGCGGAGAGCAAGGAGAACGGTTGGTGGAAGCTCTGAACGCCATACTTTTGAACCTAGAACAAAATTTTAGAAACTGCTTAGAAGATAATGATAGTGTCTAACGTAGTATGTAGGGAGATTTAAAAAACAAAAAGACTCTTTTAGCAAAATGATGGCTCTGGGAAATAAAAGTTAATTTTTTCGACAACTAGTCGTTTTAAAAATGTGCACCAAAGATGAAATAAAAATATTTCGCAAAAATACTACTTACTAAAGTAGAAAATACGCAGACTCACAAATTACAAAATGGTTTTGACATGTGTTTTTTAATACTGAAACTGTATAAACCTTTAATTGGCAATACCAGCACCGTACAGTTGGCCTTTTTTTCGTCAATGTCGAAACACTCTCATATTGACGAAATTATATCGATTAACTGGCTTCCGTTTCCCAAAACAATACTTTTTTCCACAATTTGTATTACCTTTCTAAACTTTTCTGTCCGTATAAATTCTCTCCGTCCTCCCTTCGCACAGGCCTCGGAAGGCACAATGATACCGACCGACCGCTGCGCCATTCTCAGCCGATAGGCGTCACTGGATGCGGATATGGAGGGGCATGTGGTCAGTACACTACATTCCCGGACATTGTCAGAGTTCGTGATCGGAATCGCTACTGCTCAGTAAAGCAGTTCGTTAGTTGGCCTCACGAGGGCTGAGTGCATCCCGCTTGCCGACAGCGCTTGGCAGACACGGTCATATGTCCAAATGCAAGCAAAGTCCGGCACCGTTTATGGAGGTAGACCAGGGTAGAATTTTTTTACCGTAATGTTTGCATTGGCTTAAAATGTTCATTAGAGGGTTTATTTTTCAGATTCATTCACATACGGTGTTCCATAAATGTCAAAATATGTTAAAAGCGCCATTTGCTGCATGGGAGTCTGGCGCGTCCGAGCGCGCGAATGCGACCGATGTAATACTGTAGTAGTACCGACGGAATAGGGGGTCTTTTTAGTTTCAGGCAGTATCACAGATGGTATTAGTATCAACTTAAATACTATTCTCAGTAACATTTCTCTTCTTAACATGGTTCATCTATGTTAAACAGCCTGAAAGCACGCGTTTGTCTGGGGTCTGCTTAATTTGTCATTTCACTTGTTTCTTTACACAAGTAAAATGTCTGTGGTTGAAAATGACAGCTTATGCATACGGATAGAAAAGTTTCGAAAAGTAATCCCAATTGTGCAAAAAAAGTATTATATTGGTTAGCGGAAGCCAGATAACAGATATAATTTCTTCAATGTGAGAGTGTTTCGACATTGACGAAAAATAGGCCAACTGTGCGGTGCTGGCATTGATGATTAAAGGTCTGGACATATGTCGCACAAACTATTGTTACTGAGTTATATGCTGCAATCTTACATCATGTTCAGTGGTCACATCACAAGGGAAACTCAGAACATTCTTCATGAGCAGCAACGCATGTATGACAACGCTCGAACATGGACTCGTGAAGCTGCTCCATTATATGTGGGTTATTTCGGATAACTGCACAGCCTAAATTGAAGTGCACTTGGACTTCATCACATATGAGCCATAGAGTGAAGATCTGTCATGTGACACATTTTCCAGTAGTTCCGTCAGTATACCCCTTCAAGACCACAAAGTACGCAGTTCCGTTCAGTCATCGCAGTAGCTTGCATGGGCCAATCAGTTTATTGTAGATAACGAATTTAGGCCAGATCGGTGTAAATGAGTACCGGCAATCGCTCCATTTGGAATGGCTTGTGCGTACTTGTTTTAGGAAGTTTCTGGTGCCATTTTATCCTAATGTAGTCTCGTTGTGAACAAAAGACACTGAAGCGCCAAAGAAACTGGTATAGGCATGCGTATTCAAACATAGAGATATGCAAACAGGCAGAATACGGCGCTGCGGTCGGCAACGCCTATATAGGACAAGAAGTAGCTGGCGAAGTTGTTAGATCGGTTACTGCTCCTACAATGGCAGGTTATCAAGATTTAAATGAGTTTCAATGTGGTGTTATACTTGGCGCGAGAGCAATGGGACACACCGTCTCCGAGGTAGCGATAAAGTGGGGACTTTCCCGTACGACCATTTCACGAGTGTACCGTGAATATCAGGAATCCGGTAAAACATCAAATCTCCTACATCTCTGCGGCCGGAAAAAGACGCTGCAAAAACGGGACCAACTAAGACTGAAGAGAATCGTTCGACGTGACAGAAGTGCAATCTTTCCGCAGATTGCTGCACATTTCAGTGCTGAGCCATCAACAAGTGTCAGTGCGCGAACCATTCAACGAAACATCATCGATATTGGCTTTCGGAGCCGAAGGCCCACCCGTGTACCCTTGATGACTGCACGACACAAAGATGACGCCTCGCCTGGACCCGTCATCACCGACACTGCATTGTTTATGACTTAAAACATATTGCCTGGTCGGACGAGTCTCGTTTCAAATTGTATCGAGCAGATGGACGTGTACGGGTATGGAAACAACCTCATGAATCCATGGACCTTGCATGTCAGCAGGGCACTGTTCAAGTTGGTGAAGGCTCTGTAATGGTCTGGGGCGTGTGCAGTTGGTGTGGTATGGGACCCCTGATACGTCTAGATACGACTCTGACAGGTGACACGTACATAAACATCCTGTCTGGTCACCTGCATCCATTCACATCCATTGTGTATTCCGACGGACTTGGACAATTCCAGCAGGACAATGCAACACTCCGCACGTCCAGAATTGCTACACAGTGGCTCCAGGAACACTCTTCTGAGTTTAAACAATTCCTCTGGCCACAAAACTCTCCAGAAATGAATATTATTGAGCATATCTGGGATGCCTTGCATCGTGCTGTTGAGAAGAGATCTCCACCCTTCGTACTCTTACCGATTTATGGACAGCCCTGCAGGATTCATGGTGTCAATTCCCTCCAGCACTACTTCAGACACTAGTCGAGTCCATGCCACGTCGTGTTGCCGCACGTCTGGTGCTCGCGGGGGCCGTACACCATATTAGGCAGGTGTACCAGTTTCTTTGGTTCTTCAGTGTAGATGATACTAAAGTTAGTATGATAGTGGCAGTGTTAAGGAATAACCGGCAAAATTCGGCCTGTTGCTTAGTCATGCAACAAATGTTCAAATGTGTGTGAAATCTTATGGGACTTAACTGCTAAGGTCATCAGTCCCTAACCTTACACACTACTTAACCTAAATTATCCTAAGGACAAACACACACATCCATGCCTGAGGGAGGACTCGAATCTCCGCCGGGACCAGTCGAACAGTCCATGACTGCAGGCCCTTAGACCGCTCGGCAAATCCCGAGCGGCGGTCATGCAGTGTGCTACATTTTTTTAAGCACAGATTCTTCGCCAGCAACACATTTTACGCTGTACACTGCCCATATGTGGCATGCAACAAACGTAAAATTTTTGCTAAATGTGTTAAGTTCTTGGAAATGTAAATGACTAGTATTTCAGGACAATCACACAATTTAGACAGGAATAATGTCCGCAACAGGTTTCTCAATCAGAAATCGAATTTGTGTGTTGTGAGTAAGAAATAGAAACGTGTAACAGTACGTTTGACAGCAAAGAGTTTGTAGCATATTAAGACAACGGTAGATCGTTTTTAGAGATTGCTGCTCGCGTTCGTTGGGGTCCCACGACAGTCGTGCGATTATGGAATTGACGGATTAAGGAAGGTCATCCTGAACGATATCCCGGATCTCAAACAAATGTTTCAAATGGCTCTGAGCACTATGGGACTTAACAGCTATGGTCATCAGTACCCTAGAACTTAGAACTACTTAAACCTAACTAACCTAAGGACATCACGAAACACCCAGTCATCACGAGGCAGAGAAAATCCCATCTCAAACAACAGCAAGCATCTGACACCCGATGGGACAAACGTATTGTTCCCTCGATCGCGTATAATCCTATGTCACGAATAAAGCTACAGTACGTAAAAGTCGTCGTAAATGGTATGATTACCGGTAGTATTGATAACATTGATAGGGAAAGAAACATAGATGAATGTGTAAGAGAGGAACTGGGAGCCGATGAATTATTTTTGTTTATGTTTGCTTATTTGTTTTGCACATAAGTAGAACCACACGTCGTTCATTGTTAGCTTATTGTGTATTCTATGTGCTTACAAAATATAAATTGCATTTTATAAGTAAAAAAAAAAAAAATTGGCTGCTCGCGTAACCTCTGCGTTTTTATGTAACCAAAACTATTACTTCTGATGAAAGTATAGTTTAAATGCATTACAGCCATCAATGGGCTACGTTTACTCAACTTCCCTCACTTTCTAAAGTTCTCTTCATTCCTCTTTCGCCAGTACTCCTTCATCCGTTGGCTCACTTGTGCACGTTATTCTGCCGAGAATACTCTGTTCTTCCTCGTTTTCTCCTCGAAGAAATCCTTCACCTCCGCAACCTTTTCTCTAAAGATCTGCTTGTTCACAATTTCTTCTGCCATGTTCCCGCATTTTTCTAGATCCCAGTGCACTTCTTTCACCCATGGAACTTGTGCATTCCTGTTCTCCAGGAAGAGAAGAATGTTGGCGAGCCTCTCTGATTCCATTCTTTTAATATGTCCATAGATAGACAGTCTTCTTTTCTTCAGTGTGGTGGTGATATTTTCAAATCGTTGATAAAGTACTTGATTTGATCTTAGGCGGAACTTAAATTCATTAGATATTTTTCTGGGCCCAAGAATCTTTCTGAGGAATTTCCTTTCTTTCTTTTCCGAGTCTGAAGGTCCCTTCCTGGCTGTTGTCTATATCTGCGGAGTCGTACGCCTTTTTAAAGTCCACAAATGCCATGATCACTTACTTATCAGCCGCTAGTGTCTTTGATTTTATTAAGGATTTGATGGTAAAGATCTGCTCTGCACACGATCTTCCTATCCTAAAGCCGGCCTGATATTCACCTAGTTGTTGATATATGTGTTGTTCTATTCTATGTTTGAAAGCAATGGCAAGGATCTTGTATGCTACTGGTAGAAGAGAAGTTCCACTGTAATTATTCACATTGTATTTGTCTCCTTTCTTGTGCAATGGGTGGATGACTGCATCTCCCCATTCCTCTGGGATCTCTCCCGTGAACCAGATTTTTCTTACTTTGTGGTCAACAGACCGTTCTTCATCAGTATCAGTGACAAACGTTTCCTGTTATAACTGATAAGTGCGAAGTGCGAAAGTTGTTTGGCAGTAAAATAAATACGATTTGTGTAAGCTCGACGAAGTACTGAAGCGAGTTTGATATATTTTTGTTTTGCTATGTGCTCTTTATTTTATCTGTTTTTGAGAAAATTGATTTTTCTAGTGCTGTATGATAAATCTGTATACTTTTTTTAAATTTTTAATACAACATTCTTGTGTTTCACATTACAAATTAACAATTTTCGAATAAGACCTCAATTAACCCACGAAAATTTCAATTTTGCTGAAGGTGCTGTTTTTCTTTTTTTCTTTTTTTTAGGAAACAGATAGAAGGATGATTAAGTATGACAAAAGAGTTCCATCGGTTACGTGGTGGCCATTCATTTATTCACATTTAGTTTCTAGACAGTTCACCGCTTTCGGTTTCTAGGGGAATACAGTAAGACACTGATCGCGTACGCAAAGTGATGGAAATGAGGTAACCCCTAATAGTATGCAACACACCTAACGAACAGGAACGCGGTTACAATATTAATGAGCAAACGTAGTAGGAGGAGGGGATATTGGTATTTAACGTCCCGTCGACAACGAAGTCATTAGAGACGGAACACAAGCTCAGATTAGCGAAGAAAGTGAAAGGAAATCGGCCCTGGCCTTTTAAAGGACCCACCTGGGCCTTTGCCTGATGCGATTTCGGGAAATCACGGAAAAACCTAAATCAGGACGGAGTGCTAGGATTGTTCGTGCAGTTGCGCAAAGTCCTGTGCCAGGCTGGCATAGTGCTTAGTAATCAGGAGACCAGGATTCGAATCCCGGAATTAGTACAAATTTTCATTCGTCTCTTCAATCTGCATATATACACTCCTGGAAATGGAAAAAAGAACACATTGACACCGGTGTGTCAGACCCACCATACTTGCTCCGGACACTGCGAGAGGGCTGTACAAGCAATGATCACACGCACGGCACAGCGGACACACCAGGAACCGCGGTGTTGGCCGTCGAATGGCGCTAGCTGCGCAGCATTTGTGCACCGCCGCCGTCAGTGTCAGCCAGTTTGCCGTGGCATACGGAGCTCCATCGCAGTCTTTAACACTGGTAGCATGCCGCGACAGCGTGGACGTGAACCGTATGTGCAGTTGACGGACTTTGAGCGGGGGCGTATAGTGGGCATGCGGGAGGCCGGGTGGACGTACCGCCGAATTGCTCAACACGTGGGGCGTGAGGTCTCCACAGTACATCGATGTTGTCGCCAGTGGTCGGCGGAAGGTGCACGTGCCCGTCGACCTGGGACCGGACCGCAGCGACGCACGGATGCACGCCAAGACCGTAGGATCCTACGCAGTGCCGTAGGGGACCGCACCGCCACTTCCCAGCAAATTAGGGACACTGTTGCTCCTGGGGTATCGGCGAGGACCATTCGCAACCGTCTCCATGAAGCTGGGCTACGGTCCCGCACACCGTTAGGCCGTCTTCCGCTCACGCCCCAACATCGTGCAGCCCGCCTCCAGTGGTGTCGCGACAGGCGTGAATGGAGGGACGACTGGAGGCGTGTCGTCTTCAGCGATGAGAGTCGCTTCTGCCTTGGTGACAATGATGGTCGTATGCGTGTTTGGTGCCGTGCAGGTGAGCGCCACAATCAGGACTGCATACGACCAAGGCACACAGGGCCAACACCCGGCATCATGGTGTGGGGAGCGATCTCCTACACTGGCCGTACACCACTGGTGATCGTCGAGGGGACACTGAATAGTGCGCGGTACATCCAAACCGTCATCGAACCCATCGTTCTACCATTCCTAGACCAGTAAGGGAACTTGCTGTTACAACAGGACACTGCACGTCCGCATGTATCCCGTGCCACCCAACGTGCTCTAGAAGGTGTAAGTCAACTACCCTGGCCAGCAGGATCTCCGGATCTGTCCCCCATTGAGCATGTTTGGGACTGGATGAAGCGTCGTCTCACGCGGTCTGCACGTACAGCACGAAAGCTGGTCCAACTGAGGCGCCAGGTGGAAATGGCATGGCAAGCCGTTCCACAGGACTACATCCAGCATCTCTACGATCGTCTCCATGGGAGAATAGCAGCCTGCATTGCTGCGAAAGGTGGATATACACTGTACTATTGCCGACATTGTGCATGCTCTGTTGCCTGTGTCTATGTGCCTGTGGTCTGTCAGTGTGATCATGTGATGTATCTGACCCCAGGAATGTGTCAATAAAGTTTCCCCTTCCTGGGACAATGAATTGACGGTGTTCTTATTTCAATTTCCAGGAGTGTACATCATATTACATTCGTCATCGCCATATGAGGTTAGATGGTACAGCTGGGTAATAACGAGATCATCTGGCGATCGTAAAGCTAGTGATTTTAAAAGAAGCTGTCGCATTTCTGAGGTCTAAAGACAGGTGGCTCAGTCCTATGTTCAAGATCTCCGTGATATTCTTCTTCAACGATACAACGCAAGGCAGCATGTTACCCACGTTGCCCTGCTGTATATCGAGGCAGAGGGTATTCACCTGTTGCCATGCCCTACACATTCTCCACATCTTTTGGCCACTGAAAACATCTGACCATGGCTTCCCGTGAGACTCATGCCACCACTCGGCAGCCACTTGGATTCATGAATTTTGATACAGCATTGAAGCAGATCAACTCGATGCCAAATTCGGATGGAGCCGTTGTTGTTATTAAAAATAGCAGCTCTGTGAGCTACATTTCACATCCCACGCAGCCCCAGGTCACCAACTCAATAATAGTGTATCGGGTTCTGGCCAGGAATTCACTGACATCTGTGCTTTTCGGTGTCATTCCACTCCTTCTCTCTCCCCCCCCCCCCCACCCCCCACCCCCATCCGCCTCCTACACTTTCGCTGGAAATCATGTTGAACTTTAACCATGGAATAATGATGTGGGCTACTACAACTCCCACTCATTTTTCTTTTAAATACGGGTTGATATAGTTTCAGTTTCCAAACTCTGTAAAAAATGAATCAATGCTCATAATTACGTCAAATTTGAATGGGTTTTATCGAAGAACAGAGAAACATTACGGAGACAAAAAAATCTGATGAAAATTTTTCCGGTGGCTTGCTCTGTAAGCGGCAGAATATGCCAAATAAAAGATGCAGGGTACACGCCTGTTTCTCAGTTTGCGCCTGAGTCACTCAGTATGACTATCTCAAATCTGGATCGGGTGCTGCTGGTAAAGCTCTTTTACAAGAACGGTGACTGTGTGCCGGCACCCCTGCAGAAGTTCCGGACACTCATGTGTATGACAAAAGGTGTTGATCGAATGTCTGCTAAAGATCTGGAGAAAATGATTTCGACATTCTAAAAGACAGGTTCTTTTGAAGTGAAATGTGCCAGGGGGTGGAAAATATTTGGTCAGTACAAGGTATGACCGCAGCATTGTAGGAGAGGTCGAGCGGTGTTCTGCTAACATGCAGTACATTGGCAATTGCCCTAACGATGGACATATCTTTGAGCAAATTCTATGGAACACCCTGCATTGGTATACACACAAATTACTGGTACCCATGTTCAAGACTTGCTTCATGTTTATCTGCCAATAAGAGAAATGTTTGCTCTAGAATTTCTTCCTCGCGTGGAAATGGACAATGAATCGCCACGGAACATCCTGTTGTCAGACGAAGCCGATCTCCATCTCCACGTATACGTCAATACGCAAAATTGTAGAATATAGGCAACGGGAAATACGTTCGTACATCGACTGGTACCGCTTAGTTCTGCAGTGGTTTGGGTTGACGGCATCGTTTATCGTGGGGCCATATTTTTTCGGAGGGATGGGTGCTACGGGTCTGACCTGCACAATCACTAGTAAACGCTATGAGTGTGTTCTGTGCACCAGCGTCATTACAACCTATCAGCAGCATGGATGTGTGGGTAGGATCATTTGTATGTAAGATGGAGCTCTTCCAGATATTCATTGTTGCTCCTTATGCGCTCTTTGACTTCATAACAATTAAAAACCAATCTCGTTTTAGATTTTTACGCATTTTTTTTTGCCTCAGGGCAAATAGAAATCTATTTTTAGCATCAGATGTGATACAATCTCGCTGTGGTGGATGGGCTTACGTAACTAACAGTGCCACAACTGTAGAACACCAAACTTGAGAGGTTCTTCACGTTGCACAATACGTTTGGTTTAGTGTGCAACTCACACCATAGCCATCGTATTGCGATTTATCTGTCATTTGTAGCCGAATTCATTTACGTTATGACGTTTATAGTGGAAATATTTTCGCTAAACTTTTTGTTTCCATAGCCATTCCCAGTTCTTTAGTAATATTCCGTTCAAATTTGATGTCATTCTCAGCATCTGTTCTTTCTTTTACAGCGCTTGAAACTGGTACTTTAATTATAATCATCCTGTGTTTCTAAGAGATGGCAGCACTTTATACTTGTGATTCCTGCTAATCTTTGGGATACAGAGACTCATCCACAAAAAAAAAAAAAAAAAAATACAAACTTATTTGAAGCGGTTGTGTTTTTAATCTCGTTAAACATTCTTATGGAAAACTTACTGAAGGTCGTCCTAGCTTGAATTCCTTTCACATTGGTGTTACACATTTCCTGTTTTAAGGCAGGAAACTACTCTTCTACTGCTAGAAGGCGGCTCGTGTGCTGCGAGGCGGTGCAGTTGTGGAACTGATATCACGGTTCATGTGTAGTCGACACGCAGCTGTGTGTTGAGACACTATCCCTTAATGAAAGGCGACGTGCACTGGCCACATGAGAGGCTCGGAGCCACGCACTACTACTCACTGTTGGTGGGGCTCAAAGGCAAAGCAGTGAGCGAGGCGTCGGAGTTAAATTGTAATTATGTTCAGAAGATAATGCAAATGTCACCCATCCATGTGTGGCTACAGGAAGGAAGTAAACATTTTGTAGATACTCTGGCTGGAGGAGCACTCACATCTCCAATTACTGTTGCCTAGACTGGCCAGGGCAGACTCCGACGCTAGGTTAATATGCTGAAGCGCCAAAGAAACTGGTATACGCATGCGTATTCAAATACAGATATATGTATACAGACAGATACAAGTTCAAATGGTTCAAATGGCTCCGAGCACTATGAGACTTAACATCTGTGGTCATCAGTCCCCTAGAACTTAGAACTACTTAAACCTAACTAACCTAAGGACATCACACACATCCATGTCCGAGGTAGGATTCGAACCTGCGAACGTAGCGGTCACGCGGTTCCAGACTGAAGCGCCTAGAACCGCACGGCCACACCGGCCGGCCACAGATACAAGTGTCTGGCACAGCTGTTAGATCGGTTACTGTGGATACAATGGCTGGTTATCAAGATTTACATGAGTTTCAACGTGATGTTATAGTCGGCGCAGGAGCAATGGGACACAGTATCTCCGACGTAGCGATGAAGTGGGGATTTTCCCGTGCGACCATTTCGCGAGTGTACCGTGAATATCGGGAATCCGGCAAAACATCAAATCTCCGACATCGCTGCGGCCGGACAAAGACCCTGCAAGAACGGGACCAACGATGACTGAAGAGAATCGCTCAACGTGACAGAAGTGCAACCCTTCAGAAAATTGCTACAGATTTCAATGTCAAAAATTGTAGGCGTGCGCACCATTCAACGAAATATCATCGATATGGGCTTCCTGAGCCGAAGGCTCACTCATGTTCCCTTAAGTTACGCGTCGCCCGGACCCGTTAACACCGACATTGGACTGTTGATGACTGGAAACATGTTGCCTGGTCGGACGAGTCTCGTTCCAAATTGTGTCCAACGTATGGACGTGAACGGGTACAGACACAGCCTCATGAATCCATAGACTCTGCATGTCAGTAGGGTAGTGTTCAAGCTGGTGGGGGCTCTGTAATTGTGTAAGGCGTGTACAGTTGGAGTGATATGGGACCCCTGGTACGTCTACTCTGACAGGTAACACGTACGTAAGCATCATGTCTGATCACCTGCATCCACTCATGTCCATTGTGCAGAGTAGCTCCAGGAATATTCTTCTGAGTTTAAACACTTCCGCAGGCCACCAAACTCCCGAGACATGGACATTATTGAGCATGTCTGGGATGCCCTGCAACGTGCTGCCCAGAAGAAATCTCCACCCCCGACGTACTCTTACTTTATGGTGTCAGTTCCTCCAGCACTACTTCAGACATTAGTCGAGTCGATGCCACGTCGTGTTGCGGTACTTCTGCGTGCTCGAGGGGGCCCTACACGATATTAGGAGGTGTACCAGTTTCATTGGCTATTCAGTGTAGAAGCTACCGTGTTTTTATAGACATACACATCCAGCAACTATTGAACAAACTGGCTAGGCTACTCCTTAGTCCTAGAAGAATGACAGTTAGCTTTCCCCAACTCCCACGCACTACACAGACAAAAGAAGGAAAACTATTTGTTAGATGACTGTCTTGCATTAGAAAATGTTGAGAGCGGCTACATCACATTGCCTATTTGGTAAGCAGTAATAGTTCGTTGTTCCTAGAGCACATTATACACTCCTGGAAATGGAAAAAAGAACACAATGACACCGGTGTGTCAGACCCACCATACTTGCTCCGGACACTGCGAGAGGGCTGTACAAGCAATGATCACACGCACGGCACAGCGGACACACCAGGAACCGCGGTGTTGACCGTCGAATGGCGCTAGCTGCGCAGCATTTGTGCACCGCCGCCGTCAGTGTCAGCCAGTTTGCCGTGGCATACGGAGCTCCATCGCAGTCTTTAACACTGGTAGCATGCCGCGACAGCATGGACGTGAACCGTATGTGCAGTTGACGGACTTTGAGCGGGGGCGTATAGTGGGCATGCGGGAGGCCGGGTGGACGTACCGCCGAATTGCTCAACACGTGGGGCGTGAGGTCTCCACAGTACATCGATGTTGTCGCCAGTGGTCGGCGGAAGGTGCACGTGCCCGTCGACCTGGGACCGGACCGCAGCGACGCACGGATGCACGCCAAGACCGTAGGATCCTACGCAGTGCCGTAGGGGACCGCACCGCCACTTCCCAGCAAATTAGGGACACTGTTGCTCCTGGGGTATCGGCGAGGACCATTCGCAACCGTCTCCATGAAGCTGGGCTACGGTCCCGCACACCGTTAGGCCGTCTTCCGCTCACGCCCCAACATCGTGCAGCCCGCCTCCAGTGGTGTCGCGACAGGCTTGAATGGAGGGACGAATGGAGACGTGTCGTCTTCAGCGATGAGAGTCGCTTCTGCCTTGGTGCCAATGATGGTCGTATGCGTGTTTGGCGCCGTGCAGGTGAGCGCCACAATCAGGACTGCATACGACCGAGGCACACAGGGCCAACACCCGGCATCATGGTGTGGGGAGCGATCTCCTACACTGGCCGTACACCACTGGTGATCGTCGAGGGGACACTGAATAGTGCACGGTACATCCAAACCGTCATCGAACCCATCGTTCTACCATTCCTAGACCGGCAAGGGAACTTGCTGTTACAACAGGACAATGCACGTCCGCATGTATCCCGTGCCACCCAACGTGCTCTAGAAGGTGTAAGTCAACTACCCTGGCCAGCAAGATCTCCGGATCTGTCCCCCATTGAGCATGTTTGGGACTGGATGAAGCGTCGTCTCACGCGGTCTGCACGTCCAGCACGAACGCTGGTCCAACTGAGGCGCCAGGTGGAAATGGCATGGCAAGCCGTTCCACAGGACTACATCCAGCATCTCTACGATCGTCTCCATGGGAGAATAGCAGCCTGCATTGCTGCGAAAGGTGGATATACACTGTACTAGTGCCGACATTGTGCATGCTCTGTTGCCTGTGTCTATGTGCCTGTGGTTCTGTCAGTGTGATCATGTGATGTATCTGACCCCAGGAATGTGTCAATAAAGTTTCCCCTTCCTGGGACAATGAATTCACGGTGTTCTTATTTCAATTTCCAGGAGTGTAGTTCCGAAATTATACAGGCAGTTCAGCCAATTCTTCTAACCGTGTTAAAGACAGCCATTTTGCAGAAGATGCTATGACGTCATTAATTTACAAAAAACATGATTCCTTGACTACAGATTGTAAATGCAATTTCTCAGAAGGAGGTGTTTGAGTTAATACATTACCTTAACGTCAGATGGCTTATTATTTACACACATTTGCATGTTTTGTTTTCTACCATTTCTTATGGCTGCATTTTGGCCCACCCATCCATGGCAAAGAATTTTATGAAAGTTCCACTACACACGTTACTGGCGTAGCTGGTTGTAAGGTAGGAGTTCACAGCTGATGATCTCTCTCTAAATATTACAAGTGTGATCTGGTATTAACTTGATACAGCTTTAAACACTGTATCGCACGACCACTAGAAACTGACAGTTACAGATAATGGGTATCGCTCTGAAGCCGCACAGCCTCTAGAAATTTTGCAAGTTCAACTACCTATTATTTATGGGACGCAGGTTCATAATGCAAGCTGTGTTATAAACTCCAGATGCGTGTGCTGTTATTGATAATAGGGTTGAAACCAAAACAATTTCGTAAGACTTATTTATTTAAATACCCACCGTCAATTTACAATCGTCAATTACAGTAATTGCCACTCATTGTTATGCTATATTTCTCCTGATTGCTTGCTTGTCCAAATAAATTACCATCTCTTGTGTCGGCCGCTGGTGGCCGAGCGGTTCCAGGCGCTTCAGTCTGGTACCGCGCGACCGCCACGGTCGCAGGTTCGACTCCTGCTTCGGGAATGGATGTGTATGATGTCCTTAGGTTAGTTAGGTTTAAGTAGTTCTAAGTTCTAGGGGACTGATGACCTCAGATGTTAAGTCCCATAGTGCTCAGAGCCATTTGAACCATTTGAACCATCTCTTGCACAGAGGGCTCTGAATATGCACTTGCGTACTGTTGTTGCTACTGCTTTATGTCAGGCAATAGAAGTTCGTGGAACACCTGTTTATCACTGTCCGTCTGCTGCTGCTGTTGCTGCGGTTGCGCTACGGCGTAGACGAACAACAGGTCTCTTAGGTCGGGAAGACATCGTGTGGTGGTTCAGGCAATAGTACGTCTGGAACACCTAAGTGATCTGATACAATAGTAATAAACGTATCTGTGAGAATCACACACGTAATAACAATTAGAAATGGAGGGCAAACTACTTACTGACAGTCTTCTTCCTCCCGGCTGAGTACTGCTGCTGCTGCCAGAGTTTCATCTCCTCAACAGCACTGAGTACAGACAGCAAATGATGATGCTCGCTCAATCGACTTCTAAAAATTAAAATTGCTAGACGGGTGGGTTGCTGAGTTTCAACGCCGTTGGGCGAGACGTCAGTGCCCAAGAGCCGCACAGTGGTTGGCAGACAACATGATTACATCGATGATCATTTGAAATGTCATAGACGACAGGGGGAGGAAGGAAGAGGCGATTCCAGCAAAGTTGACGCCGAAAAGTGCTGAAGTCAGTGAATTTCGAGCAGAACCCGCAGTGCTACCATAAGTAAAAGTTCGTTATTTACTCTAGTTACTAATGTCGAAATTTTAACCCAGCAGTGGTGTGTGGCTGTGTGGTATACTCTTTATGACAAATCTCTACAGTTAATTGCTAGCGGGCATGCAAAACCACTCTGTAGTTCCAGGTAGCTGCTACGAGATGTCAGTAGAATGATAGAAGAGTTTTTGTAACTTTATTTGTGCTTAGAACTTCGTGAGATGTTGTTGATATAAATTTAAGCTTGCTGGGTTTCGCGCAACCCCAAAACAAATTTGTCGTCCCACACGAACAAAAGGTCAAGGTACTCTTTCATTGCATTTTGATGTGTTGGCAGAAGAGCCAACACCGTGTTGCTAGAGGAGGCCGAAATGCACGCGTTAAAGCTCACGCAGGCTGGCGTGAGGTCTGGAACTGTTAAGGGAATTATAGTAGCAATTAAAGTACGTAGTTGATGTAAACTTAACTTTAATCCATAATTGGAGAACATCGCTCTTGTTGATACATTAATAACAATCTCAATATAAACTGGTAATGGCGCCTTGCTAGGTCGTAGCAAATGACGTAGCTGAAGGCTATGCTAACTATCGTCTCGGCAAATGAGAGTGTAGTGGTCAGTGATCCTTCTCTGGCAAACTCTGCTGTACAACTGGGGCGAGTGCTAGGACGTCTCTATAGACCTGCCGTGTGGCGGCGCTCGGTCTGCAATCACTGACAGTGGCGACACGCGGGTCCGGCGTATACTAGCGGACCGCGGCCGATTTAAAGGCTACCACCTAGCAAGTGTGGTGTCTGGCGGTGACACCACACATTTTATGCGTGTTTTGCATAATATATCACATTTTATTTTATAATTAATAGCAAATATTGGTATAGATGAGACCTTATGGGGCAGAACGGGGAAGAAGTCCGAGCATTGATTGATGACGTACTTGATGAGGGGCCAATTTATTCAGATGATTAAACTGAAGAATGTGCTGTTATTGACAGCGGTGACGACATCTCATAGCAGGAACGAAGTGAAAAAGATGAAGATGAGGTCAGTGATAGTTATTATTTGGGAAAAGATGGAACGACTAAATGGAGAAAAGCATTGTATCAGTAAGGAACCATGAAAATATTTTTTCATAATGAGTGTGCCTTGGTACTGTTCACACACAAAATATATTTTGTTGATTGGAAAGGATTAAGTAGATGATGACTCATAACAAGTTTTTTGCATATTGAGTGTACTGTGGTATTGTCCGTACACAAAACTTATTTTGTTGATTGTAACCTCAGTTATTTCAATACAATAGCTTTGGACACAGAACAGTAATTTTAGTATTGTGTGACAAGATTTATGACATATATGTGACTATTAGTTAATATAGAAAATTGCAATTTATTGTTGTGACTGTATGTAACTTATACACAATACTGTTAACTCTCTGTACCAACTTACTCTTGTTTAAACGATTAATTTCAGTTTTGAGATGTGCAAAACACATAAATATTACGTGGCGTGTACTACACCCCACACACGACTAGTGTAAGAACTCCAGGTCACACTGCTGCTTGGCTAATGACCAGCATTATATGTTGCTGTGAAGTTCTCTTGTTAATGTGATATATTATGCAAAACACGCATAAAATGTGTGGTGTAACCGCCAGACACCACACTTGCTAGGTGGTAGCCTTTAAATCGGCCGCGGTCCGTTAGTATACGTCGGACCCGCGTGTCGCCACTGTCAGTGATTGCAGACCGAGCGCCACCACACGGCAGGTCTAAAGGGTCGTCCTAGCACTCGCCCCAGTTGTACAGCCGACTTTGCTAGCGAAGCTACACTGACAAATACGCTCTCATTTGCCGAGACGATAGTTAGCATAGCCTTCAGCTACGTCATTTGCTACGACCTAGCAAGACGCCATAGCATTTGATATTTATCTTGAAGCATGTACAGTCAAGAGAGATGTTCTACAATTATGGATTAAAGTTAAGTATTACAACAACTGCGTCCGTTTTTCTAAGTTGTCATTTCCTTGTAATGTTCCAGACCTCACGCCAGCCTGCGTGAGCTTAAACGCGTGCCTTTCGGCTTCCTCTTATAATGACTTGGCTGTCTTGCCAAGTCACAACACATATATTAAGATTTCAGTTGAGCTTTCAGTATAAATATTGAAACTGTAATGGAAAAAACGATAACTTCAGTCAGATTCGTTAAACTACGCGAAAACGTCTAATGGACTAATTAAGAAAGGAAACAATGATAAAGGTTTAGAGACGAGCGGAGTCCGAACTCTGCTATGCGCAGGGAAAACTGGGAAACATAAAAGACGTAAAGTTTCGGTAACAGGCTCCAGAGATTTCTTTAAAGTTAGAAGATGTGCAACGTAAGGTAAGAAAGAAGTTAACTACCAATGATATCTTTAATTATATTAAACTGTGCTGAACACTGAAATTAAATGAGTCGTTTTCTGTTGGTATCGTGAGTAAAACCATTTCCACAACACTATTAATGAATGTATCCCCAATTCGGACGCTTTCCAGCACTACACGTGTATGTACGTGTGAGTGTGCAGTGTGCCGTATAAAGATTGCTAATAACAACCCCGCATTAAGTTCGTTTGTGATACTAAAGGTCAGATACGTGCATGATGGTGCTGAATCATTGATTATGTTCCTGTTATGACCTTGCAAACCTACATTTATAGCATGTTTAGACTTAGAGAAAGCTTTTGACGATGTTGATTGGAATACTCTCTTTCAAATTCTGAAGGTGGCAGGGGTAAAATACGGAGAGCGAAAGGCTATTTACAATTTGTACAGAAACCAGATGGCAGCTACAAGAGTCGATGAGCATGAAAGGGAAGCAGTGGTTGGGAAGGGAGTGAGACAGGGTTTTAGCCTATCCCCGATGTTATTCAATCTGTATATTGAGCAAGCAGTAAAAGAAACAAAAGAAAAATTCGGAGTAGGAATTAAAATCCATGGAGATGAAATAAAAACATTGAGGTTAGCCGATGACATTGTAATTCTGTCAGAGACAGCAAAGGACATGGAAGAGCAGCTGAACGGAATGGACAGTGTCTTGAAAGGAGGATGTAAGATCAACAAAAGCAAAACGAGGATAACGGAATGTAGTGGAATTAAATCGGGTGATGCTGCGTGAATTAGATTAGGAAATGAGACGCTTAAAGTAGCAAATGAGTTTTGCTATTTGGGGAGCAAAACAACTCATGATGGCCGAAGTAGAGAGGATATAAAATGTAGACTGGCAATGGCAAGGAAAGCGTTTCTGAAGAAGAGAAATTTGTTAACATCGAGTATAGATTTAAGTGTCATGAAGTCTTTACTGAAAGTATTTGTATGGAGTGTAGCCATGTATGGGTGTGAAACGTGGACGATAAATAGTTTAGACAAGAAGAAAATAGAAGCTTTCGAATTGTGGTGCTACAAAAGAATACTGAGGATTAGATGGGTAGATCACATAACTAACGACGAGGTATTGAACAGAATTGGGGAAAAGAGAAATTTGTGGCACAACGTGACTAGAAGAAGGGATCGGTTGGTAGGACATATTCTGAGGCATCAAGGGATCACCAATATAGTATTGGAGGGCAGCGTGGAGGGTAAAAATCGTAGACGGAGACCAAGAGACGAATACACTAAACAAGTTCAGAAGGATGTAGTTTGTGGTAGGTCCTGGGAGCTGAAGAAGCTTTCACAGGATAGAGCAGCATGGAGAGCTGCATCAAACCAGTCTCTGGACTGAAGACCGCAACAACAACATGACCTTGCATGCAACCGTGGCCAAATTACTGTTCCCTTCCGTCGGATCCTTGTGTGTGCATTACGTGTATTACTGGGATTTCTTTCGTGTTCAAGGAATGTAATGGAAATGCTTCTCCTGGGGTGATTGTCTTACTTTCGTAAGTATTTTCTTCTGTTTAATGCTACCGGAACTTCATTCTAAAGATTTGTTTAAGAAACTTCCGCGTCGTTCAAGTACGTTTTGTTCGCACATACGTCTGCAGCTTGCTTGTACATAATAACGTTAAAACCTGTGATTTACTTGATTTGTGTCTGCCTAATATACCCCGAACGGCCTCTATCGTTTCGCATGTGACAACCAGGGCAGTGTACTCATTTCGGAGGGGTCGATTTGTCAGACTGTGCGGCGTCATGCTGATATGAACAAATATGCACATCTTTGCTTGTTTCGTCACTGATGGCTCTAGTGGCGGTTGCACAAACGGTTATAACATTGCATGACCGAACTATTATTTGATTATACGAGTACGTAAACAGAAACGTGAATGTCTGTTACTTACACAAAACAACACTAAGTGGAAATGGTTTAATTAAAATGGTTTCATTGTTTTTAACTCCCTGTAAGAGTCTCTTACCTAACACATTTCTGTTGGACACTTCATTGTGTGTATGAGTTATTATCAAAACAGATTCTCCGTGAATTACGAATGAACCAATTTTTGTGCTCTTAAAACGAAGTATTTTGTGTCTCCATACGGTTCTTTCTCTCTAGTATCATACTACGCCATTGGCTGTAAGGCTAGATCGTACTTAGCTTTAATTCTATTATATCTGCGGTGTTCCCAATAACAGAATTCTCATTCTGATACATTAATCAGCTAACTGATGTGAGTCGCTAATCGTCGGAAGTTCCTATTAACACTTCTCGAGCTTGATGAAATGTTATATTTCACACTTTGTCACTGGCTCCACATTTTGCTATTCCTCTGTACTTTAAGTTTCATTTTTTATTCTGCTGGCGGATGGACTGCTGCTCTCTATGATTGATTCGCGGTTAATCATGCTCCCTGTTAGCCGAGATTCTCATTCTGACATATCTCCTATTCCCTGTTCCTGACCATCTTGGTAGATACATGTCCTCTTCATCCTCGATACGTCTTTACCATAATTCTGGGTGCACTCGTCTTGTCTGAGATCTATTCCTGGCATCATGTGCTACTGAAACTGCTGCCTGGACGGAATTCTCACTAACTGTGTTCGCCTTCTCCATACACGAAGACTGTTCGGTGCACAATAGCCGGCTAATTCTCTCGAAGGTATCCCAGTGAAAACAATGAAGAATTTCGGCATAAATTTAGACTACCTGTTCACATGGGGAAAAAATACTGTGGGCACGTGCAGGAAGTCTCACATTTGCCTTTAATTCCATTTTATTGTTTGGCTCTGAGCACTATGGGACTTAACATCTATGGTCATCAGTCCCCTAGAACTTAGAACTACTTAAACCTAACTAACCTAAGGACATCACACAACACCCAGCCATCACGAGGCAGAGAAAAATCCCTGACCCCGCCGGGAATCGAACCCGGGAACACGGGCGTGTTTAATTCCATTTTATTGCGATTTTTATTCCTCCCTATGTAAGTGGGAACCTATGAAATATTTTGACATTCGGAAGAGAAACTTGGTGAATAATTCAGTGAAAAGATCTCGCTGCAATGGAAAACTCCATTATTTTAATGATTTCCACCCCAATTCGCATATCATATCCTCGGCACTCACTCCCATATTTTGCTATAGTAAACACGGACATTTTCTTCTTTGAACAATATGTGAATGCCACTTATAAGAATTATGTGTGCTCCAAATAGGATCAGTTAATCTACAGCCCAATAGTACACAGTCTAGCAACGAAGAACTGTAGTTCGCAGTACAAAAATGGTAGAAGCAAGAAAGAACATTAAACTATTGACATATGCGTGTAAGTAACTGAATCATACTAATTCCCCATAACGGCTCACAAAATACCACGTGCACAATAAAAAGACAAGCCCACAGGAGCATCTGCTTCTGCTAGAATCAGTTGTCAAGTACACGGTTGAGGCCCACATAGAACCAGAACATGCAACGTTCCCATTGATACTTTGCGCCGGTCCTTTATACAGTGTTATCCATGTGCTGTGAATGGCAGATTTCGTGAGGCGCTCGCCTTTACCTTATGGCGAACCGCAAAGCTTTGCCGTCGGTAGCATAGCATAACAGTCAAGGAGAGATTGTACTACCTACTTGCTTTCGCCTCATGTGTGTCCTTAGTCCACTTCACAGGAAACAAATAACGAAATGCCAACTGAAACGCAGAGTTACAAAAAACGAATTTTGCTTCAATAAAAACAACGATTACGTTGTATCCTAATACGTGGAAGGAAAATAGTCATTTATGAGTATCACAGTCATTAATAACAACGATCTTCGTGATGTGTGATTTTAGTATTAACAATCAAAACTTTGAATGTTGGCTTACTCTTGAAATATATTGACTACAGCAAACAAAACATAGCACAAATTGTTTCCGGAAGATGGCTTCAAGAATTTCGTTTAGTGTTACACAGTTCTCTGTTCCACATGTTTCTTCATTAACTGTCGTCTTCTATCAATGTTATGAAGAAGGCAGCGCATGACCACTTCATCATAACATTAACGATTCTTCAATATTATGAAAATTACATATGCTAGTTTATTTGTAATAGGAAAACAGAGTAAGTAGCATACTGACATGCAAGAAAAACCTGATCTGAGTTTTCCTTAAGAAATAATAATATCTTTTAGTATTAATAAAACCAGAAACCACTGTATCCTACGAGTAAAAGGTTTTTTTTCTGGTGGCGGGTTGCCGTTTTAACTACTATTTATCGATGTATTTATAAAGGAAATTTTCATTCCTGACATCACAACTAGCTTAAATGTGTCCTTTCACGTTAAGTAAAACCACCATCGGCCAAACACACCTAGCATGTGGTAGACCCAGTGGGCGGAAATTGTTTTCTGACAGGTGCGAAAACTTTGGAGTTATGTGCGCGCAAGTGATTCGAAACAGAGACTGTGAAGCAGGCTATTGTTTGCCTCTTCCGCCAATTAATAACTGCATTTAGTATAGGTGCAGCAGGCATGGTGGTGTAGCACATATTAGTTAACTGGTTCTTTCATGGCAAGTAAGTTTTATTATACGAGGGCTATTCGGAAAGTAAGGAACGATCGGTCGCGAAATGGAAAATAGGGTGAAAATCTGATGAAGCTTTGCACATATGCGTTGGGCACTGTGTCTAGTACGCCCGTCGATAGCATCATGTCGCTCTTTTCAGTTCTGAGCTCACAGTGAGAACGTAAAGATAGCTAGAAAATAGCGTCTCCCGCCAAGTATGAGGGCCTGGCGAAAGATTTCGCCTGAAGCTATGCAATCCGCAAAACATAACTGTCATGCGGTTCGTTCTACACAACAGTTCTCGACCGCATTCTGCAGGGGCAATGAAGATGCTCCTGCAGCGTTTTCGACGTGAAATGTTTGATCACCCACAATACAGCCCGCAATTGGCTACCCCTGATTTTCATCTCCGCCCATATGAACCGCTGGCTATGAAGACAATATTTTGACACAGACAACGAGGTGCAGTCCAGAGTAGAAAATTCTCGAAAAGCACTGGCGGCTGTCTTCTATAACGAGGGAATTGAAAAGTTGGTACAGCGCTACGACAAATGTCTAAGTCTGAGCGGCGGCTTTGTAGAGAAGTAGCTGGAAGGTGTGGCTAACCGTTGCAAATAAAACAGTTTTGATTTTCACTGTGGTTTCCATTTCGCGATCTATTGTTCCTTACTTTCCGAATAGCCCTCGTATAAATTTTCTTCAAAGGATGGCAACTGTTAAAGTAGTTGGAAAATCCAGAATACAGGCAACAGACACCTGCTGGTGTGGGCATATGGTTTAACGTCCTAGTGCTTCAGATGGGATAGACGAAAGCTGTCTTGGATAGAAGCCAGGTTGTTGATGCCGTCCGAGTGTCGGTTTTAGATGTTCGCTCATCCTCATCAAAGAGAACTGATTATCGGCTTTTGGTTTACGTAAACGTTTCGTCAATCAAGAACAACAGGAAAAGTTTATATGAATCCTAGTACAAGTATGAGGGTAACGCTTAGATAGAACTTTATTTTCATATACACATAGATTCATGTTAATACTGATAAAGAAACACTTGTATGGTTATGGATTTCGTTACATTCTTTGAAGTTATTATTACCGGCAACTTAGCGATCTACCGAACGTCCGTCTACTTGATCTGATTTTGTCAAGCTGACAGAAAGTTGTACTATATGCAGTCGACAGCTTGCTTCACGTCATCTAATTCACGAAATCCCTTGCGATGTAATCATTACTTCACACTGATCTCTCAGAAATATGCCCTTACTCCCGAATCTCAAGTCGTATCATTGCCTTCTTTCGCTGAAAGTACAGTAACGAAGAGGTAGAAAATAATAAGTTAGCTGCTAAAAGTTTGAAACTCTGTGAAAAAAAATAAAAAGGTAAGTCAGTTTGTAAATCCATTTACGTGGTCCCCATAAGTAAGACAGCAAGGCAGGTATGGTCCCATGGGCAAAAGGGATAGGTAATCCGAATGTACACTGATATGATTACACTGTAACTGATATGCAGTAGGTTATCAGTACCAGTTCGAATGCATATAATGATCCTATCTAAAGATCAGTTCTGCTGTAAGGTGCCACTTCCATTGACAGGTTGTACACTTGCACTTGTGCTCCATATATTCTAGGTTACTTTGCCCCCACCCCTCCCCCTGGAAGCACCTGAACGTGTATGTGGTCCATTTAAGGTCATGTTAGGGGAATCCCTGACCTACACCAGCAACTTAGGCATATGAATTAGGTGAAGACGTAACTCAATAACAGTCACATGATATAAAATTGGCGGGAAACCATTGGAAAGGTGGGAGCACACTGAAATGACAGGAAACCCCGCCTATCGCCCCCCCCCCCCCCCCCATGGACCTGGTCCAATAAGATTCAAGCACTCGATCCCCATTATCATACTTTACAACTCGTCGAAATGTGTATGTCTCTCCATTCGAGATCTGGTCGTCATCAGGAGAGGTTCAGGTTTCTTACAAACAAGTTATTATTAGTAATAATTCTATACTGACAAGGTTTGCAAATAACAATGATACACCAAGTTAACTCATGGTTCATTACTTATAACAATTTCGTTTTTACACTGTAGTTTTTACTATAATTTCTGATTGTTTTTATGGTTTTATTTACAAATTCAGTCCATAATTTTTTCTGGTTTAGATACACAATGTTATCTGTTTAGCTATTATTTATATCATTTTTCTGAAGAGTCTCAGGTACGCTTATTTACTCTAAAAGAGAACTTAAATAAAACAATTCCTGCTCTGTTACTATATACAATATTCTATGTACCACATTTAATTTTTCTTTCTGATAATTATATATATAGTATATCCATTATAATAATTTCTTTCTGATCATTATTGGGTCACTCTATTTTAAATCACCCAATATATACACATCAAAAAATGTTTTGCATCACCTCGGTCAAGAAACTTACGGAACCTCTACAGAAAATTGGAATAGAGATCAACATAAACATCATTTTCGCCCTTTTTTATTGCTTATGAAAACCACATATTGAAGGTTTTACCACCATACAGCGAGACCTTCAGAGGTGGTGGTCCAGATTGCTGTACACACTGGTCCCTCTAATACCCAGTAGCACGTCCTATTGCATTGATGCATGCCTGTATTCGTCGTGGCATACTATCCACAAGTTCATCAAGGCACTGTTGGTCCAGATTCTCCTACTCACCAACGGCGATCCGGCGTAGAGCCCTCAGAGTGGTTGGTGGGTCATGTCGTCCATAAACAGCCCTTTTCCGTACATCCCAGGCATGTTCTATAAGATTCATGTCTGGATAACAAGCTGGTCACTCTTGTCGAGCGATGTCGTTATCCTGAAGGAAGTCATCCACAAGATGTACATTATGGGGGCGCGAATTGTCGTCCATGAAGACGAATGCCTCGCCAAATGCTGCCGATATGGTTGCACTATCGGTCGGAGGATGCCATTGATGTATCGTACAGCCGTTACGGTACCTTCCATGACCACCAGCGGCGTACGTCGGCCCCACATAATGCCACCCCAAAACAGCAGGGAATCTTCACCTTGCTGCACTCGCTCGAAAGTGTGTCTAAGATGTTCAGCCTGACCGCGTTACCTCCAAACACGTCTCCGACAATTTTCTGGTTGAAGGCATATGTGACACTCATCGGTGAAGAGAACGTGATGCCATCCTGAGCGGTCCATTCGGCATGTTGTTGGGCACATCTGTACCACGCTGCGTGGTGTCGTGGTTGCAAAGATGGACCTCGGCACGGGCGTCGCGAGTAAAGTTGCGCATCATGCAGCCTATTGCGCACAGTTTCAGTCGTAACACGACGTCCTGTGGCTGCACAGAAAGCATTATTCAAAATGGTGGCGTTGCTGCCAGGGTTCCTTCGAGCCATAATCTGTAGGTAGCTGTCATCCACTTCAGTAGTAGCCCTTGGGCGGCCTGAGCGAGGCATGTCATCGACAGTTCCTGTCTCTCTGTGCCTCCTCCATCTCCGAACTACATCGCTTTGGTTCACTTCGAGACGCCTGGATACTTCCCTTGGTAAGAGCCCTTTGTAATGGTACTTGAATTACGTAACCATTATGGTACCTCACCTGAACCTCTCGATACCAGTAATATTCTACTGTGTTTTTGCAAAGTAGTTGACATATTTCTGAGACAACATTCAGATTTGATTTCATTTGTGATACATCGATTGTTTATATTGCAATGATATAATTCTTATGTGTATTCTTTCTTTTGTCACTATGATCTTTGACGTACTTGTAACTCTGACTTTTGGGCGCGTAAGCGATAATTAGTTAGTTGTTGAGTTGTTAGAGAGTCGGACCTTGTGAAAGTCAAGTCGTGGACGTCATGTTGGAAAGACGAATATTGTCGTAAGCTTATAAAATTTGTACTTTAACAGTGACTGAAAGGAAGATGTTTTCAAGTATGTTTTGTATTGTGAAGTGATGTTTTGTGTGTTACGTGATATTGCAACAAAAGCAATTAAAAGGAAGTGTAACTTAAATTCGGAGTGCTGATTATTTTTTTACATCACTATTGTGCTTACTTTGAGAGATTTAATATCCAAGAATGGTTTGAGAAGCGCATCTACAAAACTTTTGAATATAGCAGGATAAAACCGAGGCCTCTTTGCATCCGAGCTTGAAATCATAACCACCTGCATTTTCAACGATTGAGCCATGATTTTACGACGAGACCAGCGTGGGAAACACAAAAAGATGAGTGCCTAGTTTTTTGATTATTACATGAAATGACTTTATTAACTGTGCTCTAATGACACCCGCCACATAATATGACTGATGTTGCCCGAAAATGCAGTATTTAGCAGCGTGAGCAACACCACAATCATTAAATTCTGACCCTTGTTGTGGTAGGGTTGTTAGACCTTCTAGCCACAAAGTAACAATGCGGACGCTATCGAACCGCGGAATTGACCGTCTAGGCATGGTTGAACTACAGACAACATGAGCCGTGTACCTCCTTCCTGGTGGAATGACTGGAACTGATCGGCTGTCGGACGCCCTCCGTCTAATAGGCGCTGCTCATGCATGGTGGTTTACATCTTTGGACGGGTTTAGTGACATCTCTTAACAGGCAAAGGGACTGTGTCTGATACAATATCCACAATCAACGTCTATCTTCTGGAGTTCTGGGAACTGGGATGATGCAAAACTTTTTTGATGTACGTAAATAAAACTTATTGCTTGACATTTTCATTGTTCTGATTTTTTTATTATGAGTTCCTTATAGGTAGACAGACAAAGGTTGAAAAAATTTTGTAAACCGTAGTTTTTTCTGACAGCCATTTTTAAAATAGCATTTGGCTGAACTTTAATGGAAAACTTGGTTTTTAGAAAGTTCAATTGCCAAGTTATTTTAAAAGGTATCAGAATAACTCAAAACCCATATTGTTCAGCATGAAATGAGATTCAGCCATACTTCTTTTTAATTTTCCTATCATGCAAGAGAGCCGACCTTTGTGGCCGAGCGGTTCTAGGCACCTCAGTCCGGGACAGCGTTTCTGCTACGGTCGCACGTTCGAATCCTGCCTCGGGCATGGATGTGTGTGATGTCCTTAGGTTAGTTAGGTTTATGTAGTTCTAAGTCTAGGGGATTGATGACCTCCGATGTTAAGTCCCATAGTGCTCAAAGGCGTTTGAACCATGCAAGAGAGTCAGCAAAACATGATATTTCAGTACATAGTTCATCAGCCACGCTGCGTGTTCTACCAGACACTGTTGTGAGTTCCAATAGAGTCCCTTCTCGTACTATTTTCTCTGAAGGCACCCAAGTCAGTGAATAAGTCATCGAGAGTTTTGCAAGGGTAGACTTGAACTCTGCCATATGCCGTTCTTTCCAAGAATAGTAGACTGTTCAAGTATTAAGTGTGAGCTGTTTTCTGGGTGGACTAATAACCGAACAGTGCCGTAAATAACACTACAAGAGAGGAATGCTTCAAGAATTAACAAGGGTGAGTGACTCGCCAGCTGAGGAACAATGTCTGCTAAAATTAAGAATTTCCGAAGAAGTTACTAATATTTGCCATTATCAAAGAGATAAATATTTAGACAAATACAACCACATTTTTGGAAAAAACTGTTGTGGCCCACTGGGTACTCATAAAAAAACCAGTTAAAAATGGTTTGCGTATAATACTAATTGAAGACTCTTCCAAGAGTAAAAATGTATATATTAACCTAATTCTTGGACAGTCTCCATGTCCAACTTGTGCATCAAGAAAATTATAGAAAAACGAGTTGAAGAAGTGGCAAGTAGTGGTTGAAAATGACCTTGAATTTCTTGCTGGGTCTTTTGAATTAGTTGAGGATAATCCTTCGCATCATGTAGAATTCATTTGTGAAACTTTGGAATTATATCGTTTGTGTAAAAGAACAAATCTTATCACAGAACAGCGACTGTCAGCTTTACAAAGTAAAAACTATAAAATTATAAAGTGAGTATGATATACTTCGTGCCAAAATGAAAAAAATTGAAATTTCTATTAAAGACGATAAAATTAAGATAAAGAGGCTCTTCCCAAGATCATGGTCGAAGAAAAAAATGATTGAGGCATTTGGTGCATCTGAATACATGGTGAAGTAAACTAGGCAGCTAGTAAAGGATCAAGGTATCTTGACACATCTTTGAAAAACAAGGTGCCACAAACATAAGTGAAGTTTTTTATTAATTGTGTTGAAGACTTTTACGAGAATGATGAAAATAGCCGTTCATATTCTGGTAAAAAGGAGTGTGTTTCAACTCCGATTAACAATGATAAGGTGCAAAAACAGAAAAGGTTACTTCTTCTCTAGCTGAATGAGCTCTACAGCCTCTATAAACAAGAATACCCAGATCACAAAATTGGCTGCTGTATGTTTTGCGTTTAACGACCAAAGTGATGTGTTCTTCTGGGTTTATCAGAAACCCATATTGTATGCGTTTGCAAGCATCATCAAAACACAAAGCATATGACAGAAGGAGCAAAGCTAAATGCAAATTGTAAGGACCTGATAGCTCTCATGGTATGTGACATTAGCAACGAAAAATGTATGCTTGACACCTGTGCAGAGTGTCTTGGACCAGATACCCTACTTGATGTCTTAAAAAAGGAATCTGACATCTTGCCTGATGAATTAATTTTCAAACAATGTGTACAAACCGATACAGCTGAGCTCATTACACAGGTAATGCCCAGTGACGAATTTTTTCTCTCATTTGTTGATAAGCTGGTGCTTTTAAAATCCCATCACTTTATCTCAAAATCACAAGCTCAATATTTCAAGGAAACGAAAGAAAACCTTAAAAAACCCACTGTTTAGTGATCGGTGATTTTGCAGGAAATTATAAATTTATGGCACAGGATTAAATTCAAAGTTTTCCCTGGACTAATACACAGGCGGCACTGTGTCCGTTTGTCATCTATTTAAAACAGGAGACAAAGTATGGTGCAAATCTATGTGTCTAATTAGTGATCACATAGATCACAATACTCGACTGTGTACACATTTCAACCTAACATCATTAGGTAAATTAAGGATATAATACGTAATGTTGAAATGGTAATTTACTTTCGCGATGGTGCAAGCAGCGAGCACAAAAATAAGAAACACTTCATTAATGTTTGAAAACACGAAAATGATTTTGATTTACTAGTAGAGTGGAATTTCTTTGCCTCATCTGACGGAAAGAATTCTTGCGATGGGATAGGTAGAACAACGAAACGAGAAGTTACGCGAGCTTTCCTTCAAAGGCTTCACACAGAACAGATCCTAACTCCACAAGATATGTTCAAATACTCTCGCCAGACTATTACTGGAGTTAAATATATATATTTTTCTTCACCTGAAATTGAACAAACCAAAACAAAACTGACTGAGAGAGTGGAATGTTGTTTACCAGTTAAAGCAAAAAGAAGCTATCATAGATATGTCCCCAAAAGCGACAATCAAATAAGATGTTTTGTTACTTCCAAAGGCTCAAATTTTGATAATCATCAAACTTCAATACATTTTACAAACATATCATCATGTTGTTTGTACGTTGATGAGAAGTGGTGGACTGGAAAAATTGAAGACAAAAGTGGAGATAACAATCACGATTTGGTGCCTTTCTTTCACCCTTCTGTACAAAAAACTGCCTTTCAACTTTCCAACAATGATACTGTGTGGGTGCCGGCAAAGAAAATAGTGCGAAAAGTGACCCCATTGGAACTCACAAAAGTGTCTGGTAGAACATACAGACGGATAAACTATGCAATGAAATATCATGTTCGTTTAACTCTCTAATGAAATTGCAGCTGGCAGTTACTTACAACTAATATTTAAATACATATAGGAACATCGTTGTGTGTATACTGCACACAAGTGTAGTACAACAAATGTATCGGTAAGTTATTTTTCAGAATTCGAACTCTTACCTATTGTTACCACTCCTATTGTTATTTAAAAGTAGGAATATTTGATCATTTATATTATGCAGTGATTTAAATACCATTCAATCAATGTCATTTGTAATAATTTGAAGCGCTTCTTTGCTAACTTTGTACTGAACAAGCGTGTAGAAGGGTTGCGTCTTTACTGAAATTCGCTGCTCTATTATTCTCAATGCAGTTGTCTCAGTCATAATTGTTGTGAGGTATTCCTATGAGTATACAGAACATCCTGTAAACTTTTAACTTGTTTTCATTCAGTCCCTATTTAGAGAGTGACCTGTGGAAATTGACGTTAAAAGGTTTTTGGGCACGTTTGAAAAGCTCTAGAAAAAACAGGAGCGCATTCTCAGGACTAAAACTTATACTGGGGGTAGTTACGTAAGTACTCAACATAGAAATAACATATTATTATTAAGTCTCTCTCCCTTCATAAAAATTTACGATCTTAAAATGTAACGGTTGATAAAATTTTTGCGAGGCCTTACAGAAAGAATTTAACTAACACTCTTGCGTGATAGAATAATAAAAAAAAAGGCATGGGTGAAGTTCATTTCATGCTGATCAAACTGGCTTTTGAATTACTGATATCTTTTATAATAACTTGGCAATTCAACTTTCTGCAGAGTAAGTTTTCCATTAATTTTTTTCCAACCGCCATTTTAAAAATGTCTGTCAGAAAAAGACTACGGCTTATAAAATTTTTTCAACCAGTATTATGTGACTGCCCTACCTATAGGAACACATGTTAAAAAAATCAGGAAAATAAAAAATGTTGAGCGACATTGCCTGGTTGATTTGAAATGGATTGACCCTACTTTGTATATAATTAATAGGTAACTGGGACTAGCAGCAGCATGTGAAGGAAACCACATTCACACACACACACACACACACACACACACACACACACACACACACACTCGCACACACACACACAAATACATACAATACTTACAAGCACACATAGTTTGCACACGGTATACAAGGTAGTCAGAAATATTATGAACACCATGTAGGGGTGTTGCAGGGTAGATTGTGCTGATAAATAATTAAGAAACAAATTCGAGGCGTTCCGCTGTTTCCAAATTAACTAGCATTTTAGTTAACCAATCAGGCCATTGCGCGCCCAAATGCAAGTGGTCCGCCAGATACAATTAGTGTCAGTTGTTCTAATAGTGTACATGATAGCACACCACACTGCTCAGCCTTTGGCTCAGTTTCGGTCTTTACTACCGTCTCATGTCCCGTCTTTTGTTCGGTCTTACGAAACTAAACGGATGACATGTTTGGCGATACCATCTCTTGGACCAAATTTCTAGAGAGCCTTATCTTAAATGAAGGACTAGTTGCTGTGGAAATGGTCAAAGTTCCAACGCAGTCGATGCAGCTTGTCTGTATCACTATGTGTGTTGTGGACCTCTCAAAGTTGCACATGTAGTGAGTCCACTGTCAGTTTCTAAAGATCTACTTCTCCAATCCCAGGTTTCTTTATATGGATATCGACAGTTTCATTTACTGGATGAAAGGCTGTGATCCATATGAAGTAGTATGCACAAGCACGACGAATGCTACACGTTTGGATATGCAGCATATAATCCATTTGGAATAACACCACGAAACATGAAGCTTATCGGCCTGATGAAAGACATGATCAATGGTTCACAAACAGTGGAGTTTTTAGGGCTCAGGTGACACTTGTATGCATACCGCACAGACGCAGGTGCTACCCAGAGAAGGCTAAGGGTGCACATCGTGCGGCCTCAAAGGCTGTCTCAATCGAGGATTACAAGAGGTGCTTGCTCAAAAGCATTGCCACCGATCTGCGTATGGTGTGCCAAGTAGTCTTCCTGTCGAGAAGGCATGAGGTACCTACTGCAATGCAGCTGAAGCCTGGCTGTTAAATCATGATGACAACGGTTCAATTGTGGAGATGGGATGGTGTAAGACGCTCGGTATCTCGTGAGGATCCTGCTTCTACTCTCAAAAATGTCTAAATCTGGATTAGAAATCTGTGTCTCACGGTTATATAAACAGTCTTAAACCTTCCAGTGTCGAAAGGTCTCTACTGCATATATAAGTTTTTACATAATTCTTAAATCAAGATAGCCGGCCGAAGTGGCCGAGCGGTTCTAGGTGCTTCAGTCTGGAACCGCGCGACCGCTACGTTCGCAGATTCGAATCCTGCCTCGGGCATAGATGTGTGTGATGTCCTTAGGTTAGTTAGGTTTAAGTAGTTCTAAGTTCTATTGGACTGATGACTTAAGATGTAAAGTCCCATAGTGCTCAGAGTCATTTGAACCATTTTTAAACCAAGATAGCTTCCTTGTTCATTCCTTTCCCCACGTTCCTCCGTTATTTTTCCTACCCTTCCTTTTCCTACTACATATTCAAGGCACACAGCACAAATGTTCAAAAGGGTTCAAATGGCCCTGAGCACTATGGGACTTAACATCTGAGGTCATCAGTCCCCTAGAACTTAGAACTACTTAAACCTAACTAACCTAAGGACATCACACACATCCATGCCCGAGACATGATTCGAACCTGCGGCCGTAGCAGTCGCACGGTTCCGGACTGAAGCGCCTAAAACCGCTCGGCCACCGCGGCCGGCCACAAATGTTCATTTTCTTGAACTATCCCAATAATTTCCTTAATCTCAACATATATTCTTCCATTCTCTTCATCATCTGTAAAGTTATTCTACTGTGATGTGTGTTGGCTTTGTGTCTACCTTCTTTACAACATTGGTTTCCCTATGCCATACACGGTAGCCTACTCGCTTTCTTTGTCTCATTTTCATTATTACGCGTGCGCCTGCGTTACCGCTATTTCGTTCTGTGTCAATAACATTGGACCGACCTGGCCAGAAGTCCTGTCGTTCCTAGCATCAAATTTCACTCCTTCCCACTCTATTACCAGTACAGCAAGGCCACGTTGGTTTCCATTACAAAGCCAGATCAGTCAGTCACTAAGATTGTTGGCCATACAACTAAGGAAATGCCTGCTACCCCACTTCAGAAACCATGGGTTAGCCTGGGCCCTCCACAGATTTACCTCCATTGTGTTGGCATCCACAGCACGGCTATCTGCATCGTTGAGATGCACAAGCCACCCCACCTCGACACGGTCCGTGGTTCATGGGGGTAGGGGGAGAGGCATATTGAAAAGAATCCCACAGCTTAAAACTACGTGTATGTACGAATAGTATATCACCACAAGTCATTATATATTGCTAACTGATGATTGAAAAGTCAGAGCATAACTTGCTGATATTTATGCCAGTCTCTTTGTTTTCATCCTATGTTAACTGACAATATGCATCCATAAAAATTTCGTGTTTGTTGGAAAATCTATATAATTATCATCTACGCTTAACGCGACAGACTTGTGTTACCTATTATGCTTAAGTGAATATTGTTACTGTTCATGCGTGTGTGTGTGTGTGTGTGTGTGTGTGTATTCTTAAGGGACCAAACAGCTGAGGTTATCGGTCCCAAGACTTACACACTACTTAAACTAACTTATACTATAAACACACACCCATGTGCGAGGGAGGACTCGAACCTCCGGCGGGAGGGGCCTCGCAGGTTACTTTTCATGTTCAATATTAATTTACTACATAGTGCGCATAGCTTAACATCCCTGAAGGTTACATTTGATTATTCTTGTGGAAGTTCAGATGTTTTATCATTGGCTATGATATTGCTGTCATCTGCTAACAGACGTTTTTCTCCATGTCATACAGTTTCTGGAAATACATTCACATATACACCCACCAAGAACGTTTGGCATCACCCCGGTTCCCAGAACCCCTGAAGATAGACGTTGACTGTGGATATTGTATCACAGACATAGTCCATTTCACTGTTCAGAGATGCCACTAAACCCACCCAAAGATGTAAACACCCATGCATGAGCAGCGCCTATTAGACAGAGGGCGTCCGACAGCCGATCAGTTCCAATCATTCCACCAGGAGGAAGGTACACGGCTCGTGTTGTCTGTAGTTCAACCATGAATGGACGGTCAATACCGCGGTTTCATCGCGTCCGCCTTGTTACTTTGTGCCAGGAAGGGTTCTTAAGAAGGGAAGTGTCCAGGCGTCTCGGAGTGAACCAAAGTGATGTTGTTCGGAGATGGAGGAGATACAGAGAGACAGGAACTGTCGATGACATGCCTCGCTCAGGCCGCCCAAGGGCTACTACTGAAGTGGATGACTGCTATCTAGGGATTATGGCTCGGAGGAACGCTGACAGCAACGTCAGCATGTTGAATAATGCTTTTCGTGCAGCCACAGGACGTCGTGTTACGACTCAAACTGTGCGCAGTAGGCTGCATGATGCGCAACTTCACTCCCGATGCTCATGGCGAGGTCCATCTTTGCAACCACGACACCATGCAGCGCGGCACAGATGAGCCCAACAACATACCGGATGGGCCGCTCAGGATTTGCATCACGTTCTCTCCACCGATGAGTGTCGCATATGCCTCGAACCAGACAATCGTCGGTGACGTGTTTGGAGACAACCCGGTCACGCTGAACGCCTTAGACACACTAGCCAGCGAGTGCAGCAAGGTGGAATTTCCCTGCTTTTTTGGGTTGGCATTATGTGGGGCCGAATTACGCCGCTGGTGGTCATGGAAGGCGCCGTAGCGACTGTATGATACGTGAATGCCATCCTCCGACCGATAGTGCAACCATATCGGCAGCATACTGGCGAGGCATTCGTCTTCATGGACGACAATTCGCGCCCCCATAGTGCCCATCTTGTGGATGACTTCCTTCAGGATAACGACATCGCTCGACTAGAGTGGGCAGCTTGTTCTCCAGACATGAAACCTATCGAACATGCATGGGATAGTTTGAAAAGGGCTGTATATGGACGACACAACCCACAAACCCCTCTGAGGGATCTACGCTGGATCGCCGTTGAGGAGTGGGACAATGTGGACCAACAGTGCCTTGATGAATTTGTGGATAGTATGCCACGACGAATATAGGCACACATCAATGCAGGAGGGCGTGCTACTGGGTATTAGAAGTACCAATGTGTACAGCAATCTGGACCACCACCTCTGAAGATTTTGCTGTATGGTGGTACAACATGCAATATGTGGTTTTCATAAGCAATAAAAAGGGCGAAAATGGTGTTTATGTTGATCTCTATTCCAATTTTCCGTACAGGTTACGAAACTCTTGGAACCGAGGTGATACAAAACTTATTTTTGATGTGTGTATTTAGAACAGAATTGGCCCTAATAATGTACCCTGAGGATCACTAATGTCTATAAGTCTCTTGTCTCGCAGTTATTATGCTATAGATGTACCGTCTATGGACCTGTGAACTGCCTTTACCTTTTTCTCTCCGTTTTCCAGGTAAGTCTGGAATGACTCGTGTGCTATCCTAGAGCTTGTGGCTTGATTAGCAGTCGTGTTTTATGGTTAACAGGGTGAAAAACCTTGGACAGTATAAGAATATGTTAGCAGTTCCGCCATCCTTGTCAAGAGCTTCAGGTACCTCTTTTTTGAACTCTGTAATGGGTGACATTACACTTCTCCCACTTCGGAAACTGAACTGTGCTTCGTTAAAGTGGTAGTACTTCTTCATGTAACTCATCAGTCTATACACTTCTCCCACTTCGGAAACCGAACTGTGCTTCGTTAAAATGGTAGTACTTCTTCATGTAACTCATCAGTCTATCTTCCACGATTGATTCATGTTACACCGGGTGGGTGCTTTTGCAGGAAATCAGTGCACTATGTTAGAGAACAATAAAGAGAAGGAGAAACAGGTTTTTCACGTGGAGAATATAATCTCCTATTCAAAGAAGGTGAGAGAACAGAAAATGGTATTAGATTAACATACGAGATAAATCTTGATAAGAAGACGTACGTGGTAACAATATATCTTATTATTTCAAATAGAATCCACAACTAGGCTCAAAATTAATTTTTTAAAGAATGCTCAATATTTACCCTAAGATTCCAATAATACTGAAAAAAAAACGCATACACCTGTCCCGTCTCCTCCTCCGTAATGACATTCTTTGGCTTTAACCTAAATACACAGCGACTAATAACGGTATTGCTTCTGTATTATTTCGCTGTATCTATGGTTCTGTGATGAGGTGTTAGATATTTCAATAATTTGTCTGGAAGCTACTTCCAAGATAAAGCTTTTCTTGTGATGGATAATGTTGGAGGCCTATGTTCTTCATTACAGTGCCTAAGTTTGGAAATGGAGATGAGAGTGTACCACCACATTTAACATTAATCAGTTGCCTGTCATACACCTAGCAATCAGCATCAGAGGTGCAGAATAAAATTAATGATGAATACACGTTTTGCAAACTTTTCTTATCCTCTCGTGAGGCCCGCCGAGCCAATCTGTTCAATATGTCTGCACATCTCATCACAGGCGATAACATTCCAGATCATCGCGTTGTTGTTAATCTGCCTGTCGGCCTATGTGCGTATTTTTGGAAACTTTTTGGGAAATTTTAAAATCTACGCCTTTGCGTTTTCACGTAACAACGTTTATCCAAACTAAAAAACGCTTTCTACAGTGCACAACAACAATCTCTCGAAACATGGAAAGATATGACACTGTTTACAGACGTGATCACAGCTGTGCTGTGAATTCGGTGTCTCTGTTTAGAAATCAGTTTTATGAAAATATTACTATTTTGCAAGTAGAGTTACTGAAGATTTAATTGCTTCACTGCCACAGTACACTGTTCAGGTCGAACATTTTGACCTAATATTGACATAAACACGTCCAGGCGGTAGCATCCTCACCTGGCAAGGCATGACTGCAAGACACACGCACGGTGCATGCAGTATCAGCAACGTATCGTGTGTAGATTGGGAAGGAGCGCCTTCTATCTGAGTTTGACCGAGAGCAGACTGCGATGGCCCGGAGAGTCAGCACGAACATTTTGGAAACTACACGACTTCCCGGGTGTTCCCGGGTGGTCTTCAACACGTGGCGAAACCAAGGTGAAGCCACGTCCAGACGTCGTGGGGCTGGACGGCAAACCCTCATTACAGATGTCTGACGTCGTAGGCTGGGCAGGCGGTAAAACTGGAGAGGCGGCAAACTGTGGTGTTACTAACATCAGACTTGATTGCAACGCAGGTTACAAGTGTGTCTGAACACACAGTGCACCGAACACTCCTAATGATGGCCCTCCGCAGCCAACGATCCATGCATGTGGCAATGCTAGCACCACGACATCGGTAACTACGACTGAAATGGACACGTGACCATTGGCACTGGACGTTGGCGCAGTGGCTGAGCGTTGCATGGTCTGGTGAATAACGTCCATGGGAGGGCGCGAGTGCGTCATCTTGACACCTGTACTGCGGGACGGACACAAACTGGCAGCTGTTACATTATATTCTAGTGAAAATTCACGGGGCATCAGTGAGTCCAGTGGAGTTGATGCAAGGCGCACTGACGGTCAAGAAGTGCCGTACACTGGTTTCAGACCACGTAAAATCCTTCATGATGATCAAATTTCCTGATGACAGCGTAATTTTTCAGCAAGATAATGCGCCATGCCACAAGGCCAGGAGAGCGATGGAGTGGTTCGAGGTACACAGTAGAGAGTTTCAGTTTATGTGCTGGCTGCCTAACTAGCCAGATCTGATCCCTATCGAACACGTCTGGGCTGTGACTGAAAGTGACGTCAGAACCCATCGCCGTTCTCCACGGTATTTACGGGAAATAGGTGCGTTGTGCGGGCGGCTGTGGTGCTAACTCCCTACTAAGGCCTCATTGCTTCCACGCTGTGACGCGTCGCCGCTGATGTCGGTGCCAAAGTTGTACATACCGGCTATTAGGTTGGTGGTCATAATCTTCTGCCTGATCAGTGTATAACAAATGACCTGATTTCTCTTCATTAGTGGAAACAGATTCAATTACCACAAATACGTCACGAAGACGCAGACTCATTCCGAAATATGATCCACTCAGTACATGGAGAATAGCTTAAATTTGTCAGCAGCAGTGATTACGGTAATTTCAGGCCTAGTCCACTCGATAGTCAACTTTGTGGACTTCATAGCACAGAGGACTCACCGCATTATTCATAATGGGATGAGATCGACGAGTAGCAAATTAACTTCGGAAGTATCCCTTCGGAGTGCCCTAGGGACGTCGCTGCTCAAAACATATACGGATACCGGCAGAGAGACCGCGAGGCTGTTCGGGTAAGATGCTGTTTCAACGCTGGGAAATTGCAGTGAAACACATGAAGACCTGCTGGGGTCGATAGTTGGTAAAAGGACTGGTAGTTGGCCTTCAGCGTCACTAAATGCAACGCATTGCCCATTAATCGATGGAACGACCCATTACCTTTCGATTAGGAATAGGAGTAACCCAATAAATTACAGGCCCATATCCTTAAGATCGATATGTAGCAGGACTGTAGAACGTACTTTGTGTTCGAACATTATGAATTACCTCGACGAGAGCGCCTATTGAGACACATAGTCAACACGGATTTAGAAAACATCGTTGCTGTGAAACACAACTAGCTCTTTACTCACAGGAAGTGTTGAGTGCTAGCTACAAGGGATTTCAAATTGATTCCGTATTTCTAGATTTCCAGAAGGCTTTTTAAACCGTAACTCAGAAATGGCTTGTCATGAAATTGCGTGCTTATGGAATATCTTCTCAGTTATGCAACTGGACTCGTGATTTCTTGTCATAGAGTCAAAGTTCGTATTAACTGGCAGAAAGACATCGCGTAAAAAAGAAGTGATTTCTGTCGTTAACCAAGGTAGTGTTATAGGCTCTCTGCTGTGGCTTATCGTTATAATGATTTAGGACACAATCACAGCAGGCGTTTGCACATGATACTGTCATTTATCATCTAGCAGAGTCATAAGAAGATCAAAACCAAGTGCAAAACGATTTGTACGAATAAAAGTTATCTGTAACGAGCGAAAATTAGAAATTTCCCCTAAATAATGAAAAGTGTGAGGTCATCCTCATGAGTGCTATAAGGAATTCGTGAAATTTCGGTTGTGAGGAAGCCGAATCAAAGTCAACATTTTGTTGGCAGGACACTTAGAAGACGCAACAGATCTATTAAAGAGACTGCCTACACGACCCTTGTCTGTCCTCTTTTGGAGTACTGACGCAAGAGGTGGGATCCTTACCAGATAGCACAGACGGGGTACATTCAGAAAGTCCAAAGAAGGGTAGCACGTTCTGTATTATCGCGAAATAGGGGAGAGACTGTCACGGACATGATACCGGATTTGGGGTGGACATCATTAAAACAAAGGTGTTTCTCGTTGCGGCGGTATCTTCTCACGAAATCTCAATTATCAACTTTCTCCTCAGAATGCGAAAATGTTTTGCTGAATCCGACCTACGCAGGCAGAACGGTCATCACTGTAAAATAAGGGAAATCTGAGCTAGCACGGAAAGATGTAGCTGTTCTCTTTTTCCGCGCACTGTTCGAGATTAGACCAATAGATAATTAGTTTGAAGATGGTTCGATGAACCCTCTGCCAGGCACTTAAATGTGATCTGCAGAGTAGCTATGTAGATAAAAATGTAGATGTAGATTACACTATGGTGCAACGCATAATGTTAGCAGTGCATACAGACATGATGTAAGTTAAAAAAAGAAATCATTTTTAGTCACGAAGAGAAAGAGCGTCAAGGTATGGGTATCACAGCACAGACATTAAACCACTGCGCACCCGTCAAAAGTCAAATTAATTGAATAATGCAATACGAATCGTTATAAATCACTGAACATAGTCACAATAATAGAACACAAAGGAGTAGGCGTCAGATCGACTAATTGTGAAGTGACCCCATAAAAAGATACGGTCGAATAACACTAATGTGACCACCGCCTATGTTCCACGTCAATGTGATACACTCACATACGGCAGGTGGCAGCACTAGCAAGAAAGGGAATGTGAAGTGTGTGCAGGGAATGTGGAAAACAGTGCAGTCGTCGTAATGCGAAACGGAGCCATTTGTCCAAAAAGGCTAAATGAGTCGCTTTCGGACCAAGGGTGGAAGCATTTCCGAAACGGTTAAGTCTGCAAAATGTTCGAGTGCCTTGGTTAAAGTATACCGGGCATTGCAAAATGGCGCTGTCCAAAACTGGCGCCTAGACAACTGTGGTTCATCGCGGGCCACAGGTGGTAGGGGCGAACGACGGCTGCGGATACGTGTATGGGCAAACATACGTGCAGCTGTTGAGTAACTGAGCGCCCAGTTGAACCAAGGGGCTACCAAAAATGTGTCCTCAATGGCATTTCAGCAAACGTTGCTGCCTCCACAGAAAGCGCCTGGTTCATGCGGTATTCATTTGCGACGAAGGTTGGAATTTGAACGCCATTACCGCAACTGGATGTGTGCTGAGTGGCGATAGGTGGTATTTTCATGGGACAGATGATCTTTGCAAGTATTACCCTGCAAGGGTCTGGGTCGGACGAGCCAGAGTTCTGGCCTGTAGAAGGTTTTTGTGGCATTCCCTGGGTGATCTCTTCATTCAGGATGGCACTATGGATCAAAACAAGTGGGCATCTATCCTTCTGGACCATGGTCACCAGTACATGCAGTTCGTTTTTCCTCGGCACGATGGTACTAGCCAGTAGGACAATGCAACGTATCACACAGCTCACAGTATACAGGGTGGTCCATTGAGCGTGACCGGGTCAAATATCTCACGAAATAAGTGTCAAACGAAAAACCTACAAATAACGAAACTTGTCTAGCTTGAAGGGAGAAACCAGATGGCGCTATGGTTGGCCCGCTAGATGGCGCTGCCATAGGTCAAACGGATATCAACTGCGGTTTTTTTTAATAGGAACCCCATTTTTATTACATATTCGTGTACTACGTAATGAAATATGAATGTTTTAGTGTTGGACCACTTTTTCGCTTTGTGATAGATGGCGCTGAAATAGTCACAAACGTATAAGTACGTGGTATCACGTAACATTCCGCCCGTGCGGACGGTATTTGCTTCGTGATACATTACCCGTGTTAAAATGGACCGTTTACCAATTGCGGAAAAGCTCGATATCGTGTTGATGTATGGCTATTGTGATCAAAATGCCCAACGGGCTTGTGCTATGTGTGCTGCTCGGTATCCTGGACGACATCATCCAAGTGTCCGGACCGTTCGCCGGATAGTTACGTTATTTAAGGAAACAGGAAGTGTTCAGCCACATGTGAAACGTCAACCACGACCTGCAACAAATGATGATGCCCAAGTAGGTGTTTTAGCTGCTGTCGCGGCTAATCCGCACGTCGGTACCAGACAAACTGCACGAGAATCGGGAATCTCAAAAACGTTGGTGTAGAGAATGCTACATCAACATCGATTGCACCCGTACCATGTTTCTGTGCACCAGGAATTGCATGGCGACGACTTTGAACGTTGTGTACAGTTCTGCGACTGGACACAAGAGAAATAACGGGACGATGACAGATATTTTGCACGTGTTCTATTTAGCGACGATGCGTCATTCACCAACAGCGGTAACGGAAACCGGCATAATATGCACTATTGGGCAACGGAAAATCCACGATGGCTGCGACAAGTGGAACATCAGCGACCTTGGCGGGTTAATGTATGACGCGGCATTATGAGAGGAAGGATAATTTGCCCCCATTCTATCGATGGCAATGTATGCTGATTTCCTACGTAATCTTCTACCGATGTTACTACAAGAGGTTTCATTGCATGACAGAATGGCGATGTACTTCCAACATGATGGATGTCCGGCACATACCTCGCGTGCGGTTGAAGTGGTATTGAATAGCATATTTCATGACACGTGGATTGGTCGTCGAAGCACCATACCATGGCCCACACGTTCACCGGATCCGACGTCCCCGGATTTCTTTCCGTGGGGAAAGTTGAAGGATATTTGATATCGTGATCCACCGACAACGCCTGACAACATGCGTCAGCGCATTGTCAATGCATGCGCGAACATTACGGAAGGCGAACTACTCGCTGTTGAGAGGAATGTCGTTACACGTATTGCCAAATGCATTGAGGTTGATGGACATCATTTTGAGCATTTATTGCATTAATGTGGCATTTACAGGTAATCACGCTGTAACAGCATGCGTTCGCAGAAATAATAAGTTCATGATGGTACATGTATCGCATTGGAACAACCGAAATAAAACGTTCAAACGTACCTACGTTCTGTACTTTAATTTAAAAAGCTACCTGTTACCAACTGTTCGTCTAGAATTGTGAGCCATATGTTTGTGACTATTACAGCGCCATCTATCACAAGCGAAAAAAGTGGTCTAACTAAAACATTCATATTTCTTTACGTACTACACGAATATGTAATAAATATGAGGATTCCTATTAAAAAAAAGGCAGCTGATATCCATTTGACCTATGGCAGCGCCATCTAGCGGGCCAGCCATAGCGCCATCTGGTTTCCCCCTGCAAGCTAGACGAATTCCGTTCTTTGTAGTTTTTTCGTTGACACTTATTTCGTGAGATATTTGGCCCGGTCACGATCAATGGACCACCCTGTACATCCACATTTCGAAGAGAACCAGGATGAGTTTTGGTACTCATCTGCCCACCAAATTCCACGGATTAAAACCCAACTGAGAATCTGTGCAACCATCTCCAACGCACTATTTGCGCTATGGGCCGTCAACCGTGAAACGAAGTGTAGATGGCCACGGTACTGGAGAATGCATGCCTCCACGTGCCTGTCAGTAGCATAGGGGAAGAACCTCACTGACTCTTCTTGCACGTCCGCACTGCAAAATGTGGTTATTCATGCTTCTGACAGGTTGTCACATTAATATGACTAGACAGTGTAGATGTAGGAAAAGCAGACGATAAGTTTAGAAAAAGTAGCAGAATCTTAAAGAAATATAAATCATTTAGATGTGGATAATATTGCATATAATGAGAAATTATCTAAAAATTTTATGACAGAATTTCAGGATAAATTAAATTAGGGTGATGTATCACATATACAGAAATTAACTGAAGATTTTATAATTGAATTTAAAGATAAAGTAAACTAGTAAAATATTGTAAGCTGTCAAAAATTATCTGAATCATTCATAGAAAAAATTTAAAAAATCTTATGAAATATTATCTACTACTGAAGGAGATAGTTGTATATGCTTACCTGATCAATATAATCAGTTTTAAAAAGTAAATGTAATCATATTCTTCATAAAGAATGTGTTAATTAATGGTTAGCAAGTTGACATCAGTCTACTTGTCAATTGAATAGAAATTATATTGAAAAATTTGTACCTGATGATAAGACAGTAAAGCATTAATCAATTGCTCTTGTATACAGTTATCCAAAATATTAAAATAATTGTACCAACAAACAATTCTTAATGTTTCTTTTATTCTTTGGTCTAAATTTAATGAATCAGAATTATAATTAAGTCTTAGCAATTCTTCACAGTTTGGATTTCTATATTAGATTCTATACAACTGCCTTTGTAAAAATTTTCGTTGTGCTCTAATGACATAACAGTTATATTCAGAGTTTTCATCAAATAATTTTAAAAGAACAAATGCAGAGCTTAAATTCTGATTGAATGTTTGTTTGGCAACATAAGGTAATAAAGTACATATTTCTTTGTTTCTTTCTTGTATTATTCTCATAGCATTATTAATTTTTCCATTTAAATTATCGATATGTTCACCTTTAACTTTATCTATATTTTTCAAGGGAATTATTTTACCTCAATGTGTCTCTTTAATTATATATTCTCCATGTTTCCATGTTGATGCTAAAACTTCTTAATAAACCTAACCTTGAAAATCTTCTGCAAAAGTCATTTTGGATCTAATAATTAAATAATATGGACCAGGATTATTCATAATGTTTGTTGATTTTTATATATATTTAGGTGGTATTGCTGTAGTGATACTGAGCATATCCTGAAATATTAGCAACTTAATTTGCATAAAATCAAGGGCTATTCTTTCATCAATAACGGTGAACAATGGTTTATTAGTATGTAGGCTGGTTGTTGATGAGATCTATAAGTGATTCCATTTGGTAAAAATTATTTTTATTAACATTTTTCATAATTCAAATAATAAATACTGGGTTAATTGCTAGAACTAGAAACTTTTACTTTTTCCTAATAATTTTTTTCTATATAAATAGAAACCATCCAAGCAACACTGCGTAAATATTGTAAAACTGAGAAGTCAACTGATAATTTTACATCACCAAAAAATACAGAATATGGTTTTAGGACAATGTGTAGACAATGTATAAATAAAAATCATGTAAGAGCTTACAATAGTAAACGAATTCCTTATGTTTGTGGAAAAAATGTTTTTATATATTAAAATGAAAATCACTTACAATAAATTCCAAGTGAAGAACATTTAAAGACACTGTTGGCGATAAAAAATGATTAACAACAGAGTGAGACAGATAACATTCATACAAATGTGTTGATTATCAAGGCATTAAAGAATCAGAACGTTTTTAATCAAATCCATTGTGAAAGGAAAAACAAACAACCAGATGTAAGAAACATACTCGAGAATATATCAAAAATTAAAAAGTTGACTGTGCCTTTTTTAAAATTCCTAATCAATTTTTTAAATTAAATAAGATACTAAAATGGAGAAATTCACAATTGCTCAACTTCGTGATTATTGTAGAAGAAATAATATTACTAATTACAATAGACTGAGTAAAGATGAATTAATTTACCTATTTCTACAAGGAACTCAATAATATGAGAGTAACTCAACTCAAAACTCAAGCAAAAAACTTGGTATTAGAGGCTGCAGTAAATTAAGGACATTAGAACTAATTAATTTAATTGTTTTACAAGATTTTCCATCTCATCAAGAATTATTCTGAAAGACTAAAACAAGACCAAAATGGGTAACTAAACTAAATTATTTTTACAGATTTGATAACAATTTTTTTAAAAATACTCGATCTCCAAAACAAGAAAAAATTGTGAGATTAGGTGAAATTTATGTATTCAGTGGTAAACTATCTGAGCAAACAAAAGCGAAAAACTGTCAAAAAGCCTATTTATTTGAGATTAAATAAGAAAAAGCGAAACTTAACTAAAAATTTTGAGCTTGGTCTGTTGACTATAAAATTGTCTTTAATCATGCTAATATTAGTAAATTCGGTACCCTTAGTGAGGAAACATTATACAATGAAAGCACTTAATTGTATGTTAGAAGTAGCTAAAAAGAGCGCTAATTTTAGAAAAGGAGAGAAGATGAATATAACAACAGCAAATCCAAAACTGTGTCACCCAATTTCTACATGAAATAAAGCAACAAATAATGCTAAAGAATTTGTTCAAGTTTTATGCAATAAAATCAGAGATATTTAATATCTAATAAATTTAGCTGACGAAAAAAAGACTAAAAGATGCATTAGTGATAACCTGTGTTATCCTAGAGTAATAATAGTTGCATTAACATATTATAAAGGTTAAATTTTAGGCAGAGAACTAACAACTGGTGAAATAAAGGAAATTAGAGAAGGAGATAAATACAAATTACAAAAAGAGTTAACCAGGATATTATGTAACCAATTAGGTGAATACAAATGAGAAGGATTTACTCTGGACAATATTAAAAATGATAGGTAGCTACTGTATATTAAAATAAATATTGTATATGCTGAAAATTTCAATTCAGTTATCTATCATCGTCTTCAGAAAACAATAAAAATGTATCTGTACAGAAAAAGTGATCATTCTGATGTAATTAACAGTTTGTCAGCATTCTTAGGATTTTCATATTTCTGTGATTAATGAAACAAAATATATAACAACAAGAACAATAGTAAATGCAAGATAGAAAGAAAAATATGTATACCACGCAATACTACAAAACACATTACTGTGGAAAGTAAGCTATATTAAAAAAAGGTGTAATACATACTGTTATAATGAAGAAAACAAACAATGAGCAATATGTTTGTGCTGTAGCTTCTAAATGTGAAAACTGATAGAATTTGTCTGAGATCCTAGTCTAGAAGCGGAAATTAAAAATCATAAATGTTACATGCAATACAAAATACAAAAAGGTGAAGTATGTGAAACAAAAATTTAGCTTAGAATATACAGTCAAATGTCGTCAAAAATGTAGTGAACATGGTTGTAATGGAGAATTCAAAGATTATTGTGTTTTCCAATGTTTCATATGCAGTACAATAGTTAGAAGTAAAGAGTTTAAACATTGCGAAAATGGATTTCCAAAGAGAATAAAGTCCAAGGACACTTTCAAGTATTTATTGCACAAGAACTAAACATTGTATAGAGGAGCAATACACATAATTTGATTATGAGGCTGAACAAGAAACAGGACTGCATATTCCAAATCTTAGAAGAGTTCACAATTTTAATGGAGATACCGTTTATAGATTTAAGACAAATGATGAATTCTGTACGTTGATGATACCTGAGGAAAACCTTCATACCTCACTATCCTAAAGGATATGACTCACAACTAATTCTGAAGAATTATGTAGAAAATACAATAAAACCATATACTATCTACACAGGAACGAAAGAAATGTTATTGGAGATAAAACAGTTAGGTTTCAAAATTATACTTCGTAGCAATTTTGTAGAAGGGCCACTTAATAGTTTTCCAAAAACATTTGATATGGAAGAGCTAAAGAAAGGATACGTCCCACATTCATTCAATACAAAGGAAAATGAGAATTACGTATGACCAATTACTGATAACAAATATTATTGTCCTGATATTATTAAACTGAAAGCTAGGGAGATATTTCTCAAATGAGATAGTCAAAAAGTCAAAGAAATTTTTTGAACAATACGAGGAATAACAAAAGTAAAATTATCATAAATAATCTATAGCTTGGTTAAGCAGTTTAAACAATAGTAATATCAATATGCTCTTAATGTGGTGAAGTAAATATAGTTGGAGCTTATGTAGATGGCTTTGATAAAGAAATCAATACTGTTTATCAATACTGTCGCTGTTTTTTGCAAGGCTATAAAAATGTTTTAAAACTGAAACGATTAACGACTAAAATCGAGGAACAATGTATGAATTATGTCAAAAGACTACAAAATGCTGGATTTTACTTAGTGAAGATGTGTGAATGTGATTGGATTAACTCAGCAGAGTATAAAATTTAAGAAAGTAAAACAGTTACCTGAAGTTGTGAAACCACTGAATCCAAGAGATGCTTTTTATGGTCGTCGAACAAATACGATAAAACTGAGAGCTAAAGCAAATGTATTAAGACAAAATAAGATTTGATGATGTGTGTAGTCTTTATCGAACTGTGTAATAGTACGATTATTATCTTGAGTGACATGAAACAAAACTGTATAAACTGACTGTTTCTTAAAATGGTATATATTTATGAAATGTAAAGAATTGGCACGTAGAATACAGAGTGTACATAAAGTCCAGGGACACATTCAATTATTTATTGCACAAGAACTAAACATTGTTCAAATGTCACACACACTGGGTTTTGAAGAGAAACCCTGAAAGTTTTTTTTTTTTTTACAAACATTCGACATGCAAACCATGAGTGACCCAGCAGACATCAATACGGTAATCGAATTCTTGCCATATCCGCCTCAGCATGGCATTGTCGACTATGGTAGTTGTTTGCCATATTCTCTCCCGGAGCACTGATACATCACATGGCAAATGCGGTACATACACCAGATCTTTAATGTGTCCCCACAGAAAAAAGTCACACAGAGTGAGATGTGGTGATCGGGGAGGCCATTTCATGAAACAACTGCCCCCTTCTGTACCACGGCCGATCCATCAATGTGGCAGCTCCGCGTTCAGGTACCCACGAACTTCACGATAAAAATGGGGTGGAGCCCTATCCTGCTGAAAGATGAACGGAGAGTCCGATTGCATTTGAGGCATCAGCCATTGCTACAACACGTCCAAGTAGGAATATCCAGTGACAGTGCTCTCGTCGAAGAAGAATGGACCATACAGTTTTCGACCTGATAATGCACAAAAAAATTTACCTTTGGTGAATCACGCTATAATTCAGTGCATTCGTGTGGATGCTTTGTACCCCAGATTCGACAATTATGGTTGAAAATGGCTCTGAGCACTATGGGACTTAACATCTGTGGTCATCAGTCCCCTAGAACGTAGAACTACTTAAACCTAACTAACCTAAGGACATCACACACATCCATGCCCGAGGCAGGATTCGAACCTGCGACCGTAGCGGTCACGCGGTTCCAGACTGAAGCGCCTAGAACCGCACGGCCACACCGGCCGGCTCGACAATTATGCCTGTTCTCTTTCCATTAGTGTGAAAAGTGGCTTTGTCACTAAAAATCAAGCGATCAACAATGCCATCCCCATCCTTATTCAACACGCTTGTCTTTGTCGTCGTCATTGAGCTTCTGCACTAGATCCAATTGCAATGGTTTCATAGACAGCTTCTGTCGCAGGACTTTCCACACTGTCACTGAAGGCATTTCGAGTTCATGGGATGCACGAAGCATTGATTTCTTTCGACTCCCTGTGAATGTCTCTCGGACGCGCTCCACATTCAGTTCACTCATAGTGGGATGTCCGCTTCTCTTTGCCAGGTACAAGCAACCCGTCGTGACGAATTTGTTGTGCCAGTGGTAAATGGTTTTCCTTGTTTGTGGCTTCTTGCCGTACTTGGTTCTAAACATCCGTTGAACAGCTGTAGCACACTTCTTTTTGTCAAACTCCAACACACGCCATCTTTGCGACTAGCGCTGACAATCAGCACATTACCATACTACGCTGTGGCAGTAAACTTGGAAAAAAAAGCTTGCCGGGTTTCTCTTCAAAATGAGATATATATGATATCTGTACAATGTTTGGTTCTTGTGCAATAAATAATTGAAAGTGTTCATGGGCCTTATGTACACCCTGTATTGTATCATCCAGTTTTAGCAGTACAAATCAAAACCGATAAAAATGAAAAAGTGTTGTTTTCTTTGTGTGTCAAATGTGCAGAAGCAAAATAAATAAATGCACTCACACTATAAGGAAAGGAGTTTCATTGGCACTTGATGAAGTAAAAAAAAAAAAGCTGTGGAAAAAGGATGCACAATTTTAGGTGTATATGAAGTATGGGATTAAAGAAATAAAAGCATCAAGTTGTTTAAAAACTATGCAAAAGATTTTATGGTAAAAAAAGTAGCAAACAACCTCTACGATTTTTAAAACAGTGATATATATCAAAACAGTCAAAGAAAAATTGGATACTGACTTAGATCCCAATAAGATACATGAAAATCCAGGAAAACGAGCTGTTGTTAAGATATGTCTGAATTCATTACGTGGACAATTTGGAAAATGGCAAAAAATGATTAAAACTGAGTATGCGACAGATTTACAACAATTTTATGAGGTACTATTGCTTTGGTCGACTTAATAATACAGATATAAAGTTTATTAATGAATGTATGATACAGAGGAAGTACAATTTCAAAGGTTATTGCGTAGAAATTAAAACAGCTACTAATAGTTTTATAGCAGCATTCACCACACCAAATGCAAGACTTAGGTTGTATGGTAGGTTAGATAAACTAGGAAATAATGTTACATATTTTGATACAGACGGTGTGGTATACATCGATGACGTTGAAGTCACTGTAGAGAAAGGTTGTATGTTAAGTGAACGGACAGATGAATTAGGAGATATTAAATGGATTACAAATTGGGCTTTGATGAACCAAAAACTTATTATTATGAGAAAAGGATAAAACAATAGTGATGAAGATAAATGGCTTCACTTTAAACTATAAAAATATTCAAAAGTTGAGTGGTGAATCTATGATAGGATTAACAGAGGATTATGATGGTCACGTCCAGCAGAAAGTGTCATCACTTCTGTCTCTATGCTGCTCATTTTTGGAACACAACCTACGACCAGTTTAGAGATAGAAGTGATGATACTTTCTGCAGGACCTGATCATCATTTTGCAGGACAATGCTCAAGCACGTATAGTGCAAGCTGTTACTGATTTGTTTGACTGATGGGGTTGCTAAGTGCTATACGGCGTACTGAACTCCCCTAACTTAAGCCCTCGTCTGTTCAACTCGGTTTCTAAACTGAAGGAAACATTCCACGGCATTCGCTTCAGAACTGCTACAAATTCGTAGGGCAATAGACTGTGCCGCTCGAACTGTCAACACAACTGGTACTACTAAAAGTATCCTACGAGTTTCACATCGTTGGCAACGGATTACACACGATTTTGGTGATTAATTTCAAGGTCAGTAAAACTTTGAAACACGTGTCTATTTTGTACGAGCTGTAAATAAATAGTTGCCACTATTAAAGTTCCAACCCTAATAATTGACGTAGACCCATTACATTTGTCGATAAAGTAGGGTTCACAGCAGAAGTAAAGGAAAACATCAGCATTCGTAAGCTTATCATACGAAAAAGTATTTCTTTTGTCATTGTCGTATGTCATCGAATCCCTAAGACCACTATCTTGTTAGTATCAGTGTCGATAACAGGCAAAACTCGTGGAGATCCTCGATTCCCGGGAGGATTGAGCTGTCTATGAACACAAATAAATGTGTACTGGGCCCTCAGTGCGCGAGTCACACCTGTACCTGACCACTTGTTTTATCTTTCCTGGTGTTGCAATTTTTGTGGCCAGCTGTGTTATTCATCACGTATACATTTCGCGAAATGACAAAGATGGGACAATCAGAGAAATTAGAGCTCATACGGAGACACAAATAATCGCTCTTTGCACACGCCATTCATGATTATCAGAGGAAAAGTGGGAAATCACAGTGGTACCAGAAATACTCTTCGCCATACAAAGTAAGGTGGTTTCCCAAGGATACGTGCATATGTAGATGACTGAGCTAGGTCCAAAAAATATTTCTTTGTCTTATACCGTTAAGATAGGCTGAAAAAACTGAATTTCATGTGTAATGGTAATCGTTCTTATAACTACGAGACAGCGGGACTAAGCTATCGCTGGCCAGGTTGCAGGATTTGTGTGCCTGCCGCGCGCTCCTTTGCGTCGATGTCAGTACTGCCTACTCGCATGTTAATCTCCTGCTTCTGCGTCAGTGTCCGGCGGAGATACGAGATCCGTCCCCATCTGAATGGGCCAAGTGGTGCCGGTGTTATATGCATATAAGGGGGCCAGGGGGGTGGGCTCAGGCTGGCGGTGCTTCTGCTGGAGGGATGTGATTCGTTGGCGACGGCTGCAGTGGTGTCTGTTGAGAGGTTAAAGCCGGTGGTGTGGGCTCGGGGAATTAATGGGCCGTAACAGTGGTGAGGCGGCATCGACGGCAGCGGCAGTTCTACGGTGCTGTGGCAGAAGATGATGATGGGAGCCCAAGCTGCTTTGGGCTGGTGAACGCCCGGCGAAGGCGTGGACGTATCTCACAGCGCTACTGCTGCGGTTGCGGCACAGACGGAGCCAGTGGTCGACTGTGTGCGATGGTGGCTGCTGTCCTTTGCCTGGCTGGGTAGTTCGCAACTGGTTTCGATTACTGAACACGTTACAATTAATATCTAGGAGCCCTGTGGAGGCGCTGACTGTGTACGACAGACGACCACGAATGTTCGTCTTGCACATTCAAGACCCGGAGAAATGAGATTATACATAGCGTCCTACAAGGAATGGTAGGTATTCGAGGATGAGACAAGACCGTTCAATCGAAGCAACACAGTCTAGAAAACATCGGCTCTAAAATGCATAGCTTATGAGCTATGAGCACTTCTTCAACATCGATACTGTGAAGCCGGCAGGATTGACCGAGCGGTTCTGGCGCTCGAGTCTGGAACCGCGCGACCACTACGGTCGCAGGTTCGAATCCTGCCTCGGGCATGGATGTGTGTGATGTCCTTAGGTTAGTTAGGTTTAAGTAGTTCTACACTACTAGCATTTAAAATTGCTACTCCAAGGAGAAATGCAGATGATAAACGGGTATTCATTGGACAAATATATTATACTACAACTGACATGTGATTACATTTACACGCAGTTTGGGTGCATAGACCCTGAGAAATTAGTACCCTGAACAACCACCTCTGGCCGCAATAACGGCCTTGATACGCTTGGGCATTGAATCAAACAGAGCTTGGATGGCGTGTACAGGTACAGCTGCCCATGCAGCTTCAACACCATGCCACAGTTCATCAAGAGTAGTGACTGGCGTATTGTGACGAGCCAGTTGCTCGGCCACCATTGACCAGACGTTTTCAATTAGTGAGAGATCTGGAGAATGTGCAGTCCAGGGCAGCAGTCGAACTTTTTCTGTATCCAGAAAGGCCCCTACAGGACCTGAAACATGGGGTCGTGCATTATCCTGCTGAAATGTAGGGTTTCGCAGGGATCGAATGAAGTGTAGAGCCACGGGTCGTAACACATCTGAAATGTAGCGCCGACTGTTCAAAGTGCCGTCAATGCGATCAAGAGGTGACCGAGACGTGTAACCAATGGCACCCCATACCATCCAGACCGGTTATACGCCAGTATGGCGATGACGAATACACGCTTCCAATGTGCGTTCGCCCCGATGTCGCCAAACACGAATGCGACCATTATGATGCTGTAAACAGAACCTGGATTCATCCGAAAAAGTGACGTTTTGCCATTCGCTCATGTCCTTGATGCAGCGTCAAGGGTAACCGCAGCCGTGGTCTCCAAGCTGATAGTCCACGCTGCTGCAAACGTCGTCGAGCTGTTCGTGCAGATGGTGGTTGTCTTGCAAACGTCCCCATATGATGACTCAGGGAACGAGACGTGGCTGCACGATCCGTTACAGCCATGCGGATAAGTTGCCTGTCATCTCGACTGCTAGTGATAAGAGGCCGTTGGGATCCAGCACGGCGTTCCGTATTACCCTCCTGAACCCACCGATTCCATATTCTACTAACAATTATTGGATTTCGACCAACGCGAGCACCAATGTCGCGATACGATAAACCGCAATCGCGATAGGCTGCAATCTGACCTTTATTAAAGTCGGGAACATGATGGTACGCATTTCTCCTCCTTACACGAGGCATCACAACAACGTTTCAGCAGGCAACGCCGGTCAGCTGCTGACCGAGCGAGGTGGCGCAGTGGTTAGCACACTGGACTCGCATTCGGGAGGACGACGGTTCAATCCCGAGTCTGGCCATCCTGATTTAGGTTTTCCGTGATTTCCCAAGATCACTTCAGGCAAATGCCGGGATGGTTCCTTCGAAAGGGCACGGCCGATTTCCTTCCCCATCCTTCCCTAATCCGAACTTGTGCTCCGTCTCTAATGACCTCGTTGTCGACGGGACGTTAAACACTAATCTCCTCCTCCTCCTCCTCCTCCTCCTCCTCCTCCTCCTCCTCAGCTGCTGTTTGTGTATGAGAAATCGGTTGGTAACTTTCCTCATGTCAGCACGTTGTAGGTGTCGCCACCGGCGCTTACATTGTGTGAATGCTCTGAAAAGCTAATCATTTGCATATCACAGCATCTTCTTCCTGTCGGTTAAATTTCGCTTCCGTAGCACGTCATCTTCATGGTTTAGCAATTTTAATGGCCAGTAGTGTACGCTCTAGGGGACTGATGACCTAAGAAGTTAAGTCCCATAGTGCTCACAGCCATTTGAACCATTTGATACTGTGAAACAAATCGCTTCTACTGCAAGCGCTTAGCTGTACGTATTTTGAGAGATTGTAGTATGGATCAAAACAAGAGAAAAACGTCCAGTAAACGTGGGCTCCGAAGCGCATACGTTATAAGATGTGAGAACTTGTTCATCTCCCCTACAGTGAAACACATCTCCTTTACTGAACAACACACGGCTCTAAAGGTATGCAAGTGGGAGCCCATGTTTACTAGAAATTTTTGCTTCAAACTATCGTTCCCTTTATATTCCTGTGTACTGACTACTCCTCCTGGTACACTGTGTACTTAAAACAGTGGATCATTTGTATTAACACTAAATAAATGTCGTGTGACTAGGGCCTCTCGTCGGGTAGACTGTTCGCCAGGTGCAAGTCTTTCGATTGGACCCCACTTCGGCAACTTGAGCGTCGATGGGGATCAAATGATGATGATCAGAACAACACAACACCCATTCCCTGAGAGAAAAAAAATCTCCGACCGAGCCGGGAATCGAACCCGGGCCTTTAGAATTGACATTCTGTCGCGCTGACCACTCAGCTACCGGGGGCGAACATTGACATTGAGACTAGCCGGATAATAATCTTCTTTACTTTTTTTTCCCGTTGGCCAGCCTTCAAGCCAGTGCGCGCTCGACTTAACTCACTAGCACCCCAATTATTTTTTGCTTCTCTTCTTACATTTATTACTTTTACCTTGTTTGTTACAGTGAAAAAGAAGGATTTAAAGTGAAAATTAATGCCTTTTGTAGCATTAATATAGTACTCCGAACCTTGTATGTAATTCTAAGCACTACTGAGAGCAAAACATACGTTTATATGAAAAGGTTACATATATTTGTAGTGAAAGAAACTAATTAAAATGAGCAAAAGTTACAAAGCAAACAGAAAATAAGAGATTACTTGCTATAATAAGCAGGAAAAACTCAATACATTGCCCCACATTACATTTCTTGCACTGGATGCATGGTGATGTCTTCTTTCATAAGCACCTAGTTCATTCTATCAAATCAGAGTTCATCTGCTGAAGTACTGCAGGTCGGGGTTCCTCCAGATCCTTCCAGTAACATCGCTTACCTCTTTAAGTACATCTGCACAACTTCTCTTCGAAAATGTATATAAGCGATTGTATTTCCCATTTTTGAGGTAGAATATTATGTACCGTGACACCCAATAACCAACAAAAAAGTCCATTACCATTTCGTGTTACAGATATTTGTGCTGTAATGATCCGCATATAGATCCACTGTTAGTTCCACCAATGTACTTTTTGTGTTCGGTTAGGGTGCAGGGCCGAGGAACTTCAGTGTGTTTTGTTGACTGCTGATAACATATTGTAGCAATAGCTACTGGCTTCACCTCAGTTGTATTTGATGTTGTAGGAACAATGGAGCTGTCATGCCATCTACAATTGAACAGGCGATTGTCTTTTTGTACGGCGGAGTGAACAGTACCTCTTTCATCTTTCCTTATTTCCTTTGGAAGGGAAAATTTTGGAGTACAGAATTTTCTCTCACAGTTCCTGTGCCCTCAAACTCTTGATCTCTAACATAAATTATGACAGCGATTGGCATAATACACCACTACATACATTTTAAGAAATCTAATTTAATGTGGTCTCATTAGTGCTTAGCGTTACTTTTACGTAACACTGAAAAATTAGCTTGTATCCATGTGATAAAAATGTTTTATAAATTAAAAAAGTGGAATGCGATTGTTTATAAAGATATTATTTACAGTTTCTGAACGTCAATTAAACATTATTTTAAGAGTCATACTTATTCAAAATTGATGGTGTGATGACATTCAGGATGTAGGAAAAAAAGCTTAAATTCTAATCCCAGTTGTACCCAGTAGTGGACTGATCCTCAGAACTACTAACACAGGAATGAAAGAACAGATTTTCAACAATCCTTTAGAAGGCATTACAAGATTATACAAGATCATTGTTGTCCAAAAAATCAGTGAAAGTCAACTCCCGTCAGGTGTGTCATATACAAAACTCTGAGTGCTGATGGGTTAACACACTGCATATTATTTCACTTTATACTGTGTATAAATTGCAGCTCGCTGGGATAATTGTGCAGGTGAAAATAGTTGGCTGTATATAAACGTTTCCGGTAAAAGCACATTTGCTCTTTCCGCAGCTGTTGTGCACCGATGTTGCTGGCAACTTGCGTAATGAACTACGAGAAATGAGTATGACGTATCGTGAGTCGCTTCCCGGTAGCCAATCAGAATTCTCGTGCATAATTCCCCATTTAAAAAAACTAAACTCATCCCGAACAGGCCGTGAAGGCCCAACGGTTCCGACCAGCTGCCGTGTCATCCTCAGCCCACAGGTGTCACTGGATGCAGATATTGAGGGGCATGTGGTCAGCACACCGCTCTCCCGGCCGTGTGTAATTTTCCGAAACCGGATCCGCTACTTCTCAGTCAAGTAGTTCCTCAGTTTGCCTCACGAGGACTGAGTGCACCAGGCTAACCAGCAGCGCTTGGCAGACCGAATGGTCACCCATCTAAGTGCTAGCCCAGCCTGAGAGCGCTTAACTTCGGTGATCTGACGGGAACCGGTGTTACCACTGTGGCAAGGCAGTTGGGTTGCATAATTCCCTATGGTTCGTAAATAAAGTTAGCTTGATTGGGCGACTGACATTGGGTATATTATACTACCACCTGGCTAGCTACGACCAACATCAACAAAGTGCCAACATCAGCACATTAAGCAAGAGCCGCGGACACCTTAAGTGTACTTTCTCTATTTTACAATAATTACGGATGTAAATTTAAAAGACAGCTCTGTAATATTTCTGTTTGCACGTCACATTATCCCTAAGCCTTAAGCTGAGAACGTTAAAAAAATCCATCATATATCAAGGCGAAAAACGTAGTACTTATGTTTATGTGGTTTAACAAATAGTGCAGAAGCATACATCACATCATGTACCTTTGTGAACGAATAAAATATTTAGATATTCTCTAGGCATGTCGATTATGAGCTACAGAGGAGTAGCGACAGCTCCGTATGTAGTGGTCTGCGTGAGATATAATACACTGAAGCGCCAAAGAAACTGGTATAGATTTACATATTCAAATACAGAGATACACTCCTGGAAATTGAAATAAGAACACCGTGAATGCATTGTCCCAGGAAGGGGAAACTTTATTGACACATTCCTGGGGTCAGATACATCACATGATCACACTGACAGAACCACAGGCACATAGACACAGGCAACAGAGCATGCACAATGTCGGCACTAGTACAGTGTATATCCACCTTTCGCAGCAATGCAGGCTGCTATTCTCCCATGGAGACGATCGTAAAGATGCTGGATGTAGTCCTGTGGAACGGCTTGCCATGCCATTTCCACCTGGCGCCTCAGTTGGACCAGCGTTCGTGCTGGACGTGCAGACCGCGTGAGACGACGCTTCATCCAGTCCCAAACATGCTCAATGGGGGACAGATCCGGAGATCTTGCTGGCCAGGGTAGTTGACTTACACCTTCTAGAGCACGTTGGGTGGCACGGGATACATGCGGACGTGCATTGTCCTGTTGGAACAGCAAGTTCCCTTGCCGGTCTAGGAATGGTAGAACGATGGGTTCGATGACGGTTTGGATGTACCGTGCACTATTCAGTGTCCCCTCGACGATCACCAGTGGTGTACGGCCAGTGTAGGAGATCGCTCCCCACACCATGATGCCGGGTGTTGGCCCTGTGTGCCTCGGTCGTATGCAGTCCTGATTGTGGCGCTCACCTGCACGGCGCCAAACACGCATACGACCATCATTGGCACCAAGGCAGAAGCGACTCTCATCGCTGAAGACGACACGTCTCCATTCGTCCCTCCATTCACGGCTGTCGCGACACCACTGGAGGCGGGCTGCACGATGTTGGGGCGTGAGCGGAAGACGGCCTAACGGTGTGCGGGACCGTAGCCCAGCTTCATGGAGACGGTTGCGAATGGTCCTCGCCGATACCCCAGGAGCAACAGTGTCCCTAATTTGCTGGGAAGTGGCGGTGCGGTCCCCTACGGCACTGCGTAGGATCCTACGGTCTTGGCGTGCATCCGTGCGCCGCTGCCGTCCGGTCCCAGGTCGACGGGCACGTGCACCTTCCGCCGACCACTGTCGACAACATCGATGTACTGTGGAGACATCACGCCCCACGTGTTGAGCAATTCGGCGGTACGTCCAGCCGGCCTCCCGCATGCCCACTATACGCCCTTGCTCAAATTCCGTCAACTGCACATACGGTTCACGTCCACGTTGTCGCGGCATGCTACCAGTGTTAAAGACTGCGATGGAGCTCCGTATGCCACGGCAAACTGGCTGACACTGACGGCGGCGGTGCACAAATGCTGCGCAGCTAGCGCCATTCGACGGCCAACACCGCGGTTCCTGGTGTGTCCGCTGTGCCGTGCGTGTGATCATTGCTTGTACAGCCCTCTCGCAGTGTCCGGAGCAAGTATGGTGGGTCTGACACACCGGTGTCAATGTGTTCTTTTTTCCATTTCCAGGAGTGTATATAAACAGGCAGAGTACGGCGCTGCGTTCGGCAACGCTTATATAAGGAAACAAGTGTCTGGCGTAGTTGTAAGATCGGTTACCGATGCTACAATGGCAGCTTATCAAGATTTAAGTGAGTCTGAACATGGTGTTGTAGTCGGCTCACGAACGATGGGACACTGTACCTCCGAGGTAGCGATGACGTGGGAATTTTTCGGTACGACCATTTCACGAGTGTACCATGAATACCAGTAATCTGGTAAAATATCAAACCTCCGAAATCGCTGCGGCCGGAAAAAGATCCTGCAAGAACGGGACCAACGACGACTGAAGAGAATCCTTCAACGTGATAGAAGTGCAACCCTTCCGCAAATTGCTACAGATTTCAATGCTGGGCCATCAACAAGTGTCATCGTGCGAACCATTCAACGAACCATCATCAACATGGGATTTGGGAGGCGTGGGCCCACTCGTGTACCCTTGATGACTGCACGACACAAAGCTTTACGCCTCGCCTCGATCCGTCAACACTGACTGGACTGTTTATGACTGCAAACATGCTTCCTGGTCGGAGGAGTCTCGTTTCAGATTGTATCGAGCGGATGGGCGTGTACGGGTATGGAGACAACCTCATGAACCCAAGGAACCCCGCATGTCAGCAGGAAACTATTCTACCTGGTGGAGGGTCTATAATGGTGTAGGGAGTGTTCAGTTGGGATGATATGAGACCCCTGATACGTCTAGATACGACTCTGACTGGTGACACGTACGCAAGTATGCTGCCTGATCACCTGCAACGAATCATGTCCATTGTGCAGGACAACGCAACACCCCACACGACCAGAATTGGTACAGAGTGGCTCCAGGAACACACTTCTGAGTTTAACCACTTCCGCTGGCCACCAGACTGGCCAGAATGAACATTATTGGACATATCAGGAATGCCTTGCAACGCGCTGTTCAGAAGAGATCTCCACCCCCTCGTACTCATAGGGATTTATGGACAGCCCTGCAGGATTCACGGTGTCAGTTCCCTCCAGCAGACATTAGTCGTGTCCATGCAACGTCGTGTTGCGCCAGTTCTGCATGCTTGAGGGGACCCTACACGATATTAGGCAGGTGTACCAGTTTCTTTGGCTCTACAGTGTACGTAACGTATCGCTAACTTTCAGTATTATATGTACACTGTATGATTTTGCGTACGCATGGAACAGTCAACTATACATATTAATTGTGTAAATAAATGTGTGATATTCTTAAAGAGCATAGTATTGGGTAACACTAGAAAAACCTCCTGTAAACATATGTCTGACAAAAAATACTCGTTAGAGATGTGGGCCATTCTATCCTACGTTAGCCATCTGTCACTTGAACAGCAGGAGGCTCTCAATGTGATTACCACCCACTCTTACACATCCTTCTCCATCAGTGACTCTTGCGAACACTGCTGGTTGTTGTCAGATTTGGTCACATATACCGAACACACCCTCCTTTAACCTATACACGCTGTCAAAATGTAGATTGTAGCTCTGACTGTCGACATAGTCTGAAATCTACGGTAATATCCCTTTGACTACCTATGGGTATTGTGCGAAACTACTTTTCAAACCGACACCCTTGCTTACCAGTGGCGTGATGGCGAAACTATGACCTTTAACGGCTGCCTCTAGTACTCGGTGTTGAACAATACACATTCCCCGCCTTTTCTGGCATCGAGATTATCAATGTAGCTCAAATTCCTTGAATTTTCCGCTCATTGTAAATTGTTTCTTCTTTTGTGAATATATAGTTCATTAGTTATCAGTTTTTGTTCGTAGTAAGTGTTTTGTTTCTTTAAAATTAAATTGTATGTGCGGCTTTCGTGATAAATAAGATAATGATGTGTGGGTTAAGTATTTAACCACTGGTAAGTAACGGTCGAGTCATCTCCTCTTTTCAGCAACAGTATCAAGGAATTTGAGTGCTGTGACGTGATCATTGGCGTGCTATATCAGCTGCTGGATGAATTACCCAAGTGATCCTGAATCATAATCCTCGACACTAACACCGAAAAAGAAATTGTGGCACCGCATAATGTGAAAATTTCTTGATGTAGGTGTAGTCAATGAGAGTGAAATTATTTCCGAAGATATAATAAGTTTGTAAGAGTTTAGAGTTTCCGTCATTGCAGGGAATGTGTCACAGTGATGATTCAAAAGCATATGAGACACTGTGCGCTAGGCGTTACAAACCAAACCTTTCAGGAGTTAAACGGGAAAATGAAGCAGCAGATGCATCCATCGTACCAAATAGATGACCCAGAGATGTGGCACGCCTATTGCACTTTTTATGAAGACAAACTGTCTTGTAGAGTTCCACATAAAGTGAACAACGTGTGGTCTGCCAATGAATTCACTGAGAAACCACATGCAATACAATACGGTGAAACATTTCCTTCTGAAAATACTTTTAGTTACGTTCATTTTACATGTTTGTGTTTGTATCCACACTTCTTCACAAAAACGTGAAGCACCCAAAACAGATGATTGGATGTAAAAATAAGTTTGTACACTTATACAACATCGGTGGTTATGTAAATTATTAGAGCGCCAATTGTTTGTGACATCTAGCATGGCCTCCAAATTACACTACTGGCCATTAAAATTACTACATCACGAAGATGATGTGATACAGACGCGAAATTTAGCAAACAGGGAGAAGATGCTGTGTTGTTGTTGTTGCGGTCTTCAGTCCTGAGACTGGTTTGATGCAGCTCTCCATGCTACTCTATCCTGTGCAAGCTGCTTCATCTCCCAGTAACTACTGCAACATAAATCCTTCTGAATCTGCTTAGTGTATTCATCTCTTGGTCTCCCTCAACGATTTTTACCCTCCACGCTGCCCTCCAATACTAAATTGGTGATCCCTTGATGCTTCAGAACATGTTCTACGAACCGATCCCTTCTACTAGTCAAGTTGTGCCACAAATTTCTCTTCTCCCCAATCCTATTTTATACCTCCTCATTAGTTATGTGATCTACCCATCTAATGTTCAGCACTATTCTGTAGCACCACATATCGAAAGCTTCTATTCTCTTCTTGTCCAAACTATTTATCGTCAATGTTTCACTTCCATACATGGCTACACTCCACACAAACACTTTCAGAAACGACTTCCTGACTTTTAAATCTATACTCGATGTCAACAAATTTCTCTTCTTGAGAAACGCTTTCCTTGCCATTGCCAGTCTACATTTTATATCCTCTCTACTTCGACCATCATCAGTTACTTTGCTCCCCAAATAGCAAAACTCCTTTACTACTTTAAGTGTCTCATTTCCTAATCTAATTCCCTCAGCATCACCCGACTTTATTCGACTACATTCCATTATCCTCGTTTTGCTTTTGTTGATGTTCATCTTATATCCTCCTTTCAAGACACTGTCCATTCCGTTCAACTGCTCTTCCAAGTCCTTTGCTGTCTCTGACAGAATTACAATGTCATCGGCGAACCTCAATGTTTTTATTTCTTCTCCATGGATTTTAATACCTACTCCGAATTTTTCTTTTGTTTCCTTCACTGCTTGCTCAATATACAGGTTGAATAACATCGGGGAGAGGCTACAACCCTGTCTCACTCCCTTCCCAACCACTGCTTCCCTTTCATGTCCCTCGACTCTTATAGCTGCCATCTGGTTTCTGTACAAGTTGTAAATAGCCTTTCGCTCCCTGTATTTTACCCCTGCCACCTTCCGAATTTGAAAGAGAGTATTCCAGTCAACATTGTCAAAAGGTTTCTCTAAGTCTACAAATGCTAGGAACGTAGGTTTGCCTTTCCTTAATCTATCTTCTAAGATAAGTCATAGGGTCAATATTGCCTCACGTGTTCCTATATTTCTACGGAATCCAAACAGATCTTCCCCGAGGTCGGCTTTTACTAGTTTTTCCATTCGTCTGTAGAGAACTCGTGTTAGTATTTTGCAGCCGTGACTTATGAAACTGATAGTTCGGTAATTTTCACATCTGTCAACACCTACTTTCTTTGGGATTGGAATTATTATATTGTTCTTGAAGTCAGAGGGTATTTCGCCTGTCTCATATATCTTGCTCACCAGATGGTAGAGTTTTGTCAGGACTGGCTCTCCCAAGGCTGTCAGCAGTTCTAATGGAATGTTGTCTACTCCCGGGGCCTTGTTTCGACTCAGGTCTCTCAGTGCTCTGTCAAACTCTTCACGCAGTATCATATCTCCCATTTCATCTTCATCTAGATCCTCTTCCATTTCCATAATATTGTCCTCAAGTACATCGCCCTTGTATAGGCCCCCTATATATTCCTTTCACCTTCACGCTTTCCCTCCTTTGCTTAGAACTGGTTTTCCATTTGAGCTCTTGATATTCATACATGTGGTTCTCTTTTCTCCAAAGGTCCCTTTAATTTTCCTGTAGGCAGTATCTATCTTACCCCTGGTGAGACAAGCCTCTACATCCTTTTTTTTATATTTTCTCCCTTGATCAATTAAGTTCAATATTTCTTCTGTTACCCAGGGATTTCTACTAGCCCTCATCTTTTTACCTACTTTATCTTTGCTGTGATATGCTATTATCTATGCTATGATATGCAAATTATTAGCTTTTCAGAGCATTCACACAAGGTTGCCGTCGGTGGCGACACCTACAACGTGCTGACATTAGGAACGCTTCCAACCGGTTTCTCATACACAAACAGCAGTTGACCGGCGTTGCCTGGTGAAAGGTTGTTGTGATGCATCGTGTAAGGAGGAGAAATGCCTACCATCACGTTTTCGACTTTGATAAAGGTCGGATTGTAGCCTATCGAGATTGCGGTTTATCGCATCGCGACATTGCTGCTCGCGTTGGTCGAGATCCAATGACTGTTAGTAGAATATGGAATCGGTGCGTTCAGGAGGGTAATACGGAAAGCCGTGCTGGATCCCAACGGCCTCTTATCACTAGCAGTCGAGATGACAGGCATCTTATTCGCATGGCTGTAACGGATCGTGCAGCCTCGTCTCATTCCCTGAGTCAAGAGATGGGGACGTTTACAAGACAACAACCATCTGCACGAACAGTTGGACGGCGTTTGCAGCAGCATGGACTATCAGCTCGGAGACCATGGCTGCGGTTACCCTTCACGCTGCATCACAGACAGGAGCGCCTGCGATGGTGTACTCAACGACGAACCTGGGTGCACGAATGGCGAAACGTCATTTTTGAGGATGAATCCAGGTTATATTTACAGCATCATGATGGTCGCATCCGTGTTTGGCGACATCTCGGTGAAAGCACATTGGAAGTGTGCATTCGTCATCGCCATACTGGCGTATGACCCGGCGTGATGGTATGAGGTGTCATTGGTTACACGTCTCGGTCACCTCTTGTTCGCATTGACCGCACTTTTAACAGTGGATGTTACATTTTAGATTTGTTACGACCCGTGGCTCTACCCTTCATTCGATTCCTGCGAAACCCTACGTTTCAGCAGGATAATGCACGACCACGTGTTGCAGGTCCTGTACGGGCCTTTCTGGATACTAAAAATGTTCGACTGCTGCCCTGGCCAGTACATTCTCCAGATCTCTCACCAACTGAAAACGTCTGGTCAATGGTGGCCGAGCAACTGGCTCGTCACAATGCGCCAGTCACTACTCTTGATGAACTGTGGTATCGTGTTGAAGCTGCATGGGCGGCTGTACCTGTACACGCCATCCAAGCTCTGTTTGACTCAATGCCCAGGCGTGTCAAGGCCATCATTAAGCCAGATCGGTTGTTATGGGTACTGATTTCTCAGGATCTATGCACCCAAACTGCGTGAAAATGTAATCACATGTCAGTTGTAATATAATATATTTGTCTAATGAATACCCGTTTATCATCTGCGTTTCACCTTGGTGTAGCAATTTTAATGGCCAGTAGTGTATGTTACTATCGTTTGTGTTTGGTGTTGTTGTCATGCCTGGTAGGTTATATTAGCAGCGTGAATTGTATTAAATACTGAGTGATAATTGTGTAGAACACGAGATGCTGCATCCTTGTGTCAGACAGAGTTGTCACTAGCTAAAAGTTCGAAAGGAGCCTCTTTGTCCGTTTCCATTTGGCTGGCTTGTCGAATTGTGCAATACACAGTTTTGTGGGACATTCGGATGTGAAAGTGGACCTATGTCGGACGACGGAGAAACGTGATGGCAGGCATATTCGTCGTCAAGATTCCGGCAGACCATGTCTGACCAACACATGGGACGATTGCCATTTTGTACGCGAAGGACGTGGTAACTCGTTTACGTCTGTGCCTGCCAACAGAAAACAGGTTATGGACTTCGTGCACCAATCTCTGTCATCTCGTACCATTGGTCGGAGACCAGCAGGAGACACAATATGAATTCGCGTCGCATGTGTAAGCTGTCGTTAACGTAACAAAAATAGCTGTGTTTGGAGAGGTGCCGAGGGCGTCAAGCACAGGCTTCTGATTAATGGTGTCGCATTGTATCTAGCGATGAATCTCAGTTCTGCATCTGGCCATCGTCGACAAGTATGGCGGCGACCTGAGGAGAGGTGTCATTGTTCCAAAGATTTGGAGAGGCTTTGCGATGTTACTCCTAGCGTCATGGCGTGGGGAGCCATTGGATGTGACATCAGGACACGGCTATTACTGATTACGCAAACTCTGACGGTACAAACGTCTTCGAGGTCATCCTGCGTCCTCGTATGTTACATCTACCGCGACAGTATCTTGCGGTCATTCTCCTTCAGGACAATGCTCTCCCACACATGGCACTTATTTCTATAAACCGTATGCCTGCGTTGAGATACTCCCATAGCCAGCACGTTCCCCAAATCTGTCCCTGATACAACGTGTATGGGCCCACCTTGGACGTCAGTCTCGTCCCACTTACCGTATCCAAGATAGATTAGATTAGATTTATTTTCATTCCAATTGATCCGTAGTGAAGAGGTACCCCAGGATGTAGAACATGTCAGAAAAACAAAAATATATGACAAATATTTACAACTCAAACAAATAAGCTAATGTACCATTCCACAGGTCCCAAGTGGAATGATCGTCATTTTTTAATGAATACTATTTGAAAGAATCATTTTACAAATACTAATGCACTGAATTTAAAATATTTTTTAAAAATTATTTATAAGGTAATAAACGCGTAATACAACTACTATAATACTTATTTACAATGAACACATTACTGCACTGAAATGGTGCAGAAGTTAGATTTTACTTACACACACACACACACACACACACACACACACACACACACACACACACACTTATTTACAATGAACACATTACTGCACTCAAATTGTCCAGAAGTTATATTGTACTTATATATATACACACACAAATCAGTTGGTTCTACTGAGAAATTCAACAATGGAGTAGATGGATTTGGCCACCAATAAATCCTTTAGGCGTGTCTTAAAATGAATTTCATTGGTTGTTAAGCTTTTTATGGCTACTAGGAGGGTTATTGAAAATGTGTGTTCCTGAATAATGCACACCTTTTTTTCACAAGACTAAGTGACTTTAAATCCTTGTGAAGATTATTCTTATTTCTAGTATTGATTCCATGAATTGAGCAGTTGGTTTGAAAAAGTGATATATTTTTAATGACAAATTTCATTAAAGAAAGCAGTAGTTAGTATTCCTAGTTCCCTAAACAGGCTTCTGCAGGATGTTCTTGAGTTCACACCGTATACAACTCCACCACATAACTGCGCCACATAAAACTTCAGCTTGGCTTGATGAATTACCCCAAAAAATAATCCCATATGACATTAAGGAGTGAAAGTAGCGTAGTATGCCAGCTTTTTCATTTTTATATCCTCTATGCCTGACACAATTTGCATTGCAAATAGCGATTTGTTAAGACACTTCAGCAGTTCTGTGGTGTGCTTTTCCCACTTGAATTTATTATCAAGCTGTAACCCCCAAGAATTTAACACTGTCAACTTCTTCTATCTGCTTGTCATCATTTGTTAGGCATATACTCATGAGACACCCCTTACAAGTTCTGAACTGCATTTAGTGTGTTTTTTCAAAGTTTAGTGACAAGGAATTGGCTAGGAACCAGTGAGTAATGTCCACAAATATTTTATTAGCTGATCTTTCTAAGACTACACTTGATTTGCTATTTATTGCAACATTTGTATCATCGGCAAACAAAATGAACTTGGCGTCTGATAATGTTACAGATGAAAGGTCATTGATATACACAAGAAAAAGTAAGGGCCCTAAAATGGAACCTTGTGGGACCCCACATGTAATTGGTTCCCAGTTGTATGATGCCTCATAGCTCAATACATGTCTCTTTCCTAATAACACCCTTTGTCTCCTGCCAGAGATATAAGATTTGAACCATTTTTCAGCATTTCCTGTTACACTATAATATTCTAATTTACTTAAACGGATATTGTGATTTACACAGTCAAATGCCTTTGACAGATCACAAAATATGTCAGTTTCCTGCAGTTTTTTATCTAATGGATGAAGCACATTTTCACTGTAAGTGTAGATAGCCTTCTCAATATCAGAATCCTATAGAAATCCGACTGTGATTTTGACAGTATGTTATTTGAGATAAGATGGTTACAAAGCCGATTGTACATTACTTTTTCTAAAATTTTTAAGAATGCTGGCAAAAGTGAAATTAGATAGAAATTTTATGATATTTCTTTACCTCCCTTCTTAAACAGTGGCTTAAATTCAGCATATTTTAACCATTCAGGAAATATTCCACTGATAAACGACTGGTTACACAGATAACTTAATATATTACTTAACTCAGAATCACGTTCTTTAATTAGCGTTGTTGATATTTCATCATACCCACTAGATGTTTTTAATTTTAAAGATTTTATGATGGACATTATTTCTGCTGGGGTAGTGAGGGTCAAATTTATATTATGGAAGTTACTTGAAATGTCTCGTCTGAGGTATTCCACAGCAGCATCTACAGAACCTGACAACTCCATCTTTTCAGTAACAGTTATGAAATGTTTGTTAAAAAGTTCTGCAACACTATACACATCTATCACCAATGTATCACTTACTCTTAATGCTATTTGTCCCTCTTCATGTCTGGTTCTACCAGTCTCCTCCTTCACTATATCCCATATTGTCTTTATTTTGTTATCTGAAACGACTGTCTTTTCATTGTAATATATTTGCTTTGATGTCTGTATTACAGTCTTTAATATTTTGCAGTATTTCCTGTAATGTGCTATAGCATCAACATCAGAACTGTTTCGGATTGACACATACAATTTTCTTTTTGATTTACAAGATACCCCTATTCCTTGAGTAATCCATGGCTTCTTTGTAGACTTTGCTCTAACCTTGCTAAGTTTTTGGGGAAAACAGTGTTCGAATAAGGTAAGCACTTTATTAGCAAATGTGTTATATTTTTCATTCATGCCATGAGCATTGTAAACATCAGTCTACTGAATGTCTCTAAGGAGTGTCCTAAAATAATCAATTTTTGGTTCATTGATTACCCTCTTGTGATCAGATGTAACAGATTTTGTATCCTGTTCAGTGTTAACATTTAACAGAAGGAACTGCATGTCATGATTTGAGAGGCCATTGACTATTGGTTTTGTAATATAATTTTGTTCATTGGACTTTTCTATAAATATATTATCAATGGCTGCTTGTGAGCCATTGGCTACCCTAGTGGGTAACTTTACAGTGGGAATTAAGTTGAATGATAGTGTTACTAACTCAAATGAGTTCTTATTGGGAGAGTCTTTAAGGAAATCTACATTTAAATCGCCATCAACCACTATTTCTTTGTTTTTGGTTGTTAAATGGGCCAGTACAGCTTCAAGGTGGTTTACAAACAGATTAAAGTTACTTGCAGGTGCTCGATATACACTTAATACTATGAAGGATTTTTTGTGAAATTCTACTTCTGTTGCACATGCTTCCATATGCTGTTCTAGGCAAAATTTATGAATATCTATGTTCCTAAATTTATGACAGTTCCTGATGAATGTGGCAACTCCTCCTTTCTCCATTTCTGATCTACAAGAGTGAGATGTTAACCTAAACCCTGTAACACTTAAAAGTTCTATACCAGTGGTCACATGATGTGCAGAGAGGCAGATTATGTCAGCCGAGTTTGAAGACTCTAATTCATCTATGCAGATAATTAATTCATTAATTTTATTTCTCAGTCCTCGAATATTTTGATGCAATAAAGATAGCAGACATTTCACATTGACTGAGTTAAAATTGGGTAGAGTTAAAATATCTGCTGACTGTTGAAAATTCTTAACCAATGGCTGTTTATGCTGATGTAATAAGCTATAATTATGTTTTTTGGTTTCTTTCTCAAACTGAAAGTTTGTCTCAGTCCTAACCTCTCTTAAAATTTGGTTTCTTTCTATCCTCACTACCCTAAAAAAGGGTCTTTTCTGAACCCTATAACCACTGGTATTTTATCACTCATGACAGTGCCTCCCCCCTTTAACTTTCCTGCTATTTTCCCAGCCAGTTTACCCTTCCCTTTCCTGTTGAGGTGAAGGCCATGCCTAGTATAATCCCACCTATTGAGAGAATCAACAGGAACCACACCAATGTGTGATTCTGCACCCAGCATAAGCAACCGTTCCAACTCTAAATTAACTCTCTTGACAGAAAAGTTCAAATGAGATCTGTCATGGCGCCCAAGAACAGGTACAAACTCAACACTAGTATGATTCGAAGCTGATGCAATCTTTGCCATGTCACACTCTGTACTGTACCCAGGATCTCTGTCAATACTATTACCTGCCCCACCCACTATAACCACGGTGTCTTTCTTAGTGAAATCTTTGCAAAGTGATCCTAAATCCTCTGTGACCTGCTCCAGACCAGCACTAGGTTTAAAAAAATTGGTGACCTGGTATTCTGATCCTAGTTCATCCTGCAAAAGTTGGCCAACACCTTTTCCATGGGAACTACCTAACAACAACACTTTCTTTCTCATTACTGATGTCCCGACTTTCTTACTTTTCAATTTGCTGCTGAAAGTTTGTTGTGCCCTGTCTACACCTGCAACTGCTTGAGGCTCACCAGTTTCTAACTGAAGCAACAGGTCAAATCTATTTTCCACATTCACGACGAAGCTGTCAGACAAAGTTCTAGGCCTGTTCCTCCTGTTGCCTGTTGCCACTTCCCAGCTCTCTTTACCCTTCTCCCTCCTTCACCTGTCGAGATCTCCCCTGGCCTTGACTAACTCAGCCTGAAGGGCGGCAATTTTCCCCTCCTGTTCCAGTATCTTCCTATCTCTACTACAAATCCTACAAAACCACTGCTGAGTCTCATTTACTTCCCCTACTCCCATGCCACTACAGTCACCCACATGGAAAAAAACTACAGCACCCATCACACCACAGCTCCGACCAAACAATTCTACGGCAAGTCAAGCACTTTTCACTCATGATAAACGTGATGGTTTATTAAGAATAAGTCAGTTAAATTACAGATAAACACGAAAATATGGTTCCACAAACTTGGTCTATACGCAAATGTGTGTAAACAAAACAACAAGGCAAAGTTTCTGAAACAACAACTTAAACTTTACGCTACTTTCCGGAAATACTAGTCAAATAATGAAGAGGTAAGCTACAGTTAAATTGCTGGACATCAAGGGTTAGTTACAACCGTTGTGGTACAGCCTGCATCAAGAGAGGATACTGTTGCATAGGCCGGTAGTGGGACTGAGACCTGGTTCAATGTAGCGCAGAATCACAACTTAACATTAGTTCTTAAAAATATTAAAATTTCAGAGAGTAACAATTCATATACCCACTACGCTTTCACACATGTGGCAATTAATTCCTTCTACCCACATACATAAGTTAAGTATTATTTTGTTAACACAATCCCAGCTCGAAGGTAAAACTTAACTGTCATGATAATGAACCACTTAAAATAAAACTTTATAAAATAACCAGCATGAGCACACCAACATAACTTTCAAAATCTCGAGAAGGCAACATATAACACAAATACATACATCAAAAAAAGTTTTGCATCACCCCAGTTCTCAGAACTCCTGAAGATAGATGTTGACTGTGAATACTGTATCACAGACACAGCCTCTCTGACTGTTCAGAGACGTCACTAACCCCCTCTCCCCCCCTACCCCCCCCCCCCCCCCGAAAGATGTAAACAACCATGCATGAGCAGCGCCTATTAGACGGATTTCCAGTCATTCCACCACGAAGGAGGTACACGGCTCGTGTTGTCTGTAGTTCAACCATCCATAGACGGTCAGTACCGCGGTTCGATCGCGTCCGCATTGTTACTTTGTGCCAGGAAGGACTCTCAATAAGGAAAGTATCCAGGCGCCTCGGAGTGAACCAAAGCAATGGTGTTCGGACATGGAGGAGATACAGCCAGACAGGGACTGTCGATGACATGCGTCCCTCGGGCCACCCAAGGGCTACTACTGCAGTGGCTGACCACTACCTACGGAGGAACCCGAACAGCAACGCCACCATGTTGAATGATGATTTCGTGCTGCCACAGGACGCCGTGTTACGACTAAAACTGTGCGCAATAGTCTGCACGATGCGCAACTTGACTCCCGTCGTCCATGGCGAGGTCCATCTTTGCAACCACGACACGATCCAGCGCGGTACAGATGGGCACAACAACATGCCGAAATGGACCACTCAGGATTGGCATCACGCTCTCTTCACCGATAAATGACGCATATGCCTTCAAACAGACAGCCGGCCGAAGTGGCCGTGCGGTTCTGGCGCTGCAGCCTGGAACCGCGAGACCGCTACGGTCGCAGGTTCGAATCCTGCCTCGGGCATGGATGTGTGTGATGTCCGTAGGTTAGTTAGTTTTAACTAGTTCTAAGTTCTAGGGGACTAATGACCTCAGAAGTTGAGTCCCATATAGCCGGCCGAAGTGGCCGTGCAGTTAAAGGCGCTGCAGTCTGGAACCGCAAGACCGCTACGGTCGCAGGTTCGAATCCTGCCTCGGGCATGGATGTTTGTGATGTCCTTAGGTTAGGTTTAACTAGTTCTAAGTTCTAGGGGACTAATGACCTCAGCAGTTGAGTCCCATAGTGCTCAGAGCCATTTGAACCATTTTTTTGAGTCCCATAGTGCTCAGAGCCATTTGAACCATTTTGAGCCTTCAAACAGACAATCGTCGGAGACGTGTTTGGAGGCATCCCGGTCAGGCTGAACGCCTTAGACACACTGTCCAGCGAGTGCAGCAAGGTGGAGATTCCCTGCTGTTTTGAGGTGGCATTATGTGGGGCCGTCGTACGCCGCTGGTGGTCATGGAAGGCGCCGTAATGGCTGTACGATACGTGAACGCCATCCTCCGACCGATAGTGCAACCATATCGGCAGCATATTTGTGAGGCATTCGTCTTCATGGACGACAATTCGCACCCCCCATCGTGCACATCTTGTGAATGACTTCCTTCTGGATAACATCACTCGACTAGAATGACCAGCATGTTCTCCAGATATGAACGCGATCGAACATGCCTGGCATAGATTGAAAAAGGCTGTTCATGGACGACGTGACCACTAACCACTCTGAAGAATCTACGCCGGATCGCCGTTGATGAGTGGGACAATCGGGACCAACCGTGGCTAGATGAACTTTTGAATAGAATGCCACGACGAAAACAGGAATGCATCAATGCAAGAAGATGTGCTACTGGGTATTAGAGGTACAGGTGTGTACAGCAATCTGAACCACCACCTATGAAGGTCGAGCTGTATGGTGGTACAACATGAAATGTGTGGTTTTCATAAGCAATAAAAAGGGCGGAAATGATGTTAATGTTGATCTCTATTCCAATTTTCTGTACAGGTTCCGGAATTCGGCACCGAGCTGGTGCAATTTTTTTATGTTTGTAATTAACTAGCTGAGTACCTAGCATTTCCCAGATACGTATTTATTCCAGTCCTACTAGTCCAACACCATGTTCCTCCTCTCTCCATCCGTCTCCTCTGCCCCCCCCCCCCCCCTATATATATCTCCTTCTCCCCATCCACTTCATCCAGCCCCAAACCGCTGTCCATCTCTTCCTGCCCTTCTCTCTGTCTATCTCCATCTGCTACTCTCCCCTTTCGCTGTCCATCTGCTCCTCCCCATCCTCTGTGTCCATCTTTTCCGCCCTCTCGGTCCATCTCTTTCTTCCCCATGTCTCCTCCACGTTCTCCTGAACCTCTCTATCACTTCCTCTCCCTCTCTCTCCTCCTCAGCCTCTCTATTTCTTCCTCCCCCTAGTTCTGTTCATCTTCTCCCCTTCCTTCTCTCTGTCCATCTCCTCCTCCCTCCTTCTCTGTCCCCCCTCCACATCCCTTTCCCTGTGTATTCCCCGTCCCCTCGCTGTCCATCTCCTTCTCCCCACATCTGTGTACATCTCCTTCACCTCTCTGTCTGCCCATGTCTTCCTTCCTGTTATCTCTCCACGTTATCACCCTCATTCCAATCGGAGGTTGCTAGTTGTTACCCCCACAGTATATTTTTGTAAATATTAAGTAATATGTATACCAAGTTTTGGTGAAATTGATCCAGAGGTTTAGGAGGAGTTTTCAACTATCGTCTTTGGTCGCATACCCACAAGTTCACATATATTTAACATACTTTGAACATATTTGTACACATATGAATACCCCATGGCACGGAAAAACGAGGTAATTCCATTCCATTAAAAATTAGTTTATGGAAAATTGTTATGGTCAGCCATTGGTAGCACAAAGCAGTTGAAGTGACTTTCAAATAATCTAGCAAGGCACCGAGGTACAAAGTATTTTACTTTCATTGGTAACGGAAAGAACGTTCTAAACCGATCTTCTCAGGCAAGGAAAGGGGCAAGCCCAAAGTTTGCTTCAAATGTTAGGTCAGCTGGGTTGCGACTGTAGACATGGTCGGTTGAATTTCGTACTCTGTGTTTTTGTTTTTTCTACTTTTTTTTTACAGCGGTAGTGTTAAGTTTGAAGTGTGATAGTAGTGTGGTCTTCTTAGGATCTTTAAAATGTATTGATCATCAAAACATGAAGGTGAGATACCATCTGTTAATTAATCAGCTAAAACGAGAAAAAATTATGGCAGAATGAGTAATGTTCGTAGGGCAATGTCTCATGAGTTAGGCCGTGGCGGCAAATGCTCGTTGTTTGCGCATTTCAAACAAATCTGTCCCACGAAAGAGGACAGTTTATCAGCGTATTAGGTGACTGTAATGACAAATCTTCCTCTTTAACCAGTTTAATTTCGGTGATATTAATTGCTCAGAGAAGGTCTAGGTATGACGATTCCAATGCTAGAAATCACGCTTCACGATGCATTGTAGGAATCAAAAGAATTGATACCATGGATGAAATTTCTGGAATTATCGTTTTGTTGTGTCAAAATCCATCAAATGTCCAACAGTGATGCAATATTTTATACTTACACCGAAATTTTGGGGAATAAAGGAGCGACGGATATTATTATTTTTTCTATTATTATGTGAGTGAAATCCTTGATCCAAAAGCAACATTCTTGCAGTATTCTTTGATTCGTGTTCAGGACAGAATGAGAGACCATCAGTACCTCAATCGTACCGATAAGAGATCAGACAGTGTCACAATAGTATTTCCAGTAAGAGAACAGTCTAAAATGGAATGCGATAAAAACTTTGGTTTGATAAAATAGAAAGTTTTGCAGAGGTACCGCAAGAGTGAATCCAATGTCTTACAAAGTAATTCCCATTCAACAAGAAAGTGTACGAGATTGATCGACTAACTTAAAAGTATGTTACAGACCACAGTTTTCTTTCAAGACACGACCGCTTGATGAAGCCCTGATTGTGAAGGAAGATACGCTGTTCATATATAGGCTTACTTACAATGGAGCCTAAACACTAGTACATTTGAAACATCGTATTGGTGTACAAGTAGCCGTCGAGCCTGAGTATCAACTGCAGAGACCTGACAAATTCTTACGAACCAAAATGCAAGACCAACAAATATAATCTAACAATGCTATGTAACACAAAGAAGAAACTAAAGCTTACCAAAAAGTGATGGACTTAAGATTTCTTTTTCGTAGTAAAGATATACGTGTTTTCATGTGCTATCCTCTTTATCATACTGTTTTAATTGCCATTTTTTTCTAACATACATCCTCTACAACCGAAGTCTCCTCTCCTGAGAAATGTACTCAATGTGACTCACATATTTTTTTTCCGTTTGCTCTTCGCATTTAATCTGTATCTCTAGCAATTTCACTCCACAGTTTCGTTTTCATGCAACTCACTGTTTATGGTGGCATATCAACTGAGCTATGTGTCGTACAGTGATATAATTTTGCACTTTCGTTCATTGGTTTATGTGAATACTGTCGGATAATGTGTCGCCATTACAATTAGAAGTAAAGAAATAATAAGTTAAAACGTCATGTTTGATGCGGCAGTTCTCTTCCATGAACAGCTAAAATGTAGGAAGCGATAAATTTCTTATCTTTCATCATTTTTGGTGGAGGTCAGCGAGAAAAAGTTTCTCTAACGATTGGAATTATGTGTAAAGTTTGTTTCAAGTCACTATGTACTTTCATTCTTAAATACTGCGTGAATAAAGTCTGGATATTCGTGCGTCGTGGGCTGCACTCCTTTTTCACTTCCACCCCGAACATATCGCTAAGTAGGTGGTTCTTATTCTCGCAGCCATTCTTGTCAGACAATAACTGATATGTGTAGCAAGTCTGACTGAAATCGGTCCAGTGGTTTAGGAGGCGATGTGGAACATACATACGTAAGGTATTTACGTACATCCATTTTGATCATATCTGTGGACTAATAATAGCAAAATACTTACTTAAAGTATTTGCTTATAAGAGTTATATATACACTTACTGTCCATCCTTGTGATCCATAATTTCATGTAAATTTAATACAGCAGGTTAACCCTCTCAGGAACAAGGAGCGGGGGGTACTTTATGCCAACCTTTTGAAAATATTGTAATCTAGTCATTTACTTAATACTTTAAAACTTTGAAAAAAAAGTGCTGTTTTTAATGACTTCTTCTACCAGATTACATAATATATGTTTTAAATTTCTGAGTTCAGCTCAACCCAAAAATTTAAGTATCAGTAGTAGATCTCAGTTTCCCCAATGATTGTCGTATTCAATATTTCCAGATTCAGGGCCCTACTTAACGTTAATATCTCTTTAACATGTACGTTGAGAGTAAAAGTCAACAACAATGAATTCAGTTTTTCTTGTCATAATATATGTAGCATACGTTATTGAAGGCGCACTGGTATTGATAAGTGTGTGGGAAAAGAGATTTTCAGCTTCTTGACCCTACGTACACATCAGTATCTCTTTAAAAGTATGTTGTTAATATAATTCAACAGCAGTTAACGAATTCTTTTAATTTTTTATGGGAACATAAAGTTCCCCCTCTCCCCTTCCTCATGCGCGTTATGGAAAATGCCTTGGAATTGTTAGTGTTAACTATTGGTCATGTACTAGTCTTTTTAAATGGGTTCTGCACCACTCACGCACAACATCCACATTGGTAACAAGCACCCATCAACAACAGATGTCAGAGCGTAAGTGGCTGTGTCTGAAGTGACTGTAAGCAATCTGGAGTGACACCACCTTCGGGTTCTGATCCAACCTACTTGTACAAGCAAACACCTTGTGTCTACCCATGAACCCAGGACCATTCTCCTGGCAGTTCCAAGGCCGAAAACTGTAAAGACTCCAGAAACACAATCTTCAATTAAAAAGCTATTGATAGGGAACAGTCAGAAGATACCACTTGCATTTCTGATGTCGTTGCGTGGAATGCAGGCTGCGGAAAAGAATTAAAGCGTCATTAAAAAAACGTCATTTATGTCCATTGCAACACAGAAGTGTTTAAGTTGGCTCAAAGTGGCCTACAACTTCCCTCTGAAACGATGCAAAAGCTTGGCACTCTGTGTCGTCACCCTTTAGATCGGTAACACTTCAAACAGCACAGTGGCGTCTCATGTAAAAAAAAAAAAAAAAAAAAGGCCAGAGCTCAGAAGCTTATTTGAGGTGTAAGGTGGGATATCGTGGTCACATTGGCAAAAAATTTAATCGACGTTTCTGGTCAAAGCCACCGTTGACGAGCCACACCATGAAAATGTCGTGACACTTCCCCTTAACTACATCACACCCTTGCTCTTGACAACTCTTCGATGGGAGTGAGAACCGCGACGCTCAGAGTTGAAATGACGCGGTTTTCTTATGGGTGAACAAGGAGTATATCACCTACAACACGCTGGGAATCGACACGAAAAGGCTCAGGATGTGATATAAAGGACGTACCCATGGTCTAGGGATCAGTCTGCTTTCGGCTGCGGTGGGGCGATGACGTCCGCTGCGCCCCGCCGTGCGCGACCGTGAGCGCTTGCATGTGTTTACTTTCGCGCGGCGCGAGTTGTATTTGTTCCACGTTCAGTGCGGCTATGGCACACACATGGCGCCACGATACGATCAAAATTACTTTTCAACCAGATCATGCGCGTCCTCGAGCCTATGAAATAGAACAGTTCATACTCGAAGATCTACGTTTAGATCCGGCGACTGTCGTCGGAATACATTTTTCTATAACGGTGAGCGAGGTTTATGTGAAAATGATCAGTGCAGAGGTCTGCGCGACAGTGGTGTCTAAATACTCGAACTCACTCAGATTCAAACATTCTGACGGGCATATCGGTGCCGTGACGGTGGATCATGCAGGCATGGGCCTAAGGACTGTAAGGGTTTTTGAGCTCCCCTTCGAGGTCCCAGAGGAAGTTGTCAAGGACGCCTCCCGACCATATGGCAATGTTATCAGCCACGTTGCAGAAAAGTGGCAAACTTTCTCGACGTACAAGGTCTACAATGGTGTGCGCCAAATTAAACTTGAGCTCAAGAAACATGTGCCGTCCTATTTGAACATCGGTGGCTGTCGTGCAATCATCATATACGACGGTCAACCGCGTACATGTTCCGGATGTGGGCAGGAAGGCCATGTTCGATCGAGCTGCTTACAATGTAGAATTACGCAGATACCGGTGGGAGACTCCGCTTCCCCGACGGGGACGACAATCCTGCCCCTCACGTACGCTCAGACGACGATGCGCACCATAGATGAGGACGAAGCGGGCGATCAGACACTTCCATCGACGTCAGAAGTACCAAGGGAGGAAGAGGAAGGACCTCCTATACCAACCCATATGTCGCCCCCTCCACAGCAACAACAGCAGCAACAGTCCCACGGAATCCAGACGCAACATCACATTCAGAACGCGATGGACGTGGACGCGAACATTGTCCCGACCGCGGCTTTCCTAGCGGAAGGTGATACGACGCTGGACTGCCTCCCACATTCGGATACGGATGTCCACGTTCGAAAGCAACGTTCGCGTCGACGACGCAAGCGACGTCGGCGGACCCCTTCTGACGATTGCCTCCTCCACACGGCCGGTCAAGAAGGTGACATCTCATCAGACGGCATGGATAATGCGGCTGCTGAGGATCTAAGTGGTGTAGACGGTTCACTTGCCCATACTACGAGTGCCCAGTTACCACTTGCACCACAGATGCAGCAGGTCGCGTCGGTGGGTGGCGCTCCGTCTACCTCTACCAAAGACGACGTGCGTGAGAAAGATTTGGGTGCCGATCAGCTACACAGCATCGTGTTGCACCCACTGTGGTCGGACGATGCTGAGGAACTTCCTAGAGAGGGAACGGGTGACAGAGGAGGGCGTGGCATTGGGGATGCCCCTCCTAGCGTCAAAGACTCATAATTTGTAACGGGTTTGGTGGGTCCGGCATCTCTTGCGGTTATTTTTGATTGCCATGGCGTCTACCCAAGGTGAAGAGACTAGGCAGCACACCTTTCGCCTTGCCACCATCAATATCAATGCGATAAGGGCACCACACAAACTGACAATGCTACAACGCATGCTCGATGCGGCGGACATCGACGTGGCCCTCTTACAAGATGTATGTGTCGCTAGTTTCCCTGACTTTTACGGATATACCGCCCACATCTCCCACGCCTCTTCTACCGATTGTGGCGTGGCTATCCTGCTACGGGACGGCTTGGCGGCTACGGACGTACTGTACTTACCGAGTGCAAGAGCCATGGCAGTAACTGTCAACGGTGTCCGACTCATCAATGTATATGCCCCTTCAGGATCAGGGAGGCGGAGAGATCGGGCCCGCTTTTTTTCGGAAGATATTACGCGTCTATTTATGGGCCTCATAGACGATATGGTGATCGGAGGAGATTTTAACTGTACATTATCTCCGTCTGATCAACAGCCACATCACGTCTCGTGTGCGGAATTGGAAATGCTAGTGCGTGAGCTCCACCTGATCGACACGTGGCGCCACATCCATGGCCCAGCTCCTGGTTACACCCATTATACAGGTCATTCATCAAGTCGGTTGGAAAGGATTTACGTCACAATCACCCTTTCGACGGCGACGATAGGAGCAGAGCTCTGGCCCACTGCATTCACCGACCACACAGCCTATATTTGCACCATTGCCCTCCAACCTGCACGTGTGTGGCGCAGTAGGCCCCCCTGGAAACTGAACGTCGCCCATCTGGACGAGCCGGCATGTAAAGGTGCTATCGAAGAGTCGTGGAACGCGTCCTTACAGCGTCGTGGTCGTTACCGATCGACCCTCAGTTGGTGGACTGAATGTGCCAAGCCTGCTCTTAGGCGCACCTTCATGGCTTACGGCCTGGAAGCGGCGGCATGGAGGAGGAGCACGGAAAACTTTTATTACACCGTCCTACGGGAAGTCTTGCTATGGAGCCCTCACCTGACAGGCAGATCATAGTCGATCGCGCGAAAGCGCAGCTCGTCTCCTTAGCACGCCATCATTTACAAGGCGCTGTTATACGGTCGCGTGCTCCAGACATGATACAATCAGAAAGGCCATCTATGCACCACGTGCTCCTAGAACGCAGGAGTCGCCGTAGGGCACTGGTAACCGACATGACAACGGACGACGGACGACACGTGGCAGTACAAGCAGATATAGCAGAAGCCTTCTATGGGCATTACGGTCAACTTTATTCAGCAGTGCTCCCTGATATGGCGACGGTAGACACCGTTTCAGCACATGTCCACGGTACAGTTCCACCAGACATGGTACCGACTTTACTGGGAGAAGTGACAGAAGAGGAAGTGCTCGACGCCATTGGTAAAGGTGCTCCCCATAAATCACCAGGAATCGATGGATTACCATTAGAGTTCTATCGAGCCTTTAAACAACTGTTGGTACCGTGTCGGGTTGAAATTTGTCAGGAATTGATGTCCCCGGGTATACCGTTGCCTGCACCGTTCTTGGAAGGACTGATTGTCCCCATCCATAAGCCGAAGGGACGGAATCATGTCCGCGTTTATCGCCCCTTAACGTTACTGAACAGCGACTTCAAGATCTTCTCGAGGCTGCTATCAGAACGTCTTCGCGCCACACTATTGCACGTCCTGTCCAGCGATCAGATGTCCTTGGGGGGACCCAACAACATCAGAACTGCGTTATGTCGTTACAGAGATCTCATCTCCCTTGCACGGGTGAGACGCTTGCCGGCAGCCCTGGCGTCTATTGACTTTAGCCAGGCTTTTGACCGTGTGGGCCACACTTCCCTCACGGCCGTTCTACGGCGCATGGAATACCCCGACCCCTTTATCACAGTGTTGACACGCCTTCTGCATGGGGCTACTTCTCGAGTTCTTGTTAATGGAAGACTGACGGCACCCATGCCGATCCGCCGATCAGTACGACAGGGATGTCCATTATCAACATTGTTATTTGCATTGGCCTTAGAACCCTTGTTATGTGGTCTCCGAGACAGGCTCACTGGGATACAGTTCGGCGGCTCCATCTATCGCTGCACCGCATATGCGGATGTTTTGATGATCGTCATACGTGGAGCTGACGATATGGCCGCGGCTTTGGACTGGATTGCAACCTACGGTACAGCTTCTGGTAGCCAAATCAACGTTGACAAGTCTTTCGCCTTGAGCATCGGGATTGGGCTACCGCAGGAACACATTGCCCCCTTACGCTTCAGTGATACTGTCGGCTGCTTGGGCTTAGATTTCATGAACGACATGCGACGCGCGACGACGCTCAATTATCGACGCCTTCTTAACAAAATTAGGGCCTGAATTGCAAATCTGCGCTTGCGATCCCTCAACGTCGTTCAGCGGGCGTATTATGCCAATGTATACCTTGCGTCCCGCATACCGCATGTCGCCCAAACGCTACCCATTCCGAAACCCTTGGCTCGTAGCATTATGGCAGCCCTGGGGTACTTCGTCACCGCTGGTATGTTACTGAAGATCAGATACGTATCTCTTACCCTCCCCAAGGAAAAAGGTGGTCCCGGCCTAGTTAACGTCCATGATAGGGCCATTGCCCTCTATGTTAGCTCACATTTATGTCTGCTGCGCCGTTGTCCTACGAGCCTCACGAGTCTGCTTCTGACGGCACTACGACCTGCTTCACTAAGAGCGCCGGTGCCACTACAGGACATCCCAGCGCCCCTCTTTTATATAGGACGTTTCTATTTAGAACAAAGTTATTGCAGTGTAGCGCTCACGACACCACAAATGGCCACAACTCGACGCCTATATCATGACATGCTGCAACGACGCCCCCTAAATGTGGTCGAACTAAAATATCCTGACGTACGGTGGCGCGTGGTGTGGAAGACTGTACACGATGCCATGCTTGATTCCGATGTTGTTTCCCAATGGTACGTAGTCGTTAGTGGGAAGCTGGTGACGCAAGAACGTCTCTACAATATCCACATGGCAGAATCTCCCAATTGTGTGGGTTGTAATACAGTAGATTCTGACGAGCACCGCCTCAGCTGTGGAGAGGCGGAACCGGTTTGGCACCTAGTGCGGCAGATGCTGGCTTATCTCTTGCGAGTTAGGCCGGAGCATATTTCTGCACGCACGTTATTGTTTCCGGATGAGACATTTTACCCCAAGACTCGAACCAACTCCGTCACCTGGATACGTGGACATACGGTCCATTACCTCTGTCGTGACGGACACAAGAATTTCCTTGACTTCTGGCTCTATTTGCAAGAAAGACATCATGCTATTTCCGGGCGTACCAGATATCGACAGTGCTTCGCAAACTACCTATGGAGTGCTTTTCACAGCCCGCCGTGCAGCTGGAATGTTCCAGGCAGTGGCAGATGAGGTCAGAACGAACTGCAAACGAGCATATATTGAACAATCTTTATCAGTGGGCGCAGTCGCTGGGAAGCCTAACTACGATGTGGTGGCTTTCTTTTCATGTTATTTATGTTTCATATCTTCGATGGTGTCTTCATTCTGTTTTAGTTTTCCAGGCTTGATTAACTATGACTGTTCGCACATTGATATCTATATACATAAAAAAGATTTTTAAAAAAAGTGGGCAGGAGACCTGCTTTCGAATCCAAATAAATACACAAGAACAAAATAAGAACACAATGAACAACAAATAAAATATAATAAAGTACGTATTATACCCTTTCCTTTCTCCTTTTATTTTTATAAAAAGTTCAGAGGCATATTTAGTTTTTGTTCGTTGGCGGAACCTGAAGTGGTGGCGAACGGACGTCCTAGTTAGCTTCAGGATGAAAGTGGCGGTGGCACTAGCTTTGTTTTTGTTTTTAGGCTAGATAGGTTTTTGGGGGTAGTATGAGTGATAGGAGCCTACGCCTGAAGTGGAAGAGGTAATTTTCTTTCTTTATATTAAAAAAAAACTGGTAGAGCACTTGCCCGCGAAAGGCAAAAAAAGGGGGGGTAGAGTCTTTGATTCATAATCAAAACGTCTTCGGTCCCGGGTTCGATCCCCGCCACTGCCTAAATTTTGATAAATAATCAGCATTGGCGGCCGAAGACTTCCGGCATAAGAAGTCAGTGCATAAGAAGTCCGGCATAAGAAGAGTGCAAAGGGAATTCCACTGTTAAATGCAGAGGAGAGAGCAGATAGGTGGAAAGAATACATAGAAAGCCTCTATGAGGGTGAAGATTTGTCTGATGTGATAGAAGAAGAAACAGGAGTCGATTTAGAAGATATAGGGGATCCAGTATTAGAATCGGAATTTAAAAGAGCTTTGGAGGACTTACGGTCAAATAAGGCTGAAGGGATGGATAACATTCCATCAGAATTTCTAAAATCATTGGGGGAAGTGGCAACAAGACGACTATTCACGTTGGTGTGTAGAATACATGAGTCTGGCGATATACCATCTGACTTTCGGAAAAGCATCATCCACACAATTCCGAAGACGGCAAGAGCTGACAAGTGCGAGAATTATCGCACAATCAGCTTAACAGCTCATGCATCGAAGCTGCTTACAAGAATAGTATACAGAAGAATGGAAATGAAAATTGAGAATGCGCTAGGTGACGATCAGTTTGGCTTTAGGAAAAGTAAAGGGACGAGAGAGGCAATTCGGACGTTACGGCTAATAATGGAAGCAAGGCTAAAGAAAAATCAAGACACTTTCATAGGATTTGTCGACATGGAAAAAGCGTTCGACAATATAAAATGGTGCAAGCTGTTCGAGATTCTGAAACAAGTAGGGGTAAGCTATAGGGAGAGACGGGTCATATACAATATGTACAACAACCAAGAGGGAATAATAAGAGTGGACGATCAAGAACGAAGTGTTCGTATTAAGAAGGGCGTAAGACAAGGCTGTAGCCTTTCGCCCCTACTCTTCAATCTGTACATCGAGGAAGCAATGATGGAAATAAAAGAAAGGTTCAGGAGTGGAATTAAAATACAAGGTGAAAGGATATCAATGATACGATTCGCTGATGACATTGCAATCCTGAGTGAAAGTGAAGAAGAATTAAATGATCTGCTGAACGGAATGAACAGTCTAATGAGTACACAATATGGTTTGAGAGTAAATCGGAGAAAGACGAAGGTAATGAGAAGTAGTAGAAATGAGAACAGCGAGAAACTTAACATCAGGATTGATGGTCACGAAGTCAATGAAGTTAAGGAATTCTGCTACCCAGGCAGTAAAATAACCAATGACGGACGGAGCAAGGAGGACATCAAAAGCATACTCGCATGGCAAAAAAGGCATTTCTGGCCAAGAGAAGTCTATTAATATCAAATACCAGCCTTAATTTGAGGAAGAAATTTCTGAGGATGTACGTCTGGAGTACAGCATTATATGGTAGTGAAACATGGACTGTGGGAAAACCGGAACAGAAGAGAATCGAAGCATTTGAGATGTGGTGCTATAGACGAATGTTGAAAATTAGGTGGACTGATAAGGTAAGGAATGAGGAGGTTCTACGCAGAATCGGAGAGGAAAGGAATATGTGGAAAACACTGATAAGGAGAAGGGACAGGATGATAGGACATCTGCTAAGACATGCGGGAATGTCTTCCATGGTACTAGAGGGAGCTGTAGAGGGCAAACACTGTAGAGGAAGGCAGAGATTGGAATACGTCAAGCAAATAATTGAGGACGTAGGTTGCAAGTGCTACTCTGAGGTGAAGAGGTTAGCACAGGAAAGGAATTCGTGGCGGGCCGCATCAAACCAGTCAGTAGACTGATGACAAAAAAAAAAAAAAAAAAAAAGAAAAAGACGGTGGAGCAACTAGGGGCTATTCGAATATTCGAAACCATTCGCCAAAATCTGAACGTGATCCGAAGCAGCAAAGAGTGTTTATGTTTCTTAGCCCTCCTGTTTCTCGGCCTCTGGTGGTGTGAACATGAGGTAGTGCGACATTCACATGCACGTGAATAAAACGGTAAAGGGCCCCTCTCAGAACCCAGGTACAGCAATACCCTCCGTGACAAACGCGCGCCTTTACTGAGAACTTCAAAAATGTACCTGTACGGCAACCATCCTCGACCAATTTCTATGTACTTGCAACCAGGCAAACCCTTTGACACTCTATATCAGAAGGACACTACATTGGCGCTCTAGTGAGGCACATGAAATCTTTGGGGTGCTGAAGGGGTTCCCCGCAGGAGCCTAGGAATCGTACAGGGACTGCCTCTTTACATGTACCTTTTTAAGTTGCTGAATAAACGTATACAGATGGCACCGAGGGTGTTGCTGTACCTCGGTGGTGTGGGGAGAGGGGGTCTTAGGGGATCCTTTTCCGCTTAATTCGTGCATACCCCTTCCTCAGCCCCCGTGATCACACCACTGGAACTCGCGAAACACGACGATTGACAAAGCACAAAAATCATTTGCTACTTCAGATCGCGTTCAAATTACGGCGGATGGTTTTGAGCAGTCCCTCGTGGTTCCATCCTGTATACCAGAGCAAAATCTGTGGTCGCTCTACACTCGATCACGTTTAATGACACTGCATCCTCACGATGTCCTTAGAGAAGGATTGAAACTTTCGGGGGTGTCAGCATTGTCAACATTTGTCCAGAACGTCGCTGTGTCACACATTGCACATCAAACTGACGTTACAGACCGCGAAACGAGTATAAAAGAATGCCAAAGGGATGGAGAGGTTTCATTTACACCCCTTGTGCCACCTCCCGAGGCCCTTTTGTGTCGATTCTGTGCAGTAGGGTGTCTGAGACGCTCTCTTCAGCCACCCATAAGAAAACTATGTGACTTCAACGCTGGGCGTCGCGGTTGTGACCTACATCACACAAGTGTGAAGAGAGGAGATGAGATGTGTTTCAGGGAGAATGTGACGACATTCTCGTCGTGTGACACGTCCACGATGGCGTTGACCAGAACTGTGGCGAAATTTCTTGCCAATGTGACGTCAACCCACCTTACCACTCACACCTACATCTGAGCTCTGGCCTTTTTCGCATGTGTCGAAACTTTCTTATTTGTTGCTTTGCCGAGCCCGATGGTGTCTCCGCAGCGCGCCACATTTTTGCGCGATTCCAAGGAATGGATGTAGGCATCTTCGAACCTAATTTCAAACCACTGCGTCGCAAAGGAAGACAACTACGGGGTCCAGAAAAGTGGCCAGTAAATATTTTTGCTCAGTATGACTAGCCACAACACATTCCCTCCTGCATGCTCATTAGCCATTTCAACAGGCAGTTTACGTCACCTAGAGGCAACCTTCCCGTTCGGAGGCTCACACCAGAGCTCATTTGCGCCCCATTAGATCTTTCCCCACTGATTCACCAGACAGGAGGCGTTACAGTGTGGAACCGAAGATCTCAACGGCATGGGACAACGACAAATTGTCGCGAAACTGTATGACTCCCTACCTAATCGAATCATACATACATTGAGGACAGAGGGCGTGCAACGTTAAAACTGGTAAGTGCGTAATTGTTTGCGAATTCTACACTATTTTGTAATCACTGAAATAACATCACATGCTCTTTCAACCCGTAAAGTTTCATTTTGTTTCCTCCACTCCTGGGTGCTACACTCTTCTTCAGGCAACCCATTTCAAGAAAATAATAATCCCAAAAAAATTGTTATTGCTTGTGAAAACTGTTTAAGGTTCAGTGAACTTTAACACATTTAGCGCGGAGCCGATTTTATTGGGCATTCGTTGGGGCGGCAGTCCCACCAACCACTTTCCGCGTGTCCGCTGAGCTCATAAACTGGCTTTGTTTGCCACCTAGCACAATGGCATTACCGAGGAAAACACTGCCTCAGCAACTAACACCAAGCTAAGTAGGTAAACAAAATTTAGGTACACCACTTAACGGTTGTTGAGTTGGCGTGGTGTGGTAAAAAGACAACTTCCAAGAGACGACCAGTTACGGAAAATATAGCAAAGTCTAAGATTTTTAGGAACTGTTTGTAATAGATGGAATCTTGGAACACGTCAGTGAACAAACCAATACTAATGTTACACAAACGACAAAGGTTTCCAAATGTTTGATCAGTGGGTGCCAACAAACAAGTTTTAAATAAAACGGTTGTTTTGACTAATTTTGTGGGTGGTTTTGGTGAAACTTACTGCCGTAGGTTGCCTGCAAAAGATCCACTGCTTATTCTAACATTCCCGCGAAAGTAATGAGCAGAGATCGTTTTGAAATTCTGTTTAGAATGTTACATTTCACAGATAAAACAAAATTCGGTGCTTCAGATCATCGACGAACTACGCGTCGACGGGTCTTTAATATCGTCCCAAGAACAAATTCACTCAATACTTGATACAAAAAGATACATGACCATGGCACCAAAACATTTAAACTGTGCTGCGATAATGGAGATGGCTACAGTTTTCAAATTTACACTGGCACTGTACTCAATAAAGATAATATCACATATTTGGTTGGTATCCTTGGACTAAATCGCAAAGGAATTCCCAAAGAAATTGTTATGACCAAATTGAAACGCGGGAAACTGATTGCTAGAAAGAATAATCAAGGAATTATAGTAATTAAATTGAAAGCCAAAAGAGACGTTTTGGTTCTTTCCACCAAACATTAAAGCGGAATGCAAAATGTGGCTGCCAAAGTAAGGGTTAATCGAAAACCATAAATTGTTACTGAATATAATAAGGAAATAACTGCTATTGACCCTTCTCATAAGACGAATGCAAACAGAGGAGTGTTGAGGAAGACAGTAAAATGGTACCGAAAGTTAGTATTAAACCTTTTTTTGAACCCCTAGTGTTATGAATGCGTTATACACTGACCAGCCAAAACATTATGAGCACCTGCTTAATAGCTTGTTTGCCCGTCTTTGCAACGAAATACATTACTGATTCTGCGTATCAGGGATCCGACAGCTCGTTGGTCGGTTTGTGGAGGTATGTGGCATTAGACGTCTATGCACAGGTCTTGCAATTCACGTAAATAACGGGCCTCTAATTTGCGTACTCGGTGATGGGCCCCCATGGCGACCATGATGGGTTCCAAAGGATTTACATCAGGCGAATTTGGTAGCCGAGAGATCAACGTGAGTTCACTATAATGTTCCTCAGACCACTGTGGCACAGTTCTGGCTCCGAGTCACGGACAATTATATTGCTGAAACATGACATCGTCTTTGTGGAAGACACCAAGCATGAAGGGTTGCCGATGGCTCGCAGCTGTCGATTACTACCACAGGTCCCACGCAGACCCAGGAGAATGTCTCCCATAGATACAATACTGCTCCCATCAGCCTGCGTCCGTGGTGTGCTGCACGTTTCAAGCCGTTATTGACCTCCATGACGGCGTTTGTGGAGACGACTACCGACCTAGCGTAGAGCCGACACGTTTCCATTGATCAAAGGTCGAGTCGCAATGGTCTCGCGCTCACAGCAATCGTAATTGATGATATCGTTGTCGTGGTCTGCTGCGGAGCACCATGTTCAACAACTTACGATGAAGCGTGTACTCCGAAACATTTGTGCGTGCACCAGCTTTGTGCTCTTTCGATAGAGATCACAGATCACCATCTATCCTACTTTACAGAGCAGACAAGCCTGCGAACCCCACGTTCTGTGAAGAGTCGTGGACGTCCAACCATTTTGCGCCTAGTGGTAGTTTCGCAGTCCTTCTACATCTTTCCGTAGACACTGACGACAGTAGCACGTGAACATTCGACTATCTTCGCCGTTTTCAACATACTCGATCACAGGCTCTGCGTAATAATAATCTGCCATTGTGAAAGTAGCTTCTCTCAATTGATTTACCCATTTGCAGTCAATATCTGTACAAGGGTGATCCCCCGTCCGTGTCTGCTCCGCTTACATACTTCTATTACGGCGTCACATCCCTGCAAAATCACCAGGCGGCATCCAACGTTGCGGTGGGCAGTGGTCATAATGTTTGGGCTTGTCAGTGTATGTATTCCAAGATGTGACAGAATGGAAATTGTCAATCACAATATTTCGTAAACAGTTGCCACATGCACTTACACAGCATTCACATGAAGAAACTCCAGTCAATTCCCATACAACAAGAAGCAAACAGATGTTTTAAGTAAGAGAAAGGCGCATGAAGTGTATAGATATTATTCAGAATGTTACCAGACAATGTCAGAATCATTCGGGTAAAGTTCAGCTATAAAATTAACTAAATAGGTGGTTACCTTTTGTAGTACGTGCTAATCTAAACCACATTTTGTACTGAATCTTTCAATAAACTTCATAAAATTACAAAATTTGCTTTTTAACTTTGATACTACCGTTACTGTGCACTAAAGACGTCCAAACTGAAAGTTCCATTCAGTCTCCACGGACTTCATTCAAATGAAAAGTACATTGTTAGGCTCTGACACTGCCACAAAGAAGAGCACGTTCGTCAGTCTCGCGAAACTGACAGCACGCTTACCCTGTTAAGGCATTCCTATTGATCTTTCTCGACCAATCCGCCGCTCATAAAATGTTTATGTGAGGTACAGTCGTAAGAGGCGTAGAAGAAAGAGTGGTGTCCCGTCTTGCATTAAACAAATTCGTTGGCTCTCTGTAGAACTAACAGTCTCAAAAGGCACAGCGAATTCCCACTTTGGCTGCCAATATATTTCGGACAGCAAAACTACTAACAAAATCACTAGAAATGAAAGTCTGATACTTATAAATACACTACTGGCCATTTACATTGCTACACCAAGAAGAAATGCAGATGATAAACGAGTATTCATTGGACAAATATATTATACTAGAACTGACATGTGATTACATTTTCCCGCAATTTGGGTGCATAGATCCTGAGAAATCAGTACCCAGAACAACCACCTCTGGCCGTAATAAAGGCCTTGATACGCCTGGGCATTGAGTCAAACAGAGCTTGGATGGCGTGCACAGGTACAGCTAACCATGCAGCTTCAACACGATACCACAGTTCATCAAGACTAGTGACTGGAGTATTGTGACGAGCCAGTTGCTCGGCCACCATTGACCAGACGTTTAAAATTGGTGAGTGTGCTGGCCAGGGTAGCAGTCGAACATTTTCGGTATCCAGAAAGGCCCGTACAGAGCCTGCAACATGCGGTCGTGCATTATCCTGCTGAAATGTAGGGTTTCGCAGGAATCGAATGAAGGGTAGAGCCACGGGTCGTAACACATCTAAAATGTAACATCCACTGTTCAAAGTGCGGTCAATGCGATCAAGAGGTGACCGAGACGTGTAACCAATGACACCTCATACCATCACGCCGGGTCATACGCCAGTATGGCGATGACAAGTGCACACTTCCAATGTGCGTTCACCGCGATGTCGCCAAACACGGATGCGACCATCATGATGCTGTAAATATAACCTGGATTCATCCGCAAAAATGACGTTTTGCCATTCGTGCACCCAGGTTCGTCGTTGAGTACACCATCGCAGGCGCTCCTGTCTGTGATGCAGAGTGAAGGGTAACCGCAGCCATGGTCTCCGAGCTGATAGTCCATGCTGCTGCAAACGCCGTCCAACTGTTCGTGCAGATGGTTGTTGTCTTGTAAACGTCCCCATCTCTTGACTCAGGGAACGAGACGTGGCTGCACGATCCGTTACAGCCATGCGGATAAGATGCCTGTCATCCCGACTGCTAGTGATACGAGGCCGTTGGGATCCAGCACGGCGTTCCGTATTACCCTCCTGAACCCACCGATTCCATATTCTGCTAACAGTCATTGGATCTCGACCAACGCGAGCAGCAATGTCGCGATACGATAAACCGCAATCGCGATAGGCTACAATCCGACCTTTATCAAAGTCGTAAACGTGATTGTACGCATTTCTCCTCCTTACACGAGGCATGAGAACAGCGTTTCACTAGGCAAAGACGGTCAACCGCTGTATGTGTATGAGACATCGGTTGGAAACTTTCCTCATGCCAGCACGTTGTAGGTGTCGCCACCGGAGCCAACCTTGTGTGAATGCTCTGAAAAGCTAATCATTTGCATATCACAGCATTTTCTTCCTGTCGGTTAAATTTTGCGTCTGTAGCACGTCATCTTCGTGGTGTAGCAATTTTAATGGCCAGCAGTGTATGTTTAGAGACGCAAGTAGTAAAGACGGAAATCGACGGAGGCGGCTCTCAGCCCATCCGCACATGCGCACAAACATATTTATGCGTTGTTCGCTTACGTACTGCGCACAGATGTCTAATGTACTGCCAACGACGACGTAGGTAAGGAGCTCACCTCACCAGCATTGCAAGCACTAGGTGCCTCGACGTCCTCCACATCTTTGGTGCTTGCACCGTTGCTCAACGGCAAGCCGCTCAGACAAATAATGGTTACGGGCACATTTCGTACGATAACGGTGTATCGCCTGCAGCAGCGAGTAAGTTCAGCGAAACATTGCCGGCAAGCGCGGTGTTGCTCACGACGCGGAACTGTGCTTGTTATGTTCGCGGCGAGCCGCGAACCAGCTAGTGAAGTACTGCCCGGCGGCGCAACAGACAGAGGATATGGAAACAGCTTTCATTTCAGCGACATCCGGCAATGGATGTGCTGTGTGCCCTCTGACATTTCATGGGTCAGAGCTATACAGGAATCGTCGAACAGAGGTTATCGTGGGGAGAAAAGGAGATAAGACGGTAGAACCTGGAGAAGGAATAGTCCTTTGCTAGGTGTTGCAGTGCTGTGAAGTTATACCTCACGCAAAGGCAGTATACACTGAAGCGCCAAAGAAACTGGTGTAGACATTCATATTCAAATAAAGAGATATGTAAACAGGAAGAGTATGGCGCTGCGGTCAGCGACATCTATATAAGAAAACAAGTGTCTGGTGCATTTGTTAGATCGGTTACTGCTGCTACAACGGCAGGTTATCGAGATTTAAGTGGGTTTCAACTTCGTGTTATATTCGGAGCACGAGCGTTGGGAGATAGCATCTCTGAGGCAGTGATGAACTGTGGATTTTCACGTGCGACCATTTCACGAGTGTACTGTGAATATCAAGAATCGGTAAAACATTGAATCTCCGACACCGCTGCTGTCGGAAAAAGATCCTGCAAGAACGGGACCAACGACGATTGAATAGAGTCGTTCAACGTGACAGAAGTGCAACACTTCCGCAAATTGCTGCAGATTTCAATGCTGGGCCATCAGCAAGTGTCAGCGTGCGAACCATTCAGCGAAACATATTCGAGATGGGATTTCGGAGGCGAAGGCCCACTAGTGTAACCTTGATGACTGCGCGACACAATGCTGGGCCATCAACAAGTGTCAGCGTGCGAACCATTCAGCGAAACATATTCGAGATGGGATTTCGGAGGCGAAGGCCCACTCGTGTTACCTTGATGACTGCGCGACACAATGCTGGGCCATCAACAAGTGTCAGCGTGCGAACCATTCAGCGAAACATATTCGAGATGGGATTTCGGAGGCGAAGGCCCACTCGTGTAACCTTGATGACTGCGCTACACAATGCTGGGCCATCAACAAGTGTCAGCGTGCGAACCATTCAGCGAAACATATTCGAGATGGGATTTCGGATGCGAAGGCCCACTCGTGTAACCTTGATGACTGCGCTACACAATGCTGGGCCATCAACAAGTGTCAGCGTGCGAACCATTCAGCGAAACATATTCGAGATGGGATTTCGGAGGCGAAGGCCCACTCGTGTAACCTTGATGACTACGCGACACAAATGTTCACGCCTCGCCTGGGACTGTTTACGACTGCAAAAATGTTGCCTGGTCGAGCGAGTCTAGTTTCAAATTGTATCTTGCGGATAGACGTGTACAGGTGTGGAGACAGCCTTATGAATCCATGGATCCTGCATGTCAACAAGGAACTGTACAAGCTGGTGGAGGCTCTGTAATGCTGTGGGGTGTGTGCAATTGGAGTGATATGAATCAAATGGTTCAAATGGCTCTGAGCACTATGGGATTCAACATCTGAGGTCATCAGTCCCCTAGAACTTAGAACTACTTAAACTTAACTAACCTAAGGACATCACACACATCCATGCCCGAGGGAGGATTCGAACCTGCGACCGTAGCAGTCACGCGGTTCCAGACTGAAGCACCTATAACCAAGCGGCTACACCGGCCGGCCGAGTGATATGGGATCCGTGATACGTCTAGATACGACTCTGACAGGTGACACGTACGTAAGCATCCCGTCTGATCGTCTGCAACGATTCGTATCCATTGTGCATTCCGACGGACCTGGGCAATTCCTGCGACAGCCCACACGTCCAGAATTGCCACAGAGTGGCTCCAGGAACACTCTTCTGATTTTAAACACTTCCGCTGGCCACCAAACTCCCCAAACACGAACGTCATTGAGCATATCTGGGATGCCTTGCAACGTGCTGTTCAGAATAAATCTCCAACCCATCGCACTCTTACGGATTTATGGACAGCCCTACAGGATTCATGGTGTCAATTCCTCTAGCAATACTTCAGAAGTTGGTAGAGTCCATGCAGCATTGTATTGCGGCACTTCTACGTGCTTCCGTGGGCCCACACGATACCTTTTTCTTTGGCTCTTCAGTGTATATCATTTGCACCTTGAACAACAATTTCGAACTTCTTGCGTACTTGCAAGAGGAGTTCGCGTCTTCGGTATTACGTATCACTGCCTAGTAGCATAGCTCAATAAAACTTGGACCACGCATGAATAGAACTGTTACAGTTTAGAACAGAAAAGACACTTTTATTGAAAGACGTGAATTACACTGAAGTTACGGCGATTTATAACGGTCCCCTGCACATTACAAAAGGCGGGACGTGGTACTTAATAGGATGTGTGATCATCACGTACGGCAGTGCATGCTCAGCGACGTGCTCCCACCCACAAGGTTGGTAAGGAGTTCTACGGTGAGGTATTCCATTCCTCTACCGCCGGCCGGTGTGGCCGAGCGGTTCTAGGCACTTCTGTGTGCAACCGCGCGACCGCTACGCCGCGGGTTCGAATCCTGCCTCGGGCATGGATGTGTGTGATGTCCTTTGGCTAGTTAGGTTTAAGTAGTTCTAAGTTCTAGGGGACTGATGACCTCCGATGTTAACTCTCATAGTGCTCAGAGCCATTTGAAACGTTTTGAATTCCTCCACCAGAGCAGCTGAAAAATGCTGCATGTTTGTTGTAGCATGTGGACGTGCTGTGATGCGTCTCCCTTTCTCATCCCACACGTGCTCGATGGGATTTGATACGGCGGAATGGACACGCCAGTCCATTCGCTGAGTATCATCTCTTTCCCAGATCTCCTCCACCTCCGCTGTTTCATGCAGTCGAGCATTGCTGCCCATAAAAATGAAGTCAGCGCTGAATGCACTCCCAAATAGATCAGCTCCGACATGTGTGTCTTTTCCGAGGTGCGTCTGGCCCTGACTTCATTTTTAGAGTTCTGGACCTCAATTGGTAAAAACGGAACCCTATAGGACACTTTGATGTCCATCTGTACTTCCGTCTGCTACGACACACTATTCACAGGAACGGGTAGTGACATCAAGTTGAAACTTATCTCAAACACTAAGGTGTACGGTCCCTTGGCGGTGTAATGAAGGTAATCTCGTAAGTCACGGCAGTGAAAAGATACGGTCAAATGTCACATATTTTGATCCCCGCAAACTTACTTTTCAAAACATATATATATACTTAGAATCATGCAATCTGGCAAGAAACGGGGTTTCACAGTGCAAGTAAAGCAAAAAATCCGAAAACTGTTAATCTGTAATTATTGTTGTTGTTGTGGTCTTCAGTCCTGAGACTGGTTTGATGCAGCTCTCCATGCTACTCTATCCAGTGCAAGCTTCTTCATCTCCCAGTACCTACTGCAACCTACATCCTTCTGAATCTCCTTAGTGTATTCATCTCTTGGTCTCCCTACACGATTTTTACCCTCCACGCTGCCCTCCAATAGTAAATTGGTGATCCCTTGATGCCTCAGAACATGTCCTACCTACCGATCCCTTCTTCTAGTCAAGTTGTGCCACAAACTTCTCTTCTCCCCAATCCTATTCAATACCCCTTCATTAGTTTTGTCACCTAACCCATCGTCCATGTTTCACTTCCATACATGGCTACACTCCATGAAATACTTTCAGAAACGACTTCCTGACACTTAAATCTATACTCGATGTTAACAAATTTCTCTTCTTCAGAAAAGCTTTCCTTGCCATTGCCAGTCTACATTTTATATCCTCTCTACTTCGACCATCATCAGTTATTTTGCTCCCCAAATAGCAAAACTCCTTTACTACTTTAAGTGTCTCATTTCCTAATCTAATTCCCTCAGCATCACCCGACTTAGTTCGGCTACATTCCATTATCCTCGTTTTGCGTTTGTTGATGTTCATCTTATATCCTCCTTTCAAGACACTGTCCATTCCGTTCAACTGCTCTTTCAAGTCCTCTGCTGTCTCTGACAGAATTACAATGTCATTGGCGAACCTCAATGTTTTTATTTCTTCTCCATGGATTTTAATACCTACTCCGAATTTTTCTTTTGTTTCCTTCACTGCTTGCTCAATATACAGGTTGAATAACATCGGGGAGAGGCTACAACCCTGTCTCACTCCCTTCCCAACCACTGCTTCCCCTTCATGTCCTTCGACTCTTGTAACTGCCATCTGGTTTCTGTACAAGTTGTAAATAGCCTTTCGCTCCCTGTGTTTTACCCCTGCCACATTCAGAATTTGAAAGAGAGTATTCCAGTCAACATTGTCGAAAGCTTTTTCTAAGTCTACAATTGCTGGAAACGTAGATTTGCCTTTCCTTATTCTAGCTTCTAAGACAAGTCGTAAGGTCAGTATTGCCTCACGTGTTCCAATATTTCTACGGAATCCAAACTGATCTTCCCCGAGGTCGGCTTCTACTAGTTTTTCCATCCGTCTGTAAAGAATTCGCGTTAGTACTTTGCAGCCGTGACTTATTAAACTGATAGTTCGGTAATTTTCACATCTGTCAACACCTGCTTTTGGGACTGGAATTATTATATTGTTCTTGAAGTCAGAGGGTATTTCGCCTGTCTCATACATCTTGATCACCAGATGGTAGAGTTTTGTCAGGGTTGGCTCTCCCAAGGGTGTCAGCAGTTCTAATGGAATGTTGTCTGTTCCCGGGGCCTTGTTTCGACTTAGGTCTTTCAGTGCTCTGTCAAATTCTTCACGCAGTATCATATCTCCCATTTCATCTTCATCTAGATCCTCTTCCATTTCCATAATATTGTCCTCAAGTACATCGCCCTTGTATAGGCCCCCTATATACTCCTTCCACCATCACGCTTTCCCTCCTTTGCTTAGAACTGGTTTTCCATCTGAGCTCTTGATATTCATACATGTGGTTCTCTTTTCTCCAAAGGTCTCTTTAATTTTCCTGTAGGCAGTATCTATCTTACCCCTAGTGAGATAAGCATCTACATCCTTACATTTGTCCTCTAGCCATCCCTGCTTAGCCATTTTGCACTTCCTGTCGATCTCATTTTTGAGACGTTTGTATTCCTTTTTACCTGCTTCATTTACTGCATTTTTATATATAATGCTTCAGGCTTTCCCGGCGATCTAATGACATCTTGGGTTGTCGGGTGTTCTGCCGGATATCAGCGTCGTACTTGCACGATATTTCGGTCACGTAGACATGTCTAGAGACATGGAGATGGTAAACGAGCCCCTGACGGACTGCCAGGAGCACCAGACCGAAGATGGAACACCCAGAACTGGGACTGGTGGGCGCGGACCGCAGAGGGAACATCCAGAGCCGCAGCGGACGAAAAACGGAGCGGCAACGCTCCAACAGGTCGTGGAGAGCGGGCGCGGACCGCAGGGGGAACGCCTGGTACCCCAGACCGTAGATGAAACGCCCAGGAGCGGGTTTGGTGAGCGCGGACCGCAGAGGGAACACCTAGAACCGCAGCGGACGGAAAACGGAGCAGCAACGCTCCAGCAGGTCGCAGGGAATGGGCGCGGACCACAGAGGAAGCGCCTGCAGCCGTTGGTGGAGGGGGAAGGCCATAGGCATAAATACTGGACCAGGTCCACTCGAGGAGCAGTCTCAGGTCGCACCTGATGAAGGTTTCGAGCTACGTGACCGAAATATCGTGCAAGTACGACACTGATATCCGGCAGAACACCCGACAACCCAAGATGTCATTAGATCGCCGGGAAAGCCTGAAGAGTTACATCAAAAGTCTCTACGGGGAGGAGATGTATCAGAATATCAAGAAGCTGGACAAGCTACGGCCGAAGAAAGGGAAGATGCTGAGTTCTCTCAGTTTTTTGCTGAGGTGTCGAGATGGAGAAGTGGTACCAGTATTTGCCAGAATTAAACATCACATCAACTCCAGAGCGGCGAACAAGATAAAACGCAGAGCTAGCATGGCACTGGTGAGAGAGAGGATTCGAGATATGCGCCACAGGTTAGATGTTGTGGCCAGGGAGCTGTTACACATTCATCTGTACATGGCAGCCTCCTTAACAAGAGAAGATTGGGATTGGGTAGACCGTGCCTCCTGGTCTTTAGCAGAGTGTGCTAGAAGGAATGCCTCATCTTGCCAATCTGCAAAGTTTGGCCGCATGAGCAAGAAAGCACAGCAGATGGAAGAGACACGCACGGTGACGAATCTGAGTGGCATACAGTTTGATGATACAACCTTAAAGGTACTCAGCAAGGGTCTCAACTTTGCTACGACCCCTAGAAACGTACCCATTTCAGGTTTCGTCAGTGCAGTAGAGCAAGTTGCAGCCACACTTCCACCTAATGTGGCAGAGGAAGTCCGCCGAGAGACCTGCAGGGTCCTCACCAAGGCCAGGCCGCCGAAATCGAACATCACAACCGAGGAGAGGCTTGCACTCAAGAAACTACGGGAAGACAACAGCATTGTGGTACTGCCAGCAGACAAAGGGAACTCCACTGTCATCTTGCAGCGGGTGGATTATGATGAGAAAGTACGCCAACTTCTGGAGGACCCTGCATACAGAATTCTGGAGTGTGACCCCACGGACAAGGTGGCCAAGAAGACTAGTGCTCTCTTGAAGGAAACAGGGATGCCTGATAAGATCATCAGACAACTACGGGAAAAAGCGCCAGTGCCACCTAGACTGTATGGTCTGCCTAAAATACACAAGGAGGGCGTGCCCCTACATCCTATTGTCAGTAATACTGGGGCACCTACGTACACAACAGCCAAGTACTTGAAAGGTCTCCTGGCTCCATATGTGGAGAAATGTATTCACCACATCCGCAACTCAGGAGATTGCCTGCAATGCATCAAGCAACTGCACATCACAGATTCGGACATCATGGTTAGTTTTGATGTGGTATTGCTGTTCACCAGGGTCCCACTGAAGGACTCACTAGAACTGATTGCAGAGAAATTTGATGGTGCTCTGTTGGACCTGCTCAGTCATACACTGACATCCACGTATTTCCTGTACAGAAACCAATATTATGAGCAAACTGAAGGTGTAGCTATGGGCAGCCCACTGTCCCCTGTGGTTGCCAACATGTTTATGGAGAGTTTTGAGGAGAGGGCATTGGAGACAGCCACATTCAAACCCACATGCTTCTTTAGGTATGTGGATGACACCTTCGTGATCTGGCCACATGGGATGGACAGGCTCAATGAGTTTCTTGAACATCTTAACTCATGCCACCCTAATATCAAGTTCACCATGGAACTGGAGGAGAATGGCCAGCTGCCATTTCTGGATGTACTAGTCCAGAGGAAAGCAGATGGATCAATTGGCCACAGTGTGTACCGAAAACCAACACACACTGATTTATATCTGCAGGCCAGCAGTTGTCACCACCCTGCACAGAAGAATGGGGTTCTGAAGACTTTGGTCCACAGAGCACGTGCCCTATCAGACCAAGAGAATCTACCCACAGAGATAGAACATCTCAAAACAGTTTTCTCCAAGAATGGATACACGGACAGACAAATTGAGAGGGCACTCCAACCAGCCACTATACCACAGGTTCCTGAAGAAGACCAAGATGAAGCAAAGAAGGTGGCATATCTGCCCTATGCTGGCTCTGTTTCTGCCAGAATCAGTAGGATCCTGCGTAAACACAATATCAAGTGTGTTTTCTGTCCATCCAACAAGATCGGGGGACTGCTGGGGAGTGTCAAAGACGACCTGGGGTTACGAAAACCAGGGATTTACAATATACCTTGTCAATGTGGCATGTCCTACATTGGCCAGACGACAAGAACTGTGGAGAGCAGGTGCAAAGAACATCAGAGGCACACTAGATTAAGACAGGTGACTAAGTCAGCCATTGCTGAACACTGTCTAGAACAAGATCATACCATGAAGTATGAGGATACCAAGATTCTAGCACAAACACCCAGATTTTGGGACAGCGTTATAAGAGAATCGATTGAGATTAAAATGGCTGACGATCTTGTGAATCGTGACACAGGGTACCAGCTAAGCAGAGCCTGGGATCCGGCTCTGGAATTGTTAAAGGAGCAACGGGGCCAGCTGCAACACTACACAAACAGAAGAACCAGAGACATGGAGATGGTAAACGAGCCCCTGACGGACTGCCAGGAGCACCAGACCGAAGATGGAACACCCAGAACTGGGACTGGTGGGCGCGGGCCGCAGAGGGAACATCCAGAGCCGCAGCGGACGAAAAACGGAGCGTCAACGCTCCAACAGGTCGTGGAGAGCGGGCGCGGACCGCAAGGGGAACGCCTGGTACCCCAGACCGTAGATGAAACGCCCAGGAGCGGGTTTGGTGGGCGCGGACCGCAGAGGGAACACCTAGAACCGCAGCGGACGGAAAACGGAGCAGCAACGCTCCAGCAGGTCTCAGGGAATGGGCGCGGACCATAGAGGAAGCGCCTGCAGTCGTTGGTGGAGGGGGAAGGCAATAGGCATAAATACTGGACCAGGTCCACTCGAGGAGCAGTCTCAGGTCGCACCTGATGAAGGTCTCGAGCTACGTGACCGAAATATCGTGCAAGTACGACGCTGATATCCGGCAGAACACCTGACAACCCAAGATGCATTTTTATATTTTCTCCTTTCATCAATTAAATTCAATATTTCTTTTGTTACCCAAGGATTTCTACTAGCCCTCGTCCTTTTACCTATTTGATCCTCTGCTGCCTTCACTACTTCATCCCTCAAAGCCACCCATTCTTCTTCTACTGTATTTCTTTCCCCCATTGCTGTCAATTGTTCCCTTATGCTCTCCCTGAAACTCTGTACAACCTCTGGTTTAGTCAGTTTATCCATGTCCCATCTCCTTTTAATCTATAATTATATCACACAAAAAAAGTTTTTGACATTCGTTGTCCGTCTGTCAGTCAGTCAGTTTGTTTAAGACGGCTTTTCTTCAGGGATGGGTGGAGGTATCAGGTTCAAGCTTGTGTAACCCACTAAGACCTACGGTCTCTTGTCGGCGTAAATAATTTAGGCCTTTAAGTCAATGCAATCAAAAGATATGGACATTTATGTCACACATTCTAATAAACACAACCTCACTCACCAAGACCTAAGAGAAGTATTGCAGCAAATCAATAGTTGTTAACCGCTCTGGTGGAGGAATGGAAATCCCTACGACAAGAACTTCTTCCAAGCCCTGTGGCCAGAATGGGAGCGCGTTGCGTAGCATATACGTTATTAAGAAGCATGTCCGTCTTTAATAACGTCCAGGGGACCACCATAAATCGCGGTGCTTTCAGTGAAATTGACTTTTAGTAAAAGTGTAATTTCTATTCATCTCATTGCTCATTTCTTTCAGTTACTTTCTGTATTATACTGTATCGTGCGAAAGTTACTTTCACGCTTAACTTTTGCACAGCTGTGTATTTACTGAGATTTGCAAAGGGTAGGTGATCTCCTCCAATCTGAAGCTACTCGGCACAAAAAATCTGGAGACTGGTTATCTCCTTCCACTTGGAATTATTCAACACAAAAAGCGTCTTGTTTATTGGAGAATAACAAATAACAGGTGATTATTGAGGCCTTTAGCGTTGAGAACATAAATTGGCATACCATAATCTTGTTCATTACATTAAAGATTGCATCTAGGTGTGGGCAATGGTTGAGACTAACCAGAGTTGAGATGTTGGTGTACGCATACAGCGAAAGTAATTATGTGACACCGTTTCCTCATTTGGAGAAATTGCTCGCATGATGGCACTGGCTTACAGCTAATCGAAGGGAGAACTGGCTACCTGACAGAGAATATGATGATTTCAAAAAAAATCCTGTAGACAGTGGACACTTCTCAAACATTGAAGACACCACGCACAGATGGAATCTTTCCACCTCTACATCAACAAGCAAGAGAGAGATTAATTAGATTCGTATGTAGATTTGTAGGATCAGCCTAGCAGAGGGAAACATTCCTAATGCTTGGTACACAGTGAGGGTTATTTTAATTCCTAAGCCAGGGATTACTGATAACACCAAGGCAAAGGATACGATACCGATCAGCCTCTCTCCCATTCTTCTAGACAAACTAGAAAAAGTGGTTAATGTGAATGTTAGGTAAAAGTTAGTTAGTGTTATGTTCCATGGATAATTTTGCACGATAAATCGTAGTGATGTGGAACGGATCATTTTACTTTCGCATCACAAATTAATTTGTAAATACGGCTACATGATGGCGTTTATAAGATTTTTTTTTAAATATACAGATGTGAGTTAATAAATCCTAACCACCACATTTCACACATTACAATAATGCAAATTCTTCTATGGAATAGAATGAGTTGTTGAGCAGAAAACTTTTCAGTTTGTTTTCATGTTTTACTTACCTATCACTCCGACATTTTATATTATTGGGTAAGTGATCTGAGATTTTAGTAGCAGCATTGTGAACCCCTTTTTGTGCTAAAGACAACCTTAATATGGAGTAATGAATGTCATTTTCCCCTCTGGTATTGTGATTACGTACCGTACATCATTTTTTCCTTTTGAACTGTGCTACATTATGTATAACATACGTCAAGGGGGAATAAATATACTGTGAAGCAGTAGTCAGAATGACCAACTCCTTAATCATATATCATCATATATCTACAAGATGATCGTGGGTGAATACCACATATTCTTGCAGCACTTCTGAGAGCAATGAAGACTTTGTTTCCTAAAGATGAGTTACCCCACAACGTCATTCAATATGACATTTCTGAATCAAAATACGCGAAATACACATTATTTATTTATTTATTTATTTAACCTGATCAGATTAGGGCCATCAGGCCCTCTCTTACATCGGACCAGTGTTCCACACATGCAGCATTTCACACATCAGAGTAACATCATCAACATAGTTTAAATGAGAAAATTAGCTTACTCTAGTGACAATATGAATAAAGACTAGTGACTAAGACCTAATAAAGTAAATGCGGAAGTATCTTTACAACAGTTTCCATACATACAGATTATGATAAAGGCAATAATAATAACAGTAAAACAAAAAATCAAATAATAATGATAAACATGACTAAGACCTAATAAAGTAAATGCTGGCAGTATTTTTACATCAGGTGCTATACATACAGATTATGGTGAAAGAAATAATAATAACAGTAAAAAAAATCAAATAATAATGACAAACATGAGAAAGATTCGCAATAGTAATGAAGGTTTGTGCAGATGTACATTAATATTTTGGTGTGTAAAGTAGATGTTTACTAGTATAGCGAGTTTTGGGTAAGGGAGGTTTAAGGAGGGGGAGAGAGGGAAGTAATGAGGTGAAGTGCACTCATGTACAGAGGAAGGCATTACTGTTGCTTAAGTAGATACGTCATTAACTGTTTTTTGAAGCTGGTCATGTTTTTAAGTTCTCTAACATAACGAGGGAGGTTATTCCAGAGTCGGGTTCCCGCTACTGTAAAGGACTTGGAGAAGGTGACTGAGCGATGCAGTGGAACGGAGAGGATTTTATTATGATGGGAACGTGTGTTTCTGTCATGTTGTTCCGACATGAGTGTTAGGGACGAGGAGAGATATGAGGGACAGTGTACATTTATAAGGCAGTAGGTGAGACAGAGTGTATGGAAATCTCTGCGTTTGTCTGCACGCAGCCAGGACAATTTTGCATATGCTGGTGAATTGTGATCAAAAAGTCGAACGTCACAGATATATCGGACGCAGGCATTCGTGACCAGTTCTAGACGTCGGGAATTTTCCTGAGAGAGGCCTTGTAGGATAATATCGCTGTAGTCAATGATTGGGAGTATAAGCGTTTGTACTAATTTCTTTTTCAGATCGAAAGGGAAGAGTTTTTTATATTTTTGTAGGACATGAAGGGATGCTGATGCTTTTTTGAGACATAAAAATAGACGCACTACGTAGGAATAATCGGAATGGGGCGGAAATCGGTATATGTGATGTACATGTACCAAAAAATAAATGATTACAGTCTCAGAAATAGTCGATGATTTATTCAAGGGAAAGAATTTCACAAATTGAGCATGACAATAACGCGCTGGTCCAGCCCTGTCTTCACATTGATCTACCGAGTTCTTGGATGTCCTCCTGACTTATATCGTGCCAAATTCTGTCCAATTGGAGCGTTAGATCGTCAAAATCTTGAGCTATTTGGAGGTTCCTGCCCATAATACTGCATATATCGTCAATAGGGTAGGGATCCGGCGACCTTGCTGGCCAAAGCAATGTTTGGCAAGCACCAAGACTAGCAGTAGAAACTTCCGCCGTCTGCGGACGCGCATTATTCTACTGGAATGTAAGCCCAGAATAGCTCCCCATGTAAGATACCGCGGATGAAAACAAAGGGGTCCTACTATGAAAATAAATGGTGCCCCAGACTGTCACTCCTGGTTATAGAGCTGCATGGCTGGCAACAGTCAGGTTCGTATACCACCGCTGTCCGAGGCGTCTCCAGATAGGTCTTCTGGCTGGAATCTCATTGACTGGAGTAGAACTGTCTTCAGTAATGAGTCCCGCTTTCAACTGACCCCCGATAATCAGCGATGACATGTCTGGAGATGGCCCGGACATCAATAGGAGAACAACCTCACAATCACCCGCCAAACAACCCGACAACCAGGAGCGATGGTCTGGGGTGGCATTTCGTTTCGTAGCAGGACCAGTTTGGTTGTCATCTGTGATCCTTACAGCACAGCGGTTCTTCGACGATATTATACGCCCCGTTATGTTGCCCTTCATAGGAAACCAACCTGAGCTTATATTTCAGCAAGGTAATGCACGGCTACTTGCACAGAGGCTTGCTAATGCTTGTCTTCATGTTTGCCAAACCCTAACTTGGACAGCAAGGTCGCCAGATTTCTCCCCGTTTGGAGCATCGTGGGGAGAGCCCTCCAAACGACTCAGGATTTTGACGAACTAACGCTTCAATTGGACAGAATTTGGCACAGTATCCCTCAAGAGGACATCCAACAGCTCTGACGATCAATGGGAAGTCAAATAACTGCTTGAATAAGGACCAGAGGTGGACCAACGCGTTATTGCCTTTAATAGTTTATGAAATTCTTTCTCTTGAATAAATCATCCAATTTTTCTGTCTGTACATATAGAACACACCTACAGACTTCCGTCCCATTTGAATAATTCCTTAGTTGTGCACTTTTTTTTGTCTTGGAGTGTCAAGCGCAAATACGGCTGAACTAATTTCTTTTTCGAGTTCCAAAATTTACTTTTTCCAGTTTACATTCTCATCAACACCAGCACCTTTGAATTTTTAAGTTTCCGCACTATTTATTATTTCCTCGCCATGTGTTACAATTATGATCTTTCTAATACCTCTAGATGTGCAGAACTACATACGTTGTGTCTTTTTAAAATTGAGGGCGAGAGCGTGAGAGGTCATCTGAGGTTCATTTTCATGTGAACCAAGGTGCCTGTCAGCGAGGCAGATATGTGAAGCAGCACTTCACCGACTTGTTGGGATGGTGGGAAAAGGAAACTGGTCTTTGCATGTTATTGAATATCGAGGGGCTTTTAACAATACGACCTTCCAATCCGTGGTCGGAGTTGGAAAAGAGCATGACACTGAGACCACAATATGCAGTTATATTAAGACCATGCTGAGTAGAAGAGAGTTAGAAGCCACCATGATGAATGAGACGATGGTGGTCCACACCACGTAAGGGTAGCCGCAAAGAGGGGTTTTGTCTCCACTACTATGGAATCTACGGGTGGATGAACTCAATGAAGAGTCAAATACTAGAAGTTACATTTCCCAAGGATGTGCAGACGATTTAGTCACAGTAATACGTGGTAAATTTGTTAGTATTTTTAGAATAATAGCACAAAGTGCATTGAACCTCCTGTAAAACTGGTGCAAAAAACAGGATCTGATTCTCAGTCAGAAAAAAACTGTTGTTGTACCATTATGAGGAAGCATATCCAGTACATCTATTGGCCTCTCAAGCATTTAAACGAAACTACCAGTAGAGGGGGTACTGAAGTGTCTGAGGTTAACCCGGTATGTGATACTACCATAAACCCTCTCAAAAAGATTACATGTTCCAAAGCAAAAGGTACTCTTACGAGCACTAGAAGGGCCTGATGTAAAAACTGGGGTCTAAACCCGAAAGTATGTACTGGTCATACGCTACTGTAACGACCTATGATAATTTATGGGGCCACGGTATGTTGGAATAAAGCAGAACAGAAGATGGCTGCTACGGAGCCAAGGCAACCTCAAAGATTGCTCTGGTCAGCCATAATAGGCGGAATTATCAGTATACCCACTGGTGGGCATACTGCCAATAGACATTTGAATTACAATGGAGTAAGAGGCAAGGGCATACCGGTTGAAAACTAAGCACCTTTCGGATAACCAGACTTTCACATCAATATAATGAATGTGATAATTATCGGAATGGTCGAAGAAATACCAGCTGACTGTACAGTAACATCCAGCTGCTTCAATAAACCTTCCAAGCTTGTAACTGAAAGTAGGGAGCAGCGAAAGAATGAAACACGATACCGTTCAGGAGACGTAGTCTGATTTGTTGACGGATCGAAAACATAAGAAGGCTGGAGCCGGGGTATACGAAGTACAGTTTGGACTAGAGAGAGCAACCTCTCTAGGGAAGATGGTCACAGCTTTCCCTGCGCAAATATCCGCTGTCAGAGTGCGAAGAGGATAATTTGTGTACGTGTTACAAAAATCGAGCATCTACATTTATTCAGCCAAGCAGCTCTGAAATCCTTGTCAGTTCCTGGAACAAGGTCAAAGATCGTAATAATTTGCCATTGCCCTTGTGAGACGTAAGCCTGCTGTGGGTCCCTGGTCACTCAAGACTCAACGGCAATGAGTAAGCTGATAGCCTGGCCAGGACATGTGTGACGACTCGATTTGCGATACCAGTTCAAATGCTTCAAATGGCTCTAAGCACTATGGGACTTAACATCTGAGGTCATCAGTCCCCTAGACTTAGAACTACTTAAACCTAACTAAGCTAACGACATCACACACATCCATGCCCGAGGCAGGATTAGACCCTGCGACCATAGCAGCAGTGCGGTTCCGGACTGAAGCGCTTAGAACCGCTCGGCCACGGTTACTATACCGGAAGCTGTTCTAACCATCATTAAGGCGACTGTAAAATAAAAAGTATGTAGTTGGATCAGAAAGCAGTAAGCAGAATATTGGACTATGATCTAAAACCGAAAACATGAAAAGCTAATGGTGCCAAAGCCATGTCTCAGGAGAAGTTCTGCAGTACTGGACTTGAACAGGACACCGATTAAACTCATTCTAGGACTAATATCCGGCCATGGAAACTTTAAGGAACACACACGGGCAGCGGGCACAGAGGAAGGAGCCCTAAATGCAGACAATGTGGTGATGGGGATCACACAACAATACACCTAAGCTTCCAATGTGAAGCTTTGGAGGCCAAAAGACAGCAAATATACAGATCATTCAGTTCTGAAGAAATCGAGTCTAATAAGAAACTAACAAAAGGTCTCCCACTACTCTTTAAGGGCACTGGTTGACTTTGCTAGAACCACAGGGAGCGAAACCGAACAGTAAACTCAGTTTGGGGATAGGCCATAGTGGGCCAAGACTACTATTGTTTTTGAATCCCTGAGGAAATTAAATAAGATCAAAATAGAACATATCTTCAATCTGAAAACTATTTTGAAAATTCAAGGCAATGAGGAATACTCCAGTCATTTGCGCACTTTCATAGATTTCAAGGAAGCATACGATTCTGATGATGGACAATCCCTATTCAACATCTTACACGAACAGGGACTTGATCCAAAAATACTACGACTAATCAGACAATAGCTGGCACAGCAACGAAAGTTAAATTCATGTGTGAAATATCTGACCCCTTCACGATCAAAACTGAAGTACAAAAAAGTGACGGACTATTCCCACTATTGTTCAGACTAGTCCTGGACAAAGTAATGACGGAATGGGGAAAAGAACTGAAAATCCAAGGACACTAGAAACCAACAGGATAGGACGATCCCGGGACAAGAAAGAAATCACAAACCTAGCTTACGCAGACGACCTGGCCATTCTGTCGGATAACGAAGCAACAGCAACCCAACAAACAGAAAAACTAAAAAAACTGTGCAGAAAAAGTTGGCCTGCAAATCTCCTTCCAGAAGCCTGAAGTCTTCTGCTCAAAGTTAAACATACAGAAATTGGATACAAAACACGGCAAGATAAACAGAACAACAAATTTCAAGTATCTTGGTGAAATCCTCGAACCTACAGAAGGAGAAAATATTTAACAGGAGAGTCGACTTCAAATGTAAAGGGAGCTTACGACAGAAAACATGACGTAAATAATTAAAAATGCATGTCCATTGAAACGAAGATCAGATACGACAACATAGTAATCAAGCCTAATATACTGTACCGAGCGAGGTGGCGCAGTGGTTAGCACACTGGACTTGCATTCGGGAGGACGACGGTTCAATCCCGCGTCCGGCCATCCTGATTTAGGTTTTCCGTGATTTCCCTAAATCGCTCCAGGCAAATGCCGGGATGGTTCCTCTGAAAGGGCACGGCCGACTTCCTTCCCTGTCCTTCCCTAATCCGATGAGACAGATGACCTCGCTGTTTGGTCTCTTTCCCCAAAACCAACCAACCAACCAACCTAATATACTGTATGCAAGTGAGACTCTAATACTCCATACGTAAAGCGACATGAAAATTCTTGAGGGTATTTTTGTTGTGTCGTTGCAACTACAAAAATGGGTGATTTCTTTTTACCAGATGCGTTTCGCTTATTGAGGTAAAGCATCATCAGTGGTCTTTAATTAAGTTATTTACACTTTCATTTGCTTTTAGACCGAAAAACAGTTCGTTAAGAATAAATTGATTTGTACTTACGGTGATTTTCGGTTGATTTCTGGCGTACATCGGGAAATGCGGTCTGCTAGCACATCGTTGTTTTTCTGCGTTAGACACTGATAATTTTGGTCTAAGTTTTAGATGTTCTGCTGCACTATGCATTTCTTACATTTTTCACAATGCACTTTTACACACATCACATTATTCTGTTTGTTTTTGTACTTCAAGTAACTGTTGTGGTTTGTTTTTCGTAATGTTGACAACATAAAGTTTCCACCACTTTGTCTTTGACCTAGAACGTATTTTTTTTTACTTAGATTATTGTATGTGTGTAAGTCTATTTACTTATGTTTCTGTGTGTTTATGCCTTGCCAAAGCCTTGCAGACAAAAAAAAAAAAAACTACGCGAAGCGAAATGTAGTGCGAGGAGCGCTATGCGAGAGGCGTTCAATGAATTCGAAAGTAAAGTTCTGTATACTGACTTGGCAGAAAATCCTAAGAAATTTTGGTCTTATGTCAAAACGGTAGGTGGATCAAAACAAAATGTCCAGACACTCTGTGACAAAAATGGTACTGAAACAGGATGACAGACTAAAGGCCGAAATACTAAATATCTTTTTCCAAAGTTGTTTCACAGAGGAAGACTGCACTGTAGTTCCTTCTCTAGAATGTCGCACAGATGACAAAATGGTAGATATCGAAATAGACGACAGAGGGATAGAGAAACAATTAAAATCGCTCAAAAGAGGGAAGACCGCTGGACCTGATGGGATACCAGTTCGATTTTACACAGAGTACGCGAAGGAACTTGCCCCCCTTCTTGCAGCGGTGTACTGTAGGTCTCTAGAAGAGCGTAGCCTTCCAAAGGATTGGAAATGGGCACAGGTAATCCCCGTTTTCAAGAAGGGACGTCGAACAGATGTGCAGAACTATAGGCTTATATCTCTCACATCTATCAGTTGTAGAATTTTGGAACACGTATTATGTTCGAGTATAATGACTTTTCTGGAGACTAGAAATCTACTCTGTAGGAATCAGCATGGATTTCGAAAAGGACGATCGTGTGAAACCCAGCTCGCGCTATTCGTCCACGAGCCTCAGAGGGCCATAGATACGGGTTCTCAGGTAGATGCCGTGTTTCTTGACTTCCGCAAGGCGTTCGATACAGTTCCCCACAATCGTTTAATGAACAAAGTAAGAGCATACGGACCATCAGACCAATTGTGTGATTGGATTGAAGAGTTCCTAGATAACAGAACGCAGCATGTCATTCTCAATGGAGAGAAGTCTTCCGAAGTAAGAGTGATTTCAGGTGTGCCCAAGGGGAGTGTTGTAGGACCGTTGCTATTCACAATATACATAAATGACCTTGTGGATAACATCGGAAGTTCACTGAGGCTTTTTTCGGATGATGCTGTGGTATATCGAGTGGTAACAATGGAAAATTGTACTGAAATGCAGGAGAATCTGCAACGAATTGACGCATGGTGCAGGGAATGGCAATTGAATCTCAATGTAGACAAGTGTAATGTGCTGCGAATATATAGAAAGAAAAATCCCTTATCATTTAGCTACAATATAGCAGGTCAGAAACTGGAAGCAGTTAATTCCATAAATTATCTGGGAGTACGCATTAGAAGTGATTTAAAATGGAATGATCATATAAAGTTGATCGTCGGAAAAGCAGATGCCAGACTGAGATTCACTAGAAGAATCCTAAGGAAATGCAATCCGAAAACAACGGAAGTAGGTTACAGTACGCTTGTTCGCCCACTGCTTGAATACTGCTCAGCAGTGTGGGATCCGTACCAGATAGGGTTGATAGAAGAGATAGAAAAGATCCAACGGAGAGCAGCGCGCTTCTTTACAGGATCATTTAGTAATCGAGAAAGCGTTACGGAGTGGATAGATAAACTCCAGTGGAAGACTCTGCTGGAGAGACGCTCAGTAGCTCGGTACGGGCTTTTGTTGAAGTTTCGAGAACATACCTTCACCGAGGAGTCAAGCAGTATATTGCTCCCTCCTACGTATATCTCACGAAGAGACCATGAGGATAAAATCAGAGAGATTAGAGCCCACACCGAGGTACACCGACAATCCTTCTTTCCACGAAGAATACGAGACTGGAATAGAAGGGAGAGCCGATAGAGGTACTCAAGGTACCCTCCGCCACACACCGTCAGGTGGCTTACGGACTATGGATGTAGATGTAGATGCACTGTGTGAGAGTAGAGAAAGAATAGCGATGGAATTTTTTTTTTTTTTAAAATAGCAGTTTGATGGAATATGAGTTAGAGGAGAAGGTGAGGAGCGAGAAGTGAAATGGAACTATGAGTGCGGAACAGGGTGGGGGAGGGCTGATTGGGGGGGGGGCTAAGAATGGGAGGGGGTAAAGGATGGAAAAGGCTCTTTTCTTTATCATGTAAGTTCATCAGTTATTCTATATAGAGTCTCGTTTCCAATATTTATTTGGTCATTGAGCAACTCTTTATTTTGTGTTAATGCTTTTTGTACCCGAAAATTTTCTTGAAAAGGGAGGAGGTGTCTGTCTTTACTGATTTTTATGATATTCATATCTTTTTCCGTATTGCTCGTTCTATGGTGTTCTTGTTTTAAACGATCCACAAATGTTGAATGAGTTGTACCGTATTTAAATGCTCTGATGTGTTCCTTATATCTTGTGCCCAATGTCCTGCCAGTTACTCAAATGTATATCTTCTCACAATCTCTGCAACTGAGCTGATAGATACCACATTTTGGTATCTGTCTGGTTTTGATTTCAGTTTTGGGATGTGCTTTTGTATGGAATTCGTTGTTTTGTAAGCAATGTTTGTGCCTTGTTTTTTGAATGTAAGCATACTGAAGGAAGGACGCAGAGTCATGAGAAAAATTCTCCGTAGCAATATAACAAAGAGGGATATACCGGTACTTTAGGGAAGCTACAGAGGAGATTTCAAACCTAGTAGCAGATGTCAGAGAAAGAAGGTTAAATTTGTATAGGCACATCAGCTGGCTACCTGCAACAGAATTCTGACATACATACCCGGGTCAGGTGAACAGTGCTATGGATAACACAAGTCAAACTTGACCTAGAAAAGCACAAATCGATCAAATAGAAATTCAAATTCAAATGTACGGAGACGAGATATACAAGTGGAATGTTACTGGAGAGAATGAAGTCCCAGAGAAACCGGGGATAAATTTGACTGAGTACAGAAAGAAACTCCTTGGCGAAAAAATGAGAGAATCATGGAAGATCAAAAAGAAAGCGCAGATTAGGCAGAATGCTTTGCGTGATCTCACAAGGAGAGGCCGCCAATTGTGAAATTCAGATTCGATTCATACTGCACATAATAAAAGTTCATGGCCCGAGGTGTAATGTGGCAAAGCACCAAATGCACTTCTCATCCTTTGTCGAGAAAATCGATACTTAAAAGAAACCGTTGCGGTGAAGTACTGTCTACGATTAATAATTGTCTACAGTGTCGTGGCGCAGCGGTAAGCGCTCAGGTTCGTAATCCGAAGGTCGTCGTATCGAATCTCGCGCCATGCAACCTTTTTTTTTAGTATTTGTTTGTTGTAATTCGAATATACACACTCACACACACACACACACACACACACAGTCATTCCTCCAAAGTGCACTCCTCTCGTCCAACCGTATATATATATATATATATATATATATATATATATATATATATATATATTTGTGTGTGTGTGTGTGTGTGTGTGTGTGTGTAGATACATATATATAATTCCCGGCAATCAGTTGCAACAATTATGTATATAATACGTTGTTGAAAGTCGTTTGTCGTGGAAAAATAAATTTGAAATAAAACACATTATCACAAATAATATTCAAGTGGATACAATTCATTGAAAAGTTCGGTATATACTCGCACATAATTAACAATTAGTGACCAGAAGTAGCTGGAGTATCGCACGAACCAGAGTGATAGTTTTCATAGAAACATGGAAAGCAGAAAACAGCACGACATCGAGCACATCTGATAAACGATGCGTTTTTACAAGAACAATTATTTTTTAAATTATCTGTTGGGAAACATACCTGATTGACATTCTGAAAAATTGTTCTATCGTTCGTCTGGTTTGATACGTACCACGCGTATCGTATCATATAGGCAAAAATCGGAGAAGACAATTGATGGTGGACGATGGATTGGATTTTTATACAATCGTCTCTGGAGTTGATGTCACGGTTTCGCTCGATTAAAAAAGCACAATTTTGAAGGCGCTTGATCAAATTTATTACTTGCCGGTAAAAATACACGTCACACGGTTGGACGAGAGGAGTGCACTTTGGAGGAATGACTGTGTGCGTGTGTGTTTGTTTGTGTGTGTTTGTGTTTGTGTTTGTGTTTGTGTTTGTGTTTGTGTTTGTGTTTGTGTTTGTGTTTGTGTTTGTGTTTGTGTTTGTGTTTGTGTTTGTGTTTGTGTTTGTGTTTGTGTTTGTGTTTGTGTTTGTGTTTGTGTTTGTGTTTGTGTGTGTGTGTGTGTGTGTGTGTGTGTGTATACATTTGAATTACAAAAAACAAATAATAAAAAAAAGGTTGCATGGCGCAAGATTCGATCCGGCGACCTTAGGATTACGAACCCGAGCGCTTACCGCTGCGCCACAAAAATGTAGAAAATTATTAATCGTAGAGAGCATTTCACCGCAACGGTTTCTTTTAACTCGATTTTCTCGACAACGGCTGAGAAGTGCATCTTGGTGCTTTGCCACATTACACCTCGGGCCATGAGCTTTTATTATGCGCAGTATGAATCGAATCTGAATTTCACAATTGGCGGCCTCCCCTTGTTAGAGGGTCTCGACGTAAGTACTAACAATAAGAATAATATACATAACACACACAAACACACATACACAGAATGTAAGAGGTATAAATGCAGACAATTCTGTTGGTGATTGAGAACGATGTACTGAACAATATTACATCAGTAATTACGTCATTTGCTGACTAATAATTATAGCGACTACAAGTTACATGTTTTTGGTTTCATTAGCACCTTCAGTTACATGTGACAAGAGCAAACCATTAATGCTTATTTTCCCCCGGGCCGCAGGTCTGGTGTTGAAGTGTGGACGAAGAACAGTTACTGTATACTGACAGGCATGGTCGACTTAGTGCTGCAGTTACGACCGTGCAGAAAAATCAGGTCATAAAGTTTGTGACGTGTTTGTGGGAAGACTGTTCAACGCAGAGAAGAAACAACCAACGCATTGATGAGCGTAACACATATCTGTTATTTATACCCTGTAAATATGGTAAAACCTGAGTTTGCAATCCCATATTTTACGATTTCTACTACACTCCTGGAAATTGAAATAAGAACACCGTGAATTCATTGTCCCAGGAAGGGGAAACTTTATTGACACATTCCTGGGGTCAGATACATCACATGATCACACTGACAGAACCACAGGCACATAGACACAGGCAACAGAGCATGCACAATGTCGGCACTAGTACAGTGTATATCCACCTTTCGCAGCAATGCAGGCTGCTATTCTCCCATGGAGACGATCGTAGAGATGCTGGATGTAGTCCTGTGGAACGGCTTGCCATGTCATTTCCACCTGGCGCCTCAGTTGGACCAGCGTTCGTGCTGGACGTGCAGACCGCGTGAGACGACGCTTCATCCAGTCCCAAACATGCTCAATGGGGGACTGATCCGGAGATCTTGCTGGCCAGGGTAGTTGACTTACACCTTCTAGAGCACGTTGGGTGGCACGGGATACATGCGGACGTGCATTGTCCTGTTGGAACAGCAAGTTCCCTTGCCGGTCTAGGAATGGTAGAACGATGGGTTCGATGACGGTTTGGATGTACCGTGCACTATTCAGTGTCCCCTCGACGATCACCAGTGGTGTACGGCCAGTGTAGGAGATCGCTCCCCACACCATGATGCCGGGTGTTGGCCCTGTGTGCCTCGGTCGTATGCAGTCCTGATTGTGGCGCTCACCTGCACGGCGCCAAACACGAATACGACCATCATTGGCACCATGGCAGAAGCGACTCTCATCGCTGAAGACGACACGTCTCCATTCGTCCCTCCATTCACGCCTGTCGCGACACCACTGGAGGCGGGCTGCACGATGTTGGGGCGTGAGCGGAAGACGGCCTAACGGTGTGCGGGACCGTAGCCCAGCTTCATGGAGACGGTTGCGAATGGTCCTCGCCGATACCCCAGGAGCAACAGTGTCCCTAATTTGCTGGGAAGTGGCGGTGCGGTCCCCTACGGCACTGCGTAGGATCCTACGGTCTTGGCGTGCATCCGTGCGTCGCTGCGGTCCGGTCCCAGGTCGACGGGCACGTGCACCTTCCGCCAACCACTGGCGACAACATCGATGTACTGTGGAGACCTCATGCCCCAAGTGTTGAGCAATTCGGCGGTACGTCCACCCGGCCTCCCGCATGCCCACTATACGCCCTCGCTCAAAGTCCGTCAACTGCACATACGGTTCACGTCCACGCTGTCGCGGCATGCTGCCAGTGTTAAAGACTGCGATGGAGCTCCGTATGCCACGGCAAACTGGCTGACACTGACGGCGGCGGTGCACAAATGCTGCGCAGCTAGCGCCATTCGACGGCCAACACCGCGGTTCCTGGTGTGTCCGCTGTGCCGTGCGTGTGATCATTGCTTGTACAGCCCTCTCGCAGTGTCCGGAGCAAGTATGGTGGGTCTGACACACCGGTGTCAATGTGTTCTTTTTTCCATTTCCAGGAGTGTATTTACGTTATTTTCTGATCGTCCCTTCATAAGCCCTATTCCCCTCTATAATTGTTTACCTGTCATTAAACATTTTAATGTTTGTTTCACATGATATTCACTTCACACTATGGTCCACTCTGTAAAGTTGGTCAAATTTACTTTCATTGGAGTGGAGCGCACCTAAGAGTAGTGTTCTACAGTTACGTTGTGTAATGATAGCGAATGCTTGTTTCAGTACATACCGTCCCATTTGGAAGCACAGGTGTCCCGATGAGAGCCTACTCTACTTAGAAAAGATAAAGAAGCTGCAAGAGCTACAGAACACATCCTTGCAGCGAGACGTACACGCCCTTTCTTATTTTAGGAAGGCTGAGGTGCTCGCGATGCAAGTATCCGACGGTTTCTCCTGGGATACACAACGCTTGCAACCAGTTTTTATCTTTTGGTACATCTCAAAGTCGGAAGAATGATAGGAACGAAGCCAAGAAACACAGGCGGGTCTTGGGCTGCTAAGGCATCGAGACGACTCATTTCCAAGTCATTATCATGTCAACCTATCACATCCAAGCCATCATTACCTCGATAATCATCGGTCACTAATCAGTTGCCGCCATCCCATATCAATCAGTGCCTGGCTAGTTAACGTCATGCCTTGGCGTGCAATATTGAAGTACATTCCAACTGGCATTTGAGGTTTATGAAGATGTGCGAACCTAATTACGTGGGAACTGGGAGAGCTAATTTCGTTCCCTAGGAACGAAACATTTCCGAGACGGAACTCTCACCATGAGATCCTTCTTAATGAGACCAACTACGCATGTAGAAGTTTCATCACTCATTTCAATTAAAAATAGTTTATTAATAATGCTTGGAGCATGCCATATGCAATCTTTCTTTCCTTATGAGCTAAGCATAGCTCAAAACCAAGAATATCCTGAATATTCTAGCTGTAGGAACGGAAATTTAGTTTCGCATTTTTCGCCGTATAGGTATTGTACTCTATTTAATTTCACAGGGTGACGTCATTTTTACAGTTTCAAACCGTTTATTTACAAATTCAAGTTTCTACTCCATTTGTGACACAACAATTCTTTCTTTTAATGTTGGCAGGAACGCTCAATGCACGTTTCTCTGGGAAAAACGCAGCAGTGTTGCTCAGTAACATATTCATACGATACTGTTGTGCAAAACTAAATTTCAGATGATGTGTCAGTTCCAAGCTCGATGAAACTTGGACCATGCGTAGAAAGAACTGCTACAGTTTAGTATAAAATGTAACTGAAGGAAATACGGAATGTATTGGGAAGTCAACTGCAGCTGAGGCGAGCTCTAGGAAGTAAATAGATCTCTGAAGCAGGGTATTTTCCAAGATTGACTCAAGTATGCCATTGTTAAACCACTGCATAAAAAAGGGGATACATCTGATGTCAACAACTACCGCCCAATCTCTCTTCTGAGTGCCTTATCCAAAATTCTAGAAAAAGTAATGTATTGTAGAGTAGCTTCACACCTTTGTAAAAATAAAGTTTTAACAAAATGTCAGTTTGGTTTCCAGAGGGGTTTTTCAACGGAAAATGCTATATATACTTTCACTAATGAAATATTAAATGCTCTGAGTAACCGGAAGTCACCCGTTGGGATTTTTTGTGATCTATGAAAGGTTTTTGATTGTGTAAATCATGGAATACTTCTAGATAAGCTCAAGTACTGTGGTATGAATGGGATAGTGCTCCAATGGTTTAAATCATACCTAACTGGAAGAGTGCAGAAAGTTGAAGTAAACAGTTCACATAATATGCAAAAAACTGGTGATTTCTCAAACTGGGGAACAATCAAGAATGGGTTGCCGCAAGGTTCGGTCTTGGGTCCTCTGCTGTTCTTAATATATATTAATGACTTGCCATTCTATATTCACGAAGATGCAAAGCTGGTACTTTTTGCTGATGATACAAGTATAGCTATCACACCCAACAGTCAAGAATTAACTGGTGAAATTGTAAATGATGTTTTTCAGAAAATCATTAAGTGGTTCTCTGCAAATGGGCTCTCATTAAACTTTGACAAAACACAGTATATGCAGTTCTACACAGTACATGGAATGACGCCATTAATAAATATAGACTTCGATCAGAAATCGGTAGCTAAGGTAGAATATTCAAAATTTCTAGGTGTATCACTGATGAGGGGTTGAACTGAAAAAAAACACACTGAGGATCTACTGAAACGTTTGAGTTCAGCTACTTATGGTATTAGGGTCATTGCAAAGTTTGGCGAAATACATCTGAGTAAATTAGCTTACCACGCCTATTTTCATTCTCTGCTTTCGTATGGCATCATATTCTGGGGTAACTCATAATTGAGCAAAAGAGTGTTCATTGCACAAAAGCGTGTAATCAGAATAATTGCTGGAGCTCATCCAAGATCATCCTGCAGACACTTATTTAAAGAACTAGAAATCTTCACTGTAGCCTCACAATATATACATATATATATATATATATATATATATATATATATATATATATATATATTCACTTATGAAATTCGTTATTAACATTTCGAACGAATTCAAAAGTAATAGCAGTATACATGGCTACAACACTAGGAGAAAGGATGATCTTCACTACTCAAGGTTAAATCTAACTTTAGCTCAGTAGGGGGTAAATTATGCTGCCACAAAAGTCTTTGGTCACTTACCTAAAAGCATCAGAAGTCTGACAGATAGCCATTAAAAAAGAAATTAAAAGAATTTCTTAATGGCAACTCCTTATACTCATTAGATGAATTTTTGGATATAGTAAGTAGGTAATTTCCCAACCCCCCACCCCCCAAAAAAAAATATTGAGTGCCATGTAATATTTTGTGTAATGTAATATCTTGTATAGACACCTTTTATTAACCTGACACGTTCCACATCATTACGAAGTGTCGTATTCATGATCTATGGAACAAGTACTAATCTAATCTAATCTCTAATCTAGGATTTGTAGGCCAGTGGTAAGCGTTCTAAGGCCCCACCCCTAAATTTTTTATTTTGAACTTTGTTTTTTGGATAGTCAGAAAATTTTAATGCAAAAAAATCAAACAATGCCTTTTTAAGCAACTTTTTGAAGTTCCAAGTTTGTATAAATTCAATACTTGACAATTATTCACTCTTTATGTCATTTTAAAATGTGAATCACTGGCTGCGAGTGAAAATGCGTGCCGGACTGGGCCTCGAGCTTGGGATCTCGCACTTACTACATTTGTGTGTGTGTGTGTGTGTGTGTGTGTGTGTGTGTGTGTGTGTGTGTGTGTGTGTGTGTGTGTGTGTGTGTGTGTGTGTGTGTGTGCGTATCCCGACCGGGACTCGAACCCGGGATCTCCTGCTTACATGGCAGACGCTCTATCCGAGTGAGACATACTTTAAAAAAAAAAAAACGAAAAAACTAGTGCCACCGCCACTTTCACCCCATACCACCTTTTTTATTTATTTGTTTTTCCTTTATTTTTTATTTTTTATTCTAGCTGGGATCTCATTTACCGGGCAGGTGTAGTAACCACAACTCTATCTTTCCTCTTTTTGTTGTTTTCTTTGTCTAACAGAAACTAAATAAATCTTCTTCTCCTAACAAACTGTGCAATATCCGTTAAACAGAATAAAACCAAATCCATCAAACACTTCTGAAAAAATATATATATTATTTATTTTTCATTTTTATGTATATATTTATTTATCTATTTTTTATGTTATGGCTTCTAGCATAATAAGTTGTCCTGGGGCACCTTAACTTGGCTTACTAACAAACAAAAACTTTGTACCAACTTCATTAAAAGGGTGCAAACTTCGTAGCAGCTCACTTTATTGTTATGTGCCAACCAAAAATTACTTTTTCATGATGGCAAAGTGTGAAGTAAGAAATTTTGAAACAAATCTTTGTATTTCGGACTTTAAGATTATGGTGCTCTTCCATTATGTACTGTATATACTCGTCTATACTCGCATGTTTAGTCATAATGGCAAAATGTGCGAACTGGCCGATAATCTAAGTATAGCTATATGAAATCGTGGAACTTCTTGAAGACAAATATGATCGCCAACGCTTCCTTCTCGATCTGGCTGTAGTTCCGCTGAGCCGGAGAGAGCGTCTTCGAGACGAAAGCCACCGGGCGCTCAACCCCGTCGATGATGTGGGACAGCACTGCCCCAAGGCCGTAGTCAGACGCGTCAGAAGCCAACGTGAGAGGCAATGCGGGATCGTACGGAACCAAGAAAGCCGGCGTCAGGAGAGCTGCCTTCAGACGGTGAAACGCCCTATCACAAGCCGGAGACTAGTCCCAGACAACGTTCTTCCGAAGGAGACGGTGGAGAGGTTCCGCCAAGGCCGCGGCGTGTGGAATAAAACGGTGGTAGTAGTTAAGCTGGCTCAAGACGGACTTGACCTGGGAGACGTCATGCGGAGGCGGCATCTGCTGGATGGCCTCAATATATTGTGGTGTAGAGTGAATGCCGGAGGCGCCGAGGACATGGCCGAGGTAGGTCGCCTGAGGGACAAAAAAAAAAAGACACTTTTCCTTGTTTCAATGTAAGCCAGGAACCTGGAGGACGTGGAAGAGGTGGCGGAGGTTCTGGGCCAAGTCCAGGACAGAGGTGCCTGTGTCTAAGATGTCATCCAGGTAGATCGCCGTACCCAGAAGGTCCTTCGTCACGGACTCCAGATAGCGCTGAAAAATGGCAGGAGAGCTACCGACCCCAAAAGGAAGGCGGTTATAGCGGAAAAGCCCAAAAGGAGTGGAGATGACCAAAACAGCTTTGGACGGCTCATCCAAAGGTAACTGGAGGTACGCATCCCTCAGGTCAATTTTGGCAAACACCTTGCTGCCAGCCAATTTCGACAACATGTCCTCAACCTTCTAGATGGGGTAAGAATCGACAACAGACTGACAGCCGAGGGAAGGAGTTCGATGTGAGCCTCAAACCCTGAAACCCCCAGTGACAGGGTGGAGAAAACATCAGGGAATTCCTGCAACAGTTGCTGGAGGTGGTCACCCGCTGAAAGAGACTGGACCACTGGTTCTGAATCATAGATACCCAAGACCAATAAAGGGAAAAGATCCATGCCCAATAGGTTCGTGGCCGTGGGCGCGGAGAGGACCAATTCCTGAGCCTGAACATCATATGCGAACGGTACTGGACCCAAGCAGAGAACCACCCTTGGAGGTTAATGACATCATTACTGTAGCTCCGCAGGGCCGCATGAAAAGGATGGAGAGGTGGGGAACCCAAACGACGGTTGGAGTCAGCATCGATGATGTTGACGGATGACCCTGTATCCACCTGAAACAGGAGGGGGACACCATCAACCTGTACCGTCAGACTGATTGCCGCTGCTGAAGGCGGAAAGACGGACTGCACAAAGGAAATATGCGGCGGAGGGATAGAGTCGTCCTCCCGAGAGTCGGGAGTGTCGACGGACGTGTGTTCCATGAGCATCAGAGAGAAGGACCAGCACACCTCCGCCCTGTTTTCCGCAGGCCGAAAAGGTCACACGTCGAAACCGACAATCAGCTCGCCGGTGCGAAATGAAACATTGCCGACGGGACGCCACCCCTGCCGCTGTTGTGGCTGGGGCGTCTGACACCGCCGTCGTGGTGGCTGGTCTGGTGGTGGAGCGGCCGCGCCCCCTGGATCCGAGAATGGGGGAGGGCTCTCCGGACGGGGGGGGGGGGGGGGGACTTGCGAGACCCCTGTGAGGCGTACTGGCGCCGCGACGGGTGTGCGACAAAGACCTGTGCAGGAGGAAACAACTCGGTCGATGAGCGAGTAGACTGCTCATGAGCACGGACAACATTTAAGCAAGTATCGAACGATATATCCTTCAACTTAAGAAGATCGGTCCGCAAGGAGTCATCCGGAGCATGTACGAGAAGCATGTCCCGAATGAGTGCTGAACCATACGACTGTTTACACGAGGGGTTACCACAAAAAAACCGACAGTCCCAGGATAGGCTTTGATGTGTGGCAATCCACTCCCTGTAAGATTGGGAGGGGAGTTTCTGACAACAAAAAAACTTGTGACAGGCAGCCTCCATGTGGACCTGAGAATCAAAATACTCCAACAAACGCTAAGTCAACTGTTTGTACGAGAGAGCATGCGGCTCCGTGTCAGGGTGCAACTGCTGCAACAGATGATATATTTCCGGACCGACATAGGCAAGAAAAAACGCACGCCTCTTCACGTCACCAACGACGTCATGCGCCAAAAAATGTTGTTCCAATCGTGCTACATAATTGCTCCAAGGCTCCAAAGACTTGTCAAACTTAGGAAAAGTGGGTGGCATGGCCCGCAGCCCCACAAGCGGGGAAGAGGACGGATCACCCAGTGCCTGAGGCCCGCGGAAGACAGCGGACAGAGCCTGCAATTGCTGAATGATAAGTTCATTCGTCTGCTGCAGACTCGATAAAAGCGCGAGGACACGTGGCGAAGGCTGATCGAGTATTGGAATATCCTCTGCCATGGAGGAGAACAAGCAACAAACGCGTGAAAACTACTATCCCATCCTCGTCGCCACTGATATGTCTGCTTAAGCAGAAGAAACTAACGATCAAAGTCCGAAAACAATTTATCGGATTGTTCAATTAACCAAAACAAATTTTCCAAGTAGAACACCAACACAAAACAGTGATCCGTCTTTGAATCACAACTTTCATACAAGACTAATATAGAAAACAACTGAAATAATTTCCTACCAGTCTCCGCCATAGACTTCTCCAATATACCAACCATAATCCAGAGATCAGCGGGAAGATCCAAGCCGGACTGCTGGGGCGGCAGCTATCCACGTCTGCTGGCGGTCGATGAACTGTCGATGTGCGGGCGAGCGCCGGCCTTTATAACGCTTCGGCGGATGAGTACCTCGGAATTATTTTTCATCACATGGTTTGACATGTGAAAATAGTTCCAGGATCTGCAGCGACCTCTTCCTTATGTTTATGTGGGCCGGTAGTGGTCGCTGATGTCTTTGCTGTGTTGTTGTTGTTGTTGTTGTTGTTGTTGTGACCTGTCAGTTGTGTAGTGCTTCGGTGTGCCTGCGAAGGGGGCAACCCGCGGCTGCAGGCTGTCAGTTCAGTTGCTGATACTCTAGGCGCCATGATGTCTGGTGGAGAAGGCCACAGCAGAGATATACGTTAACAAGATGTAGATCACATTTTTTTGCAGTGATGCATCGACCAAATTCAAGTACAGCTTGTGCTGTACATGGTATGCTGTGTTTGAACAATATTCCCGTTCCGCATTCATTGCCTAAGTTCAAGATTGCCTCATATCCGTACACATCCGCTATTTTCGTCGTAACTACCTCTTGTATCATCGCTATGTCAACGTCGGAGGCATGTAAGTAGTCCTTCACATATTGTAACTTTACGCCAGAGGCTATTTTGTTGACATTAAGCATGGACATTTTATACGCCTGCATCATTCGGTAGTACTACTAATCGCATTCAGTGTCATCAGACCACACAGTCACCTTGTAAGGTCCACGGTGGTCAACTATTTCCGTTGGTTCTTCAATTGTAGGGGCCAGGTTCATATGTACGTCCACATTCGTGTTTGGGATGTCTGTTTTTCCGACGTCTACTACCTCATGCTTTACACTTCGAGCTGTTTTGAGATTTTTTTTTGTATGTAAGAGTTTTTGCTCCTGTTCTTGAATCTTTACAGGGCTCTGTTTACGTGTTGGCCCTTTAGGTTTCACCGGCTGCTGTCTGATTTTGCCCTTCTCAATATTCTTCAAATCTTCTGAAAGCGTGGTGTTTCCAGCCAAATTGTCACTCGTGCTCTTTGTGGATGACGGTTTCAATAGAGAAATCAGTTTACTATGAGGTTGCTCATTCAGGGTTGGTTCTTACATAATGTCATTCTCAATAGCAGAGGAATGGGAGAATTTGTGGTGGTTCCCAAAATTTTTCGGGGTCTACTCTGTCGAAACCGTTACAGCTGTCACGATTCCTTAGGTTCGTGTGGTCCCGCTTCTGTTGTGTCAGTGATGGCACTCTGGGCTTCTGCTCGGGTTGGATGGTTTTCCGCGTTCATATTAGGGCTTTCGATCAGGACTTGGCCATGGGCAGCCGTAGCGTAATTCGTTGGCAGCGCAGTCATAGCCGTCGGTCTCGACGCCTCGCCAGCCGGCAGCTGCGCCACTCGCCGCTGTAAACACTCAGCGCGATCGTGGCCGGGAGAGTTGGACGCCTCGCACGTCCTCGGCTGGCCGTCGTATATAACGATGCCTCGGTAACCTCAGACGCTAATGTACGATGGTACATGCTTGTGCAAGTCGACCATTAATTGTCTCACTTCGTTGAGCACATGTAATTTGCGTGTATTCGACCACCTACGGCGGGGCGGGTTAAATTTTCATTCGCTCGTCGTACTGTGCACTTTCAACTGCAAAAATCCACCTACCTCAGTACCGCGTCACCATCTCTTTTCTCTGCAAACGTGCGTACTGTTTAGGCGTCGGAAAAGCTGCGTTGATAAAAACGACGCCTATACTTACGTTGCAAAGGCCGCATAAACTCTAGTAGCCTGCTATCCTGCAATTATCTCATAATAAATATCAGGTGGTAATGTTGGTACTTCTGTCATTAGAAATTGTTCAAAATTCGAAAGCAAGACTTTTTTTAATTCCTTAAGCACACATTTAAACCGGCCATCAAGTCCACATTTACTTAAATAACGAATCTACAACTCTCAGTTCATACAACTTCACATGCAAAGTAGCCAGAAATACATATAAATCCGACCATATTGACTACGCGATCTCACAGTCACAGTTCCAGTTCCGCTACTAATAGTGAGTTTCACATTCAGTCCTTTTCAATAGTTTTCTTTGAGAGAAACTGCTCGCCAAAATACTCCATATATGAATACGGAACATGCCACGCGGAAATGTCCACAAAGGCCGAAAGTTCACACGATCGTAAATTTCCAACAAAGCAGTTTCAAAACTTCTAACATTCATCAAACTGTTCGTAATTGCAACGGCTTTTGCTTGCAACTAGTTTTAAACGCGCGGAGCACAATATTTCTTCATCTTACACATAATGAGAAACAGCACATTTAACACGTCCTTTACGCGTCCGAAGCTGGCGAGTGACTCTAATTCAGACTGCCTCTCTCCCAGTGTATCTAACTAGTTGTGCACGGAAAGTACTTAATTCTGATTGGCTGATCAGTCTGATGGACCAATCAAAATGATCCTTCAAGGTCATTCTCGCGGCAAAACACGCCTAAGCCAATCACTATTCAGAAAAGCATTTGAGTCTTCCAAAATGCAAATACTTATACAATTTTTAATAAAACAAAACGAAATCAAAATTAATCTTGAAAATAATTTAGAAAACTATTACTCTGCAAACGGCTATTCTGGCTGCCTTCTTACAAAAGCAATCACTTCTTGACATACGTCATCAGCAATGTGGATAAATTACATCTTTCACTGCAACTTGATTGCGAAACACTTTACAGAAAGAAATATTGCATTTTAACGTATGTCCCACATACACACTCTCACTCATTCCCATTTATTCACACAACAACATAATAAACAAATATTAATTTTTTCTGAATTTTATATTACGAAAATGCAAACTAATTGAAGTTTTCAAAATAAAATCTCAATTAAATAATTCTACACCTTGAGAACTCTAGTAATGCTTTCAAATTATTCTAAAGGACAAACTGTTATTATTCCTAACTGAGTTTTGTTGTCTAAGTGTCGGTTTGACGTGTTTTAGGTAATTTTCTAAATCTCCGAAACTATATGTACGACTTTGAAATTTTGTGGAGACATTCTTCTGAATAACAAAAACTGGTACAGTAGATTTGAAAATAATCTGTCCATATTTAATGTGTTTTATTTAGATTCGTAGGTGGTATGAAAATACAGTCGCTCGAAGTGTCACAAGAGCCGATCTCACACTGCCTAGCAGCTGTGCTTATGAATCATGGCTAAGACACAAGTTTGCAGTTTCCTAAGCTCCAATACAGCGGGCTATGTTGCACTGAATGTTATCGCGTAATAACTTGATACGCCACAGACCGTTCGGCAACATTACTGAGAACTTCCCCGTACGGCGCTATCGCAGCATTTATCTGTTCCGCTGGTACTTCGAATGGCGGTTCGAAAATCCTGATCGTCCGTATTCCAAATCCTGCAGGTGCTATGATGACTTCTCCTACGTTTCCGTCACAATGTTTACATTTCGTAGTGCCTCTGCAAGACTCAACTACTTTGTCGGATAAATTAGCATTCTTCAATTTGACATAAACAACGCTGTTCACTATCGAAAGTGCATTCCAATGACATCCTCTGAATCAAGTTTCACTTCGTATTCTAAACAATCTTCGATTTCGTGTAGCTAGGGTCGGGCGTAATTACGATCAAACGATAATTTCAAAGTATCTTTTCTGTTCAAGTGAGGGATCGCGGTATCATATTTCAAGTTTCAATAAGTGTAGAATTTCTGCAACGCTGCAAGAAGCACTGCAACTTACCACGCCGAAGCACAGCAGACCGCGGTGCACTACACCCCGCACACGTCCGCACAGCACGGTTGACGCGGTGAGAATGCATAGTTGTGTTAGCCATTGGGTGACTCGAACAGAGTATTTATTACAAATGCGGGAACTACTGAGCAAAGTCCCCAGCTGACTCAAATTCCCCCCAGCGCCACCTATCTGCAGTCCCCATCCATGTTCCTCATGCTCGCTAATTTTAGACTCTCGCTGCAGGTCGAAGTGAATGTGCATCATCAGATGTCCGAAAGAACAGACACCACGCCTTCCAATAACTGATTCGCATCAATGGGAATGAATTCACAACCTTTAGTTCAGATGAACATTTACGATTGACCTCCAGTGGGAATCTAAAATTAGCGAGCATGGAGGACGTAGACGGGGATTGTAGATACATGGCGCTAGGTGGGAATGTCAATCGGCTGGGGTTGTGCCGAGACAGCCCGCTCATCGGCGATAAACGCTGTGTCTCGGTGACGCAGCAGTTAACACAACCGCCTAATACGCAGGAGATCCGTGATTCGAGTCCTGGCCCGGCACACGTTTTCACTCGCCACTGCTGATCCCGCACAAAGTACTAATGCAGCTGATATCATTAGTTTCTTTCCTTTCCTGTCTCCCCCTCCCCCTTCAATTTACATAATACACTACTGGCCATTAAAATTGCTACACCATGAAGATGACGTGCTACAGACGCAAAATTTAACCGCCAGGAAGAAGATGCTGTGATATGCAAATGATTAGCTTTTCAGAGCATTCACACAAGGTTGGTGCCGGTGGCGACACCTACAACGTGCTAACATGAGGAAAGTTTCCAACCGATTTCTCATACACAAACAGCAGTTGACCAGCGTTGTCTGGTGAAACGTTGTTGTGATGCCTCGTGTAAGGAGGAGAAATGCGCACCATCACGTTTCAGACTTTGATAAAGGTCGGATTGTAGCCTATCGCGATTGCGGTTTATCGTATAGCTACATTGCTCCTCGCGTTGGTCGAACCCAATGAATGTTAGCAGAATATGGATTCGGTGGGTTCAGGAGGGTAATACGGAACGCAGTGCTGGATCCCAACGGCTTCGTATCACTAGCAGTCGAGATGACAGGCATCTTATCCACATGGCTGTAACGGATCGTACAGCCACGTCTCGATCCCTGAGTCAACAGATGGGGACGTTTGCAAGACATAAACCATCTGCACGAACAGTTCGACGACGTTTGCAGCAGCATGGACTATCAGCTCGGAGACCGTGGCTGCGGTTACCCTTGACGCTGCATCACATACAGGAGCGGCTGCGATGGTGTACTCAACGACGAACCTGGCTGCACGAATGGCAAAACGTCATTTTTTCGGATGAATCCAGGTTCTGTTTACAGCATCATGATGGTCGCATCCGTGTTTGGCGACATCGCGGTGAACGCATACTGGAAGCGTGTATTCGTCATCGCCATACTGGCGTATCACCCGGCGTGATGGTATGGGGTGCCATTGATTACACGTCTCGGTCACCTCTTGTTCCCATTGACGGCATTTTGAACAGTGGACGTTACATTTCATGTGTTACGACCCGTAGCTCTACCCTTCATTCGATCCCTGCGAACCCTACATTTCAGCAGGATAATGCACGACCGCATGTTGCAGGTCCTGTACGGGCCTTTCTGGATAGAGAAAATGTTCGACTGCTGCCCTGGCCAGCACATTCTCCAGATCTCTCACCAATTGAAAACGTCTGCTCAATGGTGGCCGAGCAACTGGCGCGTCACAATACGCCAGTCACTACTCTTGATGAACTGTGGTATCGTGTTGAAGCTGCATGGGCAGCTGTACCTGTAGACGCCATCCAAGCTCTGTTTGACTCAATGCCCAGGCGTATCAAGGCCGTTATTACGGCCAGAGGTGGTTGTTCTGGGTACTGATTTCTCAGGATCTAAGCACCCAAATTGCGTGAAAATGTAATTACATGTCAGTTGTAGTATAATATATTTGTCCAATGAATACCCGTTTATCATCTGCATTTCTTCTTGGTGGTAGCAATTTTAATGGCCAGTAGTGTATATATCAGAGCTGCAGATGCTGAATATTGTCTGTTCTTTCGGACATGTCTGCAAGAGCAGACACAATGCATTCCTAGAATAATTTGTAACTGCAAATTGGCTTCTTTCAAAGGCTACTTAATGACATCTACAATGTGTAAACATACTACGTCCCTGCCGCGGTTCTTCGGGCGTTTAATTCGTGTTAGCCTTCGCTAGTGCTTACACTTTCAAACTAGAATGGCTCATTCGCAACGACAATCTACTATAAAAATCAGCTTTAATAATGAATTTGCACGATCTAAGGCACTCGAAGTAGAACGATTTATACGTGAAGAAATTAAAATTGAACCACCAGATATGATTGGCATCCGCTTCTCTATCACAAGCAGTGTGGTCTACGTCTAACTGATCAACGACACGGTGTGTGACAAGATCGTACGCGACCATAAACATGGACTCATTTTTATACATTCAGACGGCCATATCGGAACGGTAGCTATTGATCATGTGGGACTTGGATTGAGAACTGTAAGAGCATTTGAGGTAACATTTAAGGTTCCGGCTGACATCGTGGTTAACGCGCTACAACCCAATGGTCGGGTACTTAGTCACATAGCAGAAAAATGGAAAACCTTTACCACGTACCCGGTACTTGATGGTGTGCGACAAATACGAATCGAGCTACCAAAAAATGTGCCATCTCACAATTGGAGGCTCAGAGCGATAGTTATTTACGATGGTCAGCCGAAAACTCGCTCAGGTTGTGGTCAGGAAGGCCACGTTCGCTCAGCGTTTCTCCAAGAATTGCACAAATACCGACAGGTGAATCTGTAGCAACACCTGTGGTGACGTCTCTCCCTCTCACACACGCAGTACGCCCCGCCAAACAGTGGCAGCGCCCAGCAGCTGGACAGGCCAGTCGAAAAGCCGACTACGGCGGATGACGACACGAGCATGGAGTCGGCGGCGACGCTCCCTACCGAGCAGCACCGACCGATACCACCAGCACAGATATCGAATGTGCAAATAGTCATCGACAGTTGAATAGTGCCAACGGCTGCCTACGTGTCCTACTGCCGTGGTGACAGAGACACTCGCCCACATTCGGATACGGAAACGCACACGCGTAAGGAACGGTCTCCGAAACGGCGCAAGAAACGTCGTGTAACCGCGTCGGACGACTCCTTAATACGTATGCAGGGCGACGACCAAGGTGTGGTGTCACCGCCAGACACCACACTTGCTAGGTGGTAGTTTTAAATCGGCCGCGGTCCATTAGTACATGTCGGACCCGCGTGTCGCCACTGTATGATCGCAGACAGAGCGCCACCACAAGGCAGGTCTCGAGATACGGACTAGCACGCGCCCCAGTTGTACGGACGACTTTGCTAGCGACTACATGGACGAAGCCTTGCTCATTAGCCGAGCCAATAGTTAGAATAGCCTTCAGCTAAGTCAATGGCTACGACCTAGCAAGGCGCCATTAGTAACATTGCATGTATCTAAAGAGTCTCACTCGTATCGCCACAATCTCCAGATGTACCAAAAGGATGGGTTAAAGTTAAGTATTCCAGAAGCTACGTACTTTTCTTTATGGCATTCATTACGTATCCTTTTTCAGACCTCACGCCATCCTGGTTTAACTTAGCGCGTGCCTTTCGGCTTCCTCTCATTGTGTCTAGGCTGTCTTGTCTAGACACAACACAAGGAACGGCCAAGGAAGACGGCCACCTTACAGAGGGTCCCGAGACTCCTCATCCAGAACACAACCGTCTCGACAGCAGCATACGTCAAGAGCGACCCGAAAAACTTGACAACGCACGGCAACTAACAGTCCGCTGCCACTCCCAGGTATTAGAAGAGGGGCCACAGAGAGACGGAGCTAGCGAGCCCCGGCCGACGGAAAACTTGTCCCAAGCGGACTGGACTGATGACTGTGAGGGGGATCCTCCGACAGTCGCAACAGAAGACACGGCGGGGGCGGCGACCTTCTAAAGTTCAACTTGTAACCATCGACGGCGGGCAGGACGGGGTCATGTAACGTGCCAGTACAACAGCAGGCGGCGTAAGCTCCCATGGCCGATATACACTCCTGGAAATGGAAAAAAGAACACATTGACACCGGTGTGTCAGACCCACCATACTTGCTCCGGACACTGCGAGAGGGCTGTACAAGCAATGATCACACGCACGGCACAGCGGACACACCAGGAACCGCGGTGTTGGCCGTCGAATGGCGCTAGCTGCGCAGCATTTGTGCACCGCCGCCGTCAGTGTCAGCCAGTTTGCCGTGGCATACGGAGCTCCATCGCAATCTTTAACACTGGTAGCATGCCGCGACAGCGTGGACGTGAACCGTATGTGCAGTTGACGGACTTTGAGCGAGGGCATATAGTGGGCATGCGGGAGGCCGGGTGGACGTACCGCCGAATTGCTCAACACGTGGGGCGTGAGGTCTCCACAGTACATCGATGTTGTCGCCAGTGGTCGGCGGAAGGTGCACGTGCCCGTCGACCTGGGACCGGACCGCAGCGACGCACGGATGCACGCCAAGACCGTAGGATCCTACGCAGTGCCGTAGGGGACCGCACCGCCACTTCCCAGCAAATTAGGGACACTGTTGCTCCTGGGGTATCGGCGAGGACCATTCGCAACCGTCTCCATGAAGCTGGGCTACGGTCCCGCACACCGTTAGGCCGTCTTCCGCTCACGCCCCAACATCGTGCAGCCCGCCTCCAGTGGTGTCGCGACAGGCGTGAATGGAGGGACGAATGGAGACGTGTCGTCTTCAGTGATGAGAGTCGCTTCTGCCTTGGTGCTAATGATGGTCGTATGCGTGTTTGGCGCCGTGCAGGTGAGCGCCACAATCAGGACTGCATACGACCGAGGCACACAGAGCCAACACCCGGCATCATGGTGTGGGGAGCGATCTCCTACACTGGCTGTACACCACTGGTGATCGTCGAGGAGACACTGAATAGTGCACGGTACATCCAAACCGTCATCGAACCCATCGTTCTACCATTCCTAGACCGGCAAGGGAACTTGATGTTCCAACAGGACAATGCACGTCCGCATGTATCCCGTGCCACCCAACGTGCTCTAGAAGGTGTACGTCAACTACCCTGGCCAGCAAGATCTCCGGATCTGTCCCCCATTGAGCATGTTTGGGACTGGATGAAGCGTCGTCTCACGCGGTCTGCACGTCCAGCACGAACGCTGGTCCAACTGAGGCGCCAGGTGGAAATGGCATGGCAAGCCGTTCCACAGGACTACATCCAGCATCTCTACGATCGTCTCCATGGGAGAATAGCAGCCTGCATTGCTGCGAAAGGTGGATATACACTGTACTAGTGCCGACATTGTGCATGCTCTGTTGCCTGTGTCTATGTGCCTGTGGTTCTGTCAGTGTGATCATGTGATGTATCTGACCCCAGGAATGTGTCAATAAAGTTTCCCCTTCCTGGGACAATGAATTCACGGTGTTCTTATTTCAATTTCCAGGAGTGTACATGCGACGAAACGAAGACAGACTTATCGGCTTGCTTCTATCAATATCAATATTATACGGTTACAGATTAAGATTTCCTTACTCAAAGACATGCAACAAACAGCAGACGTCGACATCGTCCTCCTAAAAGAAGTATACGTCGATGAATTTCCTGTCATGTAAGGGCACGTGTCCTACATGTCACACGCCTCCGACACTGGCAGCGGCATAGAAACACTTCTTAAAGAATACATCACGGCAAAGGATATACTGTACCTACTGTTGGCACTGGGATTAGCAACGACAGTACTTGATGTAAAACTCGTCAACATCTATGCACCGTCCGGTACAGACAGAAGGCGAGAGCGTTCCGCTTCTTCGCAGACGAAATTGTCCCGCTCTTCCAAGGTCGACAAGACCGAGTAATCCTAGGCGGATATTTTAGTTGTGTAGTTGCACCGAAAGACAAATTTCCTCGATATACCCTGTGCCCAGAATTACGAATGTTGGTGCAGAGTATGCATCTGGTTGACATCCGGGAGCATGTCCATCACATCGGTCCTGGATACACCCATACAACGAGTCATTCCGCCAGCCGTCTCGATCGAATATATGTCACACGCAGTCGTAGCGCTGACGTCATGGAAGCAGAGCTGTGGCCTACAGCCTACATCGACCATACAGCATTAATATGTAAAATCTCCCTCCGGGGACATCAAGTGCGGCGTATCCGTATTGGAAATTGAACGTCGCCCACCTGCGGGGCCCAGTTTGTCGAGATGTCATTGAAGATGTTTGGAGATCTTGCGAACGACGCCTTCTGTCGTATCCCACGATCCTAAGTTGGTGGATGGGTTGCGCCAAAACTGCACTGCGCCGTGCAATGATGACATCTGGTCGTGAGCAGGCAGAGTGGCGACGTCAGACGATGGACTTCTATTTCACGGTGTTACGGGCATGCGCCGAACAAATGCCTTCTCCGGAGAGGCAAGAGGCAGTACAACGAGCAAAGACCAAAATTATATGCATCATGCAACGCCACCTGGAAGGTAAGGTGGTCAGGGCACGGACACTAGGAGAACGCCCATCGATGTATCACATCATCAACGAAAACAAAAGACGACGGAGAGCCCTATTAAATGCCGTGGGCGCGTATGATGGCAGACACCTAATATCGCAACAAGAAATAGGCCATGCCTTTGTGGAACATTACACTCAACTTTACACCGCAGTGGATACCGATATGGCGGCCATGATTTTCGGCACCATTGATCCAGAGGCGGAAGCACAACTGATGGAGGAGATTACAGACGAGGAAATGATGGAGGCCACTGGTAGGGGAGCGGTGAAGAAATCGCCGGGACAAGATGGCCTCCCTCTGGAATTCTACAGGACTTTTAGCCATGTGATCGCACCACTATCTGCCGCGAATTAAAGTCTCCTGACATTCCCTTACCGCCGGCTTTTGTGGAGGGGCTGATTATCCCGATAGACAAACCCTCGGATGGTACACGGATACGGGACTACCAACCGCTGACGCTCATTAATTAAGACTTTAAAATATTCACCAGATTATTAGCAGCACGCGTCCGACGAGTATTGCGGCAAGTACTCTCACTTGATCAAACTTCACTCAGCGGAAATAACAGCATTCAGACGGCGCTTGTTGAATATCGCAGTTTGATCGTCCTAGCAAAGACTTGCCGCCTCCGTGCACTAGTAGAGTCAATAGATTTTGATCAAGCCTTAATAGAGTCAGCCATAACTATCGCAGAGGTCCTGACGCACATGCGATTTCCACGACCGTTCATCGCTGTTGTGATGCGGCTACTCAGCACTGCCTCCTCCAAAGTGCTCGTCAATGGACGAACGACAAAGTCACTAGTCGTAGTGAGGTCGGTTAGACAAGGATGCCCCTTATCAACGACATTATATGCACTGTCTCTCGACCCGTTACTTTCCGTCCTACGACACCTTTGAGAGGACTGACTTTTCGAGGACATACATTTAGGACATGGATTTTTTTTTTTTTTCACTAGCTGTTTATATTTTATGACCCACCGTCTAATTTCTTATGGTGGGTCGTATATTGCCACTTAGCCGCTGTGACTGGGTCCGGGGTCCGCAGTGACTTAAAGTAAAACCACACCGGCTCCCGTCCCCACTCACACCGTTGCCCGTGTCCCGCCACGTGGAGGCGGGCTCTGTTTAGATCCATTTGTTATCTTTTTTTTTTTGTGCAGCATTAGAAAAACTTATAACTAATACAAAATCAAGTAAGATCAAGGACATGGATTGTAAAATGTATACACACTTAGGTGCAAGTCATATGCGGATGACCTAGTGCTGATTGGATACGCAAATATGGAACGGCCACTGGCAGCCGCATAAATATGGACAAGTCTGTAGTGATGAATAATGGTGTTGGACTAACGGAAGAATCTGTAGCACCCTTATAGCTCATGGATACCTTGAAATGCCTAGGTATTGTTTTTACCAACGACATATGTCCCACAGTAGCGTACAACTATAAGGCTACTACAGTCTATATCTACATCTACATCTACATCCATACTCCGCAAGCCACCTGATGGTGTATGACGGAGGGTACATTGAGTACCTCTATCGGTTCTCCCCTCTATTCCAGTCTCGTATTGTTCGTGGAAAGAAGGATTGTCGGTATGCTTCTGTGTGGGCTCTAATCTCTCTGATTTTATCCTCATGGTCTCTTCGCGAGATATACGTAGGAGGGAGCAATATACTGCTTGACACTTCGGTGAAGGTATATTCTCGAAACTTCAACAAAAGCCCATACCGAGCTACTGAGCGTCTCTCCTGCAGAGTCTTCCACTGGAGTTTATCTATCATCTCCGTAACACTTTCGCGATTACTAAATGATCCTGTAACGAAGCGCGCTGCTCTCCAGTAGATCTCCTCTATCTCTTCTATCAACCCTATCTGGTACGGATCCCACACTGCTGAGCAGTATTCAAGCAGTGGGCGAACAAGCGTACTGTAACCTACTTCCTTTGTATTCGGATTGCATTTCCTTAGGATTCTTCCAATGAATCTAGTCTGGCATATGCTTTACCAACGATCAACTTTATATGACCATTTCATTTTAAATCACTCCTAATGCGTACTCCCAGATAATTTATGGAATTAACTGCTTCCAGTTGCTGACCTGCTATTTTGTAGCTAACTGATAAGGGGTCTTTCTTTCTATGTATTCGCAGCACGTTACACTTGTCTACATTGAGATTCAATTGCCATTCCCTGTACCATGCGTCAATTCGTTGCAGATCCTCCTGCATTTCAGTACAATTTTCCATTGTTACAACCTCTCGATATACCACAGCATCATCCGCAAGAAGCCTCAATGAACTTCCGATGTCATCCACAAGGTCATTTATGTATATTGTGAATAGCAACGGTCCTACGACACTCCCCTGCGGCACACCTGAAATCACTCTTACTTCGGAAGACTTCTCTCCATTGAGAATGACATACTGCGTTCTGTTATCTAGGAACTCTTCAATCCAATCACACAAATGGTCTGATAGTCCGTATGCTCTTACTTTGTTCATTAAACGACTGTGGGGAACTGTATCGAATGCCTTGCGGAAGTTAAGAAACACGGCATCTACCTGTGAACGCGTGTCTATGGCCCTCTGAGTCTCGTGGACGAATAGCGCGAGCTGGGTTTCACACGACCGTCTTTTTCGAAACCCATGCTGATTCCTACAGAGTAGATTTCTAGTCTCCAGAAAAGTCATTGTACTCGAACATAATACGTGTTCCAAAATTCTACAACTGATCGACGTTAGAGATATAGGTCTATATTTCTGCACATCTGTTCGACGTCCCTTCTTGAAAACGGGGATGACCTGTGCCCTTTTCCAATCCATTGGAATGCTACGCTCTTCTAGAGACGTACGGTACACCGCTGCAAGAAGGGGAGCAAGTTCCTTCGCGTACTCTGTGTCAAATCGAACTGGTATCCCATCAGGTCCAGCGGCCTTTCCTCTTTTGAGCGATTTTAATTGTTTCTCTATCCCTCTGTCGTCTATTTCGATATCTACCATTTTGTCATCTGTGCGACAATCTAGAGAAGGAATTACAGTGCAGTCTTCCTCTGTGCAACATCTTTGTAAAAAGACATTTAGTATTTCGGCCTTTAGTCCGTCATCCTCTGTTTCAGTACCATTTTGGTCACAGAGTGTCTGGACATTTTGTTTTGATCCACCTACCGCTTTGACATAAGACCAAAATTTCTTAGGATTTCCTGCCAACTAAGTACATAGAACTTACTTTCGAATTCACTGAACGCCTCTCGCAGAGCCCTCCTCACACTACATTTCACTTCGCGTAATTTTTGTTTGTCTGCAAGGCTTTGGCTATGTTTATGTTTGCTGTGAAGTTCCCTTTGCTTCCGCAGCAGTTTTCTAACTCGGTTGTTGTACCACGGTGGCTCTTTTCCATCTCTTACGATCTTGCTTGGCACATACTCATCTAACGCATATTGTTCGATGGTTTTGAACTTTGCCCACTGATCGTCAACACTATCTGTACTTGAGACAAAACTTTTGTGTCTAGCCGTCAGGTACTCTGTAATCTGCTTTTTGTCACCTTTGCTAAACAGAAAAATCTTCCAACCTTTTTTAATATTTCTATTTACAGCTGAAATCATCGATGCAGTAACCGCTTTATGATCGCTGATTCCCTGTTCTGCATCAACTGTTTCAAATAGTTCGGGTCTGTTTGTCACCAGAAGGTCTAATATGTTATCGCCACGAGTCGGTACTCTGTTTAACTGCTCAAGGTAGTTTTCAGATAAAGCACTTTCAAAAATTTCACTGGATTCTTTGTCCCTGCCACCCGTTATGAACGTTTGAGTCTCCCAGTCTATATCCGGCAAATTAAAATCTCCACCCAGAACTATAATATGGTGGGGAAATCTACTCGAAATATTTTCCAAATTATCCTTCAGGTGCTCAGCCACAACAGCTGCTGAGCCAGGGGGCCTATAGAGACATCCAATTACCATGTCTGAGCCTGCTTTAACCGTGACCTTCACCCAAATTATTTCACATTTCGGATCTCCGTCAATTTTCTTCGCTACTATTGCAATTCTTATCGCTATAAACACGCCTCCCCCTTCACTGTCCAGCCTGTCTCTGCGGTATACATTCCAATCTGAGTTTAGGATTTCATTACTGTGTACGTCTGGTTTCAGCCAACTTTCTGTCCCTAGTACTATGTGGGCATTGTGACCGTTTATTAATGAGAGCAGTTCTGGGACCTTTCTATAGACGCTCCTGCAGTTTACTATTAGCACATTAATATTGTTATTTCCTGTTTCATTTCGCCTACTCCTACCTTGCCGCGTCTCAGGAGGCGTCTTGTCGGGCCTAGGGAGGGAATTCTCTAACCTAAAAAACCCACATGTGCTCTCCACACGTACTCCGCTACCCTTGTAGCCGCTTCCGGCGTGTAGTGCACGCCTGACCTATTCAGGGGGACCCTACATTTCTCCACCCGATAGCGGAAGTCGAGAAATTTGTACCCCAGATCTCCGCAGAATCGTCTGAGCCTTTGGTTTAAGCCTTCTACTAGGCTCCAAACCAGAGGACCGCGATCGGTTCTGGGAACGATACTACAAATAATTAGCTCAGATTCCAGCCCGCGAGCGAGGCTTTCCGCCTTCACCAATTCTGCCAACCGCCTCTACGAACTGAGGATGACCTCTGAACCCAGACAGCAGGAGTCATTGATGTCGACATGACCAACAATTTGCAGTCGGGTGCACCCAGTGCTCTCTATCGCTGCCGGCAGGGCCTCCTCCACATCTCGGATGAGACCCCCCGGCAAGCAGACAGAGTGAACACTGGCCTTCTTCCCCGACCTTTCTGCTATTTCCCTAAGGGGCTCCATCACCCGCCTAACGTTGGAGCTCCCAATAACTAATAAACCCCTCCCCCCCGTGTGCCTACTTGGACCTTGTTGAAGGAGCGGCCACATGTCCACTCACAGGCAGAGTGGGTGATGCCACACGGCCAGCTTCCACATTGACCCTCCGCCTCGTGCGCCGCGAACGCCGCTGAACCCGCCACTCCCGTTGGGGAGAGGGTGGCCCAACCGCGCCCGGTACCCGCGAAGATGTCTCGACAGCAGGGACAGTGGGTGAAGCATGTAACACCTGGGGTGTACCATGCGACGCACCAGACTCTCTACTGCCGCTACACTCCGAGGCGGCAGCCTGAAGACGGCTTACCGCGGCCATAAACACGTTCAGCTGTTCGCGAACAGTGGCCAGCTCCTCCTGCGTCCGTACACAGTAGTCACACATCCTATCCATCCTAAGAAATCAATTTACTGTAGAGAGTTAATCAAATTTTAACTAGACTGCTAATTCACTTAAGGCGGCTGATAGTTGACTAAACTGTGGTTGCTAGACACTTCTTGTAGAAAACAATGAAAATAGCACTACCTGTCTCTGGACTGTATTGGAAATAAACACTAGCACTACTGGCACTATGGTTGACTAAAGGGACTCTCTCTGACTGTATTCAAAACAAACACAAAATCTATGGAACACTATTACTAGCACTCGACAATTAAAGCTTCCTAAAAGCAAAAACACACGGAAGAAGAAGTGACAAGTAAGAAAAATACAGTTAATACATAAATTAACGTAGCTCGCTGCACAGCAGACGTGACACAAACAGCAGTTACAAAGACACTGACACTACTGGCACTATGGCTGACTAAAAGGATGCTCTCTGACTGTATTCAAAACAAACACGAAATCTATGGAACACTATTACTAGCACTCGACAATTAAAGCTTCCTAAAAGCAAAAACACACGGAAGAAGAAGTGACAAGTAAGAAAAATACAGTTAATACTTAAATTAACGTAGCTCGCTGCACAGCAGACGTGACACGGAGGGCAGTTACGGACGGCCGTTAGAAGGAACATCACACGGGCATTAGCCATGATCCAACGGGTCACGTATAATAACACCTACCTGGCGTCACGAATTCCGCGTTTTGCTTAAGTACTCCCAATGCCAGTGACGATAGCACGACGAGTACTGGCGGCGTTCGGTTTCTTTGTGACTGCAAGTCTACTGTGTAAAGTAAGATAGACGTCCTTACCCTCTCTCTTAGTAGTGGCGGACTTGATATTGCACATGTTCGTGATCGAGCGGTGGCACTATATATCAGCACAATGTTAAAACTGTGGAGACGACATCAGTCTTGTCTGACAGGAATCTTAATAGAAGACGTAGCACAAGTTTCTCGAATGGCATCAGTGGCGATACAGCACATTTCCCAGCCACTCCAGCATATATGCACTTTATAAATATAGAGTACAGCTACCTTCAGACGGCTCTGCCGGAAACCAGACCTGCAACGGCGCGTGACATACCGGATACTAACGACCACACGATACAGCTATCCTATTGAGAGGAAGCATCCACGTACCAATTGGCAAGCAGTATGGCGATCGATACACCATGTTTCCTTAGACACAGTACCACGTGCAACGTGATACCTAACAGTTAAAGGTAAAAATGTCGCCTGATCCAGACTCCATGCAATTCATTTGACTGATTTACCACTGTGTCCTCAGTGCCAAACTCTGGACAACGATGAACACTGCCTCATATGAGGCCCCTCGGCAGTAGTGTGGCGTTTGGTGACACAAATGATCGCTTTCTTCCTTCGAATAGGACATCACAACATAGAACCAGGGATTATATTCTTCCCGGACAGGACGTACTACACACGTACGAAAACGAATGCCGCAACGTGGCTTCGAGGCCAGACGGTGCTCTATTTGTTGAGAGATAGCCCAAAGAATGTAATAGACCTTTGGAATTTTTTACAGGAAAGACATCTAAAGATCGTGAACAATCCTAAATACGAACAGTATTTCTCTAACTTACTACGGAGTGCTTTTCAAGAGCCACCGCATAGATGGAACGTCCAGGGTAGCAGAAGTTAAATTATCGATGCGAAGAAAGAATGAATGGAAGAAAAAAAATGGTTCAAATGGCTCTGAGCACTATGGGACTTAACTTCTGAGGTCGTCAGTCCCCTAGAACTTAGAACTACTTAAACCTAACTAAACTAAGGACATCACACACATCCATGCCCGAGGCAGGATTTGAACCTGCGACCGTAGCGAATGGAAGATAAGAATCGGCGAATACATTATATTTAGGAGAAAACATACCCGGATGACTGAACAGCGGGGGGATTGGAAATACGACTCTCCATTGTGATGTGTGTTTCTTTCTTTATGTAATACGAAAATAATGTTCAGTTTACTAGCTTTTAAGCAACACAGAAATATTATTTGTGGTATGACAATGCAGTGGTTGTTACCAAACTTTAACTTCACTGCGAAAGATAGGCCTACTCATTGAAATTTGAAGCATGGTTGGAGAAGTATTTTTTTTAACGTGATTTTATTCTTCTATTCGTTTCTGACGTATGGTTACGTTTCCAAAACTTACTAATTATCACAATGTTAATTTTACGTCAGTCTAGTTTATAATTATCCTTTCAGCTTATATATGTATATATACATAAATAAATTGTTGATTTTTAAAAAAATGCAGCTGATATTAGCTCCTTTCCTTTCCTTTCTCCCCTTCCCCTTTCAATTTACATAACATGTATCACAACTGCAGATGCTGCGTGGTGTCTGTTCTTTTGGACATGTCTGCAAGAGCAAGCACCACGCATTCCTAGAATCTTTTTTAACTACAAATTGGCTTCTTTCAAAAGCTGCTTATATAACATCTACACTGTATAAACATACCACGTTCTCTGTGCGCTCTGATATTATAGAATCGTCTAGGCTTATGTAGTTCTATAAGAAAGCATATGTGTTTATCATTATTGGCAGCATACTTTATAGTTAAGTTTCCCACATTTGTATCTAGAATAACATTTAAAATATTTAGTTTAAAACTTTCCTGACATTCAGATTTAAATCTTCTTCTGGTGCTTCATTTACAGACTGTTTTCTTTTGCCTTTCCGTTTCCCCGTGTCGCGAATCGTTACATCCAAGTTATGTGATATTCCATTTCAGCTCATAGCAAATGATTTAAGGTATTTATTGACAAGTATTCTGGCCATAGTCAACAAAGTCGAAAAAATACTTGCAAATTCTGTATGGATGATTCTCTACTGCCGGCCGGTGTGGCCGAGCGGTTCTAGGAGCTTCAGTCTGGAACCGCGCGACCGCTACGAACGCAGGTTCGAATCCTGCCTCGGGCATGGATGTGTGTGATGTCCTTAGGTTAGTTTGGTTTAAATAGTTCTAAGTTCTAGGGGACTGATGACCTCAGATATTAAGTCCCATAGTGCTCAGAGCCATTTGAACCATTTGATTGTCTACTGATTTTGTTTATCGTGGGCATCTTAGTGCAGTATAAAAACATTTTGCTCTGTTTGGGCTTCTTTGGAAGTCACATATGCCATTACAATAAAGTACTTATTACGTTTTACCTCTGTTAAAATAGTTTGGGGAACAATGTCTCCGGCTATTTCAATAAATATATTCGAACATCGTGTGACACATGATGAACCCTCTGTTTTCCTCCTAGTTGCGACAATTCAGCTTTTATTAAAATACCCTTCCATAACTGGATTATACCGCGCCAAAATTCTGACGATCAAAGATTGCCATTTAGACGATCTCCAGCTAACTGAATATCACCACCTAAAGCTAAACCTCTTTCAGTGAGAGAAGGAATCGCTTCGATTACGCGATGCAGTACTTCGGTCCAAGCTCTTCTCCTACAATGTTTCGGTCTAACAGATTTTCTATGACTGAACTGCTATTTATCGCCTTTGCATTATTGTAAGTATGACGTTTTCTGATCAGCTCTGCGTTCATATTTCCTCACATTTTGTTTTAGCTTTTCCCACGCTCTTGATAATTCCCAGTCGTAGCCTAGAGGCAAATTATAGACATCCGTGTCTCGTGAAAACAATCGGCTAGCGAAAGAATACAATCCTTGCTTTTCTTTTCTCCAAACAAACCAGTCCCTTTTTCAAATTTCCTCAGCTTTTAAGATGCGCTCAGATTAATTTAAAAGAAGTGTTTTATTAGTTTAACAGTCCCAAGATAATTTTTCTGGTGACAGGTCAGGTCCTCGTCTAACAGCTTCTTTCACCTCTGAACTGCTAAAGCCTTTTTTTTTTTAATTTTAATTTAACTTCGCAGACCTGAAAGCATCTCATTCATTGTCGATGTAGCTGTTAAATATGTTCAGTTACTGGAATGATTCCGTCGCTGTCACTGTCATTTGCTCTAATACACTCATTTTCACTTTTTTGTGCGCACTCCTCGTCAGCGTAAATCCCACCCCTACTGTCGTCTCTCTATTGATGGGCGTGGTCCAATCTCTGCAGTCCCAGTGCTACAGATGCTTCTAAATAGCGTCTTTCTTGCATATCGGCATCTGAAAAATTTTGAAAATGGCACTAATTTTTGCACTAGAGGGTGGTTCTAAGTAGCTACACCACAACAACCTTAATCAGTCAGGTGATGCTGAGGGAATTAGATTAGGAAAGGAGACACTTAAAGTAATTGATGGTTGAAGTAGAGAGGACGTAAGATGTAGACTGGCAATGGGAAGGAAAGCGTTTCTGAAGAAGATGAATTTGTTAACATCGAATGTACTAGTAGATTTAAGCGTTAGGAAGTCTTTCCTGAAAATATTTGTATGGAGTGTAGCCATGTATGAAAGTGAAACGTGCACAGTAAACAGTTTAGACAAGAAGAGAACAAAACCTTTTTAAATGTGCTATTACAGTGGGATACTGAAGATTAGATGGGTAGATCACGTAACCAATGACGTATTGGTCAGAAAAGAAATTTGTGGCACAATTTGCCTAGAAGAAGGAATCGGTTGATAGGACACATTCTGAGACATCAAGAGACACCAGTTTATTATTGGAGGGAAGTGTGGGGGGGTAAAAGCTGTAGAGTGAGACCAAGTGATGAGTACGGTAAGCAGATTCAGAAGGATGTAAGTTGCAGTATTTATTCGGAAATGGAGAGGTTTGCATAGAATAGAGTAACACGGCGAGTTCCAACAAACCAATATTCGGACAGAAGACAACAAAGAACAACAAGTGGAACTGTCTAACTAGCTCCTTACCCTCTGAGAATTCTATTCCTGCTCACTATCATACAAGGAAATGTCAGCGTCATCTACACGTCCCTCTTACAGCCCCGAAACTGTTTGTTTAGGCAGTAAAACAAGGGATAACAATGTCTGTCCCATCTCCGCAGTATTGCCTTTGACAGCCTTACCCTTTCGATTCTGATAACCATTCGAATCATTCCTTTCCGTTATGACAAAACTTTATGATGCAGCTATAAAATACACAAGATCTAACACAACCACAAAATGACGGAGAACGTGGATAGGCTTTTCAGCTTGACTGACTTCTCAGCATTACTTACGAATAGTGACAAGCCACAATACAAAGCGAAATACGACAAATCCAGCTTTTGCGTGTCCATACTAACACGAATTCGGCGAATTCGGTGCTGTAATCTCGGCTTTTCAAAATTTGTCTTTGATCGCTTCACCTCTACAGCAGCTCATCATAGAGAGTGACTGACGGTGGCTCAGCTGGTCGACCTCGTTCTCAAATAAAGAAAAGTGAAAGGGTAAACTGTTTTAAAATGGCCAAAACGTAAACATTTTTGTTTACAATGTTGTCCTAATGTTCGCCGGCCGGAGTGGCCGTGCGGTTCTAGGCGCTACAGTCTGGAACCGAGCGACCGCTACGGTCGCAGGTTCGAATCCTGCCTCGGGCATGGATGTGGGTGATGTCCTTAGGTTAGTTAGGGTTAATTAGTTCTAAGTTCCAGGCGACTGATGAGCTCAGAAGTTAAGTCGCATAGTGCTCAGAGCCAATTGAGCCATTTTGTCCTAATGTTCTAAAAGGAGAAAAACTTTTGAAATGACGAAAAGAGGAAAGTACCAAATATAAAAGTTGTAGATGTCACTTAACTAAACCTTTTATTTATTTAACACTGGTATTTGGACGGTAAATTAAAAGCTACGAAGCACAAAAATAATTTTAAGATATTTAATTCTTTTACTAATGAATGTGATTTACATACTTATATTATTATCATATGTAATTAGTAAAAAAAATTAAACTCTAAAAAACGAGCGCCACAGCTCAGTCAGTATGTGAAACCAGAACTTGATGAGTGGCGTGAAGTTTAAAATTTGTCCATGCGATGGCTGTCCAGAAAGTAGGGAACGATCGATTGCATAATGGAAACCACAGTGAAAATCCGATGAAGCCTCTGCACAGATGTGATGGGCAGCGTCTCCAGTACGCCCTTACATAGCGTCACATCGTTCTTCTCAGTACTGAGGGCACAGTGAGCTCGTAAAGGTGGGTAGAGAATACTGTCTCCCGCCAAGTATCGTTACCCACTGAGAGATTTCGCCTGATTTTATGCAACCCCACATAGCATAACTGTCATACAGTTCTTCATGGCAGTTCTCGGCCCCACCCCGCAGGGGCAATAAGAACGCTCCTCCAGCGTTTTCCTTGGGAAGTGTTTGATGACCCACCACACAGCCCGGACTTGGCCCCATCTAATTTTCATCTCTGCTAAATGAACCACTGTCAATGAAGACAATATTTTGGCACATACAACGAGGTGCAGGTCAGCGTAGAAAATTTTCGGAAAGCCCAGGAAGTTGCCCTCTATGACAAGGATATTGTAAGGTTGACAGATGTCAAAGTCGGAACGGCGACTGCGTAGAAAAGTAACTGGAAGCTGTAGATAACTTTTGCAAATAAAACCGTTTTGATTTACACTGTTGTTTCCATTTTGCTACCGATCGTTCCATACTTTCCGAATAGCTCTCGTACATTTTATGTAACGTAGCATATGTTCGATATTTGCTAAAAATATTGATAATAAATGATTATGTTTATTTTCATTAAAAATTTGTGCTATACTTCCATTAAAATCTGGTGTCAAATGATGGGAAAAAATAAGTTCATAAATATATCAACATTTGTATGTATGTAATGATGATAAATTTTGCTTTTAGCGTCCGATGTATTTGTCGTGTCTTACACGCAAAACCGTAATTTACAATAATGTAATCACTGTTCATACTTGTATATGTTTTACTAAAAGTACTGGCGGAAGTTCGGCGAGGCCGTCTAGCGCTCAGGCCTTTTATTCAAAATCATAGGTTAAGGTCTTAAAACTTCCGTTTGATTTCCGTTTAGCTAGACACGAGCCCTTACACTAGAACTCCTTACCAATCTTCTAGCCAGCATGAGAGCACCTTGCAGATCGTGCTTTGCCATCCGTGGCGTTCACACGCCCTACTCAGAACTATGTGCCGTCTTTTAAAATAACCAGCGGACCATCATGATTCTCAGTGGCTTCAGTATATTTGTTGTCTTTGAATAAAAGTGTCACTTCCGTTCGTCTCCGTGTATTTCTTTCACTGTCAATTACCTTCTTTACTATACTGTAACAGTTGTTTGTATCTGTAGTCCAAGTTACAGTAAGCTATGTTACTTGGAAATCACGCGACATGCGAAACTATCTTTCGTCCTTAAGTTTGGAGACAACTGTATGCTGATGATCCATCTGCTTGTCATCATTGTTGCGTCACTTACTATTCTTAACTTGTGCCAGGCACTGGTATTAAAACAAAAATATCCATTTGTGTAGCATCAGTATGAGTAATTTTTTTAAGCTAAAGGAAAATGTCAAAATTCCATACCCCAGGTATTTCAGCAAATGTTCAAAGATTTTTCTAACTGCAAGCACGTGTTCTTTGACAACACACGCTCCCTCACTTTCGAGATCGTCTTTCTACGCTTGTGATACAATGAGTTTCGTACTTCTTCAGAGAATGAGATTTACTAAAGAAAAACATAGATATTTTAAATTAATTATTTGCTTCGTAATATCAGTTCTAACATCCTGCGAAATTTTTCATGACTCTTGTTCATTTTGTAACTCACTGTGCGTATATTTTACATAATTTTTTTACATCATTTAATCGATATTTTCAGGTCATTTTAGTGATAATTTTCATGGCATTTTAGATCATCAAAATCTGGGCCCAGCAGTGACATGTCCTTCTCATACTCGTATACTAAATAAACTCTCTGGAAGGGCAACTGCGCCTACTGCTCCCCTCACACACCCTCCCTCATTCTGCGGGCGCCACTGATGCAAGTACTTACTTGCCGCAAGCATGCTCAGTCCGGTTGATGTGAGGAGGTACCTTACGCCATTCCATTCGGTTGAACCTGCTTTCTAGAAAAAAGTGTTCACAAAGTGAGGGTGGAGTAGTATTGTATTATCATCGTCTTGAAAGAGTAACTCATCACCGAAATACTGACTGTTGTGTAGGACAACAGGTTGAAGGACCTAGCCCCAACATTCCACAGGTCTCAAACAGTCCTCAACAGCAATGAGATGAGCCCGATATCCGTACATAGTGCCGGCCTACAGCGTCACTTACCAGCCTTTCTGCTGAACTTCTGAGACTGCATGCCCCGAGTATATATTGGTACATTGCCGACTGTACGATCGTCTAAGACAATCATCAGCCATCAGACAAATCCTGCGTTCATTGTTGAAGATAACTCGATGCCGCTGATACAGGTTCCATTCCACATGTTTTCTATCCCATCTCGCAAACCATTTTTGTGTGGTGCTCTGCTCTTGTTCATAGTGGACGTCCAGACACTTAGACGTGGATCGTGTGGAGACAGATACGTATTATTTTCTTCCAACCAGCCCCCCCCCCCCCCCCGTTACCCCTATAATCGAAACACACAGTTCTGTGGCATTGTCCTTGGGGTACCCACAAGTATGTGTTATTAACCACAGGCAACAACTACGAGGCAGAGCTTCTGTTTTGTGTCACGATAATGCTTGAATGTTCTAATGACGTGACTGCACTATCTGACAGTTAGGTGGGACATGCTGAGAAACCTTCTTGCTACACTCCTGGAAATGGAAAAAAGAACACATTGACACCGGTGTGTCAGACCCACCATACTTGCTCCGGACACTGCGAGAGGGCTGTAGAAGCAATGATCACACGCACGGCACAGCGGACACACCAGGAACCGCGGTGTTGGCCGTCGAATGGCGCTAGCTGCGCAGCATTTGTGCACCGCCGCCGTCAGTGTCAGCTAGTTTGCCGTGGCATACGGAGCTCCATCGCAATCTTTAACACTGGTAGTATGTCGCGACAGCGTGAACGTGAACCGTATGTGCAGTTGACGGACTTTGAGCGAGGGCGTATAGTGGGCATGCGGGAGGCCGGGTGGACGTACCGCCGAATTGCTCAACACGTGGGGAGTGAGGTCTCCACAGTACATCGATGTTGTCGCCAGTGGTCGGCGGAAGGTGCACGTGCCCGTCGACCTGGGACCGGACCGCAGCGACGCACGGATGCACGCCAAGACCGTAGGATCCTACGCAGTGCCGTAGGGGACCGCACCGCCACTTCCCAGCAAATTAGGGACACTGTTGCTCCTGGGGTATCAGCGAGGACCATTCGCAACCGTCTCCATGAAGCTGGGCTACGGTCCCGCACACCGTTAGGCCGTCTTCCGCTCACGCCCCAACATCGTGCAGCCCGCCTCCAGTGGTGTCGCGACAGACGTGAATGGAGGGACGAATGGAGACGTGTCGTCTTCAGCGATGAGAGTCGCTTCTGCCTTGGTGCCAATGATGGTCGTATGCGTGTTTGGCGCCGTGCAGGTGAGCGCCACAATCAGGACTGCATACGACCGAGGCACACAGGGCCAACACCCGGCATCATGGTGTGGGGAGCGATCTCCTACACTGGCCGTATACCACTGGTGATCGTCGAGGGGACACTGAATAGTGCACGGTACATCCAAACCGTCATCGAACCCATCGTTCTACCATTCCTAGACCGGCAAGGGAACTTGCTGTTCCAACAGGACAATGCACGTCCGCATGTATCCCGTGCCACCCAACGTGCTCTAGAAGGTGTAAGTCAACTACCCTGGCCAGCAAGATCTCCGGATCTGTCCCCCATTGAGCATGTTTGGGACTGGATGAAGCGTCGTCTCACGCGGTCTGCACGTCCAGCACGAACGCTGGTCCAACTGAGGCGCCAGGAGGAAATGGCATGGCAAGCCGTTCCACAGGACTACATCCAGCATCTCTACGATCGTCTCCATGGGAGAATAGCAGCCTGCATTGCTGCGAATGGTGGATATACACTGTACTAGTGCCGACATTGTGCATGCTCTGTTGCCTGTGTCTATGTGCCTGTGGTTCTGTCAGTGTGATCATGTGATGTATCTGACCCCAGGAATGTGTCAATAAAGTTTCCCCTTCCTGGGACAATGAATTCACGGTGTTCTTATTTCAATTTCCAGGAGTGTATAATCTGACAATCCACGCATGGTATATGCTGGCAACGACACTTCGATGCACATTAACACTTTGCCGTCCTCACGTCTCTTACAAATCGAATCGCTTGGCGCCGGCAGCTCTAATTCGGATTACTTGGCTTGTCGCCGGCCGCTTTTCACCTTTCCGTTGATGACAAGCTACAAACACATTGTCTTTTGCGCTCTATAATTTTTCCGGAAATCCTCTATTTTGCCGTATCGTTCCACAAACTCGAACTTTCTCTTCAAGTAACTTCTCTGCAAGTTCTACATTGTCATAATAATTATCCATGTAGAGGTGACGCCACTTTCCATAAGAAGGTGTCAATAGTTCCATCACTGTTTTTGCTAAAAGTTGTCCAGCGCTGCAATATATCTTGAATGAGGAAATATATCCCGTACTCGAATCACACAGCATCCGAATGAGTATGCCATATTTCGTAATTTTGGACGGATTGTAAACTTTAAAATTTAACTGTCCACGCTACAGTATCATTCCTTCACCAGTTGAGATGTTTTGACTTAGATTAAACATTCCTTTAAACTTTTTGGGAAAATAATCGATTACGAATTGCACTTTGAAAAGCCGGTTGGCATTATCCGGTTTATTGTTGTTGTCGGAAAAATGTAAAACTGATAATATTTGTCTGAATCGGTTGCGTGATATCGTTTTGCGAAATATCGGATTCATTGACCAGTAATAATCAATCCTTGCTTATTTTACAGTTCCCATAAGGATAGGAAGCTCAAACCACTTTCTCAGTTTGGGTCCCGTAACGTCAACAAATGTGGCACGTTTTTTAACCAGTTTCCTTCTATTGCAATTTTGACTGTAATACTTGTTGACTTTGTTGCTAATATATTCAGATAGATCGTTCCCAATATATTATTCTACGATATCCACGAAGCACTGTGTATCTTTGGGAAATATGTGTGGATCCGGAGATCCTTCAAATTTATTATTGGTCATCAGTAAATCATAGTCTGTCTTCTTCGTCTGATTCATCCGAATCAGTTGGCAACCGTAGCTTTCGCCAAATTCTTCTTGGACTTATTTCACTGTCTTCCGACGATTCTGCTTCACTTTCATTTTTTTGATATCCACTGTCTTCTTCCCAATCGGCCAAGTCATCCGGAACGTCAGACAAGACGTCCGCGTATTCATCGTAAATAATCGTATCGTCTCTTTCGTCTGCCATCATGAAAGTGCACAACTACTTATAAAACCGAAAAAAACCTGTTGGCGCGTGTAACTTATTGTTACCTAAACAAAACACCAACAGAATGAAAAAGATACTAAAGTGCTGTCACCGGCCACTGCGCGATACCATGCTCACGACACCACTATGCTGTCACCGGCCACTGAGTGATGCAATGCACACGTGATGTCGCCGGCTGTTGACCGCTGTTTCGCGCACGACACCACTGTGGTGTCGCCGGACGGCAAAGTGTTAACAGACTACAAAATGTAGACAAGCCGCATTGTCCCGTTACAATTAGAAACACGATGCACTTCGCTGAACTGCACAGAGAATGGTGGTTTATTTTTAACTCCATTAAAAACGTAGTAGTACATAGCGGTTTCCTGTGGTCGAAAGAGTATTGAGAAAGAGGTTTCTGATCAACAAACCGTAAATTAGTAAGTCATGACAACGACTACAGCTACCCGCATTACACGTATGGTCTGCAAGTTGATAGTGTTCCGGTTCTGCAGGAGAAACCCTGTCGGCAGACACAGACCACAACAGTATGGCAGGCGCGACGTATCAACCATAACAAACTGGACTGTGTCCAAAACACGCCAGTTTGTTTCGACGTGAAACTACCGCCTCCACCATGGGAACATGCGATGCTACCTTCACTGTGAGAAATGGCAGCCTTCAGACACGCGGAACGTACGTCCCAGACAACAGCGCCACAATAGGAAGCACAACTCTCGTTCCACACATGACATGCCGCCAAGAATTGAGCAAATATCACCCTGACGGTTTGTATTAAGAGCAGCACGCAGCCGCTCTCCGTCCGTGGAGCCACCGTAAGCATTTCCAAAACAGAGCAGCTACCAGGATATACTCCACGTGGTTCTGACAGTAACCCAGTCAGGAGGACACCGCAGCACAGCTACTATGAGTAGCCAACCACCGCGCAGGGAAGTTCTTCTAGTCTAATTTGGCCTCCCGAGGATTCGGTGCTCCAAGACTGGTATTCTTGTGTGGAACTTAGACTGTCAACTGTGCTCAGTAGTTGGCGTCACAATACTACCGAACGGACTTTGACTGTGTCACGCTTCCTGAATAGGGGCCAGTAATAATTGAATGTAACACTTATTGTCCCTATTTTCAACTATTTCAGTGACTGCTGACATCGCACTTCGTTCTGTAGAACTTATAATCTCTCAAGTGCTTACATGGATAGAGACAAAATAAACTTTATTGTTGATCGATCATTAATTTCTGGTTAAGTCTAGTCAGCAGAATAAGTCAATGCTCACAAGTTCTTTTCTTTTTTCGTTTATCGTGGAATGAAAATAAATACTAATTGACTATGGCCTGGGACCGTTAGTTATTGAATGTGTGCTAACATGTAGGAAACATCACAGTTTGCAATGATGTATTATGCTGTATGAGCATACAGATTCCACGTCATTATTATCTGAACGATGCCGTGCGAGGTAGCCGTGTGGTCTGAAGCGCCTTGTCACGGTTCGCGCGGCTCCCACCGTCGGAGGTTCGACTCCTCCCTCGGGCATGAGTGTGTGTGTGTTGTCCTTAGCGTAAGTTAGTTTAATTAGTGTGTAAGCCTAGGGATCGATGACCTCAGCAGTTTGGTCCCATAAAACGTTACCACAAATTAAATTAAACCAATATCTGAACGAATGATATTAATGCCCAGTCGATAATGTCTGTTTACACTGAACTGCTATTATGGTTAAAAATACGATGATGATATGTGAAATGTGATGGTATCCAGATATTAGATTGGCAAGTATTGTCTCTGTATCCACCTCTCATAAAGCGTTTCTGGAATGCGTTCGTTAGATACACAGCTACTTCTGATCCACCACTCATAACATTCTACATCATTAGGAAGGTGTAAAAGAGGAGCTGGATCGACGGGCGACTCTTTAACCACTTTATAGGGAAAATAAATGATTACTGCTTCATATCCTGTCGACAGCGAGGCTATTATGGGAAAGGAACTGGCTTGTTTCCTTTACAAAGAAGTCATTCCATCATCTGCTTCCAGAAATCTTGAGAAACAACAGAAAACTTGAATTGAAATTAACAGATTAGGATCTGATCCTGCTTCTTCGTAATGCGAGCCCTGTGTCTCAACCAAAGTGCTATCTTGTTCAATCGCCTTATACAGACCATACTACATCGCTCTCAAACACGTGTGGTAGCCATGAGAAACTATTTTATCTATAAACTATTTTATAATTATTGATTATATGAACCGGTTATGTTTCTTTTTTCCTTCGGTTTAATGAAGTTTGCTAATTTTGTTTTTAAATACTCCTTTATTTCAAAACTCATGAAATGAATCTCAGTTACCATGTATTATAATTCACCAGAGAATATGAGTTCATTTTGTGTTATGCTTAAGAGTTTGATATTAGTGTGCGAAGTAAATGGTAATCCGTCAGTTTTATAGGAAAGGATTATCACACATTAATGAAAGAGAAAAACTCAGAAAATCTGAGAACTACTTTATGAACACTCGGAGGGCCCACATTTGTAGTTGATCTCTAGAGTTATAAACAGAAGAATAGCATGTAACAGCAAAAGTGGAAATAAAAATCCCAGTCTAAACATAAGGCGGAATAAGATGTTGTCAATTCCACAGATAATTAGTGTAGAAACAATGACACACCGTCCATACGAAAATTATGTGAGGATAAGGAAGGTAAGGACTCATTTATGCTTAATTTCTAAACCGAAGAGACAATGCGTTAATCTAAGTAATTTTTCTCACAAAGAATAAAGGAACAAAGAGAAGAGATGTTAATGTTAAGGATTGTAGACATGAACGTCAGCAGAAATCTATCCAACAATGGGAAAGATTGTAAAATGGTAGTGGTGAGCTTGAAAACTTGTCTGTCTCAAAAACTAAATTTGACAGAAAGAGAAAAAAAACATTAAAAGTTTCCGCTTACTGCTTGTAAGCTACATGACGTTGATACCTAATGGAAAGCAGATATCGTTAGTATAGTCTACGCAGACTGCGCCATTCTATTTATTAAAGCGAATGTGAATGCCCAATTTTTGATTCACTGACCTGAAATTATATTCTAATATGATTCAATCGAGGGTCTACAATGATTGTTGAAAAACAGCTTGAAAATTGTCACAAAAAGTTTATTCAAAAGGTAGATATGGATATACACCGCAAATGAAAAATCACGCCGCCGGCGTAAGAACATAGCGTCCTACCAAGTTCGTCCGCCAAAGATAGATACACGACTCATGCCTCTTTATCCAGTGAACTGTACGACTCTGGGAGCATCCCAGGATGCCCCAGAGAGCTACAACACTAAGAAAAACCCTTTTCGGTTTTTGACTAGATCACTGTGTAGATTTTTTTTCACGCTGAATGTTTATTTATGATGATACACAGTATTTTGGAGAGTTCTGTTTTCTTTATCCTTCTGTTTTTAGTTTGTCAACTCGTAATAAACGTAAGATACAGTGTGATGAAAGTGTTCAAGTATGATTTAAAGGTGAAGTTGTATGTGAATATGTAAAAATGACTGGTGATTTTACAGTGCTACATATTATCACAAATAAAGTTGCCTTATGGAAAAAAAAAATATCACGTTGATCTTGTCAAAAGCCAAGAAGTTTTTCTTTTTAGTGTTGTAGCTCTCTGGGGTACCCTGGGACAGTAGCTTTCTCGCTTCCCGCGCCCGGGTTCCCGGGTTCGATTCCCGGTGGGGTCAGGGATTTTTTCTGCCTCGTGATGACTGGGTGTTGTGTGATGTCCTTAAATTAGTTAGGTTTAAGTAGTTCTAAGTTCTAGGGGACTGATGACCATAGATGTCAAGTCCCACAGTGCTCAGAGCCATTTGAATCATTTGAATCCTGGGATGCTCTCAGTGTCGTGCGCTCCACTTGATAAAGAGGCATGAGTCATGTATCTATTTTTGGCGCGCTACCTTGGTGGGTCGCTAAGTTCTTATGCCGTGAATTCCGATAAAGTTCCTCTTCTGACAGGAAAAAACTTCCAGGGCTCTGGCCCATCGTGCGATAAAGCCAGAAAGTTTTTTTTAAAAAGTCCTTCGAGTCACTGGGTTAATACACCGTAATGGTCGGGTAATGGTCAGCTGGGGGACTGCCCGTCTGCTGGGCGACTACAAGCCGCTGCAAGTGGTCCCATGGGGCGCATGATCCCTGCCATTGTACCCGCAGCCGGGCGCATGCTGCCTTCCCAGTGCCAATTAAACCAGTCTTTGGCAACTCTCCAAGCGTGTCTCTCCCCAAACAGGAGAACATAATGATCACAAGATTTCAATCAACACATAGAAGGACCCGTCACCTCTAATTACCCAGTGCAAGCAGATATCGAGACAAGAAGTACGCGGTCACAGTCAACCCTCTTTATTAAGCGTCGTAACGATCCTAGTGCCTTCCTAGTTAAATAACAGTGCATTAAATATGCTCGTAATCACGTTTTGAATTAACCAAAAACGAATGGAGGCAAGGCCTCAGGACCACCGCCTTCCACACTTCAAACATGGAAGTGTAATAATGCCTGCTGTTAAATGTGTACAGTTTTCTGCCAGTACAGTAACTAGGAGGGTTGTGGCTATGAGTTATGACATTACTTAACAACTTAAATCTGACTTTCACGGCTGCTGCTATTTTCCCTATAACTTGACGAATCGACTAATGTAGTTGATCGAATAATCTTGGAGTTGAAGCTCTTTTTTCAGTGTTGCTTTAACAATACATACGTTTTTGGATGGGGTGCACCTTCAGCAAAACATAATTTCGTTTTATATCCCAAGGGTGTTTCACTGCAGTTCAGCATCATCAGTGGGCTTTTATTTTACGGGTGTTAAAGATAAAGATTTCTTTACCGTTTGCATATTTGTAAATATGAGTTTTTAAATTGGTAACTACAGATTTTTGAAGAAACACATAAAATTATGAATTCATACCTTTCTACCACATGGTATGGTTTTACTGATTGAATTATGTTTTTACAGAGATTGTTTTCTTTCGCAGTTTGTCATCTGCAACCATATACACCTTAATGTAGACAAATTATTTTAGCAAAAATTACGATTTGAAAGCTGTTATTGTTAAGCCTGAAATTAATTAATTCTGTGTGGAAGAAAACGTAAGTGGAACATAATGTAAACAGACACACACACACACAACTATCCACAAAAAATTAATTAATTTCAAGCATAGCCATAGCAGTTTTCAAATTGTAATTTTTGCTTAAATAATTTGTCTACATTAAGGTATTTATAGTTGCAGATGACAATCTGTAATAGAAAACAGTCACTGTAAAAACATTATACAATCATGAAAACCACACCATGTGGTAAAAAGGTATGAATTCATAATTATATGTGTTTCTTGAAAAATCTGTAGTTACGAATTTAAAAACTAATATTTGCATGTATACAAACAGTAAAGAACATTCTTTATCTTTAACAGCCATAAAATAAAAGCCCCTGATGATGCTGCAACTGCAGTGAAAGATGTTTGGGATAAAAAACAATATTTTTTTTTGTTGGTAAAGGCGGATCCTATTCAAAAACTTATGAATAGTTGATGGAGCTAGATCACAAAGTATCCCTTGCGTGCGAGGTCGCAAGTTCAATCTTTAGTAAGGCTTATTGGAAAGTGTTGTGTTAGCAGTTATGACAAGAAGGATATTACAGAAAATGAGAGTACGGGAGGTACAGAGCACAATCTTCTATGGGATGTATGTATTAGACTGCACAAAATGGACATCTTCGACATGGAAGAATTATTCAAATCAAACCGTTAACTTGACCATAAGCACCGAATGAAGAATGCAGCCCCACAGTGATCACAAAGATTCACACAATCAAGATCGAGGCCGAACACCTTGGGAGTTACATACCGCACAGGACATTCAGTTAGGTATCCACTCTTAAAGAATGCATATTGGTGTAATGGAGTGATGGGAACTGATGGAATGTGATGACATGCAACCGAATGCGAAACAGTCTGTCTTGGAACCTACCGTGAAACTGTCTATCCTTTAAGGAGTACCTGCAGATATAGTGCGATAATATGTTTTATAGGTACGGACAAGACAAACATCCAGAAGACGAATTGGTCCAGTGGTTCCAGATGGTATGAACTGTTAAGTCACACACCTTTCAGGAAATATAGTTTGCTCTAAATCTATGATTTTTACACGCAGACCTGAAATCAAGAAAAAGAAAGTTATTTTGACCAGCAACTGGACAAAAGGAGGTCTCATACCGTAGTTGTAGTTCCCTTACGACCACTTTCCCACTCTTGTTGTGACGTAATGTTCCCTTGAAAGATCACCCAAAATCGAATGAATCATAGGGGGCAGGCCACCTCCAACTTCTCGCAGCACAATAGATATATATCCAGCAAATTTACCGTCCAGATTACCAGTCGGCTTAATTGTATACGAATGCGTTAAGGGGTTCCGGAAAGGCTCAAAATCATGAAAAGTTCAATTTTTACTTTTTTGCGTTTTCTGAATCTGCAGACTATTACCTTTTAATAGATATATAATTTATTCAATTCCGAAGACTACAACTATTTTTAAATTTTTTTTGAAATGTGTTCTACATGGACGTGACCCACTGTGGCGCTGTTAAACTGCTGTCAAATGGTGTTATTATTAACGTCCGTGTTCATCAGGTACATTTTAGTGATGTGGGATAAAGTATGTGTTATGGCTAACCTGTGATGGTTCAATATACACTCCTGGAACTGGAAAAAAGAACACATTGACACCGGTGTGTCAGACCCACCACACTTGCTCCCGACACTGCGAGAGGGCTGTACAAGCAATGATCACACGCACGGCACAGCGGACACACCAGGAACCGCGGTGTTGGCCGTCGAATGGCGCTAGCTGCGCAGCATTTGTGCACCGCCGCCGTCAGTGTCAGCCAGTTTGCCGTGGCATACGGAGCTCCATCGCAGTCTTTAACACTGGTAGCATGCCGCGACAGCGTGGACGTGAACCGTATGTGCAGTTGACGGACTTTGAGCGAGGGCATATAGTCGGCATGCGGGAGGCCGGGCGGACGTACCGCCGAATTGCTCAACACGTGGGGCGTGAGGTCTCCACAGTACATCGATGTTGTCGCCAGTGGTCGGCGGAAGGTGCACGTGCCCGTCGACCTGGGACCGGACCGCAGCGACGCACGGATGCACGCCAAGACCGTAGGATCCTACGCAGTGCCGTAGGGGACCGCACCGCCACTTCCAAGCAAATTAGGGACACTGTTGCTCCTGGGGTATTGGCGAGGACCATTCGCAACCGTCTCCATGAAGCTGGGCTACGGTCCCGCACGCCATTAGGCCGTCTTCCGCTCACGCCCCAACATCGTGCAGCCCGCCTCCAGTGGTGTCGCGACAGGCGTGAATGGAGGGACGAATGGAGACGTGTCGTCTTCAGCGATGAGAGTCGCTTCTGCCTTGGTGCCAATGATGCTCGTATGCGTGTTTGGCGCCGTGCAGGTAAGCGCCACAATCAGGACTGCATACGACCGAGGCACACAGGGCCAACACCCGGCATCATGGTGTGGGGAGCGATCTCCTACACTGGCCGTACACCACTGGTGATCGTCGAGGGGACACTGAATAGTGCACGGTACATCCAAACCGTCATCGAACCCATCGTTCTACCATTCCTAGACCGGCAAGGGAACTTGCTGTTCCAACAGGACAATGCACGTCCGCATGTATCCCGTGCCACCCAACGCGCTCTAGAAGGTGTAAGTCAACTACCCTGGCCAGCAAGATCTCCGGATCTGTCCCCCATTGAGCATGTTTGGGACTGGATGAAGCGTCGTCTCACGCGGTCTGCACGTCCAGCACGAACGCTGGTCCAACTGAGGCGCCAGGTGGAAATGGCATGGCAAGCCGTTCCACAGGACTACATCCAGCATCTCTACGATCGTCTCCATGGGAGAATAGCAGCCTGCATTGCTGCGAAAGGTGGATATACACTGTACTAGTGCCGACATTGTGCATGCTCTGTTGCCTGTGTCTATGTGCCTGTGGTTCTGTCAGTGTGATCATGTGATGTATCTGACCCCAGGAATGTGTCAATAAAGTTTCCCCTTCCTGGGACAATGAATTCACGGTGTTCTTATTTCAATTTCCAGGAGTGTATATCGCTGGTGTGATTGTCGATTGTTTCATGTTTATTTACTCTGTCGTTATCTCGAAAATATTCGTAATTAATTCTGTTTCTTGAGTCTCTGTTTTGTTGAAGTATAATAATGAGTAAAAGTAAAGTTATTAGAAATCCTCTGAAGGCTTTTAAGAAAAGGAGAAATGTTGGAAAGCCAAAGGTATGTGTTATTACTGTAAACAATAAAGACGATAACCAAGTGAGTGAACCTAACCTCTCAAGTACACCTGCCCATAGCAGTCAAAGTGGGAAAGAAAATACTTCACAGAAGAAGCTTGGTACAATGAGTGAAAACTATGAATGTTTTATGGGCGAATCGGATGTGAATGAAATATTTGATATGTCGGTTCTCAAAGGAATTTTTTCAAACTGTGTAAGATGTATTCATTGTAGTGAAGTTGGTCTGGAACTCTCCATAATAAAGCACGTAGGACTTGCTACTGAAATACAACCGAAATGTGATAAGTGTTCATACATGACCACCTTTTGGAACAGTGTTGCAGTAACTGCAACTGAAGAAAATGGTAGCAAAATCTACGAACACAACAACGAGCGATGCTTGCTTTAGATAAGGAACGCCTTCGGACTGCAGACAGGGCTGTAAAGAGTCTAGAAATACAAGCAAGAGTAAACAGGAGGAGGAACAAGAGGAAGCTGTAGGAGGAGTTTGCAGAGGATGAAGATAATCCATCCTATGGACCTGGAATGCACTAAAAAGTTAATCCAATCTTTGTCGCTCGATTCCCAAAACATTTATTTTCTCATACAAATTACATGTTTTCTAAGGATCTTCTAAACATATTTGTTTCAAACTTTCAGTAAATGTTACACAGTACCTTCTGCATAATTTAACACAGCCTTTTTCCAAAAAACTGTATATTTTTGAATATATAAATAAAAAATTGAAAAAAATGTTGTGAATTTTCATTACAATTGAAAAAAATCATCTTTAATAACTGAACTAAAATTTTGTAAAATCCCTGTGTTAAGTTGTAGCCCATATTCCAATAAATAATCTGTAAAATGTTCAACTTCCTACCTCAAATACTTTGTGAGGAAAGATGTAATTTATAAGCGTTATTTCAACATTGCAAGTATAGGGCGTTCCGGAGCCCCTTAAGGCATTTATGTTAGTTGATCTTGATACAATTCTCTTACCAACACTAATTTCCAGGGTTCCTTAAAAATGCATTTCCTCTTCATACACCGAGCGTCCGGAGCTGAGAACAAATTCAGTACTGAGCGACAGGATAAGTCTCTTTATCTCATTTACAAATTTTCGGGCCGATTCCGCAGTTTGCTGTCCATTACCAAGTTGATGCTTTGTTTGAAATTCGTTATCTTACGTCTACCAATTCTGTAGCACTGTTTGAAGTTATGCAACCATCTACTGGTTTGATGGAAATCATTGGAATTTATGTCAAGCGCAATTTGAAGGCATAACGCAGTATGTCACTATCAGGCACAACCTGTAAACTGCATGCAGCATTGCAGCATACTTGAAACATGAGAACACCAGTTTTTGTAAAAAGTGCACCTTGTCTTCCCTTAAATATCCGTAGTTTTTCTTATGCACTACACGGTCATATTGCTGCGGACTTAATCGAAAACTGTTCATAATTTATTTATTTATTGTTACTATGCTGCAGATGATCTTCCATGTACTTTCACACTCCCAAGACACCAGTGGAGAACCATCAACCGCATCCGAACAGGACAAGGGAACTGCGGATATCTAAAGCACAAATGGCGCTGGGCAACATCTCCAGATTGTGGAACTGCCCTGCAAAAAATTAATCACACTGTTGGTGAATGTCCGAAACGAGCCTTTGGGGGATCACTCAGATGTTTAGGACGGGTGATAGGGACAGAGCATCGAGTGACATTATACTGAGTGCACTATCCGAAAATACCTCCAGCAATTAAACAGAGAACCGACTCGTGGAGATAACATCTTGGACCTACTGATAACAAACAGACCCGAACTTTTCGACTCTGTAAGTGCAGAACAGGGAATCAGTGATCATAAGGCCGTTGCAACATCCCTGAATATGGAAGTTAATAGGAATATAAAAAAGGGAGGAAGGTTTATCTGTTTAGCAAGAGTAATAGGAGGCAGATTTCAGACTGCCTAACAGATCAAAACGAAAATTTCTGTTCCGACACTGACAATGTTGAGTGTTTATGGAAAAAGTTCAAGGCAATCGTACAATGCGTACGTGCCGAGTAAAACTGTGAGGGACGGGAAAAAGCCACCGTGGTTCAACAACAAAGTTAGGAAACTACTGCGAAAGCAAATAGAGCTTCACTCCAAGTTTAAACGCAGCCAAAACCTCTCAGACAAACAGAAGCTAAACGATGTCAAAGTTAGCGTAAGGAGGGCTATGCGTGAAGCGTTCAGTGAATTCGAAAGTAAAATTCTATGTACCGACTTGACAGAAAATCCTAGGAAGTTCTGGTCTTACGTTAAATCAGTAAGTGGCTCGAAACAGCATATCCAGACACTCCGGGATGATGATGGCATTGAAACAGAGGATGACACGCGTAAAGCTGAAACACTAAACACCTTTTTCCAAAGCTGTTTCATAGAGGAAGACCGCACTAAGTGTCCAAGGAATAGAAAAGCAACTGGAATCACTCAACAGAGGAAAGTCCACTGGACCTGACGGGATACCAATTCGATTCTACACAGAGTACGCGAAAGAACTTGCGCCCCTTCTAACAGCCGTGTACCGCAAGTCTCTAGAGGAACGGAAGGTTCCAAATAATTGGAAAAGAGCACAGGTAGTCCCAGTCTTCAAGAAGGGTCGTCGAGCAGATGCGCAAAACTATAGACCTTTATCTCTGACGTCGATCTGTTGTAGAATTTTAGAACACCTTTTTTGCTCGCGTATCATGTCGTGTTTGGAAACCCAGAATCTACTCTGTAGGAATCAACATGGATTCTGGAAACAGCGATCGTGTGAGACCCAACTCGCTTTATTTGTTCATGAGATCCAGAAAATATTAGATACAGGCTCCCAGGTAGATGCTATTTTCCTTGACTTCCGGAAGGCGTTCGATACAGTTCCGCACTGTCGCCTGATAAACAAAGTAAGAGCCTACGGTTATCAATGGAGAGACGTCTACAGACGTTAAAGTAGCACCTGGCGTGCCACAGGGGAATGTTATGGGACCATTGCTTTTCACAATATATATAAATGACCTAGTTGATAGTGTCGGAAGTTCCATGCGGCTTTTCGCGGATGATGCTGTAGTATACAGAGAAGTTGCAGCATTAGAAAATTGTAGCGAAATGCAGGAAGATCTGCAACGGATAGGCACTTGGTGCAGGGAGGGGAAACTGACCCTTAACATAGACAAATGTAATGTATTGCGAATACATAGAAAGAAGGATCCTTTATTGTATGATTATATGATAGCGGAACAAACACTGGTAGCAGTTACTTCTGTAAAATATCTGGGAGTATGCGTGCGGAACGATTTGAAGTGGAATGATCATATAAAATTAATTGTTGGTAAGGCGGGTACCAGGTTGAGATTCATTGAGAGAGTCCTTAGAAAATGTAGTCCATCAACAAAGGAGGTGGCTTACAGAACACTCGTTCGACCTATATTTGAGTATTGCTCATCAGTGTGGGATCCGTATCAGATCGGGTTGACGGAGGAGATAGAGAAGATCCAAAGAAGAGCGGCGCGTTTCGTCATAGGGTTATTTGGTAACCGTGATAGCGTTACGGAGATGTTTAGCAAACTCAAGTGGCAGACTCTGCAAGAGAGGCGCTCTGCATCGCGGTGTAGCTTGCTCGCCAGGTTTCGAGAGGGTGCGTTTCTGGATGAGGTATCGAATATATTGCTTCCCCCTACTTATACCTCCCGAGGAGATCACGAATATATAATTAGAGAGATTCGAGAGCTCACGGAGGCTTTCGGACAGTCGTTCTTCCCGCGAACCATACGCGACTGGAATAGAAAAGGGAGGTAATGGCAGTGGCACGTAAAGTGCCCTCCGCCACACACCGTTGGGTGGCTTGCGGAGTATAAATGTAGATGTAGATGTAGATCAACAAATGACATCCAGCATGCATCACCTGAAGGGCTCAACTGGATCAACAGATTGGACTTAGAAATCTAAGAACTTGTGTAATGTGTAGATAATTTATCATAATACTTAGAACATTAGATGTATTTTGCTTGTCATTTCTTACGCTGTATACTCTTAAAATTATGTATTTGACCCAAGCTCTGTATCTTCATACGATAAATAAATAAATAAATTACATTTAGTTCAGACTTCTTGCATATCGATCATCCTTTACTACTTTTCACTGGAGACGGGATTTGTGGCTCGCTGTCAGACAAGGATGATGAACTAAACGTCTCGATAACTCGTTCAACATCACTTTCACTTGTTAAGCACGTATCGTCACCATTGTACTCCTCTTGTACATTGCCTGCACAGTCGAGCGTATATGATACCACATACTCCACTGACTCGTCTTGAGAAACGCTAATGTTTCATGTGCCACTTCTTCCTCACTCTGCGAAATTCTTTGGGTTCCTTTCTGACAAAATGTCACCTTCAGCAACTGTTGTTGTAGGTGTAATGCAATGTTTGTTTTGTGTATATTTGCCATTGCACTGCTTCGTATCAACACCACTTGCACTGTTGTGAGTTACTCGTCGACTAAGCAATCCAACTACGCTCCACAACTTCATGGTGTCCACACCATTGGACACTTCCAGTCCCACCCCCTGTTTCAATTAGCAGCCAATATTGTGGTTGCATGATAGACAATATGTGGGGCGTGGAATGCCTAAACAATACTAGCCTTTTCCGACCACGCACTCCAGACGTTCCTTATCAGATGGTCGTTTTTGCAAGGATGGCTTTTAATAATTTGTAAATAAGAGAAGAACTGGTAAAGATTGTACGAGGTGCATTCAAGTTCTAAGGCCTCCGATTTTTTTTCTCCACACTGGAAAGAAATAGAAACATGCGCATTGTTTTAAAATGAGGCCACGTTCATTGTCAATACGTCCCAGAGATGACAGCACCGTACGGCAGATGGAATTTTACCGCCAGCGGCGAGAATGAGAACTGTTTTAAATACTTAAAATGGCGACGTTTTCCTTACTTGAACAGCGTGCAATCATTCGTTTTCTGAATTTGCGTGGTGTGAAACCAATTGAAATTCATCGACAGTTGAAGGAGAAATGTATGTGTCAAAAGTGCGTTCGTGGGTGCGACGGTTTAATGAAGGCAGAACATCGTGTGACAACAAACCGAAACAACCTCGGGCTCGCACAAGCCGGTCTGACGACATGATCGAGAAAGTAGAGAGAATTGTTTTGGGGGATCGCCGAATGACTGTTGAACACATCGCCTCCAGAGTTGGCATTTCTGTGGGTTCTGTGCACACAATCCTGCATGACGACCTGAAAATGCAAAAACATCCAGGTGGGTGCCACGATTGCTGACGGACGACCACATGGCTGCCCGTGTGGCATGTTGCCAAGCAATGTTGACGCGCAACGACAGCATGAATGGGACTTTCTTTTCGTCGGTTGTGACAATGGATGAGACGTGGATGCCATTTTTCAATCCAGAAACAAAGCGCCAGTCAGCTCAGTGGAAGCACACAGATTCAACGCCGCCAAAAAAATTTCGGGTAACTGCCAGTGCTGAAAAAATGGTGTCCATGTTCTGGGACAGCGAGGGCGTAATCCTTACCCATTGCGTTCCAAAGGGCACTACGGTAACAGGTGCATCCTACTAAAATGTTTTGAAGAACAAATTCCTTCCTGCACTGCAACAAAAACGTCCGTGAAGGGCTGCGCGTGTGCTGTTTCACCAAGACAACGCACCCGCACGTCGAGCTAATGTTACGCAACAGTTTCTTCGTGATAACAACTTTGAAGTGATTCCTCATGCTCCCTACTCACCTGACCTGGCTCCTAGTGACTTTTGGCTTTTTCCAACAATGAAAGACACTCCCCGTGGCCGCACATTCACCAGCCGTGCTGCTATTGCCTCAGCGATTTTCCAGTGGTCAAAACTGACTCCTAAAGAAGCCTTCGCCGCTGCCATGAAATCATGGCGTCAGCCTTGTGAAAAATGTGTACGTCTGCAGGGCGATTACGTCGAGAAGTAACGCCAGTTTCGGGTGATTGGTTAATTAGAAAAAAATCGGAGGCCTTAGAACTTGAATGCACCTCGTACTACTTCCAGGGCACACTACAGAACAGGAAATATTTTTAGCAGTTACATAATTATCTTATCATCTCTGAAAATATTCCCCTAAAAAAATTAGTGGGCTTAGCAGCTGATAGAGCCCCTGCGATGGTAGGAGGAGAAAAGGGATTAGAAGCCTTGTGTAATAAAGGCAACAGCTTTCTGAAACTTCTTTCTTACCGTTGTGTAATACACCAGCAGTCACTGTGAGGAAAATTTTTAAGTGTGAACATTTAAATCAGATCAGTAATAAAAGTTGTGAACAAAGGTATCTACTGCTTCATACTGAAGTTCGTTGGCTTAGCAGGGGCAGAGGTTTAAGTTTTAAAGAGTTGCTTCCTGCCTAAAGAATTTTTGAGAGAATGAGGCGAATCCGTCCGTGAACAAGAAGATACAGATTGGCTGTAGAAATTTGCTTTTCTCGCAGACGTCACCAAAGAGTTAAATATCCTTAAGTTTCAACTTCAGGATCTAAAGATATTGGCGGAAAATTTTCAGATGTCGTTTCATTCTCAAACAGGCTGGAACAGGGAGGATAAAAATCTCATCCGAGATGAGTAGAAACACTTTGTACTTGTTTGGAAGAAAAGACAGAAATCTACAGCGCCTACTTACAACAACAAACAATCAGTTGAAATTCTTTCAGATTTGAGAAGTCAATTAAAAAAACACATCCAAAACTTCAAAAGCATCTCAGTTTTTGCAGAGTTTGTCACTTCGCCTTGTATAGAGGTTTATGAGGAAGAGTTCCCTATTCTTAGCTATTCGTAATATTTTACGTTTTGATTTTCAAGAAGAAAATGCTGCAGTGGAGCCCAAACGACTTATCTTTAAAAACACTTTCTTCAAGCTCTGAAAATATCTGGGCTCTTGTTCCTAAAGAAAAATACCCGTTTCAGTCCAGTTTGGTCTCTAAATCAAGGCAATGGTTCAGCTCTGCATATCAATGTGAGGCTTCTTTTTCCTGCCTGAAATTTATAAAAACACAAGTACAGGTACAGACTGTCTGACGAACAGTTGAACAACTCTATCCGAATAGAATACGCTACATACTGTCCCAATATTAAAAAACTTGTTGATGACAAGAAAGAGTACAAGCCTTCGCGTTGAAGTTAATAAGTCTGATAAAAAGAATCTGTTATCACGTTAGTGATTTATTACTAATTACACTGCAAATTCTTTCTTATGTAAAATCGATTTTTCTTATACGCGGATTAATAAACACTCATATCATATTTACTAGAAATACAAATTCATAAGCAATAAATAAATGTAGGATTTCTTTTAAAAGTTCTTACTTCTGTCCCAATTTCCTTTGCCAGCTCTCAGGTCTTAAACGGCGTGGTATCACAGAACCTGCCTACGTTTGGCGACCAATGCCCTGGTAACAGTGTTTACAATTTGTGCCATGCCGAAAGTGCCCAAAACGTCGAGAAAGTTATTACTAATTTCATCATTAACACTTTTGTTAATTTTTAACTATGCGTCTCCACACAGTAATAAGAATTACGTGCGTTCACATAATATTAAGTCAATTTCGTGAGCTGAAACTCTTTCCTGGAAAGCATTTTATTTATTAAGGAAGCTTCCCACATTAGCACTACGTGAGAGGCACACACAGAGAACGACTAGCCTCTTATAAATGTCCATCTTTGTTAGTTTACCGGTAGCCAGTTCCAAATGTTTACCTACACTAAGTGTGATCAAATCTTCTCTAGCTTTAAACGTATGTCATATCCGATAGATATACACTACTGGCCATTAAAATTGCTACACCAAGAAGAAATGCAGATGACGAACGGGTATTCATTGGACAAATATATTATACTAGATCAGACATGTGATTACATTTTCACGCAATTTGGGTGCTTAGATCCTGAGAAATCAGTTCCCAGAACAACCACCTCTGGCCGTAATAACGGCCTTGATACGCCTGGGCATTGAGTCAAACAGAGCTTGATTGGCGTGTACAGGTACAGCTGTCAATGCAGCTTCAACACGATATCACAGTTCATCAAGAGCAGTGACTGGCGTAATGTGAGGAGCCAGTTGCTCGGCCGCCATTGAACAGACGTTTTCAGTTGGTGAGAGATCTGGAGAATGTGCTGGCCAGGGCAGCAGTCGAACATTTTCTGTATCCAGAAGGCCCGTACAGGACCTGCAACATGCGGTCGTGCATTATCCTGCGGAAATGTGGGGTTTCGCAGGGATCGAATGAAGGGTAGAGCCACAGGTCGTAACACATCTGAAATGTAACGTCCACTGTTCAAAGTACCGTCAGTGCGAACAAGAGGTGACCGAGACGTGTAACCAAAGGCACCCCATACCATCACGCCGGGTGATACGCCAGTATGGCGATGACGAATACACGCTTCCAATGTGCGTTCACGGCGATGACGCCAAACACGGATGCGACCATCATGATGCTGTAAACAGAACCTGGATTCATCCGAAAAAATGACGTTTTGCCATTCGTGCACCCAGGTTCGTCATTGAGTACACCATCGCAGGCGCTCCTGTCTGTGATGCAGCGTCAAGGGTAACCGCAGCCATTGTCTCCGAGCTGATAGTCCATGCTGCTGCAAACGACGTCGAACTGTTCGTGCAGATGGTTGTTGTCTTGCAAACGTCCCCATCTGTTGACTCAGGGATCGAGACGTGGCTGCACGATCCGTTACAGCCATGCAGATAAGATGCCTGTCATCTCAACTAGTGATACGAGGCCGTTGGGATCCTGCACGGCGTTCCGTATTACCCTCCTGAACCCACCGATTCCATATTCTGCTAACAGTCATTGGATTTCGACCAACGCAAGCAGCAATGTCCGGATATGATAAACCGCAATCGCGATAGGCTACAATCCGACCTTTATCAAAGTCTGAAACGTGATGGTAGGCATTTCTCCTCCTTACACGAGGCATCACAACAACGTTTCACCAGGCAACGTCGGTCAACTGCTCTTTGTGTATGAGAAATGGGTTGGAAACTTTCCTCATGTCAGCACGTTGTAGGTGTCGCCACCGGCACCAACCTTGTGTGAATGCTCTGAAAAGCTAATCGTTTGCATATCACAGCATCTTCTTCCTGTCGGTTAAATTTCGCGTCTGTAGCACGTCATCTTCATGGTGTAACAATTTTAATGGTCAGTAGTGTATTAATGATTGTTCCCTTGGATACTCAGTTTCAGGATGAGTACAATCAGATGTACGCCAATGGGAAATTTCACATATGTGATGACTTCTATCTGCATTACAACCCTGAAGTACTGTAAATCTGTGATGTTCCTTGAATGTGTTCGACTTGGAACCATGCGGGCTTAGTTCCAAAATTTAAGTCTCAATTTAATTAAATCAGAATTTCATGTCAACCAATTGATTTATTTTCCTTTATACACTGAAGAGCCAAAGAAAGTGGTACACCCTCGTAATATCGTGTAGGGCCCCCGCGGGCACGCAGAAGTGCCGCAACACGGCGTGGCATGGACTCGACTAATATCTGCTGGAGGGAACTGACACCACTAATCATGCAGGGCTGTCGATAATTCCGTAAGAGTGGGAGAGGGTGGAGATCTCTTCTGAATAACACGTTGCAAGAGAGCCTACATATGCACAATAATGTTCATGTCTGGGGAGTTTGATGGCCAGCGGAACTGTTTAAACTCATAATAGTGTTACTGGAGCCCATTTTTAGCAATTCTGGCCATGTGGGGGGTCACATTGTCCTGCTGTAATATGGAAGTTCGTAGGAATGCAAAATGGGCATGAACGGGTACTGGTGATCAGACAGGATGCTTATGTGCATGTCACCTGTCAGAGTCGTATCTAGACGTATCAGTGTTCCATATCACTCCAACTGCACACGCCCCACACCATTACAGAGCCTCCATCAGCTTGAACAGTCCCCTGCTGACATGCAGGGTCCATGGATTCATGAGGTTGTCTCCAAACCCGTAAACGTCCATGCGTTCAATACAATTGTAACCTAGACTCGTCCGACCAGGAAACACGTTTCCAGTCATCAACAGTCCAATGTCGATGTTGACGGGCCCAAACGACGCGTAAAGCTTTGTGTCGTGCAGTCATCAAGGGTACACGAATGGTCCTTCGGCTCCGAACGCACATATCGATGATGTTCCATTGACCGGTTCGCATGCTGACACTTGTCGACGGCTCACCATTGAAATCTGCAGCAGTTTGCGGAAGAGTTGCACTTATGCCACGGTGAACGATTCTCTTCAGTCGTCTTGGCGCCGTTCTTGCAGGATCTTTTACCGGTCGCAGCGATGTCGGAGTTTTAATGTAATTAGTCTGGTCTTTTTCTTTTTATAAGTTCAGGATATACAGTGACGTATTCTATGGCCATTTCTTGCTGATACTGGGAACCGGGGTGATGCAAAACTTATTTTGATGTGTGTATCCATATATATATATGTTAACAACATCTTATTTTTGGAAATATTCTGGAAAATTAGAGAGATATGTAATTAAGAAAATCAGAGTTTTTAAGTATCCCTCTACTCTGTTTTTGGGTGCTTCTACTGGTGTCATCCTGCCTGCCTTATGAAGCTTCTGTTTCTGGCAGTTATCATGTGATGTGGGATCACAGGTGCTGCTGGCAGCATCGTATTTTAATGATCATGAAGCTACTATTCTCTCTTGCCCATTGCTGGAGACAAGGTGCATAATTTGAACAGTTCTCGGGTATGCGACCGGGTAGCGTCGTAATTTCTCCACAATACTTCGGCAGACGTACACGCTGCCATCTTCAGGTGGTTCCTGACGAATGCTGTGCTGTTCCTCTCGGCGCCCTATATATACTAGCCGTTACCTCCATCACCGTTCCTCTCCTGGTGTCTTCGGGCAGCTGGCGCGGTGACTCCTGGCGGTGGTGGGGGAAGCGTCGCCTGGGTCTGAACTGGGGTCTGCAGTCTCCCTGCTGCCGCGGTCCTCGATCTCTGTGACCGCATCTTTCTTTCCAGGCTGAGTGCAGGGTTCCAAGCCTAAGTTGAAGGCCGCTGTATTTATTAATTGGATCGATCTGTAGTCGAATTTCAATGGCCTGTTTAGTAACGCAGTCCCAGAAGTAGGATGATTGACAGAGTATTTTTGTTTTTTCATAGTCCATAGTATGGCCAGTTTCTATACAGTGGTCAACCACGGCTGATTTAGTGGCCTGGCGTAATTCGGTATGGCGCTTGTGTTCTCGGCACCTCTCTTCCACAGTGCGGACTGTATCCCCAATGTATGATTTTCCGCACTGACAGGGAATTTGATAAACGCCTGGTTTTCGAAGGCCTAGGTCATCTTTCACTGAACCCGGTAGAGTCAAGGTTTTTGCAGTGGGTCGGAATACATATTTCACATTGTGTTTCCCCACGATTCTACCGATGGTAGATATCGAAATAGACGACAGAGGGATAGAGAAACAATTAAATCGCTCAAAAGAGCAAAGGCCGCTGGACCTGATGGGATACCAGTTCGATTTTATACAGAGTACGCGAAGGAACTTGCCCCCATTCTTGCAGCGATGTACCGTAGGTCTCTAGAAAAGCGTAGCGTTCCAAAAGATTGGAAAAGTGCACAGGTCATCCCCGTTTTCAAGAAGGGACATCGAACAGATGTGCAGATCTCTAACGTCGATCAGTTGTAGAATTTTGGAACACGTATTATGTTTGAGTATAATGACTTTTCTGGAGACTACAAACCTACTCTGTAGGAATCAGCATTGGTTTCGAAAAAGACGATCGTGTGAAACCCAGTTCGCGCTATTCGTCCACGAGACTCAGAGGGCCATAGACACGGGTTCCCGGGTAGGTGCCGTGTTTCTTAACTTCCGCAAGGCGTTCGATACAGTTCCCCACAGTCGTTTAATGAACAAAGTAAGAGCATACGGACTATCAGACCAACTGTGTGATTGGATTGAAGAGTTCCTAGATAATAGAACGCAGCATGTCATTCTCAATGAAGAGAAATCTTCCGAAGGAAGAGTGGTTTCAGGTGTGCCGCAGGGGAGTGTTGTAGGACCGTTGCTATTCACAATATACATAAATGACCTTGTGGATAACATCGGAAGTTCACTGAGGCTTTTTGTGGATGATGCTGTGGTATATCGATAGGTTGTAACAATGGAAAATTGTACTGAAATGCAGGAGGATCTGCAGCGAATTGCCGCATGGTGCAGGGAATGGCAATTGAATCTCAATGTAGACAAGTGTAATGTGTTGCGAATACATAGAAAGAAAGATCCCTTATCATTTAACTACAATATAGCAGGTCAGCAGCTGGAAGCAGGTAATTCCATAAATTATCTGGGAGTACGCATTAGGAGTGATTTAAAATGAAATGATCACATAAAGTTTATCGTCGGTAAAGCAGATGCCAGACTGAGATTCATTGGAAGAATGCTAATGAAATGCAGTCCGAAAACAAAGGAGGTAGGTTACAAAAAAATGGCTCTGAGCACTATGGGACTTAACTGTTCAGGTCATCAGTCCCCTAGAACTTAGAACTACTTAAACCTAACTAACCTAAGGACATCACACACATCCATGCCCGAGGCAGGATTTGAACCTGCGACCGTAGCGGTCGCGCGGTTCCAGACTGTAGCGCCTAGAACCGCTCGGCCACTTCGGTCGGCGAAGTAGGTTGCAGTACACTTGTTCGCCCACTGCTTGAATACTGCTCACGAATGTGGGATCCGTACCAGATAGGGTTGATAGATGAGATAGAAAAGCAGCGCGCTCCGTTACAGGATCATTTAGTAATCGCGAAAGCGTTACAGAGATGCTAGATAAACTCCAGTGGAAGACTCTGCAAGACAGACGCTCAGTAGCTCGGTACGGGCTTTTGTTGAAGTTTCGAGAACATACCTTCACCGAGGAGTGAAGCAGTATATTGCTCCCTCCTACGTATATCTCGCGAAGAGACCATGAGGATAAAATCAGAGAGATTAGAGCCCACACAGAGGCATACCGACAATCCTTCTTTCCACGAACAATACTAGACTGGAATAGAAGGGAGAACCGATACACAGAACTGTGTACCCTCCGCCACACACCGTCAGGTGGCTTGCGGAGTATGGATGTACATGTAGATGTAGATTTTTCTTGAGGTGTTTCCAACAAACGGAATGCACGTCAATGACTTGTGTTCTTCTGTTTCTTCTTCTTGTTCTCTTGGTGCAGTCTGCCTGAGTGCGTGTCTTATTTGCTTCTGGTTGTACCCATTTTTCTGAAATGTTGTCTCGAGGTGTTGCAGTTCTGCTGGAAGGCTCTCCTGATCGCAGATTGATCGTGCCCTGTAAACAAGTGTGCACAAAACGGCTTCACGTTGGGAGTTGTGGTGGAAACTGAAGGCATTTAGGTACAAATCGGTGTGTGTAGATTTTCTGTATACACTGTGTCCCAGCTTGCCGTCAGGTTTCCGTTTCACCAGGACGTCAAGAAACGGTAGGGCACCATCCTGCTCCACCTCCATCGTGAACTGTATGATGGGGTGCAGCGCATAATGTCTGTGCGTTGGGGTTCTGTCAGCCACTTGTACCAGCATGGTGGTGGTGACAGGCGACCGAAGCAGTTCCTCTAGCTGTGCCGAGGCAGCGTCCACTCGAGGCAGGGACAGTGGCACTGAGCTAGCTGGAGGCTTGTGTGGATAGAATTTCGTGTACATCATTCTTAGTTTCTTTTTATTGAAGTTTATTTGTCTACCATTCCTGTGCAATGATGGGATATTTTTTACTGAGTTTTGGGATGTGTAGAAACGTTCCTACTCGGATTTTCAATCGTTATTTTCCAGTATGCCTTTGTTCCTATTGAACATTTTTATCCTGTTTGGCATAATTTTTATTACCTTTTCACATGACATTTTAATATTATTTTCATTGAGATTTCCTGTAGTTTCTCCATGAGATCTTGTTTGGTAGTTATTGTAAACGGCCAGCCGGGGTGGCCGAGTGGTTCTAGTCGCTTCAGTCTGGAACCGCGCGACCGCTACGGTTGCAGGTTCGAATCCTGCCTCGGGCATGGATGTGTGTGGTGTCCTTAGGTTAGTTAGGTTTAAGTAGTTCTAAGTTCTAGGGGACTGATGACCTCAGTAGTTAAGTCCCATAGTGCTCAGAGTCATTTGAGCCATTTTATTGTAAATGTCCTTGTCCTCTGATTCACAATAGCCCATAAATTATCAAGTGGGTTCATATCAGGGATATTCCCTGGCCAGGCCAACACTTTCAGTTGCTTTTCGTCCAAGTACTTGGAAACACTTTTGGCTTTGTGGCAAGGTGACCGATCATGTATAAAAATGGCATCTTTATTAGGAAACCACTCATTTATTTGGTGGAAAAGTTCATTTTTAAAGATTTATTTATATTGTTCTTGCCTCATTGTCCCTTCAAAAATGTGTAATCTGCCAGGACCTTTCAATGACAACACACTCCAGACCATAACGGAAGTTGGATGCTTCACACATTGCTGCACACACTCAGCTTTGAACTGTTCTCCAGGTCTGCGAAGAACATACCAGCTTTCTTCCATCACAGTGAATACAGATTCATCACTGAAGCATACCTGAAGCATATGAACAAAATTAAAAATTAGGAAAGTCGGCAATAGTACCATAGGAGACCTCAATGGTCCCAAAATTCAATGTGCATTTCTTCAGTATCAATAAAACATCACAATTTCAAGCCAAAACTCCTAACTTTAGAGATCATACCCACTTAATTAACCATATCATTGCACATACCTTAATCCAGTCCTCACTTGTCCACTCCTGAAGTTGTTTAGCCCACTTCAATCTTTTGGTTTTCATGGCAGGTGAGAGTTTCTGTTCTTTCCTTGGTCGGCATGCCTTTAAACCGCATTCAAACAGCCTCCTCCTCACTGTCACAGGTGAAACTTCAACATCCAAACCTTTCAGCTGATGGCTCATGTCTGTAGAAATAAGTTAACGGTTCATTGTTGCCATGTTTGTAAGTCTTCTCGTTGTTCTGGGACTGATTTTTCTATTATGTCCACATTTTTATGTTTGGCTTGCATTCACTACCTTTCTGCACTGAAAGTTTGATTCTGCTGACAGTTTTCTGTGATATTCTCATTCTGTCAGCAATTTCTTGCTGTGTATAACGATTTTCAGCAAGACGTGCTGCCACAGCGAAACTCTCCAAGGTGAAACATTTTTTGTCTTCCCCACAACCTCACTTGCTTTGGAAACTCCTCGATTTATTGCTATAGCTAAAAACATGCAAGTTCACAAGCTATATAATGTCTGGTTAATGTAGAAAGGAGAAGCTGAAGTACACCACAGAAACATAAAACATTACTGTAAACACAGTTTCAAAGCATCTACACAGACAGCTAACACCAACACGATTTGGAGGGAAAATGGGAAGTGCTACCAACTCTGAAAAATTCAGTGAACTGTGAGTTGCCTGGAAGGGAAATTTCGTGGCATCACTCAAACCATTAAAGGAAATCAAATATTACACGTTTCTCTTCGATTTTTGCACTAGAAAACTTAAGAGTGTCAAAAATAATCTTTTAGTCTAATAATTTGAACACGTCTGTATGTGTCTGATATGGGTACGCATATTGTACATACTAATAATGCAGGGAGAATACTGACTTAACACTTACAAAGAGTTTTTTTTTTTTGGTAAAATAATGCATTGCGGGTATTGTCAACATTCAAGAGTCTCATATTTACGTATGTGTTTTTTTCGATTACTGATCGGTGTTTATGCTTTGGAGTGCTTAGAGAAAACGTGATGACATCATTATATCACAATACTTCTCTCAATAGGACAACGCCACTTTTTTAACACAGGCACTATCACTTCACACATTAGTACTTTATGTATGACGTGGATTAGATAAGCAATGTTTACTTATCGTGTTGTGGTATTTGTTTATCATTTAAAGTGTTAACACTTTGTCTGCTGGGGACGAGTTAACTCTTCATGCTCCACCGCTCCCCACATACTGAGGTCCTGTTTAAACGTGGCCCCTGGGTTTTCCTTAAGCGATATTAATGTGTTTACTCCCCCAGTTTCACTGTCCTCTCACTGCTGCGGCTGAGTTACTTCCATATCTTTGTGAATAAAAGAGTTTATAGTAGCCTCTTTGTGTGCTATGATTTGCAAGAAACCATTCCATATCTTGAATCCCTTATGAAATATGGTGATTGTTATGACCACATAATTCCCGATGTGCAGGGACAGAAATGAGCACATCGCACACAACCATCCACCGGCTATCAAAAACAATAACTCGAGAATGAAATCAAACATTTTTCTGCCTTCAATTTTAAATAAAATTTCGATACCTTATCTACATTTACTAGACTGCAATGTATGAGCCAGCATCAACCACACGCAAAGTTTACGCAATGCACTTGTACTTCTTCAAACTCCTTAAAATGGCGTGGAATGTTTCAGTTAATTTGATGCAGACCAGTAAATATGACGAATAACGAAAAGTTATTCAGTCCTTTATTGAGTGAATTTATCAGATCGTAAGATGTGCAAAAGTCAATTTTTTCGCCAAATAGTTTTGTTGAAATCGGGTGCTAAGTATTTCATAGTGGCTAGAACGTCGACTCCCAGCAATGGCAATAGCTTTTGGCGAGCAGTACAGCGAAAAAATAGCTGCACTGAGCGTGGCACACAGAGAACACACCGGTGTCAGTAAATCGGTTAATAATGCATTGTGGAAATTGTTTAATCCAGATTATCAGTGTAATTTGTTTAAATATCACGATGTGGTATCTGTTGCGCATTTGAGGTCTCGGCAATAGTGTATTTGCTGTTAAATAACACACTGTGAAAACTCTTTACTCATGATAATGACATAATTCTTAAATAATGCTCCGCGGTAACTATCTAACATCGTATTTACATGTAGTGTGTTTAGAAATTCTCCTTACAAACTTCTAGGGCTTGTAGGGGTAAGTAAGTAAATAATACATTGAAGTGCCCGTAGCTCGTGGTCGTGCGGTAGCGTTCTCGCTTCCTGCGCCCGGGTTCCCGGGTTCGATTCCCGGCGGGGTCAGGGATTTTCTCTGCCTCGTGATGACTGGGTGTTGTGTGATGTCCTTAGGTTAGTTAGGTTTAAGTAGTTCTAAGTTCTAGGGGACTGATGACCGTAGATGTTAAGTCCCATAGTGCTCAGAGCCAATACATTGAAGCGCCAAAGAAATTGGTATAAGCATGCGTATTCAAATGCAGAGATATGTAAACAAGCTGAATACGCCACTGCGGTCGGCAACGTCTCTATAGACAACAAGTGTCTGGCTCAGTTGTTAGATCGGTTACTGCTGCTACAGTGGCACGTTATCGTGGAGTTACAGTCGGTGCACGAGCGATGGGTCACAGCATCTACGAGGTATGATGAAGTGGGGATTTTCCCCTACGACTATTTCACGTGTGTACCGCGAATATCAGGAATCTGGTAAAACTTCAAATCTCCGAAATCGCTGCGGCTGGAAAATGATCCCGCAAGAACGGTACCAACGATGACCGAAGAGTACAGTTCAACGTGACAGAAGTGCAACTCATCAACAAATTGCAGCAGATTTCAATGGTGGGCCATCAACAAATAGCGCGCGAGCCATTCCACGAAACATCATCGATAAGGGCTTTCGGAGTCGAAGGCCTACTCGTGTACCCTTGATGACTCCACAACACAAAGCATAACGCCTCGCCTGGGCTCGTCACCATCGTCATTGGACTGTTGATCACTGGAAACATGTTGCTTGGTCGGAGGAGTCTCGTTTCAAATTGTATCGTACGGATGAAGTGTAGGGGTGTGGATACAACCTGATGAACCCACGGAACCTGCATGTTAGTAGGGGACTGTTTAAGCTGGCGGAGGCTCTGTAATGGTGTGGGGCGTGTGCAGCTGGAGTGATGAGTGACCCCAGATATGTCTAGATACGACTCTGACAGGTGACAGGTACGTAAGCATCCTGTCTAATCACCTGCATCCACTCATATCCATTGTGCATTTCGCGGACTTGGCCATTCTAGCAAAACAATGCTACATCCCACGTGTCCAGAATTGCTACAGTGTGGCTCCGGGAGCTTTCCTATGAGTTTAAGTAGTTCCACTGGCCACCAAACTCCCGAGATATGAACATTATTGAGGGAATTTGGGATCCCTTGCAACGTGCTATTCAGAAGAGATCTCCGCCATCTCTTATTCTTACGGATTTATGGACAGCCCTGTAGGACTCATGGTGTCAGTTCCCTCCAGCACAACTTCAGACATTAGTCGACTCCACGTCAAGGTCTTGCTGCGGCACTTCTGCGTGTTCGAGGGGCCCTACATGATATCAAGCAGGTGTACCAGTTTCTTTGGCTCTTTTGTGTTATTTTGAATAGGGACCATGTCTGGAAACGTACCGTTTCCGTTCTAAGACGGTTTCACTTCAGATGTGTAACGTGTGGTGTCACCGCCAGACACCACACTTGCTAGGTGGTAACCTTTAAATCGGCCGCGGTCCGTTAGTATTCGTCGGACCCGCGTGTCGCCACTGTCAGTGATTGCAGACCGAGCGCCGCCACACGGCAGGTCTAGAGAGACTTCCTAGCACTCGCCCCAGTTGTACAGCCGACTTTGCTAGCTATGGTTCACTGACAAATTACGCTCTCATTTGCCGAGACGATAGTTAGCATAGCCTTCAGCTACGTCATTTGCTATGACCTAGCAAGGCGCCATTATCATTTGCTATTTATCTTGTGATGCATGTACCGTCAGACCGATGTTTACCAATTATGGATTAAAGTTAAGTATTCCAGAAGATACGTACTTTTTTTACTAGACTCAACTCCTTTAACTGTTCCAGACCTCACGCCAGCCTGCGTGAGCTTAAACGCGTGCCTTTCGGCTATCTCACAGTGGCTTGGCTGTCTTGCCAAGTCACAACATAACGCGTCCACGTCTGCTGAGGCAGAGATAAAAGTCTGAGCGTTGCTTCTCCCGCTATGCAACAGAGTAGACAGGATTACGTGTACTACGTCAGACCGTCATCTGACGTCACGTAACGTCTGCCTTACTGCGAGACCTACTCAATGCCTGCGCGTCTCCGATACAGGACATACGCTTCGGTATATGTTTTCGAAATACAAGGATGTGCCCCTTGTGTATGAAGAAGCTCGAGGTAACGGAAGAGCTGCTACTCGGTTATATTAAGAACTTTTCCGTACCGTAGCAGGGCATCGCACAAACGTTTTTCCCAAATTACCCAGCAACTGCAAGAAACAGGTACTGTTACCGTATTGGGGCAGGACTATGGTGCTCGACGGTAACGCCGCACGCCCGAAATCGAAGATAATGTACTGCATCGCGTTGAAGAGAACCCGCCAACGAGTACTGGAACAATTCCGCGTGCCGTGGAGGTTAGTCACACTAATGTTTGGAACGTTCTGCGTGAGTAATAATTACAACAGTATCACTTATACAGGGTAACGCTATGAGTCCAGCCGATATTCCACAAAGCGTTGCCTACTGCACATGGTGGTGGTGGTGGTTAGTGTTTAACGTCCCGTCGACAACGAGGTCATTAGAGACGGAGCGCAAGCTCGGGTTAGGGAAGGATTGGGAAGGAAATCGGCCGTGCCCTTTCAAAGGAACCATTCCGGCATTTGCCTGAAACGATTTAGGGAAATCACGGAAAACCTAAATCAGGATGGCTGGAGACGGGATTGAACCGTCGTCCTCCCGAATGCGAGTCCAGACTGCACATGGCTCCCGGACCATTATGCGGACACACCCCTCTTTCCACGTCGAATTCTATTCACAGATTAATATAAGTACACTAGGGACTATGTTCTGAATTCGCGAAACAGCCATATCAGGGCATATGAAAACCTCGTGCCACTCATATTCAGAGATTTCAGCATCAGTTTTACGTTAACGTGTGGACAAGTATTCTGGACTGTCATGTGTTCTGGCCATACCTCCTTCCAGTAAGGCTAACCGATATTGCGTACTTGCTCCTCCTACAAAACGTATGAAACCCGTTCTTGCAAGCTGCGCCACTAAACGTCCATCAGGAAATGTGATTTCAGTTTGATGTTACACTACATCGCATCTCACGTGCGTTTTGGAGACATCTCAACGGACGATGTGGTGACGGATGGTTAGGTCGAGGTGGTCCAACCGCGTGGCCGCCACGATCGCCGGTTTTAACTCCTATGGACTACTCCTTGTGTGCTTGTTTGCAAAGTTTCATTTACAGACTCCTGTAGAGACAAAGGTAGATCTGCTGGTACGAGCTCTTACCGCTACACTAGAGACTGAAGAGCCACCAGGTGCGATGGAGAGTGCTTTGTAGGCTCAATATCTGTAACAACGTTGGTGGTCGCCACATTGAACCGCTGTTGTAATGCACCAGTTTTGCTCTGTATGTACAGTATAATAATGTAAACACGTAATCGGTCTCGTAAACTGACATACGGCCGGGAGAGCTGTGTGCTGACCACATGCCCCTCCATATCCGCATCCAGTGACGACTGTGGGCTGAGGATGACACGGCGGCCGGTCGGTACCGTTGGCCTTCATGGCCTATTAGGGTGAAGTTTAACTTTAAACACGTAATGTTTAAGCGATAATAGGAACAAATGTGATAAAGTGACAAATAGATGTTTCTTCAGGCAGAAGTGGATGAGTTAAACATCTGAACTGAAACCGTCGTAGAAGGGAAACGAGAGGTTTCCACACATGGGCTCCCATCAAAATATTATTTATTCACTCCACTTCACATGTCCTAGAAATTTGTAACGGGAATTTATGAACACACTGTGTACCTTAGGCTGGAGACGTAGGTATCTCTCAAATCGGTAAGATTTGCAACCAATTATCTGAAAACTGTAAATAGGAAGTAACTATGGGAGGGAGAGGACAATTGTATTTACATGTCTTGTTATTCTTTTTATTCCACTTGGGGGCGCTGGTGTATCCCTACTGCTGCACTTCATGGTGATCCTTTCACTACTGCGTACAGACTCCGAATGACGATGCTCAAACTATTGGAGTTATAATAAAGAAAGTGGTAGTGGAGGTGGAACTTGATTGCTATTGGTGCAGAGGGAGGAGATAGGTTACCCACATCCTATTGGCTTAGATAATTTATCTGGGATACAACTCCTTCAGTGGTTTGGTGACCTCGAGTGTAACACATTCAGTTGGCTGAGATGCGAGGGGGAAGGGTGTGAGGGTTCCCTCTGTCCGTGAAGATAACAGGCCCAATTGTCTCAGTTGTAACCTGATACACTGCTGTCTTGTCTTACCTTCAGAAGTTGTCCGCCCTGATAGCTGAGTGGTCAGAGTGACTGATTGCCGTCCTACAGGCCCGGAATCGATTCCCGGCTGGGTCGGAGATTTTCTACGCTCAGGAACTGAGTGTTGTGTTACTTCCTGGCAGATTAAAACTGTGTGCACCGACCGAGACTCGAACTCGGGACCTTTGCCTTTCGCGGTCAAGTGCTCTACCACTTGCCCGCGAAAGGCAAAGGTCCCGAGTTCGAGTCTCGGTCGGCGCACACCGTTTTAATGTGCCAGGAAGTTTCATATCAGTGCACACTCCGCTGCAGAGTGAAAATCTCATTCTGGAAACATCCCCCAGGCTGTGGCTAAGCCATGTCTCCGCAGTATCCTTTCTTTCAGGAGTGCTAGTTCTGCAAGGTTCGCAGAAGAGCTTCTGCAAAGTTTGGAAGGTAGGAGACGAGATACTGGCAGAAGTGAAGCTGTGAGGGCCGGGCGTGAGTCGTGTTTCGGTAGCTCTGATGGTAGAGCACTTGCCCGCGAAAGGCAAAGTCCCGAGTTCGAGTCTCGGTCGGCGCACACAGTTTTAATCTTCCGGGAAGTTTCATATCAGCGCACACTCCGCTGCAGAGTGAAAATCTCATTCTGAGTGTTGTGTTGTCTTCTTCATCATTTCATCCCCATACGGCGCGCAGGTGGCCCAATGTGGCCTCGAATGTAAGCGGCCGGACCTTCCCCGCAAGGGGCCTCCCAGCCGATGACGCCAAACGATTTTCATTTACCTTCAGAAGTGACCTTGAGATAAGGTCATCATCTGAGCTCATATTCACTCTGCTACATTACTTCCAGAATACCAGAATTCCCAGGCACAGATCTTGAATTCAAAAAATATGCAATGTCTTTTCATTAGCCACTCGGCTCAGGTCATAAATTAACATCACGCTAAGCATGTATTTTAGTTGGCTGATTTTCACCTTAAAGCGAACTAATTTCAGGAAATGTGAAACGTAGGACAATAACAGAGGAGCCACATAAGAAGAGGGCTGATGGTGGATAGTTTCAAATGTACCAATAAAGCTGTTTCTTACTATTGTTGCTGTGTTAATAGCTGCTCCTGTTCCTGTTAAAGCGCTAACCCATGAGGTTACAAAACGAAAAATTGTTCGTCCCTGTTACGGCACCACTTTTGTATGCTCTTTAAAGAACGGGAGAGTGATTAGTAGCGAAAGTCGCTATTTGTTCCAACGAAGCTGTCATCAAGTGTAGGTCCCAGATAACACCAGATAAAAGTAGTGAGCATCTTCGCTGTCCATACGACGTGACGATCCAAATTTGTCGATTGTTTAGTACAGCGAGTCCAAAAGTCACACAAACGTACCCAATCTATGCATCAGGACTGCAGTCAGCGTAAGAGATTCTTAGAAGTAAGTTAACTGCCTGCCTCTGGCCCCTTCCACCAGTTACTTTACAGCCACCCCACGAGCAGTTTGTAAGCCAGCACTCCGTTTTACTGTTTAATCGGTGGTAAAATAAGAATTTGAGTATCAAAATGGCAGAGCATACTGGTACCTGAGTGGAGACATTTATTTACCGCTCTTGGGACAATACGCTGCTGAATAACCTTCATATCAAAATTGCAAACCTCACTGGATGCAGGGCTGGTTCGAGAACATTTTTGAATGCAGGCCACATATCTTCTGTCTCCGTTCCATTACTGACACATTTTTGGTAAGACATTTAAAAATAAAATTGCTTCTATGTCGTGGAAATGATGTTTCTTCTTTTAAAAGAAGCGTAACATACACATTCCTGTGTAACAAAAATAAATTTCTCCGTCTTATTTCAGTGCTAAATATTAAAAGAAGACATAATTCACAATTCATTTCGAATCAAGATAGTTTCTGAGGCCTTTAAAGGTTTCCAGTTAAAGCCGCGGAAACTCGACCTACATCGTCATCTACACCTGTAAAGATACTCTACAAGCCAACGTACGGTGCCTGGCGTAGGACACCCTGTACCGCTACTAGTCATTTCCTTTCCAGTCCCGTTGTCAAAGAGAGGAAGGGAAAAACGACTGTCTATATGCCACGGTATGAGCCCTAATTTCTCGCATCTTATCTTCGTGGTCCTTACACGCAATGTACACTCCTGGAAATGGAAAAAAGAACACATTGACACCGGTGTGTCAGACCCACCATACTTGCTCCGGACACTGCGAGAGGGCTGTACAAGCAATGATCACACGCACGGCACAGCAGACACACCAGGAACCGCGGTGTTGGCCGTCGAGTGGCGCTAGCTGCGCAGCATTTGTGCACCGCCGCCGTCAGTGTCAGCCAGTTTGCCGTGGCATACGGAGCTCCATCGCAGTCTTTAACACTGGTAGCATGCCGCGACAGCGTGGACGTGAACCGTATGTGCAGTTGACGGACTTTGAGCGAGGGCGTATAGTGGGCATGCGGGAGGCCGGGTGGACGTACCGCCGAATTGCTCAACACGTGGGGCGTGAGGTCTCCACAGTACATCGATGTTGTCGCCAGTGGTCGGCGGAAGGTGCACGTGCCCGTCGACCTGGGACCGGACCGCAGCGACACACGGATGCACGCCAAGACCGTAGGATCCTACGCAGTGCCGTAGGGGACCGCACCGCCACTTCCCAGCAAATTAGGGACACTGTTGCTCCTGGAGTATCGGCGAGGACCATTCGCAACCGTCTCCATGAAGCTGGGCTACGGTCCCGCACACCGTTAGGCCGTCTTCCGCTCACGCCCCAACATCGTGCAGCCCGCCTCCAGTGGTGTCGCGACAGGCGTGAATGGAGGGACGAATGGAGACGTGTCGTCTTCAGCGATGAGAGTCGCTTCTGCCTTGGTGCCAATGATGGTCGTATGCGTGTTTGGCGCCGTGCAGGTGAGCGCCACAATCAGGACTGCATACGACCGAGGCACACAGGGCCAACACCCGGCATCATGGTGTTGGGAGCGATCTCCTACACTGGCCGTACACCACTGGTGATCGTCGAGGGGACACTGAATAGTGCACGGTACATCCAGACCGTCATCGAACCCATCGTTCTACCATTCCTAAACCGGCAAGGGAACTTGCAGTTCCAACAGGACAATGCACGTCCGCATGTATCCCGTGCCACCCAACGTGCTCTAGAAGGTCTAAGTCAACTACCCTGGCCAGCAAGATCTCCGGATCTGTCCCCCATTGAGCATGTTTGGGACTGGATGAAGCGTCGTCTCACGCGGTCTGCACGTCCAGCACGAACGCTGGTCCAACTGAGGCGCCAGGTAGAAATGGCATGGCAAGCCGTTCCACAGGACTACATCCAGCATCTCTACGATCGTCTCCATGGGAGAATAGCAGCCTGCATTGCTGCGAAAGGTGGATATACACTGTACTAGTGCCGACATTGTGCATGCTCTGTTGCCTGTGTCTATGTGCCTGTGGTTCTGTCAGTGTGATCATGTGATGTATCTGACCCCAGGAATGTGTCAATAAAGTTTCCCCTTCCTGGGACAATGAATTCACGGTGTTCTTATTTCAATTTCCAGGAGTGTATGTTGGCGGCAGTAGAATCGTTCGAAATTCAGCTTCAAATGTCGGTTCTCTAATCTCACTAGAGTTTCTTGAAAAGAACATAGCCTTCCCTCCAGGGATTCTCATTTGAGTTCCTGAAGCATCTCCGTAACACTTACGTGTTGTTTGAACCTACTGATAACAAATCTAGCAGCCTGCCTCTGAATTGCTTCGATGTCTTCCTTAAATCCGACCTGGTGCGGATCCCAAACACTCGAGAAGTGCCCAAGAATAGGTCGCACCAGCGTCCCATATGCGGTCTCCTTTACAGGTGAACCACTCTTTACTGAAATTCTCCCATTAAACCGTAGTCGACCACTCGCCTTCCCTACCACATCTGTCACATCCTCGTGCCATCTCATATCGCTTTGCAACGTTACGCCCTGATATCTAAGCGACTTGACTGTATCAAGCAGAACACTAGTAAAACTGTATCCGAACATTACAGGTTTGATCTTCCTACTCATCCGCAGTAGCTTACATTTTTCCACATTTAGGGCTAGCTGCCATTCATCACACCACCTGGAAAAGTTGTCTAAATCGTCTTGTAATATATCCGCCGTCCGTGGATAGGAAAATCTCAGAGGGTGAGTTATAGCGTTTTTAAACTAACGTCTTTCTTCAAAATTATCAAAACAATATTCGTGAGGTAGGACTGATCCTCCAAGCCTACCAATAACTAAATCAGAGACTCTTCCAAACATAAACTATCTGTAGTAACCATACAACTTCACCAAACCAAGGCCCGGGCGTCTCGTGAAGAGCAGCGCGGAGTCCACGTTGCCATCACCTGAGGGCGAGTAGAGGCCCTGCGAGGATGGCTCCGGTACGCTGGCGGCGGTGGACGATGACGCGGTGGCTACGATGACACCAGTGGGTTCGCTCGGCGTGAACTGCCTCTCCAGGTTTTTTTTTTCCTTTATTGATTTTCAATTCCCCCCGAAGGGGGTGGGCTAGCAGCGGCTTAGTACAGTGCTCTACAGCCTACAGAGTTTTATTTTAAAAAATGGAAGAAGAAAAGAAACAAGAAAAACAGGCGATAAAACAGTGACATAAAGTGTAAAATGGCGGAAAGTTAAAACAGAAAGCAAAAGGGGTTGGGAATGTTAATAATAGACACAGGAATCAGACAAGTAACATAGTACACACACAATTAAAAAACACGGCGACAGTCTGGTTTCTGTTCGCAAGAGATAAAAAGCACACCCAGCGACAGTATGATGGCCGTTCACATTACTTCCCAAAAAAGAAACACAACACGGAACACTCACTGTAAAACACTCACTGTGAAACACTGCACGAAAAGGGCGGCACAAAGACGACACACCCGAGCCAAAGACAGATGTGGGGGGGGGGGACCTGGAGGAGGGGGATAAAAGGGGGGGACCAAGGAGGGAGAGGGCTAATAAAGGGGGGGAGGGGCAGGGCAGATGCGAGAGGGAATGAGAGGAGGCAGAGGAGGGAAATGCAAAAGGACTCGGGGGAGAGAAGGGGGCAGAGAGCCTCTCCAGGTCTTTTTTTTTTTCCTTTATTGAGTTTCGATTCCCCCTAAAGGGGGCGGGCTGGCAGCAGCTTATTACGCCGCTCTTCAGCCTACAGAATTTGTTTTAAAAAGATGAAGATAATAAAAAATAAAAACAGTTTGCGATAAAATCGGTGACTTAAAGGTAAAATGACAGAAAATTCTGGAGCGTAAAACATAAAACACAGGGTGGATGATGCTAATAAAATACACAGGAAGCAGAAAAATAATAGACAGACAATTAAAAAACACGGCGACAGTCTGGGTTCTGTTCGCAAGAGATATAAAAAACACACCCAGCGACAGCATGATTTCTGTTCGCAACATTGTGGAAGGACGCACAACACTGAACACTCACTTAAAAACTGCGCTAAAAGTTGGCACAAATATGACATACCACACCCGAGAGCAGGTGGGGGGAAACTGGTCAGATGATGGGAAAAAGGGGGGGGGAAGGAGAGGAAAAGTGAAGGGGGAGGGGGGAAAGGAGCCAATGGAAGAGGAGGATCCATAAGAGGGGTGGGGGGGGGTGGGGGTGCTTAGCAGATGTGCCAGGGAGTGGGGAAGGCAGAGGAGGGGAGTACAAAAGGACTCGGGGGGGGGGGGGGAGAAAGGAGATAGGGAGAGGATAGGTGGGGAGAAAACACAGGATGGAAGGGGGGAGGAAGAGGGAGCCCAGGAAAAGGACGGAGGAAAGGAGGGGGGTGAGGATCAGAGTTGATAGGAAAGATAAATGGAGGGAGAGATGGCATCATCCAGGAGGGGGAGTTGATGGAAGCCACCTTGGGAAAGGAGATGTAGGATGTAGAGATGGAGGCCTCTCCAGGCTCCTGCGCCAGCCTAAATACTGCTCGGCGCATGGATATGGCTGGCTCTATTTGCAGTCACGTGTCGGGCGGAAGGAAAGAGGTCCGCGCCAGTAGCGACCTCTTGCGACGCCGTGGACGCCTCCTGGTGGTCTCTGGGAAGTGTCTGTGTTTCCGGGACGACCTGCCAGGCTGACCCCTACTCGGTCCGGGGCCCGCTGTACCGACCTGCTTCGCGGGAAGCGAGAGTTGCAGGCGCTTAGTCTGGACACAGTATCTTCTATCTTTCTACGAGGCCTGTTCAGAAAGTAAGCTCCGATTGATTGCCAAATTGAAACCACAGTGAACATCAGAAATGTTTTACTTGTAACAATTAGCTACACCTTTCAGCTACTTCTCTACGTAGTCGCCGTTCTGACTTACACTTTTGTCATAGCGTTGTACCAACTTTTCAATAGCCTCATCATAGAAGGCAGCCGCCAGTGCTTTCCGCCAATTCTCCACGCTGGCATACACCTCGTTGTCTGTGTCAAAATGTTGTCTTCAAAGACAGCGGTTCATGTGACCAGAGATGAAACTCAGGGGGAGACAATTGCGGACTGTATTGTGGGTAATCTCACATTTCCATTTGAAAACGATGCAGGAGCATCGTCATTGCCCCTGCAGAATGCGGCTGAGAATTGTCTTGAAGAAGAAACAGCACGACAGTTATGTAATGTTAGCTGCATAGCTTCAGGCGGAATTTCTCACCAGGCTCTCGTACTTGGCGGCAGACACTATTTTCTAGACATCTTTACGCACTCACTGCGAGCTCAGAAATGAGAAGAGCGACGTGATGCTAACTGGGGTTATACTAGAGACACTACCCAACACATCTGTGCAAAGCTTTATCGGATTTTCATAGTCGTTTCCATTTCGCGACCGATCGGAGCTTACTTTCTGAACGCCCCTCGTATAGTCACTCAACTTCGACACCTTACCGTACACCGCGGCATCATAAGCAAACAACCGCAGATTTCTGCCCACCATATCCGGCAAATCATTTATGTACATAGGGAACAACAGCGGTCCTCTCACACTTCCTCGGGGCACTCCTGACGATACCCTTGTCTCCATGACGATACACTTGTCTCCAATGAACACTCGACGTCAAGGACAATATACTGGGTTCTATTCTCTAAGAAGTCTTCGAGCCACTCACGTATCTGTGAACCTGTTCAATATGCTCGTAACTTCGTTAACAGTCTGCAGTGGAGACACAATATTTCCTATTTTTCAATGTAATACTGGAAATTTTGCCAGCGGCCTTGCCGTCAGGTCACCGTACTTAAGCACTGTCACGCTGGGCTAGCACTTGGATGGGTGACCGTCCGGTCTGCCGAGCGCTGTTGGCAAGCGGGGTGCACTCAACCCTTGTGAGGCAAACTGAGAAGCTACTTGACTGAGAAGTAGCGGCTCCGGTCTCGAAAACTGACAACGGCCGGGAGTGCGGTGTGCTGACCACATGCCCCTCCGTATCCGCATCCAGTGACGCCCCTGGACTGAGAGGATGATACGGCGGCCGGTCGGTACCGTTAGGCCTTCCTAGGTCTGTTCAGACGGAGAATACTGGAACTTTTAACTCTATAATTTACAAATCACTTCACTTGCGGAGCCATGTCTGTTGCAAAGTTTTTTGATTCTGTTATCGTGTCAGTTTTCGCTACCGATTATGATACATCTTAGATATTTTGCACCTGGATGCCTGTGCCGTCCATCTCAGCTCAGAGTCGCAAGAAGCTGCTTGTGTCGCTAGGGCCTTAAATTTGCCTTCACCCACTACTTACGTTTACCGTGAAAAATGCCTTCATCCGCTCAGGCTTGTTATCTCGTAATTAAAATTTTCTCGCGGAATTTGTCCTGAAGCTTCCTGTAAAAACAAATTAAACAATACTTTTTCTCGGAAACCAAATACGCATTTTCTTGCATGCTTGGGAAAGGAGGGGTGAGGGGGAGGGGAACAGGGAATGGCAATCTTTTGAGGAAAATATTTGAATACTCTTCTTGAAAAAACGGCAGCTACTGTAATTTTCTTGAAAACCAATGAAAATATTTTAGTAAATCATACAAATTATTACGAATATCAGCCAGCTATATTGCTCTGTAAATGGATTTTATTTTATATCATTCCCGGTGAGCCCATTTCGGCATATTTCCCTCTTCAGATGCTCTGAAAATACACTCCTGGAAATTGAAATAAGAACACCGTGAATTCATTGTCCCAGGAAGGGGAAACTTTATTGACACATTCCTGGGGTCAGATACATCACATGATCACACTGACAGAACCACAGGCACATAGACACAGGCAACAGAGCATGCACAATGTCGGCACTAGTACAGTGTATATCCACCTTTCGCAGCAATGCAGGCTGCTATTCTCCCATGGAGACGATCGTAGAGATGCTGGATGTAGTCTTGTGGAACGGCTTGCCATGCCATTTCCACCTGGCGCCTCAGTTGGACCAGCGTTCGTGCTGGACGTGCAGACCGCGTGAGACGACGTTTCATCCAGTCCCAAACATGCTCAATGGGGGACAGATCCGGAGATCTTGCTGGCCAGGGTAGTTGACTTACACCTTCTAGAGCACGTTGGGTGGCACGGGATACATGCGGACGTGCATTGTCCTGTTGGAACTGCAAGTTCCCTTGCCGGTCTAGGAATGGTAGAACGATGGGTTCGATGACGGTCTGGATGTACCGTGCACTATTCAGTGTCCCCTCGACGATCACCAGTGGTGTACGGCCAGTGTAGGAGATCGCTCCCCACACCATGATGCCGGGTGTTGGCCCTGTGTGCCTCGGTCGTATGCAGTCCTGATTGTGGCGCTCACCTGCACGGCGCCAAACACGCATACGACCATCATTGGCACCAAGGCAGAAGCGACTCTCATCGCTGAAGACGACACGTCTCCAGTCGTCCCTCCATTCACGCCTGTCGCGACACCACTGGAGGCGGGCTGCACGATGTTGGGGCGTGAGCGGAAGACGGCCTAACGGTGTGCGGGCCGTAGCCCAGCTTCATGGAGACGGTTGCGAATGGTCCTCGCCGATACCCCAGGAGCAACAGTGTCCCTGATTTGCTGGGAAGTGGCGGTGCGGTCCCCTACGGCACTGCGTAGGATCCTACGGTCTTGGCGTGCATCCGTGCGTCGCTGCGGTCCGGTCCCAGGTCGACGGGCACGTGCACCTTCCGCCGACCACTGGCGACAACATCGATGTACTGTGGAGACCTCACGCCCCACGTGTTGAGCAATTCGGCGGTACGTCCACCCGGCCTCCCGCATGCCCACTATACGCCCTCGCTCAAAGTCCGTCAACTGCACATACGGTTCACGTCCACGCTGTCGCGGCATGCTACCAGTGTTAAAGACTGCGATGGAGCTCCGTATGCCACGGCAAACTGGCTGACACTGACGGCGGCGGTGCACAAATGCTGCGCAGCTAGCGCCATTCGACGGCCAACACCGCGGTTCCTGGTGTGTCTGCTGTGCCGTGCGTGTGATCATTGCTTGTACAGCCCTCTCGCAGTGTCCGGAGCAAGTATGGTGGGTCTGACACACCGGTGTCAATGTGTTCTTTTTTCCATTTCCAGGAGTGTACGTAAGAAAGCGATGGGCTTAATATAATGGTCTGTAACTATAATGAAGAAACTTGTAATACATCATTAGGTGTTTTTACCTTACATGTAACATCGCTGATCTCATGTTCTGTCTATTTTAGAATTATTGTTGGAGGTTGGGTTGGGTTGGGTTGTTTGGGGGAAGAGACCTAACAGCGAGGTCATCGGTCTCATCGGATTAGGGAAGGACGGGGAAGGAAGTCGGCCGTGCCCTTCCAAAGGATCCATCCCAGTATTTGCCTGGAGCGATTTAGGGAAATCACGGAAAACCTAAATCAGGATGGCCGGACGCGGGATTGAACCGTCGTCCTCCCGAATGCGAGTCCAGTGTGCTAACCACTGCGCCACCTCGCTTTAGAATTATTATTTTCTCCTAGGTGTACACTGGAGATGTATATCTGATTCTAGTTGGTTTCCATGTATCTATTTTTCTGACAGCTTGGATGACAGTGGACCAGCGATATTACGTGTTTATATAGTTACCATTATAAATATGCAATGTGTGGAAATTCATTTTTATTATTATTTTTATCAGTCTGTGTCTGATTTTTTTTTTGTTTGGAGATTTACTTTTATTTGAGATTTTTACTTTAGATTTTTAATTTTTTCGATTAATTTTGTTATTGTTTATGATTTATGTTGGTGTTACGACTTTGTTTTATGCTCTTCATGTTAGTATCGCTGTTACTATGAACGTGTGTTATTTAGCGCCTCTGATTAATTACTTTACCGTTTTTCTTGATTTATGATATGAATAAAGTTTTCTATGTAAGTTTTGTTCTTTAAGTCGGTTTGTTCGTTCAGTAAATTTGTAGGGTTGTTGTATGCATGTGAATATATCTCTATTTCCTCAATCATGTTCATGAATATTACCTTATGGGTAATATGGAAGATTTATAGTGCTGCGTTTATAGGTTTTTCTGTTTGTAAGTGTTGAAAAAATGCGGATGGGTTGTTTTCACTTTCTCTTGTATGCTCTTAGTATCTAGTTCTGAAGTTTCTACCGGTTTGTCCTATGTAGAATCTGTGGCATGTGTTAGACTAAATTTTGTAAATTGATTCACTGTCATCCAAGCTGTCAGAAAAATAGCGTACATGGAACCCAACTAAAATCAGATGTACATCTCCAGATACGCCTAGAAGAAAATAATAATTCTAATAAAGACACGACATGGCAGCAACGATGTTACATGCAAGGTAAAAACATCTAATGATGTAAAGACAAAACTTCTGTGACACATGCCACAAATTCCACACAGGGCAAGTGAATGTTCCATGTTGAATGCCATACATTATATGTGACCGGAGAAGCGCACATGAGTTAGAAAGTGCACATTTAACTGTTTTACAATAAACGAACCATTGATATAATGACAGTCAGACCAATAGCAATGTTTTCTTTATGACATCTGCATCAGTCTTGAAATTACAATTTTTGTCAGGTTGCCATGGTTTCAATAAAATCTTATACTTTTAGGAATCGTTGTTCATATTTTTGTCAACATAATTTCTGACATCGATAACACTGACTAGGTGAAAAACTATCCTGGATTCAATAAAATCTCATACTTTTAGGAATCGTTGTTCATATTTTTGTCAACATAATTTTTGACATCGATAATACTTACTAGGTGAACACTGTTCTTCTCATCAAAGCACTTGGGACCAACAGATGTATCGGCTATGTGTATATTTTCTCCATCAGTACAATTACTGGTAGTCTTAACAGAAGTATTTGAGTTTAACTCTCCCATTTCTTGCGATGTTTCATCGGAGGTAGTACATTTTTCTATTCAATCATTTTCATTTTAGGTTTTCATCACGGATATCGCTCATTTTCTTAACTCTATTCACAGTGCTTCTGCACCTCACAATGCATAATATTCTAAGTAAACCACATTCGTGCGTCACTGTTCTCTTACAACTCATTGTTGGCTACAGAAAAATTGAAAACTAACTTCAATCACTGCCGACAGCACTCTCGCACCATACTGATGAGCTGAGTTTCGAGACTGCGCGTTATAGAGTCATGCTCGTATGTGGTACTTATTTGCAGTAGTGGTAATGAAATTACCTAGATGAAGACTATTCTAGAACAGTTACTCAATGAGTGTCACCCATTGTTTTATTGCATAAACTGGTTGTATTTCCAGTGATGACGACTTCCTACATCAATCGACAAATAGTGGGCAGCGACTATACATTACAGAAGAACTCACCTACAGCAAATGCAAAGAAATATAACAGTGTATGCTACTTTAAATTAGGGCCTGACAGTTGTTAGCCATTATTTGGATTTCGAGGCAGTGTTCATTTGATGAACTGAAATGTGTTTTGTTGTGCAACTGTTTTGTTACAGTAACAGCCGTTTGAGGTTTATGACGACGCGTGCACCTTGTGACGTAGGAATTGGAAGGGTCACTTTTGGGTTCTCTGGGAAGACAATATTTCTGATATGGATCTCTCACCGCGGATATTCTTTTTCATATGAGCGTGCACAGTGATAGAAATTTCGTTACTAAGTCGATAGGGAGCTTCATTTCACTCTGCTAAGCTTAGCAGTAACGTCTGAATTTTTTCGCAAGTTATATTACCCTCCTTATGAGCTACGCACTCTGCTAAAGCAGTAAAATCTCGAATATTTTGGTTACAGGAATGTAAATTTAATTTTGCATTTTTCGTCATACTGATACCATACTTTGTTTTATTTTTCAAGTATGACGCAATTTGTCAGATTTTACTTTATTCTTTAGATGTTTGTGATTAACATCTATTTCTGACACAACAGTTAATTCTTTTATTGACGGCAAGAACGAAGAATGCACATGCCTCTCGGAGAATCCCAATACTGTTGCTCAATGATGTATTTGTAAATTTTAAAAAATAAAGTGATGGTTATACCTGGTAAAGGTTTCGAAAACAAAGGTATCGATAATTTGTATGCACTGCAATAGCTCTGCGATGGTTATACAAGAATTTTCACACATCTTAAAAGAATGAGATTTCTTAACGCAAAACATATCAATTTTAATTTAATTACCCTTTACGTAATTTCATTTACAACTTCCTACAATTATACGATTTTATAACTCAGGTGTAATTACATGACTGACGAACACTAACTTCACTTAACGAAGGTTTATTCAGAACTTGCACATACAAGAGCGCGGAGCGAACAGCCTCCGACCAGAACACATACAGTATATATACGGCTACAGAGTATTCCAGTACAATGATTATTGACATTTGTGGATACTTCTAGAATGTACTCGAACCGAATATAGAAATTAAAAGTGTACAGTCCACGTAAGTTTTGAACTCACAACCCTCCATGCAAAGAATTAGTATCCTAACCACCACACCACGGAGTTACTCAGCTGCTTTTCCCAATACCTCCAAGCAGTAACGATCGAACGTGAGAGATATGTTATAGACATCTCTTCAATTTCATGTCGAGCTAGATTTTTCACAACATATTTTCCTGCAAAAGTCACTTTTGTCTGTCAGCGACTAAGTCTGGCTGAAGATAAATACATATTTTCGTATCGATCTCGTACGTTCTCCACATTGCTACAGTACAGACAGACTACCGTGCAGAGTCCCCAGTATTCGAAGGCATTTCGTGAATACTAACGCCTAGACATCACAGATAGATAATGTGCAACTGAAGATATCGAGGACAGAAAACACATATTTCAATCATATGGGACAAGGGTTCTAATATAATGGAGGAATATAGAGGCAAAGCAGAGTGACAATACATATATTCATTTGAGATTTTTCCTGTTTGCAGCTATCTGTCACTGTAGGATGCGTAAAACAAATTCCGAGGATGGTAGAAAAGTATGCATTTGAAAAAAATGTGTGGGAACCAAAACACAATGAAGTGCATAGATCAGAATAGATCTTGTTGGATATAGGTCCTCCTTTGTGCAAAAACGCAGCTTTTTCTTGTTACCCAAACATGTTTCTGCAGCTCTGTGTCATCATCAGTGTAATTTTTTTATTGAAAACTGTGAAATATGAACATATTTTATGGTGTAACTAATCCTTACAAAGTAAGGCCTGAAGACAGTTCTTGTTCGTTTTTCTCCTTACTGTGATTTTACATTATATGGTTTTGCAGGACCATCTGTATGGTGTCCTGAATTGATAACTTGTCATCTGCAAATCAAACGATGTAATGTGAATTTTGTCAACGAGTTAACAAACCACATGATTTCTAAAGAAGCGTGATTTTGGTGTGGCAAATGGTTTGCTCATATATTTGTTATTACTCACGTTTTGTTGTGACTGTTCTTTCTTCTTTTGCGTTCTGAGGGCACTGCACCCACATATCAATGTACTTTGTGTAATTTCGGTTGTACAGACGCCTTTTCACTTTGTAAAACGCGATGAGCACTATGTTGTTGTGTGTTCGAAACCTGTCGGCGTTCGTTTGTTCCCGAGAGAGTTAGGCGCCAAATTTGAATTTGGTTTACTTTTCTCTCTCTCTCTCTCTCTCTCTCTCTCTCTCTCTCTCTGTGTGTGTGTGTGTGTGTGTGTGTGTGTGTGTGTGTGTATGCGCGCGCGTATGTGTAAGCTATGTAAACTGTCAGTGTTCTGTGTTGCCTTTTCTGTAAAGTTCCTTTAATGTGTTACATAATGTACCTTTCTAGAGTGTAGTGTATTCATTTAAAACTTGTTTGCCTTCTGCTGTTGTCTTCTGTATATGGTAGCTCTCCTCCGTTGTTAGTTTGTGGTACAGCCTGTGGCTGGATTTCAGTATTTTTAAATCTGTAGTTATTGTAGTTGGGTGGTGATTATAGGCTATTAGATGGTCAGCGAAAGTACTATAGGTGCTGTTACTTTTTAGGGCTGTGAGGTGTTCTGAGTACCTTCTTTCCAACTTCCTGCATGGCTTTCCTATGTATACTGTTTGGCAAGTGTTGCATTTGAGTTCATATATTCCTGATCCGTTGAATTTACTGTGGGTGTTTCCTGCACTCTGACTTTTTTCTGTGATGTGTTGTCTGTCCTGTATCCTATTTGAAGTCCTTATTTCTAGTCGGTGGACAATTTTGTAATTGTAGGTGAGTATATGCCATTTGGTTTTGTGTGTATATTGTTACACTGTTGTGTCTTGGATGTGGTCACTGTTTGTATGTTGTTCTGTTTGCGTAGCTTTTATGTGTGTGTGTGTGTGTGTGTGTGTGGTGTGTGTGTGTGTGTGTGTGTGTTTTAGCGTTCCTTCCGTTTCTGTTTACAAATCTGTTGGTTGGTTTAATTTCTCTGTCATATGGAGCTTGTAATAATTTTCCTCTGCTATTTGTTTTATTGTTTTTAGCTACTGTGTGTAATTGTTTGCTTATGGGTTTTCTGTTCAGTCTGTAGAGCACGAATCTGAAGCAAGGTAAGCAAGGTGATGTGAACAAAATATTCACGAATTATTGGTATAAAATGTCAAAACAATGATTGTTAGAGCCTATGATACGATTTTTGAAGTAATGAGACATTTTTACAACACCTGCAAAGCAAAATATTATTCACAGAAAACAAAATAAATTGAGTAATATGAATTTAAAAGTTGTAATATACTAATCATGGCCATTAAATACTATAAAAATGCTTAATCAGGTTAATACTATATTTCATCAAACATAAAAGAATTGAAACGAATCTTTTAAAAGTTAACTTGTCTAAGGCTAATAATCGTGAAACATTAATAACGAAAATTAGAGGTTAATGTTCTATCTATGACGATGTCATTAGAGCCGAAGCAAAACCTCGTGGCGAGGAAGGATGAGGACCGAAATCGGCTGTGCACGTTTCAACAGAACCGTTTCGACGTCAGTCTCAAGTTATTTAGGAAAATCACGGAAGTCCTAAATTTGGATGTCTGGAAGGGGATTAGAACCACCGTCCTTCCGAATGCGAGTCCAGTGTCTCATCACTGCGACAACACGCTGGGTGTAAAAGCTAAAGGTTTCTTATGTCTGTACACAAACTTTCTCATTGGCAGATCCGTCTTCAACGAACTATGTTTATTTGGGCACTAACTACGAAGCCACCAAAATGAGTTGTTATTGATTTTCTTTCATTATTACATAACGACCCTATACCCCTCTTTCCTATACTCAGATAAAGAGTTCTCTCTCCGCTAGTTTTTTCGAGAGTTAATTCGTGCCTGTAAAGCGACGTGACCTTGCTACGACCTCGTCTTTCTGGCGTAGTGACTAAAAGTGTAATCGCGAACCCAAAAGACACTTCGAACACTATACTTAACCAGAATGTACTCTGTAACTGATCTCGACCGCGTATTTACCTAACTGAAATTTAATTTGGGTATCGAACAATTTTTTGGTGTTGTAAGTTCCTGTGGGACTAAACTGCTGAAGTCGTCGGTCCCTAGGCTTACACACTTCTTAGTCTAACTTAAACTTACTTACGCTAAGGACAACACACATATCCATGCCCGAGGGGGGAGTCGAACCTCCGACGGGGGTAGCCGAGCGAACCGTGGCTAGTCGCCCTAGACCGCGCGGCTAGACCGTGCAGCTCGAACTATAACCGAAGCGTATAGTAGAGAAAGCAATTCATCATTGTATTTAGCAACAACGCATTCGACGCACTTAAGTGATCACCTTGGTTTCGGTTTCCCACTAAACATACTGACTGCATCCAACACTGGAGCATTAACTGTGACGAAACTCAACTTAAGAAGTTCCTCCTGAAATTTAATGCTTCTATTTACTATATACAGTCGCTACATTCTGGAGAAATATATCCTGAATATTACATCTGTTCACTCGCCTTGGAACAGTTATTCAAGTTAATTTTTAATAAACTTAAAACTTGCTTTTGAGAACCAGAATGAAACTGATGTGATATTAACACTTTTCACAACTCATTTGAAGTTAATCCTTGTCATTTAAGTAAAGAAAATCTATTTTTGAAACTTTAAGAAATTGTCTTTATGTAAATGAATTTTATTCAAATGATGTAGCAAAGTGAACAATCGAAATAGCGTAACACTACGTCTCGTTAAGAAAACACTGCAGCTACAGTGGCTGCTGTTACCGTCGTTGTTGTTGCATTTGAATGTCGGAAGTAAGAAACATGAAGTGGATTTTGAAATCAAACAGTAAATTTCTTTAGATATAAATGATAATACTCGTATATTGAACAACACGCACTTAACCATATGAGTCCGGCTCTCCTTTATACTGATGACAATTAAAAGATCGTAGCTTGCCTTAGAAACTTCTTCGCAGTTCATGATGTGCTGTAGAACAACTTCTGAAAATTCTTCACGTCTTTGCTTAAAACGATATGACAATAACGTCGTCGCGGATGCACGTATTCGGCGTACTAGAAGCAAAGTTGTGTAACCGCTGCAACCCCGTAATTTAGCAGTGTAATTTTTCCATACACAGCTAATACAGGATGTCTCACTATGTTCTGACGATTTCAAATCTGAATAACACGCAAACTATTCGTAAAACAACGTTGAACATTTTACACGAGGTACAACATATATTCAAGTTTGCCTTTAAAATACTACGCCGGGAAAACGACGAGCATTCGCTGTTAAACAATACTCGAGTCGTTTCACCAAGTTTCTTAACACATCTTTCGTAACTGCTGGTGGAGTTCTTGAAATTTCATCGGGAATTCGATCTGTTAACCCGGCTGATCGGGGTACACCCTCACCCTCAAATAACCCCATAAGTTAAAGTCCAGCACGGTTAAATCAGGCAGTCACGCCGAAGTTTCTTACCCAATTCAATATTGTTCCCGCGGATGAAGCTTGAAATGCTTACGAAAAGCACTTTGCAAGCGCACGACAGATAGCGATGTTACTGCACCCAGTACCACATGATTACTGACCTGTATACGGGAAGAAACCTGCCACTCTGCGCTAGTAATAGAAGGCGTCGCCGTCGCTGTATCTTGTTTTTAGAGAACGTTATTCAGATCTGAAATCGTTAAAACTTATAAACACCCTGTACTTACCAGAGACGACTTTTTAATACAGAAGCATCAATAAACGATTTCCTAAAACATTTTTTGCAGATGTTATCACAAACAGTAATAACGATTAGAGCGCACAGTCACTGCTGTCCTGATACTTCTGCCCGGCTCATTCTGCCTGTGGTAATGTTTTTATCCGTGTAAAAGTTATTCGCAAAACGGAGCGCAATAAAACCACCTGTTACCTGTCTCTCAACACAGTCTACCGGGTCTGCCTACATCGCAGTTTCTCTTGCAGAAAAGGCGTCCCCCAAAATGGAAGCTGGGCCTCCTTCAAGCCTAGTGGTGTCCTTCTTTTGATATAAACATTTTGCTACCTTTTACAATTAATAAATAATAGTGATTTAAGGATGATCTGAGACTGTACATAAATGACATTGAATCCAGCAAAATCATTTAATTGTGTATTTAACACTGTAATTAAAACTTCACAGCATTTACTAAATAAACACATCGAATCTTAATAATACACTATGTACGTGGACAAAAACACTGTCCTAATTATAAAGAGCAGTGAAATGAAAACGAGAAAGATGGAAAAAAAATTAAGTAAACCGTTCGTTATTTCAAAATTAATCGCCGTAACTTTTAATAGATCAACTCCACAGTAAGAGAAGATGCTCAGTACCTTCATGAAGAAATGTTTGTGGTTACGTCAGAAGGGTCAGAAAGGTCACAGTTCGTAATAATAGACGGAAAGTCATCGAGTAAAACAGAAGTAGTATCCGGCGTTCCCAAAGGAAGTGTTATAGGCCCCCTATTGTTCCTCTTCTACGAGGGTAAGTCAATTATTATCCGCAAAGTAGTTATGAAATTTATTGCAATCAAATAGGAAACTTACAAGAACATCATTTTTCGACATAGTCTCCTTGCGTTTCAACGCACTTGATCCATCGTTATAAAAGCTTCCTGACGCCCGCATAAAAGAAGGTTCTCGGTTTAGCTGCGAGCCTGGAATGAAAAGCTTCTTTCACTGCTGCGTCCGAGGCAAATCGACGGCCCCTTAATGCCTGTTTGAGTGGACCAAACAAGTGATAATCAGAAGGGGCAAGATCAGGACTATATGGGGATGATCCAGTACTTCAAATTTGAGTTTCTGGAGCGTTTCAGCAGTGTGGGCAGCAGTATGCGGACGGGCATTGTCGTGCAACAACACAACACATTTTGACAGCAATTCTCGGCGTTTGCTTCGAATTGCAGGCTTTAGCCTGGTAGTGAGCATCTCACTGTAACGTACACTGTTTATTGTTGTACTCCTTTCCTCATAATGTTCCAATACTGAACCTTGCGCGTCCCAAAAAACCTAAGCATCAGTTTTCCTGTGGACGGTTGGGTCTTGAACTTTTTCTTGCACGGCGAATTTGAATGTTTCCATTCCACACACTCCCGTCTAGTCTCCGGCTCGTAATGATGGAGCCATGTTTCGTCACCATTAATGATCCTGTCTAAGACGTTGTCCCTTCGTTACCATAGCGATCCAAATGTTTTTTGCAGATGTCCAAGCTCGTTTGTTTATGCAACTGGGTGAGTTGTTTTGGGACCCATCTTGCACAAACTTTATGAGACCCAACTCTGTTGTGGATGATTTCGTAGACAGAACCGTGACTAATTTGCAGACGATGTTCCATTTCATCAATAGTTAATCGTCTGTCTAAGAGAATTATTTCACGTGAACGCTCAATGGTTTCTTCATTTGTGACGGTAAACCGTTGTCCGGCTCCTTCGTGCGTAACACTTGTGTGACCATTTCGGGATTTTCCAATCCATTCGTAGACACTCCGTTGTGTCGAGACTCTGTTCCCGTACTGTACCGAAAGTCTTCGATGAATTTCTGCCCCTGGTGCGCCTTCCGACCACAAAAAACGAATCACTGAATGTTGCTCTTCTTTGGTGGAAAAAAATGGCTCTGAGCACTATGGGACTTAACATCTATGGTCATCAGTCCCCCAGAACTTAAAACTACTTAAACCTAACTAACCTATGGACATCACACAACACCCAGTCATCATGAGACAGAGAAAATCCCTGAATCGAACCCGGGAACCCGGGCGTGGGAAACGACAACACTACCGCACGACCACGAACTGCGGACCTTCTTTGGTGCAAATAGAAAGCGGAGCAGCCATGATTAACAGCACGGCAGCGATAACGAAACTAACCTAGCAGCTTGAAAATTGCAAAGATATAACAACAAATAAACAAAGCATGCGTCACCAACGTAACACGACAGTACTACCAAAATAAACAAAAATATAACCAAATTGCGGATAAGAATTGATTCACCCTGGTATATTAACGACATAGGAGACAATCTGAGTAGCCCTATTAGATTCTTTGCAGATGACGCTGTTATTTACCGTCTTGTAAAGTCATCAGATGACCAGAACGAATTGCAAGATGATTTAGATAAGATATCTGTATGGTGCGAAAAGTGGCAATTGACCCTGAATAAAGAAAAGTGTGAAGTTATTCACATGAATACTAAAAGAAATCCGATAAATTTCGGTTACGCGGTAAGTCACACAAATCTTAAGCCTGTAGATTCAACTAAATACTTAGGGACTTCAATTATAAATAACCTAAACTGGAACGATCACATAGATAATGTTGTGGGTAGAGCAAACCAAAGACTGCGATGCATCGGCAGAACATTTATAAGGTGCAACAGGCCTACTAAAGAGACTGCTTACAACACAATTGTCCGCCCTGTTCTGGAGTATTGCTGAGCGGTGTAGGATCCGCATCAGGTGGGACTGACGGATGACATCGACAAAATTCAAAGAAGAGCGGCTGGTTCTGTACAATCTCGAAATAGGGGAGATAGTGATACATGAATCGGAGTGGCAATCATTAAACAGAGGCGTTTCTCGTTGCGATGGGATCTTGTCATGAAATTTCAGTAACCAGTTCTCTCCTCCGATTGCGAAAACATTCTGTTGGCACCCACCTACTCAGGGAGAAATGATCATCACGATAAAATAAGAGAAATCAGGGCTCGCACTGAAAAATTTAAGTGCCCTTTTTTCCCGCGCGCCGTTCGAGAGTGGAACGGTAGAGAGATAGTTTCAAGGTGGTTCATTGAACCCTCTACCAGGCACTTTATTGTTAATAACAGAGTAATCAAGTAGATGTAAATGAACGATAATTGCCCCAGGCCTGCATCTCTTGGTCCTAAGCAAATCGACGGGTACGAATGTCTTTCTTCAGAGCTCCAAAAATATGGGAAACGCATGGGGACAGATCGAGAGTTAATGGAGGACGCGTAAGGGCTTCCCAGCGAAACTTCTGCGGCGTGCAACCTTGGAAACCTCGGCAGGCCCACAATAATTGTCCATTTGACAACAAGTAAGATCACTTTTATTACAGAAGTTCCGTTTTAATACACGAAGGGAGACACTTACAACACGAAAGTTTTAATCTAAGTGTGTTGACCTGCAAAGGAAAATAAAAATACCACAGAGACCACTGCGACTAACACATACAAAATTCGCATTTTTGGTTTCTCAGACGCCAAACGATTCATTTAACATTTACGGTTATAATAGATGTAGACTTAAAATGTTTGCTGCAATAATTATGTTCAAAGTTGATCTAAAAATTGTATGAGTTGTTACCTAAGGAATTAATTTTGTCGAATTCAGATTACTTGGGGAGGTTTGCTTTCTTAGACGTACATTTTTAAATGTGCATATGTACAGGGTGAATCATCTTAAACTTTTACCGCAAATATTGCTGAAATGGAAAGAGCTATTGACGAGCGCTTTTCACAGAATGGATTTGTAGTCAGGGGCTTGTATTGTTAGTCAATCAACGAATTGTAGTAATATTTATAAAATGTCCTTTATGTGCAAACATACGCTGTTTTAAATGGAACGACGCTTATTGACATTAACAGACAAAAGTAGGACACATTAGAATATCAGTGGTGTTTGTTGCAGGATCCTTGTGCGAGTCGTAACGAGATATCGTAATTTGAAAACCTTCCACACCGGCACTTGTCCAACACCCGTGGTAGCACACACAAAAGAACAACGCAAATGCGTACACTAGTTATATGGATTCTGACCAGTAACAACACACTCCAACATTAGAAGTTGTGTTCAAAATGACCACTGGAAACGGCAATACACGTTTACAGTCTGCTATGGAACGAATGCTGCATATGTGCTATCATTTCAGCTGCGATGTCAGAGCAGGCTGCAGTAATACGTCGTTGAGTATCATCGGGTGTAGTTGATATGTCCTTGTAGACACTGCCTTTCGGCTCTCCCCACAGGAAAAAGTCTACAGGCGTCAAAGTCAAGCAATGGGCCAGCCAAGATACAGGTCCTCTGCGTCCAAGTCAACAATTTGGAAACGATTCGTGAAGACACATTGTAGTACTTCGTGCACTATGGGCTGGGCAGCCGTCATGTTGGTACCATAGATTCCTCCTAGTCTGCAGAGGATCGTCTTGTAGCATCTGTAGAAGATGGTCTGTTAGGAGGTTGCAATACTTGTTGCCCGTTCAATGTTCCGTCTATGAAACATGGGCCTATGAGCTGATGGTTCACTATACCACACCACACGTTTCCACTCCATTGACCCTGAGGTTCCGTCTGATGAAGCCAACGGGGATTGTTAACAGACCAATAGTGCATGTTTCGGCAGTTTACTTAGCCAAGATTGGTAAATGTGGCTTCATCACTAAACAAGATACCTGTTATATCTCGAGTATCCTGTATTAACGCACATGTACAGAAGTTAACACGATTCTCATAATCATTTCCATGCAGCTCTTGATGGAGAGAGATGTGATACGGTTGGAACCTATGTCGATGTAGAATGTGTAGGATACTTGTCTGACTCATATAATTTCCTCGTGCGATTGCGAGGGCACTAACATGCGGGTCAACTGCAATAGGAGCAAGAACATTAATTTTCCCCTCTTCTGCCGTCATTTGTTTCCTTCTGTTACGTTGTCTAAATGTTACACTGCCAAAATCACGTAACTGGTTGAAGAGGTTGATAAATAATTGCCGAAATGGTTGACGTCTGTTGGGATGTTTTACCGTATACACCAATCAAGAACGAAATGTATTCTCCGTACACTCTCCATACACTAAGAGCATGTAGGCATTTTGTACATTGGTAAATCACATCATCCACTCACGACCTATTGCTTGGACTGCCACACACTAACTGAGTAGCAGTTCTCAGTGCACTCGGTGAACACATAAACACAATGTAAGCAAAAATAACAGCATCGCACCAAGCAAGCATGTAGGTTAAGTGGCACAAGCAAGTGTCAGGGTTGAAACTCTTCAAAATACGATGTCTCGTAAACGACTTGCACTAGAATCCCGCAACAAACGCCACTGAAATTCTAATTTACCCTACTTTTAGTTTTTAATTTCAGTAGGCATTGTTCCATTTAAAAAAGTATGTGTTTGCACAAAAATACACTTTCTAAGTGTTATTGTAATCTATGTATTGGCTAACGGTACGAGCCCCTGAGTACCACTCCATTCTGTGAAAACCGCACGTCAACTGCACCTTCCATTTCCGCAACATCTGCAATGAAAGTTTTTGAGTGTTTTATCATGAATGAAAGTACATTTTTCGTAGAGCAGATGTTCGTGAATTTTTAACGCATCTCGCTAGTTTTGACTATTTGGTTCATTCACATTCCTTGGAACTTTTGGTAAGTAATATCGGCAATTATGAATTCGAACAAGTTTGCTCACTATAACTTATGTTTCCTTATTTCTAAAATTGAAATTTGTTGTGTAGTCTGTTGACATCAATAGTTAAAACTCCATTTATATTAATTAACATTTTCGGTTGTCCAACTGACGATCTGCACTAGCTATAACTCATGAAGGGGGGCATTTATTGATCAGAACATAAACTAAAAGATGTACATCCTGGCACTTCTAAACCAATGTCGCTGAGCTACCTGTTTTATAATAATAAAACACAACATTAGAGGTACAGTGTATAATACCTATCGTCAATTGAAAAGTTGCTATGGAGATCACAGGACTTTACGGAACAATGTCCCATTGGAGTCTTGTCATTCTATGTACTGGTGAAGCCTGACACCCAAATCTTGTCATTCTATGTACTGGTGAAGCCTGATACCCATTTATTTGCATACTTACAGTTATTGTGGAATCACGTTAACAAGCAGTTTCCAAAAAGAAAGAATACGTAAAATACCACAAATATTCTAGTACAATACACTGCCTGCTTAAAAAGTGAAGCACCGAAACTACATGCGCATCAATACGACGTCAATGTAACTTCATACAGTTGCGCATTTTTTTCGGTATTGTTTTTCGATACTCCCCACCTGGGGAGGTGCGGGCTGACAGCAGCTTAATATGCTGCTCTACAGTCGAGAGAAAGTTAAACAAAACAATGGTGAGAGAACAAACAATATAAAAAAAGGCGATTAAATGGTGACTTTGTTAATAACAGTAAAATGGCGGAAAGTTGCGGAACTTAAAATACAAACACGGCGTTGACAATGTGGATGAAGACATGCACAGGAAGGAGGCATGCACAATTAAGAAAACACGGCGACAGTCTGGTTTCTGTTCGCATGAGATAAAAACACAACTAGTGAGAGTATGGTGGCTGTTCGCAAAACTGATGGGAGATGCACAACACTGAACATTCACTTATAACAGCACTATACAAGTGACACGGAGGCAGATTGGGGGGGGGGGGAGGGGAGGGGGAGGACCCAGACCTATAAGGGAGAAAATGGGGGGAGGAGAGGATAAGAATAAAAGGGGGAGCCGATGGAGGGAGAGGACATAGAAAAACGGGGGGGCTGGGCGTACACGAGAAGGAGTGGGAAAGGCAGTGGAGGGGAGAGCAAAAATGACTTGGGGGGGGGGGGAGACGGGAGGAGGAAAGAGGGTAGGGGGGAAAAAACAGGAAGAAAGGAGGGGTGGGGGGAAGAGGGAGCCCGGGGGGAAAACACAGGAAGGGAAGGGGAAGTGAGGATCAGAGTTGATAGGTGGGATAAATGGAGGGAGAGAGGGCATCACCAGGAGTGGGAGTTGATGGAAGCCACGTTGGAGATGAAGGGTGTAGACGTGAAACAAGTGCGCATCATCGGCGGATGTATAAATGATCAGAGTTGCAATTCTCTGTGGCAGGTAGAACGACCACCAGACTGCATTAGTGTTGTTCGTGTTTAATGTTGTTACCAGCCCTGGTGGTTTAGAAGAGGGGCGTTCAGTAAGTAATGCAACACATTTTTTTCCTCGGCCAGTTTCGGTTGAAAATATGCGGAATTTTTGTGAGATATCGGAAAATATTCTTGTTTCTGGTGCTATAGTTTCATGGCGTTCCAGCAGGTGGCGGTGCTGTTTGTAGTCTTCGAAACGGCGTCTGTAACGGAGGTGCATTCGAAGCGGAATTCAGAGCATCTCAGATATTCATAGGCACTTGCACAATGTCTACTGCGATCTGGCAGTGAACAAATGCAGGGTGAGTAGTTGGGCTAGGTGTCTGTCATCACTGCAGTGAGATCGCGCAAACCTGTCCGATTTCCCGCGTGCCGGCCGGCCTACACAGCTGGCAGTCCTGAAGAGTGTTCGTCTCCACAAAAATGTAAACGAATTTATTCTTCTCCATGACAACTCAAAGACCCACACAAGTCTGCGAACCTGAGAGGAGCCCAAAAAACGTCATTGGGCTGTTCTTCCTCTCCACTCTGTAGACCTGATCTAGCACCTCCGACTTCCATGTGTTTGGGCCATAGAATGATGTACTTCGCAGGAAGCAATACCTGGATCTACATCTACATCTACATGGTTACTCTGCAATTCACACTTAAGTGCCTGACAGAGGGTTCATCGAACCATTTTTATACTACTTCTCTACCACTCTCGAATGGCGCGTGGGAAAAAGGAACAACTAAATCCTTACGTTCGAGCTCTGATTTCTCTTGTTTTATTATGCTGATCATTTCTCCCTACGTAGGCGGGTGTCAACAAAATATTTACGCATTCGGAAAAGAAAGTTGCTGATTGAAATTTCGTAAATAGATCTCGCCACAAAGAAAACCGCCTTTGTTTCAGTGACTGCCACCCCAAATCGCGTATCATATAAGTGCCACTCTCACCCCTATTGCGAGATAACACGAAACGACCTGCCCTTCCTTGCACTTTTTCGTTGTCCTCCATCAATCGTACCTGGTAAGGATCATATACCACGCAGCAATATTCCAGCAGAGGACGGACAAGTGTAATGTAGGCTGTCTCTTTAGTGGGTTTGTCGCATCTTCTAAGTGTTCTGCCAACAACGCCTTCCCCACAATATTATCAGTGTGGTCTTTCCAATTTAAGTTGCTCGCAGTTGTAATTCCTAGGTATTTAGTCGAATTGACAGCACTCAGATTTGTACGATTTATCGTATACCCAAAATATATCGGATTTCTTTTGTACCCATGTGGATGACCTCGCACTTTTCTATGTTTAGTGCTAATTGCCACTTTTCGCACCATACAAAAATTCTCTCTAGATCATTTTGTAATTGGAATTGATCGTCTGATGATTTTACTAGACGGTAAATTACAGCGTCATCTGCAAACAATCTAAGGGGGCTCCTCAGATTATCACCTAGATCATTTATATAAATCAGGAACAGCAGAGGGCCTATGACACTACCTTGCGGAATGCAAGATATCACTTCTGTTCTATACGGTGATTTACCGTCTATCACTACGAACTGTGACCTCTCTGAGCGCAAATCACGAATCCAGTCACACAACTTAGGCGATACTCCATACGCACACAATCTGATTAAGAGTCGCTTGTGAGGAACGGTATCAAAAGCCTTCTGGAAATCTAGGAATATGGAATCGATCTGAGATCCCTTGTCGAAAGCACTTGTTACTTCGTGGAAATAAAGAGCTAGCTGTGTTGCACAAGAACGGTATTTTCTGAATCCGTGTTGGTTATGTATCAATAAGTCATTTTCTTCAAGGTGATTCATAATGCTCCACAATCCTACTGCAAATTGAGGTCAGTGATATGGGTCTGTAATTCAATGAGTTACTCCTATTTCCTTTCTTGAATATTGGTGTGACCTGTGCTATTTTCCAGTCTTTGGGAACAGACCTTTCGCCAAATGAGCAGTTGTATATGATTGCTAAGAAAGGCGCTATTGTCTCTGCATACTCTGAGAGGAACCTGCTTGGTATACCATCTGGACCGGAATACTTGCCTTTCTTAAGTGATTTGAGTTGTTTCACAACACCTAAAATATCTACTTTTATGCACTCATGCTAACAGCTGTTCTGGTCTCGAATTCTGGAAAATTTACTTCGTCTTCTTTCGTGAAGGAGTTACGGAAAATTGTATGTAGTAACTCCGCTTTAGTGGCACCATCATCGGTAACATTTCCATCGCTATCACGCAGTGACGGTATTGACTGTTTTTTGCCACTGGTGTACTTTACATACGTCCAGAATCTCTTTGGGTTTTCTACCATATTTTGAGACAATATTTCATTGCGGAAACTATTAGAAGCATCTCGCATTGACGTCCGCACTAAATTTCGAGCTTCCGTGGAACTTAGCCAGTCTTGGGGATTTTGCGTTCTTCTGAATTTGGCATCCTTTTTTCGTTGATGGGGTAGGTTATTGATGCAGCAAGACGTTGTCTTCGACATCAACCAGTAGAGTGGTACCAAGCGGGCATTCAGGCACTCGAAGTAAGGTGGCGTAAAGCCATCGCATTGAGCAGAGATTACACTGAAAAATTGGGTTTTGTAGCGTTAGAGTGGGTAATAACATGGTGTATTGGAACCCTGAATAAAACCAACCTTCTTTCACAAAGAAAGTGTTGCGTTACTTATTGAACGGCCCTCGTATAAGACGCGTGAATAGCGTCGCTGTGAGGAACACATAGGTGTCCCTCGTTGTGGGACACCAGTAGGCCGGCTGATCATATTATGCAAAGTCCATATTTGTGGGCCATTCTAATGTGACAGTGGGCCGATGTTGGACTCTGGGAATGCGAAATCAGGCGTAATCGTCATCAAGATTCTGCTTAAAAACTCCGGTCACCACAAAGTATGATCACCATACTGCGCTCCATGTACATCGCAACCCCTTCATATTTGCGCGTCCAATCCTAGAACAAGTAATGGACACACTGCAACTTTGTTTGTCATCCCACACCGTTGGTCGAAGACTAGCATCAGCCGGACTAGGAAATTACCGACCCATGCGTGAATGGTTGCGTTTCGAGTGGTGCCACCACTTGGAAGCACCGACTGCCGGTAATTGGCACCTTGTTTTATTCAGTGATGAATCGCGGTTCTACACTACCCCTTACGACCGCCGTCGGCGAGTATGACAGCGACATGTGCAGAGGCCCCATTCATGTAAAAGCGCAGCGTGTTACTCCTGGCGTCGTGATGTTGGGAGCCATCAGATATAACTTCAGGTTGCGGCTGGTAGTGATTGAGTGAACTCTGACGACACAAAGGTACGTCATAGACATCCTGCGTCCTCGTGTGTTATTTCTCATGTGACAATGTCATGGTACAATTTTTCAGTGGTACATTGCTCGTCAACACATGTGTTAGGACTTCTGCACCGCTTGTTAGCAGCAGACACAGTGGCTGCGCCAAAGGCTGAGACGGCGTGGAGTTTTACAATTATTTATTGAACTCGCTTTACAATTTCTCCCTCGTCGTCGCTGCCCAGCCCTGCGGATCGTACCGCCTGGCGGCTGCTGTGTAGATTCTCCGACAATGCGTGCAATGCTCGCCGCTGATCGCACTCGGGAGCCTCAGGCCACCAGTGCTCCGCTGGAGCCAGGATTCCCTGTAGTTGAGATGAACTCGTCGCCGCTCGGCGCCCCAATACGGGCAAGCCCACGGAGCCGCGTCGCCGTGAGGTCAGCTGCCGACGCCTGTTGCAACGGCGGCTGGGAAGCTGTCAGTCGCGATGTCTGTGAGGTCCCGTCATGGACGGACCACGCGCCGTGGGGACGGGTTGCCGTAAAGTCCGAGCATCAGTCCCCGGCGGCGCCTGTGACCGAGACCGCGCTGCGGCCGGTCCTGCCGGAAGTTCTCGCTGTAGTTAGTCAGCCATCGTACCGACCGAACTCGGTCCGACCTCCAGAGCTGAAGTTGACATCTGGTGGTGAATGGATGACTCCTGCGAGCTGGAACAGACTTCTGGAATCGTCTCCTACGAAGATTGAACATTCGGACACGGACCACGACCGTCCTCAGATCCGAACTGCTTCCTAATGGCTTCTGTCCGTTTCTGCCTGCGCTCCATTACTTATAACCGGCAGGAGGACGTTTTTTACCCTCGGTGGTAGCTTTTTGTTATTACTCCCGCAGTATATTGCAGCGTAACATAGCATGCTGGCCTCACTTCCCCTTACTCAGCACTCTCCAGGCTTCGCTCGGCGCTCGTTCTGTGTGCGTCCTTGCGTCAGCCTGCTGGTAGACTGCTGCACGGATATCAGTGCATGCCTACTTCGCTACGCCTTGGTCGCCCGAGTGCCTCTGTTTTGCCATTCTCCACTGCGTGAAGCAACGCTTACTACATGTGGCCGCAACACATGTCACGTGTCTCTGTGAATCATCTGCAAGTTGGTGAGATAATCCGGTGGTAAGCAAACTCGTTAGATCTGTCACGGACTGAACATTTGTGAGACCAGCTCGGACATCAACTCCATCTCAGTAGCAGTATCCAGGATATCAAGAACCAGTTACATCCGTTGTGGGTCAGGTTACCTCAGGAGAGGACGCAACGGCTTTATGATTCCCTTTGCAAGCGGAAACGTTCATGTGTCAAGGACAGAGGTGTTCGTAAAGTCATACCGATAAGTAGGCTCATATTGCCAATTTCTTTGTAAATTATCCTCGATCCTGTTATCACTTAAGTAACGTCACATCCACTCTGGAGGACAAGGTTCTACAGGACACTGAAGCGAACCCTAGTAGAAACTCCAGATCTGCTGCACGCACAGTCCGCCACCTCCCCGCACGTTCATCTGTCTGAAAGGACTCAAGATCACACAAACGCTCATACTGTGAGATGTGGTTGGTGTCTGTCAGAGTACTTCTTTTGGTATAGCCATGCTGCCTCTCGACCGTTTCATTCTGCTTGGCCGTACACAAACACCATCTCGGCTTGTTCCCGACACGAATACCGGACCATTCTTCTGCTTACAGTACGCTGCGTGAAACAGCAGCTTGCAACACACAAGGAACGCATGGCAAGTGGTCAGAAGAACTGCCATTCGTGAGCGCCGTCTACTGTGGCAACGATTCATTTCCAGACACATGTTCATTGAACCTTTTTCCCTCTATTTCCAGCCAGGGATCCGTACATCCGTACCCGCCGTTGATCGCTTTTATTAATGTTCACCCTGTATAAAACTCTTTGATACAGTCGCCAGCAAAAAGAACTGTCATTTAGAGGTCAGAAATATGTTTACAAGCAAATTTAAGTTGTTTTTTCTTGACATACCTTCCATATCCAGGAGAAGTTTAAGAATAGTAGTAATAAGTGGTCAATAATTCATATTAAAATAGCACGAATTTATAAATAAAACGTAATCAAATGTGCACAACAGTCGTGCAAATGACATGCTCAGAGGTGTAGCTAATGAACAGAATTATTGTCACAGTTATACTTAAATCTTTTGCAGTTGAAATAATCCGCGATACGACACGAGGATTCACGTATTTGTTACATATCTTTTTTAGTATTAATAAGAATCTCCGTTATTACTAGAGTACAATTTTCAGAAATTGTACAAAGACACTAGTGATAAGTTTACCTATTTCATTTAGATTAAAGGCCTCATTGTTCTCTTACTGATTATTCTCAAATAAAATCATATGCCCCTTTAAGCATAAAATATCTCAACGTATTATTCTTCCATTCACAAATATCCACAGGAACTAAGTCACAATTTCATAAACAGTAGATCCCTTTCACTACTGATTTACGAAGCTTTTTAAAAAAAACGACGAGAATTTTTTTTTAATTTGGGTGCTTTATTAATCCAGTTCGCGCTATTTTTCATTGTTGTGTTGGTAAACATGTCTGAAAAGTATCCATACAGTGTTCACCATATTGGATACTCAGTTGTCAGCTGTCAAAAAAGATTACATGTGCTTTGAAAGTATCTGTCATTCTCTCCCCCCTCCTCCGAGTCCTTTTGCTTTCCCCTCCACTGCCTTTCCCACTCCTCACGTCGCCCTGCCTCCCTTTTTTCTGTGTCCTCCCCATCCATCGGCTCCCCTCCTTTTATCCCCCTCATCTGTCCGGGTCCTCCCCCCTCCCCCCTCATATGCCTTCATGTCTACTTCCTAGTCCAGTGTTTACGTGAGTGTTCTGTGTTGTGCGTCGCCTTTTTAAGTGTAGCGAACAGACCCCATATTGTCGCTAGGTGTGTTTTTTATTTCTTGCGAACAGAAACCAGACTTTCGCCGTGTATTTTAATTGTGCCTGTTTAATTACTTAATCAGCATCACCAACCCTTTGTTTTTATATTTTCACTTTGCACCTTTTCGCCATGTTCCAGTTTTAAACTGTCACCGTTTTTCGCCTGTTTTTGTTGTTTTGACATCTCCTCATTATATTTTTAACACTTCTGTAGGCTGCAGAGCGGCATATTATGCTGCTGCCAGCCCGCCTCCCTTCTCTCCCTCGGGAGGACGGGGGGTGGGGGAGGGGGGTGGGGGGGATCGAAATTTAATAAAGCAAAAAAAAAAATGTCATTATTTGTTTCGTATAAAAGAGAGAGTTTTTAGTAATCTTTTCTATAAGGATTGAATAAAGTGAAGCAATGCCTGACATATGTAAAATATTGTTCTTGGTGATTCTGCTGTGAGTAAAACAACTGTTTGCGAGTGAAATATGTGCTTCGAAGAATGTCATGTAGACGCTGAGGATGACGGGGGCTCTGGACTCCTCAGCACGTAATGAAAAGACTAAATTGTAGAGAAATTGAAGGAAAATATTATTAAAAACCGCCAAATCGCAATCAGAGAAGTCGTTGAAGATGTTGATATATCAATTAGGTCATTCCATGAATTTTTTTCCTTTGTTTGGGGCATGGAACGTGTGAGACCAAAATTTCTTCCTCAATTCTTGAATTTCGAACAAAAACATCGGCGAATGCAAGTTTCTTAGGAGTTGCTAGATGAAGTCAACAGCGATGCAGAACTACTGCAACGAAGTATAACAGGTGATGAAACATGCGTTCAAGAATATGATGTCGGAACTAAGGTTCATCCGTCCAGGAGGAAGCATGCTGGATCGCCATAAACGTAAAATGCTCCACAAGGGCGATCAAATGTGTTCTTCGATTTTAACGGCCTAGTGCGCCCTTTGTTCTTGCTTCAAGTATGAATGATCAATGAGAAGTACTACTTACAAGCTCAACGCTGTCTACATGGAACAATCTGGAAAAAACTCCCGGGTTTGTCGCGGAACAATTCATGGCTTTTGCAGCCCGACAGTGCACCTGCTCACCCTTCGTTGCTCCTTCGTGAGTACCACATATGGCCCCATATGGTTTTCTCTGTTCTCTAAAATAAAGAGAACCTTAAGATGCCATTGTTTTTCAAGTATAGATGAGATTAAAAACGCATCACTAAATGAGCTAACAGATATCAAATGGCTTGGCTCTGAGCACTATGGGACTTAACATCTGTGGTCATCAGTCCCCTAGAACTTAGAACTACTTAAACCTAACTAACCTAAGGACATCACAAACATCCATGCCCGAGACAGGATTCGAACCTACGACCGTAGCAGTCACGCGGTTCCGGACTGAGCGCCTAGAACCGCTAGACCACCGCAGCCGGATAACAGATATCCAAAAGATCGAGTTCGAGAAGTGTTTCGGAAGATTGGAAAAAATACTGGCATAAATATGTAATATTTAATGAAAATTATTTTGAAGAAGATACTGTTGATGTAGACGAAAAACTAACTTTTTTCCAAAAAACATAAATTTCCGTTATTTTTTTAATACATCTCATCTATAGATACCTTATCTCTGTGATTTTGATAGATGTTCTGGTGAGAAGCGTGTTACCCTTGACATTCAATAACAATTTCTCGAACTCAATTACTTGTGTATTCCAACTTGTGGACCCTGTGGATAGAAAAAACCCAATACGTGAATGCAACTTGTCGAGAAACGTGCGAAATAATGAAACACAGAGTTTCAGTACTAATTTCTAAAAAGCGAGAATCATTTTGTTACTCTTGCCTTTCAATTTATTTGTGTTACCGGACGTCGAAAATGAAAAAAAGTTCAAGAAGTCAAGCTGTCTATCGTTAAATCCTGTATTCATTTCTTGTTGTTCCCTCAGTTCCACCACCTCTTTATGTCCAAATACACTCCTGGAAATTGAAATAAGAACACCGTGAATTCATTGTCCCAGGAAGGAGAAACTTTATTGACACATTCCTGGGGTCAGATACATCACATGATCACACTGACAGAACCACAGGCACATAGACACAGGCAACAGAGCATGCACAATGTCGGCACTAGTACAGTGTATATCCACCTTTCGCAGCAATGCAGGCTGCTATTCTCCCATGGAGACGATCGTAGAGATGCTGGATGTAGTTCTGTGGAACGGCTTGCCATGCCATTTTCACCTGGCGCCTCAGTTGGACCAGCGTTCGTGCTGGACGTGCAGACCGCGTGAGACGACGCTTCATTCAGTCCCAAACATGCTCAATGGGGGACAGATCCGGAGATCTTGCTGGCCAGGGTAGTTGACTTACACCTTCTAGAGCACGTTGGGTGGCACGGGATACATGCGGACGTGCATTGTCCTGTTGGAACTGCAAGTTCCCTTGCCGGTCTAGGAATGGTAGAACGATGGGTTCGATGACGGTTTGGATGTACCGTGCACTATTCAGTGTCCCCTCGACGATCACCAGTGGTGTACGGCCAGTGTAGGAGATCGCTCCCCACACCATGATGCCGGGTGTTGGCCTTGTGTGCCTCGGTCGTATGCAGTCCTGATTGTGGCGCTCACCTGCACGGCGCCAAACACGCATACGACCATCATTGGCACCAAGGCAGAAGCGACTCTCATCGCTGAAGACGACACGTCTCCATTCGTCCCTCCATTCACGCCTGTCGCGACACCACTGGAGGTGGGCTGCACGATGTTGGGGCGTGAGCGGAAGACGGCCTAACGGTGTGCGGGACCGTAGCCCAGCTTCATGGAGATGGTTGCGAATGGTCCTCGCCAATACCCCAGGAGCAACAGTGTCCCTAATTTGCTGGGAAGTGGTGGTGCGGTCCCCTACGGCACTGCGTAGGATCCTACGGTCTTGGCGTGCATCCGTGCGTCGCTGCGGTCCGGTCCCAGGTCGACGGGCACGTGCACCTTCCGCCGACCACTGGCGACAACATCGATGTACTGTGGAGACCTCACGCCCCACGTGTTGAGCAATTCGGCGGTACGTCCACCCGGCCTCCCGCATGCCCACTATACGCCCTCGCTCAAAGTCCGTCAACTGCACATACGGTTCACGTCCACGCTGTCGCGGCATGCTACCAGTGTTAAAGACTGCGATGGAGCTCCGTATGCCACGGCAAACTGGCTGACACTGACGGCGGCGGTGCACAAATGCTGCGCAGCTAGCGCCATTCGACGGCCAACACCGCGGTTCCTGGTGTGTCCGCTGTGCCGTGCGTGTGATCATTGCTTGTACAGCCCTCTCGCAGTGTCCGGAGCAAGTATGGTGGGTCTGACACACCGGTGTCAATGTGTTCTTTTTTCCATTTCCAGGAGTGTATAAAACAGACGTCTACCACAAGAAAGACTTCACGTATAAAGATCTTAACAATTTTAGGCGTCTGTATTTTCATCAGCACATATGTTCGACCATTACAGCAATGTTCTCCTCTTTTTTTCTCTTTGACGTATTTGTCACTGCGTGATGTCAAATTTCCCTACGGCAGATTTCAGTGCAACCAGGTGAATGTGACCTCTGCTGGCCTGCATAACTCTCGACTCTCCACTTATTGTTCCCTTTGTTCCTGATTCCCCGGCGGCTGCCGTGGCGTAATTAACACAAAACGACAGCCAGGTGCACCTTCAATTTATGCACAACGACCTCCCCCTAGCACTCCCGATTCGCGCGCCGGGCGAGTAGGTTCTATCTGTTCCCGCCGCTATCGTAGCGTTGCGAGAGCCTTTCCTCAGTGTCGTGTAAGTCGTTGTGTGCGTCACATCGTTGTTTGTCTCACGTCGTCTCTTGTTTGTGATTCGTTTCTAAAAACAAAAATGGTTCAAATGGCTCTGGGCACTATGGGACTTAACTTCTGAGGTCATCAGTGCCCCAGAACTTAGAACTGCTTAAACCTAACTAAGCTAAAGACATCATACACATCCATGCCCGAGGCAGGATTCGAACCTGCGACTGGAGCGGTCGCGCGGTTCCAGACTGTAGCGCCTAGAACCGCTCGGCCCCTCCGGCCGGCTTGATTCGTTTCTGATGCGGCGTTGTCTTCAGCCGTGATGTCGTCCATGGCTCTCAGAACATTCAGCGCGCAGGTACCGTCAGTTTTACACTGAAGAGCCAAAGAAACTGGTATACCTGTCGAATATCGTGTAAGGCCCCCGCGAGCATGCAGAAGTGCCACAACACAAAGTGGCATGGATTCAGCTAATGTCTGAAGTAGTGCTGGAGTGAGCTGACACCATGAATCTTGCAGGGCTGTCCATAAATCCGTAAAAGTACGAGGGGGTGGAGATCTCTTCTGAACAGCACGTTACAAGGCATCCCAGATATGCTCAATAATATTCAGGTCTGGGGAGGTTGGTGGTCAGCGGAAGTGTTTTCACTCAGAAGAGTGTTCCTGGAGCCACTCTGTAGCGATTCTGGAAGAGTGGAGTGTCGCACTGGCCTGCTGGAACTGCCCCAGTCCGTCGGAATGCATAATGGACATCAATGGATGCAGGTGGTCATACAGTATGCTTTCGTGTGTGTCACCTCATAGTCGTATCTAGATATATCAGGGGTCCCATATCACTTCAACTGCACACGGCCCTCACCATTACAGAGCCTTCACCAGCTTGAACAGTGCTCTGCTGACAGGCAGGGTCCAAGAATTCATGAGGTTGTCTCCATACCCATACGCGTTCATCTGCGCGATACAATTATAAACAAGATTCCTTCGACCAGACGACATGTTTCCAGTCACCAACAGTCGAAAGTCGGTACTGACGGGCCCAGGCGAGGCGTAAAGCTTTGTGTCGTGCAGTCATCAAGGGTACAGGAGTTAACCTTCGGCTCCGAAAGCCCATATCGATAATGTTTCGTTGAATGGTTCACACACTGACATTTGTTGATGACCCACCACTCAAACCTGCAGCCATTTGCGGAAGGGTTGCACTTCTGTCGCGTTGAACAATTCTCTTCAGTCGTCGTCGGTCCCGTTCTTGTAGGATCTTTTTCTGGCCGCGGCAGATTTCCTGATACTGAGTATACACTCGTGAAATGGTCGTACGGGGAAATCCCCACTACCTCGGAGATGCTGTGTCCCATCGCTCGTGCGCCAACTATAACATCACATTCAAACTTACTTAAATCTTGATAACCTGCCATTATCGCAGCAGTAACCGATCTAACAACTGCGCCAAACACCTGATGTCTTATATGGGCATTGCTGACCGCAGTGCCGTTTTCTGTCTGTTTACGTATCTCAGTATCTGAATACGCATGCATATACCAGTCTCTTTGGAGCCTCGGTGTAGTTTTAGCAAAACAACGAGCAGGTGCAGCCAAATTCGTTAGAAATTCATGGTTAGCTAGTAGAAACGATCAAGGTTGCTTCAGATCAGGTTCACACAGCTTACTTCGATTCTCTCTCGTATGTGTTATATATCAAATTTCTTCAGATTGACAGGCTCCTTATGCTGAAAAGAAAAAACGTTTGCAGTGGGTAACACATTATTTGAACACCACAAAAGAAGACGTTACACATGGATATCAAATTTGAATAGGGAAAGCTATCAGTTGGACTACATCCTGATACAAAAAAGGCTTAGAAACTGTTTGAAGAATGCCAAAGATTACCCAGGGGCGGTATAAATTCAGACCACAACCTAGTAGTGGGAGAAATACAAGTGAAGTTGGAAAAAGTCTGGAGAGGCGAAGCAAAAGGAAGACTTAACATAGAAAGACTCAAAGGGGTAGGAATGGCATCAGATTTGGAAAACAGATTTATGGAAAAATGGGAAAGAGGTAGTGTTGATGAAAGTGCTAATGACAAATGGATAAAAATGAGGGAAGGACTCATGGACTCTGCCAAAGAAGTACTAGGAATTAGGGTATCCCAGAGTACCAGGAATGAATGGATAACAGAAAACATGTTGCAAAAAATGGAAGAGCGAAGAAAGTGGAAAAATCCACCATTAGACAAGCAAGCGCATTTAAATATCTTGTGAGCACAATAACTGAGGACTTGAGATGTCACCAGGAGGTGAAAACTCGAATTGCCATAATGAAGGGAGCATTCAACAGAAAGAGGAGACTCTTATGTGACAAATTAGATAAAGGTCTAAGGAAAACGCTTGGCAAATGTTTTGTATGGAGTGTGGCACTACATGGGGCAGAAACATGGACGCTGCGACGAGAGGATGAAAAAAGGTTAGAAGCATATGAGATGTGAATGTGGAGGAGAATGGAGAAAATAATCTGGATGGAAAGAGTGAGTAATGAGAGAGTATTGGAAAGGGTTGGTGAGACAAGATGTCTGCTGAAGGTTGTAAGAGAAATGAAAAGGAACTGGTTGGGACATACATTGAGAAGGGAGTGCTTGCTACCAGATGCTTTGGAAGGATTGATTTGTGGGAGAAGACTGAGAGGAAGAAGGAGATACAAGCTGATAGACGACATAAAGGGAAGAGGAAATTATGCAAACCTGAAGAGGATAGCAGAAGACCGGACAGCCTTGAGAACTACTATGTGAAAATTTGCCTTTTGGCAGAACACTGATGATGATGATTTTGCGGCTCGGACAAACCCCTTTCACTCACTGCGATGTTTCTATAGTATTCTATAGTATGGTTACTCTGGCAAATGCTGACGTGGAGTATACGGATGTTGCGGTGTTTAACCTTCCGCCCGAGGTTGAAGACAGTTTCTTCAAGACCGTCCTGCTTCGGTTTGGGGACATACGGAATATACGGAGGGAACGCTGGTCCATTCAATATCGTCTACAAGTTTATAGTGGAGTTCGGTTCGTGGACATGGTGGTCAGTCGGAATACCCCTCTCATTAGCAAGTGCGTGGGTCCTGACAAGGGAGCCTCCCCATCGCACCCCCCTCAGATTTAGTTAGATTTAGTTATAAGTTGGCACAGTGGATAGGCCTTGAAAAACTGAACACAGATCAATCGAGAAAACAGGAAGAAGTTGTGTGGAACTATGAAAAAAATAAGCAAAATATACAAACTGAGTAGTCCATGCGCAAGATAGGCAACATCAAGAATAATTTGAGCCCAGGAGCGCCGTGGTCCCGTGGTTAGCGTGAGCAGCTGCACAATAATAAGTCCTTGGTTCAAGTCTTCCCTCGAGTGAAGATTTTAATTTTTTTATTTTCAGACAATTATTATCCGTCCGTCCGTCCGTCAGATGCGAGGTAACTGCGCCGTAGTGTGGGAACACTACACCTAAACGGAAAAATTTGAAAACGTTAAAAACATATGTTTTGACAGAGTACAGGGAAAACTGCGCGACTCTGCAACTGTTGCATTCATTTGTTGCAGTTTATGTGAAAAACTCTTATGTTTTCATCACTTTTTTGGGAGTGCTATCACATCCACAAGAAAACCTAAATCGGGAATGGTAGAAGAATCTTTTTACCCATTCGCCAAGTGTACAAGTTAGGTGGGTCGACAACATATTCCTGTCATGTGACGCACGTGCCGTCACCAGTGTCGTATAGAATATATCAGACGTATTTTCCTGTGGACGAATTGGTTGACCTATGACCTTGCGATGAAACGTTTTCGGTTCCCATTGGAGAGGCACGTCCTTTCGTCTACTAATCGCACGGTTTTGCGGTGCGGTCGCAAAACACAGACACTAAACTTATTACAGTGAACAGAGACGTCAATGAACGAACGGACAGATCATAACTTTGCGAAAGTAAGAGATTAAACTTTTCACTCGAGAGAAGACATGAACCAAGGACCTTTCGTTCCACAGCTGCTCACGCTAACCACGGGACCACGGCGCTCCTGAGCTCAGATTAACCTTGATGTTGCTTATCCTACGCATGGACTATTCGCTTTGTATATTTTGTTTATTTTTTCATAGTTCCACACAACTTCTTCCTGTTTTCTCGATTGATCTGTGTTCAGTTTTTCAAGGCCTATCCACTGTGCCAAATTATAACTAAATGGTTCAAATGGCTCTGAGCACTATGGGACTTAACATATGTGGCCATCAGTCCCCTAGAACTTAGAACTACTTAAACCTAACTAACCTAAGGACATCACACACATCCATGCCCGAAGCAGGATTCGAACTTGCGACCGTAGCAGTCGCGCGGTTCCGGACTGAGCGCCTAGAACCGCTAGACCACCGCGGCCGGCTATAACTAAATCTGAGGGGGGTGCGACGGGAGGTTCCCTTGTGAGTACATATAATATACACAGGAAAAGAAGAGACTTGTTTTGTATGTAATGAGAGTGAACACCGCATTCAAATTGCCCATGTCGTTCCACTTATGAATAAGGTACATGGTTAAACTTAGCGAACTTGGCTCCCAAAGTGACAGCCGTTGTGCATAATTAAGTTTCTGAGGGGCAAGGCAAGCTATTGCTTAATGGCCCATCGCATTTCCAGCGTTAACCTGGCGTAGGAACTTGGCCGTTGTTGCTTCCGCGCCGCCACCTCCTCCACTTCAAAACAAGCGTAGACGAACGCGACATGTTGAAGTGTCAGATGATTCCTCTTCCGTTATTCCCTTTACTGAACAGAGGCCGTTGGAGGAGACCTCTCCCCTCCGCGAGTTCAGAGCGGATGATAACATGTCGGTTACTGTTCAAGATTAGAAAGCGTCCAGCACCCCCTCATATATGATATCCGAGACCGAGACCGCATCTTCGGAATCACATGAGGATCGACCTATTCCGGAGGTCCGTACTATATCGACATCCCAGAGTCTGTAAACTCTTCCCATCCTTATTCTACGCCCCCGGTTGGGGAAGGCATGCCACTGACCACTGCTGAAGAGAACCAGATAGGCACGTGTGTGCTAGTGGAACATGCCGTGACGATAAAAAACGTACCGCCAGTTTTCGTTTCCACTGATTCTCAAAGCCGCACCGCCCGCCTGTGGAAGAGTGGGGTGTATCCTTTGTACCTGATACTGTGTTTCCGCTGGACCTGCCACGTTGCCCCATGAGGCAGTCGCCTTGCCGCACAGCCGCAGCAAACAGCGTTTTCAACCTGAGCGCGCAGCATCGCGTAAAAAGAAAAAACAGAAAGAGGATGGATGAGAGAGAGCCATGTCTTTGCATTCAGATTCATTCGTTGACTCCCCATGGACTGTGAAACACGGCTGTAAAGGTCAGTTGCAAGTAATCAACTACATAGTTTTGGTAATAAATAAATGCACGACTATACCTTTCCCACCTTGAATATGAAGACAATTAGTTCCGAGCGTCGACTTGTGGCGCTGCGACAGTTTATTTACAATTCAAGTGCAGATGTGATTTTTTACACGAAGTGTTATTTGACGATTTTTCTATTCCCGGCTTTTCTGTTTTCTTCAATGTGGCTGCTGAACTATCTACTGGTACTGCGTTATTTTACAGAGAGGGCATACTACTGACTGATTTCGAAGTTCCTGATAACGGCCGAAGAATAGACTGCACCTTTTGTGAAAAAAAATGGTTCAAATGGCTCTGAGCACTATGGGACTTAACTTCTGAGGTCATCAGTCCCCTAGAACTTAGAAATACTTAAACCTAAGTAACCTAAGGACATCACACACTCCCATGCCCGAGGCAGGATTCGAACCTGCGACCGTAGTGCCCGCGCGGTTCGGGACTGAAGCGCCTGGTACCGCTCGGCCACTCCGGCGGGCACCTTTTGTGACCTTACTTTAATTTTCCTTTATGTCCCTGCAGGATCTGGCCGTTTCACAGATCGTGCACGTTTTTATAAAGAGTTTATAAGTTTATGTATTTCGTAAAACTCTCCAGAAACTTCTTGTTGGCGGAGATTTTAATTGTGTTTTGCGTCCTGTAGATCAGACCCCTAATTTTAATTTCGGTCAGGAACTAGACGGTTTGGTACGTTCTTAGAAAATACGAAGTGCATAGATCTTTCAACATCCCACTCTAGTCAGGTATAAGCATTTTACAGCTACTTCCAGCTGCCGAATCGATCGCTTTTATCTTTCTGACACTTCATGTGCGCAGCTGTAAGCGATAGACGTGATATCCGCTTCTTTCATTGATCACGGTGCCGTAGCTGCATCTTTAAATCATGTGCCGTAACCAGTAAAACTCTATCGCCTCCCATGGATGTTGTTGTTGTTGTGTCCTGAGACTGGTTTGATGCAGCTCTCCATGCTACTCTATCCTGTGCAAGCTTCTTCATCTCCCAGTACCTACTGCAGCCTACATCATTCTGAATCTGCTTAGTGTATTATCCATTTCCCATTTTAAATTTTCTAACCTACCTGCCCGATTAAGGGATCTGACATTCCACGCTCCGATCCGTAGAACGCCAGTTTTCTTTCTACTGATAACGACGTCCTCTTGAGTAGTCCCCACCCGGAGATCCGAATGGGGGACTATTTTACCTCCGGAATATTTTACCCAAGAGGACGCCATCATCATTTAATCATACAGTAAAGCTGCATGCCCTCGGGAAAAATTACGGCTGTAGTTTCCCCTTGCTTTCAGCCGTTCGCAGTACCAGCACAGCAAGGCCGTTTTGGTTAGTGTTACAAGGCCAGGTCAGTCAATCATCCAGACTGTTGCCCCTGCAACTACTGAAAAGGCTGCTGCCCCTCTTCAGGAACCACACGTTTGTCTGGCCTCTCAACAGATACTCCTCCGTTGTGGTTGCACCTACGGTACGGCTACCTGTATCGCTGAGGCACGCAAGCCTCCCCACCAACGGCAAGGTCCATGGTTCAGGGGGGGGGGGGGGGGGGGAGGACCGTTATCCCTCTCTTATGGAATGGTGATCACGGTATGCCAAACCTTTGCTCCGGAGGAGCGTTAATGCCTTGCGGTGCTGAGAGGGCGAGGGATCTTCGTCGGACCCAGGAATTTTATTATTCCATTTTGCCATAACTTTATGCGAGGCATGACACGATCCTTTATGGATTGTGATGTGTGCCAAGTTAAGACGAAGCTTCTTCAATTAAAGAGGCAACAAATGGAAGGACTCAGGGTGCCATCAGCCATCAAAATCCTGCTCCTTCCTACAGGATGAACTGACTTCCTTGTATCACTTTATCTGGTTGCGGGTACGTCGAAAAAGAGCATGTATCATGTCCCTTAGTCACACCGATGGTCCCGTACTGATATCCCAACGTGACATTTCCAGAGCGATCTGTAATTACTTTACCGTCCTTTGTGGTGTTCCTACCACTGATACCATTGCCCCTGATGCATTTATTCCTCTCCTGGATTGCGTGCTTAGTCCCGCATTAAATGATGACTTTCTACGTGACTTCACTCACGATGATACATGTCTCCTTATTGTTGGTTCACCATCGCAAAAATTCCGGGACTAGACGGTATGCCCAACGAACTTTATATCCATTTTTCGCCTCTTATAGGGATACCATTACGCCACTGGTAAATTAGGTGATCCAGGAGGATTTGATCACTGACCTTTCAAGGCTGGTAAAATTGTTATAATTCCGAAGACAAACGAACGTCTGGACATTGGTAAATTCCACCCGATCACACTACTTAATTTCGATTACAAGCAGTTAATGGTCGTTTCTTGATGCGGCTAGAGAAGATTCTGGCCTTTCACCAAAGCTGTGTGCCTGGGCGCACGATTCTGACTTCTGTACTCGAATTCCGGGACGTTGTCTCGGTGGCTGCTGATGCCATCAATTCCAGGAATGCTGCTGTTGATGCCAGGCAAATTCCTGCCAGAACCGGTAAAGATCCTCTACAAGTTTTGCTACCAGCAAAGGAATGTTTAGTCCATGCAACTAGATGCTAGGTAATATGAGTAACTGTAATCACACATATATTCTAGGTAATCGATGCTTATGGTTGCAGTGCTTTCCGTACGTTTACTAAAAACAATTATTTTTTAGTACGCCACAGAATGGAATGGGATTAGTAATTCTCCTGTGCAAAGTAAATCTTGTAACTATCTGATCACTTGGAAGTATTTAAATTCAATAAAGAAGAAGAGCATGAAATTTTATTTATCTACACACTAGTACCTCTGTGATAAATCACGATTTCCGTTTGGTTCTTGCTTTGACTTAATAGTCCGCTGGAACACAATGAGTGTTAGCATGATTCAGAGATATTTTGAAACACATTTAAGTCCATTTTACCAAAATTAATGTTAAAGTCACAGCAGTCTGAGAAAGAATGTGATAATTTATCAAACAATGTGTGTAGTAATTCCAGAGTTTTATTTTGTTGACGGGGGAAAGGAGAATATTCTTCTCCTTTCAATAAAAGACTATGTTTTTTTCGTAAAAAATCATTTAATTTCTTGACGTAGTCTCTCTTTTTTCACATTGTGCAACGTTTTTCATTGTATAGCTTGTAGCACCGAAGTGCGATCCTGGAATTGCCGCAAAACACGAATTTACCACAACAACCAGAATGTCTTTTGCATTCAACTAAACGCAGACAATAACCTCTCCGGTAAATGAAAACCACTTTGCCTTTTGTGATGCAGTCACCAGCTTCCGTCCACAGCATTGATGGATGTTTCCTTTCCGACGTGATGTAGTCAAATCACGCCTCACCCACAGTACCAGGTCAACGCAAAAATCCCAATAATTCAAACATTTTCTTTGCATTCTGGTAGAATACAATAAAGGCGGCTCGCTTTGTAATGTCTAATCCCATATTTTATACTGTCTCAATGTATTCATTTGACGTCTTCAATTAACAATTGTTTTTAGACATTCGCCTGTACATCATTTCCAAAAAAGAGCTGTCACGTTTGAATTCAGTTGCTTGTTTCTTAATTGTTGTTAAGGAAGGAGTGGATTCCTTATAAAGCTACACTACTGGCCATTAAAACTGCTACACCACGAAGATGGCGTGCTACAGACGCGAAATTTAACCGACAGGAAGAAGATGCTGTGATGTGCAAATGATTAACTTTTCAGAGCATTCACACAATGTTGGCGCCGGTGGCGACACCTACAACGTGCCTACATGAGGGAAGTTTCCAACCGATTTCTCATACACAAACAGCAGTTGACCGGCGCTGCCTGGTGAAACGTTGTTGTGATGCCTCGTGTAAGGAGAAGAAATGCGGTTACCCTTGACGCTGCATCAGAGACAGGAACGCCTGCGATGGTGTACTCAGCGACGAATCTGGGTGCACGAATGGCAAAACATCCTTTTTTCGGATGAATACAGGTTCTGTTTACAGCATCATGATGGTCGCATCCATGTCTATCTACATCGCGGTGATCGCACATTGGAAGGGTGTATTCGTCAACGCCATACTGGCGTATCACCCGGCGTGATGGTATGGGGTGCCAATGGTTACACGTCTCGGTCACCTCTTGTTTGCATTGACGGGACTTTGAACAGTGGACGTTACATATCAGATGAATTACGACCCGTGGCTCTACCCTTCATTCGATCCTTGCGAAACTCTACATTTCAGCAGGATAATGCACGACCTCATGTTGCAGGTCTTGTACGGGCCTTTCTGGATACAGAAAATGTTCGACTGCTGCCCTGGCCAGCACGTTCTCCAGATCTGTCACCAATTGAAAACGTCTGGTCAATGGTGGCCGAGCAACTGGTTCGTCACAATACGCCAGTCACTACTCTTGATGAACTGTGGTATCGTGTTGAAGCTGCATGGGCAGTTGTACCTGTACACGCCATCCAAGCTCTGTTTCACTCAATGCCCAGGCGTATCAAGGCCGTTATTAAGGCCAGAGGTCGTTGTTCTGGGTACTGATTTCTCAGGATCTATGCACCCAAATTGCGTGAAAATGTAATCACATGTGAGTTCTAGTATAACATATTTGTGCAATGAATACCCGTTTATCATCTGAATTTCTTATTGGTGTAGCAGTTTTAATGGCCAGTAGTGTATATAAATCAGGCTGATTTTTGGTTTGCCATAAATCACCCAAATCAAAAAGATTTTTGGTAGTATGATATACAGTTCATGCATTTCAACGAAATACGCATTAACTGACTGTTTTGAAAAGTTGTACGTGTCATAACTTCCTTGCACACTGTGTGATTCCTTAGTGGATACATGAGCGAGGAACAGATGCTGTTCCTGAGCAGAGAATTCAGATATTAGTTTATGCTACATCTAATATCAGATAGTAAGAATAATACGTAGCTTTGCTGCGATAGTTGTAGCATCAGTTGCTAACAGTAGTTATGAATGTTGAAACATTTACAGTTACTGCAGACTTACAAATCAGTCTTCAGTACAATAACTATTCAGTAGATCATGACCCTGACCACTATGAAAGTCTGTAAATGTTATTTAACAGGCAAACACACAAGAATTGGTTCTGTGCAGGAATGTTCGAACTTAAGTACACCCGCGGCTGGAGGTCAGGAGAAGGGACACTAGTTTCTTGTTTGCAGGGGCGTAACATTCGTGGCAGCGCCCTCGTGCCACGGTGGCTGCTGTAGGAAACGCGGCGGCGTAACTGGCTGCGCACGTGTTTGAATGTCAGTCCGACCGGATAGCGGCCGCTATCGGAGTACGAATAAACTAATCCATTCGTCAGATTCATATTTGAGTTACGGTATTTCGCAACTGGGCTAAACCATCTCACGTTTTATAAAGCCCGAAAGAAGATGAGTGTGTGGTCTACCTGCTATGAGTGTAAAAGTATGACTTTGATCGCCGGCCGGGGTGGCCGAGCGGTTCTAGGCGCTACAGTCTGGAATCGCGCGACCGCTACGGTCGCAGGTTCGAATCCTGCCTCGGGCATGGATGTGTGTGATGTCCTTAGGTTAGATAGGTTTAAGTAGTTCTAAGTTCTAGGGGACTGATGAGCTCAGCAGTTAAGTCCCGTAGTGCTCAGAGCCATTTGATTTTTTTATGACTTTAATCTCCTGTTGACGTCTAGGTCATTACAGATGGACAATCTCGAAAACGACAAGTATGGACAGTGATATTTTCCGTGGTCTCGTGTGGGGAATCATTCTCTCCTGCGCCTTAGGCGTCATAGGAAACCCCGAAAAACCTAAAATAAATTGGAAACGAGGATTTCAACTTTGGATCTCGCGAATCAGAGCCCAGCGCCCCAACCACTGCAGCTTCTTTCTAGATAACGACCGGAGCAAGTGGCGAATTGAAAATAAAACTTGACAGACATTAAATCCGTAGTTCCGGGACTCAAAAGAAAACAAAATTTTTCTCTAGGAAGAACACAATGAGAGAAGGCTCCAGAAGAAAGAAAAATATAATGATATCCAATTCCTTGACGATTAAAGACAAGATGCAACATGAAACTTCCTGGCAGATTAAAACTGTGTGCCGGGCCGAGACTTGTTCTGCAAGGTTCGTAGGAGGGCTTCTGTAAAGTTTGGAAGGTAGGAGGCGAGGTACTGGCAGAAGTAAAGCTGTGAGTCGTGCTTGGGTAGCTCAGTGGTAGAGCACTTGCCCGCGAAAAACAAAGGTCCCGAATTCGAGTCTCGGCCCGGCACACAGTTTTAATCTGCCAGGAAGTTTCATATCAGCGCACACTCCCCTGCAGAGTGAAAATCTCATTCAAGATGCAACATATTTGCAAATATAAGCACGATAACGTGGAATACTCTGCCACTTCCAATGAGCGTACACCATATACTGAGGAAAAACGTGGGGGTCGGGATTGTTGTCGCTCCCAATCACACAATGGACGTGGTGTCCGCGGAGCCATACGATCGCATTAGTATTCGTTCAAGGGAAGATGGAAAAGTCCGGACACAGGAGAAGTTGAACAGAGAAAGCAGCTTCAGCGGGATAGCCAGTTGTCGGCGAATCCAGTGCCAGTGTTCTCGTCCGCAAGAGACAAGCCTTGACGACACGTGTCGCAAAGACCAGTCGAACGAAGACCAATTCTATGGAGGCGTTCATTGGTCGGGATCAAATTGTGAATGACTCTATAAAACATGAGGCGACTTCCATCAGGTGGATAGGAAGACTAAAGTGAAACCATACTATTTTTTAGGACATCAATGGCGCGGCCATTTCAGCTAGGGAGGGAGGCATGATTTTACTCCCTAACGAAAAAGCAAAGACCTGGTGGTAAGGTGCGTCATCGATAAAATGTCGGCTCCCAGAAAACTTATTATAATATAAAATTCACGCATGTGCAGCAACAATATCGACAGGAGTAGTCACACAAGGCCGATCGAATACACTTAAATAAGCGAGATGTAATACACTACTGCCCATTAAAATTGCTACACCAAGAAGAAATGCAGATGACAAACGGGTATTCATTGGACCAATATGTTATACTAGAACTGACATGTGATTACATTTTCACACACTTTGGGTGCATAGATCCTGAGAAATCAGTACCCAGAAAAACAACCTCTGGCCGTAATAATGGCCTTGATACGCCTGGGCATTGAGTCAAATAGAGCTTGGATGGCGTGTACAGGTACAGCTGCCCGTGCAGCTTCAACACGATACCACAGTTCATCAAGAGTAGTGACCAGCGCAATGTGACGAGCCAGTTGCTCGGCCACCATTGACCAGACGTTTTCAATTGGTGAGAGATCTGGAGAATGTACTGGCCAGGGCAGCAGTCGAACATTTTCTGTATCCAGAAAGGCCTCTACAGGACCTGCAACATGCAGTCGTGCATTATCCTACTGAAATGTAGGATTTCGCAGGGATCGAATGAAGGGTAGAGCCACGGGTCGTAACCCATCTGAAATGTAGCGTCCACTGGTCAAAGTGCCGTCAATGCGAACAAGATGTGGCCGAGACGTGTAACAAATGGCACCCCATACAATCACGCCGGGTGATAATCCAGTATGACGATGACGAATACACGCTTCCAATGTGCGATCACCGCAATGTCGCCAAACACGGATGCGATCATCATGATGCTGTAAACAGAACCTGGATTCATCCGAAAAATTGACGTTTTGCCATTCGGGCACCCAGGTTCGTCGTTGAGTACACCATCTCAGGCGCTACTGTTTGTCATGTAGCGTCAAGGGCAACTGCAACCATGGTCTCCGAGCTGATGTCCATGCCGCTGCAAACATCGTCGAACCGTTCGTGCAGATGCTCGTTTTCTTGCAAACGTCCCCATCTGTTGACTCAGGGATCGAGACGTGGCTGCACGATCCGTTACAGCCATGCGGATAAGATGCCTGTCATCTTGACTGCTAGTGATACGAGGCCGTTGGGATCCAGCACGGCGTTCCGTATTACCCTCCTGAACCCACCGATTCCACATTCTGCTAACAGTCATTGGATCTCGACCAACGCGAGCAGCAATGTCGCGATACGATAAACCGCAATCGCGATAGGCTACAATCCGACCTTTATCAAAGTCGGAAACGTGATGGTAGGCATTTCTCCTCCTTACACGAGGCATCACAACAACGTTTCACCAGGCAACGCCAGTCAACTGCTGTTTGTGTATGAGAAATCGGTTGGAAACTTTCCTCATGTCAGCACGTTGTAGGTGTCGCCACCGGAGCCAACCTTGTGTGAATGCTTTTGAAAAGCTAATCATTTGCATATCACAGCATCTTCTTCCTGTCGGTTAAATTTCTCGTCTGTAACAGGTCATCTTCATGGTGTAGCAATTTTAATGGTCAGTAGTGTAGAATGAGTACCTCTATTACAGGTTGAAACATTACTCCGTATAGACAACACAAAAGCCTTCACTTTGATATTGGGAAGTCCCAACCCTCAAAGGGGACGGGGCCTCCTAACTACTTCATACTAAAGCAGAAATATATGACTTTTCCAAAGGAAACGAGCGGAAAATTGCATCAATTTGCACTCCGTCATCGCGGGGAGCGGGATTATTTGTGCAACATAGTACACTTTGTTGGAAATGTAGGAATCTAAGATCGGTACATTGTGAAGAAGACTGAGCGTGCCCGGGCATCCAAATTATCGTCTTCTGTTCCCACGATCGGTCGTCCATCTTCCACAACGTCGGCCCCGGTCGGGTTGTACGATCACGGTCCGAGTCAGAGAGCTTCTCTCGGGGCTTGAGGTTTTCCCTCTTCCACCTCCTTTCCGGGCTCCTCTGCGTACACCCCCGTGGTGCGTGCCCCGTCCTTGCCTTCAGCTCGGATTGGCACAGGGCCCAAAGGACTCAGTCCCTCCTGAGGCCTTCCGCCGCCGCTTTCTATCCATCCTTGCCACTTATCAGGGCTCTGGCGTTGCTTATACTGACGGTTCGATGGTTGCTGGTCGTGTCGGTTATGCTCTGACTCTAGGGGACCACTACGAACAACATTCCTTGCCGGCTGGCTGCAGCGTTTTCACTGCTGAGCTGGTCGCCGTCTTTCGTGCCGTAGAGTTTATCGGCTCCTGCTCAGGTGAGTCCTTCGTTATCTGTAGCGACTCCCTGAGCAGTTTACGAGCTCTCGACCAGTGCTTCCCTCGCTCTCGTCTGGTGATGGCTGTCCAGGAGTCCCTCCATACTCTTGCCCGTTGCGGCCGCTCTGTGGTCTTTGTGTGGACCCCTGGTCATGTGGGCATCCCGGGCAATACACATGTTGACCGCCTGGCCAAACAGGTCACCAGTGAACCGACTCTGGACATTGGCCTCCCGGAGACTGATTTGCGAGCCGTCTTACGCCGCAAAGTTTTCGCGCTTTGGGACGCTGAATGGCGCGATCTGACCACTCCCAATAAGCTCCGTGCTATCAAGGAGACGACGACTGTGTGGCGCTCCTCCTTGCGTGTCTCTCGCAGGGAGTCTGTCGTCCTTTGCCGACTGCACATTGGCCAAACACGGATGACGGCCACTTATTGCGCCGTGAGGACCCGCCTCTATGTCGCTGCGGGTCGGCTTTGACCGTGGTCTACATTTTGTTGGCCTGTCCACTTTTAACTGTGCTCAGGCAGACATTTGCGCTGCCTGATACGCTCCCTGCCCTTTTACCTGATGACAATGCTATGGCAGGCTTAGTTTTGCGTTTTATTCGGGCAGGGGGTTTTTATCACTTAATCTAAGTGTCTGTCTCTTTTTTGTTGATTCTGGCCTTTGGCCTACGGTTTTAGACTGAATTTTTAATGTGGTTCTCGGTAGTTGGCCTTTCCTTTTTTGTCTCTATGGTCGGCCACCCATTGTCGCACTCTGTGTGATTTTAATTCGTTTTGTCTAATGTCTGTCTGGGTCTTTCTTGTCCTGTTGTTGTCTCCATTATTCGTTTTTATTTTGTGTGGATGTTTTCACGTTTTGGAAAAAGGGACCGATGACCGTAGTAACCTGGTCCCCTTAATCCCCCAAACCAACGAACCAACCTACCCCTTGAATTCGATTCGTCGCCTCCCGCCAAAAGATTACAGTCATTTGCGCTGGGCAGCGATCCACGGTAATCCCTAACGATTTATGGCGAGCAGCCAGCGTTGCCCATGGAATGACTACGTGTTGAAAACCTTGCCATGGTGACGGGGTACATTACCGTTCATTAATGCGGGCCCCAAAGAAAGAACAAAAGGAATCCAATATCTCCTTGAGCAACGATATGTCATCGATATGACGTAGCAATGCCATAACATCGTCTGAGTACGCTCTTATCAAGAACTTTTCTCCTAATATCTTCCAGCCACAAAACTGATCAGCAATATAGCGAAGCAGAGGTTCTAAGGGCAAGACAAAAACGTGAAATGGAGAGGGGCTCCCCTACGGTAAATCCCGTCGTGGGGTGATCTGGGGAGTAAGTTGTCCATTCACTACGACAGATGCGTGAATATCAGTAAAAAGATTCCAGATTTCGCAGGAGAGCTTCTGTTAAGTTTGGAAGATAGAAGACGAGATACTGGCAGAAGTAAAGCTGTGATCACGGGGCGTGAGTCGTGCTTGGGTAGCTCAGATGGTAGAGCACTTGCCCGCGAAAGGCAAAGTTCCCGAGTTCGAGTCTCGGTCCGGCAGACAGTTTTAATCTGCCAGGAAGTTTCAGTAAAAAGATTGGTTGATACCTGACACGCAGTATGATTGAGACCGGTCGTCTTGAGCATCTGTATGAAGATCGGGTCAAATGTCTCAATAAAATCAATGAAAAGCAAGGCTCCAGAGACAGAAGTCAGTGCAGCCACAGAGACAACGTCCCGGCATTCGAGTACAGAAGTCAGAATCGTGCGCCCAGGCACACAGCTTTGGTGAAAGGCCAGAATCTTCTCTAGACGCATCAACAAACGGTCATTAACCGCTTGAAATCGAAATTAAGTAGTGTGATCGGGTGGAATTTACCAATGTCCTGACGTTCGGTTGTCTTCGGAAGATACGCACATAACTCAAAGTTTCCTACAAATCGCTTCATATATGCATCAAATCGGTAATAACATACAAGCTGCAAGGTATTTCCGCATCACCACTTCCTACATGTAGTTTACTATTCAGCTAATTGATGTTAGGTATGCTGTTGTATGTTTCTAGACCAATCAATGCACTACTCCATTCTCCCTTGTTTGGTTCTATTGGGAGAAAATAGTTTGATCTTAATCCTGATGAGTAGTCTTTCAAAGTAAGACTAAACCTCCACTGATGTAGCGATATTCATACTGCAACTTTTTATGCGTTCCTCAGGAAAAAAAGATTAAACAGAAATGGCCACATAGACATGAATTGAAGTCTTGGTAGACTCTAAAATTGTAGAACACGTAGTTCTAGGCAGTAAAGTATCGGCAAAATTCTTCAACTAGTCTCAGATCACCAAATGAGTCAAAGTAGTAGACGATTTTTCATTTTTTTAAATATACGGAACACAGTGAGTACCACACCCACCAGCAATATCTAAACTGACAATCCTACATTCTTTGCATTTCCACATCTTCTTTGCCAACGAATCCCTCATACATAGTCAATGAAACTTTTGAATTTTGAGTTTCTTGACGAATTTAAGCAGATCCGTATGGGCGAGTGGTCTGTCCAGTATTATAGTTATGTGTAGTTATAGAGGACTATTTTTTTATAAACAGTCCAAGTCTTTTCTAGTATGGTTTTAAATATAGTCCTTTAGCGATAGCAGTGGCCTCCATTGCACTATTATGCCTTTTAGCTTCTCGTAATGTTTCCTCAGTGTTTCGGACATTCTGCACTCTTCGAGCTATAGTGGCAGCTCCTCCAGCCAAAAATCCAACTTGTGATAGCCCTGCAACTGCTGCAATTAGAAAAGGAGTGAATCCACCATATGTCTTAGGTATTGGCTGAATCCTAGGCATTTAAACTTCTTCTTCCTACTTTCTGCTTCAAAGAACTTTATCAGCTTCGTTACAGTTCCAGAGTAGATGTATCGAGGTAAACGCATTTCAACAGTTTCAGTTTATTAAGAGTACTACTTTCAATTTGGAAGAGCAGTTGAACGGAATGGACAGTGTCTTGAAAGGAGGGTATAAGATGAACATCAACAAAAGCAAAACGAGGATAATGGAATGTAGTCGAATTAAGTCGGGTGATGCTGAGGGAATTAGATTAGGAAATGAGACACTTAAAGTAGTAAAGGAGTTTTGCTATTTGGGGAGCAAAATAACTGATGATGTTCGAAGTAGAGAGGATATAAAATGTATATTGTCAATGGCAAGGAAAGCGTTTCTGAAGAAGAGAAATTTGTTAACATCGAGTATAGACTTAAGTGTCAGGAACTCGCTTCTGAAAGTATTTGTATGGAGTGTAGCCATGTATGGAAGTGAAACATGGACGATAAATAGTTTAGACAAGAAGAGAATAGAAGCTTTCGAAATGTGGTGCTACAGAAGAATGCTGAAAGTTAGATGGGTAGATCACATAACTAATGGTGAGGTATTGAATAGAATTGGGGAGGAGTTTGTGGCACAATTTGACTAGAAGAAGGGATCGGTTGGTAGGACATATTCTGAGGCATCAAGGGATCACCAATTTAGTACTGGAGGGCAGCGTGGAGGGTAAAAATCGTAGAGGGAGACCAAGAGATGAATACTCTAAGCAGATTCAGAAGGATATAGGCTGCAGTAGGTACTGGGAGATGAAGCAGCTTGCACAGGATAGAGTAGCATGGAGAGCTGCATCAAACCAGTCTCAGGACTGAAGACCACAACAACAACAACTTTCAATGCTGATGTGCTTCCTAGCACTCATGCTATGCTATTGTAATGTTTGAAGTTTATGTGTCCTGCTTATGTACCAAACTGTGGACTTTAACCCAGCGTCTTCCTCTGACGGCAAGTCTAGCCTCTTGACTGAAGACTTTTTCCCTCAACATCTTATAAAACAATCCACGAGAAGCACATGTGGTTCAGAGCGTTTCTTTAATTCCTTTATGTAAAAACTTCCAGCAGTTTTTTCACCATCACTGTTGTTTAAGATGTGAGGTATTGGGTTTGTGCATTGCACTTGGAAACTGTGAATAATACCACTGACCAGTTCTCAAACGCAGTTTTGTGTTTCAAAGTACATACCAAACCACGTACATTAAATTTGTTTTTGTGCGGATGCGCCTTCTAAATACAGATGTATGCTGTATTTAGAAGTCCATCATCATTTGCATCAATAGGTATCATATTAATCGTATATCATCGAGTTCGATTGTACTGCTCAATCATTAACATCAAAAGATATCGTGTTAACTGTACGGCGTCTAGTTCGATTGTACTGCTCAACTATTTGTGGGAGAATTTCTAACCATTTGTATAGCCCTTGAAGACTAAATCCCATCCATATACTACTTTTTATCCGCCCGTTCCTGCATTCCACTATACTCACCTTCATGTGGAAGAACGTCGAACAGTGGTTTATTCTGTATCATTCCATTAACTACTTGAAATGACTTGTGAAATTCACCTCCATGTTCGCTTTGGAGATTGACAAGACACTGGCACGTCTCCGTCTACAGCAATTGCTCAAACACCTGCAGTTCTGCCTTCCTTGTCTCTGCCTTCCCATTCAGGGCCCAGGCGAACTCATAATTACGTATGTGTGACCATTAAAATATATTTGGAGCCTTTGTTAGAACGTAATTAATATCTTCGTGGTGGACTTTCCATAAATCATCTAAAACTTGTGCTATAACATGGTTCTATGGGAAAATTAATGTACATGTTAGTAAACCTCATGAATGACTGTCTCCATAGTTCCTCAATAATATATCTTTCTCAAAGCTCTGAAATTGCTCATATGATTTCATTCACGTGAGTAGTATTCCCTGCTGTGGTTGATGCTGTGAGTAGTCGTTACCATTCTATGATTTTATTCAGATCATGACAATGTATATACCCCAGTGGTACATTATTCAATCTTTCATGCTAAATGACGTATACGCCATTTAAAGTGGCTTTAACAATATTACTGTATTTCTTATTTTTATTGCGTTTTATTCCCAGTGCCTTTCCTGTGTGCATTACTCATATGTGACATTTCGGCATATGTTTGCTTCTCTTTCAACAGATATTTCTCAGGACTCGAAGTTTTGAAAAATATTAGCTCTAATAAATTTTGTATTCCCTTCCAGTATCGCGTCTGTGGTTAACTGTGTGGAGTGTGTACCTAGATATTCGTTCCTAGCTAACTTCATATATCTTGTCTAACTTTTTATCACTATATTCGTTAATGTAATCGATGGTAGTGTTTCTTTCTTCTTCTTCGTCTTGGCCAGCCGGAGTGGTCGTGCGGTTCTAGGCGCTGTAGTCTGGAACCGGTCGACCGCTACGGTCGCAGGTTAGAATCCTACCTCGGCATGGATGTGTGTGATGTCCTAAGTTCTAAGGGACTGATAACCACAGCAGTTAAGTCCCATAGTGCTCAGAGCCATTTGAACCATTTTTCGTAATGGCATACAACGTATATATACTCTGAGATTACAGGGGCTCATGGGCTGCAACACTCGAATTTATTCCCCTGACAAACTTCTGATTGACTTCTTCAATTCTCTCATTCAACATGTCACCTTTTCTAGCTGCATTGCGGGACAGGTTGCTTACAACAAGGCACAAGGTGCTTGTGATGAAGTTATTGTGTCCACTCGGCCATGGTGACGGCTGTTCGTTTACTTTAGTATATAGGAGTTTTGGACAGAAGTAACACACATAAATCTCTTACAATTTTTCATTTTAAAAGTTCTTACATATCTGAGAGTATATGAAAATAATTAAGTAAGTGTGTATTTCTGTGCCTATACCCAGTAAAGTTGCTTTGTGCTTTTTTAACTTCCATCTACACACAGTTTGAACTGTAGAGTTGAATTGACGCTTTCTTCTAGTGGATGTCAAGGTTTGTATGCCACAGCCAGCAGATTTCTCCACAATTTGTTATAGAACCACTGGATGTACGGCTCCAAGTTAGGTCGATACTTTAGATCATAGGTGGGCAACCAGTGGCCCGTGAGTTGGAAACCAGCTAGCGATTGGTTTCAGTCTGGCCCACAGAAGAAATTCATTAGTAACGAAATATTGCTCATGATGTGTAAATTAATGTAAACATCTGGAGACAGGGTGAACATAACATGGAAGTAGTCTCAAAAATGCGTTTTCAGAGGCTTAACTTGTTGCCGTAACGTGTCGGGGAAGGGTGTCGTTCTTATCCATAACCATTAAAGTTATGAGATCCATAGTTTTGCCTTTTGCACAACAGGTGCTGTAGTTACTTCACGTGATTAGGCAGCCAGCGAGTTCGATGAAGTAAGTGAATCTGGTCAGTCCCTATCATTAAATGTTTTAGCTGTTCATGGGAAATCCCCTACAGAGATGTATGTTCGCCAAGTTATCACTGACAGGAAAAGGAAGTTTTCATGGAACAAATCAAAGACCTGCATTAAAGCGTAATACATATGATTCCACTCATTCAAGGATAATTTTACTTTGACGTCACTAAATCATCGGTTTTCAAGTACGATCACTGGGCAGAGTTCACAGCCCAACTCGTACCCTCTGTAACATGTTTCGTACCAATTTGTTCAGAACGTAGTTACGATTACAGAATGTTATCACCATATTTGGCAACTGCTGCGATGTTGGGGCCTCAACTGAAAGGAGAACAAATTATTAAGCTTACTATATATTATCTATGGAATTTTTCTAATTCACCATCAGTACTAATACCTATGTGACAATTGTGTTACCACTATTCACCTCGATATCTTCACCGAATATTAAAAGCTGCACACACTGAAACACAGCTTAACATATAATTTTAAAATATGTCAGCCGTAGTTAATTTTAAGTTTACATACCGTGCTTTAGAACATTTCACAATGCACTCTTAGGCAAGGTCTTGTCTACCATCTCCCCAATATGGCTCTGAGCACTATGGGACTTAACATCTATGGTCATCAGCCCTCTAGAACTTAGAACTGCTTAAACCTAACTAACCTAAGGACAGCACACAACACCCAGTCATCATCCCCAATATGGAATCTGAAGAAATATAAGCTACTGAGGACTATTTCAGTGTGTACAATATGTGTGATTTGTACATCCGTTTTGGTAGTATACCATTTAATATTGACCAGCGGTCAAAAATGCAAAAGTAGTGGACAATAAATCAGAATAAAAATGTAATCCGAACGTGTAGTACTTCGTAAAATTAGCGATCAGAGGTATCGCCTGCAGGGAGCAGCCACAAGTATACAATTTAACTTCTAATTTAATTTAATTTATAAAATTGTCACACTATGAAAAGTGTGCTTCTGAAGTTGACAGTACTTATTCTTGACGTAACGCGTTGGAAACAGTCTTTTTGTCTACGTAGTTGTAGGCTGTGAAAATACAGATTTATCATTTTTTTTCTCTTAAAAATGGTCGCCTCGTAATATGTTTTATTCGTTTACACGTCATCAGTTGCACAATGAGGTGCCTATCAAACTGAATTCAATAGTCATTTTTGTTGATGATCTTGAGGCCCATCTGCGTGTAAAAGAAAAAATTTAAAATAATGGTGTAAAACTTTTTTTTCTTCAAAAGTTTAATAATTCTTTATGTTCATAATTTCGCAGAAATTACTACTTAATAGCACATTTACGCATATCTTCAGTGGTTTATTTCGGTGAGCGGGTTATTTCTTCTACTTTGCTGTAAATATTCAGCTTACACTTCCCTCTGCATCGCATCTTTCCTTCTGTACTTTGCACACCCTTGACTTTATCCCATCGTCCAGCGATAGCTGTTTTCCATGATTTGCCAAATTTATTTTATTTTAACTTCGTGACAGGATTTATTTTACCTAATGAAGTATTCTAAAATTTATTTTGTGTATTATCTTAGTTGATCTATTTGTGTACGACATTTTCTGATGTCGTGAATGGGGATCATCCCAGCATTAGCCTAAACGAGGGTTAAAGTGCGCCAAAAAGCCGCACTCGAGCAGGCCATTGTACCAGAGCAACGATCATCAATCCGCAACGTGTATTCGATCCGGAGCTCGATCACCTCCCCGTCGTGCAAGCTATAGCGTTAAGTTATACCAGCAGGACTTTTGCAGAGCAGTAACATATATAACCTAACATTCTGCAACCTAGTTCGAAGGCAGATTCTGTTACCACTGCCTTTTCAAGGTCAAAAAATTAAATTATTTTGGAAGAAACCGTTTCAAAAGTCAGTTTCCGCTGCCCAGGGTGCTGTGTTGTCCTTACATTCGTATGGTCTCCGCTGACACGAAAGTCGCCTCAAACACAGTCATATCTTCTTTCCACTATTGAGATGGATCCATGGGTACGAACCAAAAGCTAATAAATTAAAAAAATGACGTTTCTGCGACCTGTATTCCTGCTTCCACTGTAAAGTCGTAACAAGAGCTACTTTGATATGGTACGTGGCAGTACCGCACCAAGTAATAAAACTAGTCACCAGTAAGGCCGGACTACATTTTGCTTCTATAAATAATATATGTTGTGTGACAAAAACAAGTACGTAGAAGGGCCATTATCTATAGCACTCGAGTTCTTGTACGCATGTGTTCTCCGTCAGTGGCTTTGCACTGCGTGGTGCGTGTCAATGCACTGTCAGCGTCCATTTAGCGGTGCGCTACGGGCAGAGCGCCGCTACATCAGCAGCAGCAATAGCTGACGCACCGATCGCCGGTGGAGGGAGCCTGGTCAGCGGGGACTCAAAACAGTCCGGCTGCCTCACAGACTGACTCAGCAACTCAACGTGCATAGCAATGGTCCGTGTGAATAATGTAAATACATGTAGCCTGGAGGGCGGAGGGGGGAACAAACGAGACGGCGCTCAGGGAAAAGACACACAGAAGGAAACATCCAGTCGCAGTTACTAAGGCGCCCTTAGTAACAAAATTCACAGGCAGTGTAAGACAAATGCGGTGTCGTGTACCTAAATTTAACTATAATTCTATTCATTGTATCGTGACTTCTTGAAGTCGCAGTTCAATAGTGTAAACGGGCGGTAATCCTGCAGCCGTGAGCCACCGGACGGTTTGTGAATGGGAATAATCATCCCTTCCACAAAGGCTGCAGGGAGCGGCACTTCAGGGGATAGTAGTTCGGTACGGATGTCCGTCTATCGGGTGGCTAATAAATATTGAAAAGCCCGGTAAAATTCCAAGGGGAGACCATCAGGACCCGGTGACTTGTTGACAGCTCCTTTTTTAATGGTGTCGATCACTTCTTCTTCCGTAATTTCTTCCATCAAGGCCGCTTCCACTGCCGGGGTGACGGTGCCGTAAATCGTCTGAGAGACGTCTTCCAGTGCTGTCGGATCAGGAGTCTGAGCTGAATAGAGCTGGGAATAATGATCGTAGAACGCTGTGTTTATGTCATATTACGTAGTGAGGCGACGACCGTCCTCCGTGTCGATGAAGCGTATCAGCGCTCGTTGGCGTCGTTTACGTTCACGAAGTATGTGGAACATCGACGGGCGTTCGCTCGGTATCTGTTAGCACTGGCTAACTGAACCACATCACTATATCAGCCACCCACCAAGCAGATCGTAAGAGTACTAATTTCCAACGTTTGTTTGAGTAATAGAGGAGAGTGCTGTATTATAAAAAAACCTGTTACAAGTTGAAAACATTTTAAAATATACGATACTGGCAACTAACACAAATTTCCGTTTTAGAGAAACGGAAAATTATTAAGACGTTAAAGAAACTCAGGTCATTGTGAATAGCACATGTTCTATGGTAAAGAAAGACCTTCTGTTTCAAGGTACAAGATAGTGCACGATTTTTTTTCCTTTATTGTCATTTTACACCTTACACAAGGTGGGCTGGCAGCGGCAATTTTACGCCGCTGTTCAGCCACAGGCAGTACAAATAGATAAAAACAATGAAGACACAGAAGTAACATAACATAACGATGGACAAAAAACAGAAGACACAGTAATTAAAAAACACAAAGCCGTTCACATGCGAAGAAAAACAAAAGACTGTCAGCACGGTGCACAAACACTGATGATGGAGACGGTACACGTGAACGATGGAGCGTGGGTGGTGAAAAACACTAAAGCACAAACACGACGGCACACGCACAAAACTGATGGCGATGATATCCGGCGCGCTAATGTTCATGTGACGTGTGCGAGTCCGGGGACCTGCCAAAAGGGGAAAAAAAGGTGGGGGAGAAGGGAGAAGAAGGGAGAGTGGAGATGCCAGGGGCAGAGGAGACAGGGGAGGAAAGAAGGTATGGGGGTAGGGGAAGCCTGGGGGGAGGAGGGGGGAGGAAGGGAGGAGGGAGAGAAGGGAGAGAGGGTGCCCTGCGGAAAAAAAACAGGAAGTGGGAGAGGAGGATCAAAGTTGATAGGAGGGGTAGATGGAGGGGATGAGGGCATCATCAGGGAGGGGGAGCTGGTGGAAGTCACCTTGGGAGAGCGTAAGGAGAGTGGAGAGATGGAGAGCAGGTGGGACGTGGGAATACCGGACGGGGGTGGGAGAAGATGGGAGAGAGAGACAAGCGGGTGAGGGGTATCTAGTGTACGGGAGGTGCAGAGGATCCGTATCCATTCAAGGAAAAGGAGGAGGTGTGGGAATGGAATAAGGTCATACAGGATCTGTGTGGGGGAGGGGAGACAGATGCGATAGGCGAGGCAGAGAGCATGGCTTTCGAGTGTTTGAAGGGATTTGTAAAAGGTAAGAAGGGCGGAGATTGAGGAAGGGTGGGCGTAGCAGAGGATAGGGCGGATGAAGGACTTATATGTGTGGAGTATGGTGGAGGGGTTGAGACCCCATGTGTAGCCAGAGAGGAGCTTGAGGAGATGGAGTCGGGAGCGTGCCTTGGCTTTGATTGTCCAGAGATGGGGGGTCCAGGAGAGGCGACGGTCATAGTGCACGATCGACGAAGTATGGTTTAAATGTCCCCATGTTACGTAACTACTTTTTAAAAACCTACAGAATTTTACTCACCATAAAACACTGTTACTTAAGAATTAACAATACCCTCAGAAAAGCGTTAGTACATTACACAGTCCTTAAGTATGAACAACTCGCAATACTTAGAAACGTCTCACAACCGCAAAAACAATAGAACATACTGGAAACTGCTTGTGGCGGTCTCTATTGTGAATTTCTTCGTGTGATTGTCAAATCTGTCTCTAGACTGAAACACCAGTCAAGAAACACATATTCTTAGGTACACTATCCTCCAAGTACAACGCTGTCACTTACTAAAGAGTGGTACAAGCAAAAGTAGTTTTAAGCAACAACCTGTACTTACATGATGCATCCTTGTATGATACGAGCGCGTGCCGAAAAGAAATATCTCCTCATATTTTATGTGAAAACTCTTAAAGCCTTGTAAATAAATCAAACATTATTAACGTTCTACATCTTTATTCTTCATGTCTACATATTTGCAGCCCTCTGCAGCTAGAGGGCTCCGAACAGTGCATGGTGGTGTGTCACCCAAATATGCCTTTTAGTGACATCATATTTACGCCAGTGACTGTAATACTTTCTTTATTTCACGATTGCAATTTCGGCCTGAGGCCATTATCAAGTGAAGATGTTATGGTTATTAGGCCATGTCAACCTAAAGCGAGCATCACCAATGTATTTAATAGTAATGACAACGACATATAAATGTGTCAGCTCATTTTAGGTGGACGTGGCCTAATAGCCATAACATCTTCATTTGATAATGACCTAAGGCCGAAATTGCAATCGTGAAATAAAGGAAGTGTTACAGTACCCCCGTAATTATGACGTCTTTTATAAAATCCTCCACACAGTTCCGACTTGGCCCCAAGCGGTTTTCCTCTGATCCCAGAACTTAAAGAACAACACCGAGAACTTCACTTTGATAGTGATGAAGCGGGACTACCTGCGGTGAGATTGTAGCTCCGTCAACAAAGTCAATTACTCTACAGTGATGGTATCAAAAAAACTGGTCTCTCGATGGGAGAAATGTGTTCGTCCCAGGGTTGTCTATGGTCACAAATAAACACGTACAGATGAAGAATAAAGACGTGGAATGTTAATAAAGTTGGTTTTTATAGAAAGGTTTAAGCGTTTTCGCATAAAAAATTCGGAGGATTTCATTTTCGGCACGCTTTAGTATCAGGAAGTCATTGTGTATCTTTAGAGAAACACGGAGTTTAGAGACATCCATCCTATTTCACAACACGGTATCTTATACATGAACTAAGATAGAAACTTTGAGTAGATTTTAACTTACGAATCGAAAATAAAAGTTTTATCTTGGGGCCAGTTGTAATTTGGCAGTTCATGAAGTTGGCAGTATTGCACTACGTGGTGTAGCGGGCTGGCTCATTGATTAGCCGATGTACATCGAGTCGAGATGGTGATTACAAAGGAAAAACTACATATTACGTTGTCAATTTCAACAGGTAAATAATAATAGATGTCGTGTGACTAGGGCCTCCCGTCGGGTAGACCGTTCGCTGGGTGCAAGTCTATCGATTTGATGCCACTTCGGCGACTTTCGCGTCGATGGGGATGAAATGATGATGACTAGGACAACACTACACCCAGCCCCTGAGCGGAGAAAATCTCCGACCCAGACGGGAATCGAATGCGGGCCTTTTTTTTTATCGCTGTGTTTGGTCGTTGCGGACGTCACATGATCTCCGTTCAAGTTGTTTGTTGATCTTTCCACTCCGTTTTTTTATTACAGAGGCCTACCGGCTCTCTGACCGTTTTAGTTGATTGCATCTGCTCGGGGCGGACGTCGCAAGACACCCTTTTCAGTTCGTCGTTGATTCATTAACTCAGTTTTTTTTTTATTATTATTACAGAGGGCAGCTAACCCTCTGACCGAACACACTGAGCTACCGTGCCGGCTGCCCTTAGAATTGCCATTCTGTCGCTCTGACCACTCAGCTACCAGGTGCAGACAGTTTCAACACGTGTAATTCAGTCACCGAAGTGACAGGTGCGTGTACGAATATTTCTTAACAATGAGCTGCCTCAGTGATAGATCAGCCTTAAGGAATGTACAACCTTATTACATCATTGCATTGGCCTGATCTCACAGTATTTGATTTCTTTTGGGGGTGTTGTGAAAGACTGCGGTTATAAAATCGGATGATCTTTCGAAGGTTTAAAACAAAATTGTATTCCTATGCGAAAATCAAAATTCATCCCAAGTTTCTATCTTCATTCATATAGAAGATCTAGTCCTGTGAAATTGAATGAATCCTTCGAAACACCCTTTACAATCACCGGAACATGAGGTTCCTATGAGACGTATGGATCAAATGTAATGCTCGTTCGATAGACGAAAGTCATATTCACATAATTGGGATATAGCTATGTGAATTTTCTCATTTCTGTGCTGAGCTATAGAGTTTGATGTGTCCACGTAATGACCGAATCGTGGTATTACATTGGCTTCAGTCATTAATTACGTATACCATATCCACATATGAATATGAAATGAGCGTATGGCAACGTTGGCCAGGACGCCCTATGCGGGGAAGCTCGGCCACCAAGCCGGCATTGTAGCACAGCGTGCTCGGTCAGAAGGTTTAGCTACCCTCTGTAATCAAAAAAAGCTGAGTGACTGGATCAACGAACAACCTGAACGGGCGTCATCGGACGTCCACCACGAACAAATTCAACGAATAATATAAAACAAAATCAGAACAAAAAAAAGTGCAAGTCTTATTTCAGTCGACGCTACATTGGGCAACTTGCGCGCCGATGATGAGGATGAAATTATGACGAGGACAACACGGAAATACGGAAGCGTCCGATCCCACCCGTCTGCTTTGACCCATGACGTCACAAATATGGCGGAAACAAAAACAAACACACACACTTTCCACAAGAAGCCTAATGACACTAACGGGACAAGCGCGGGAAATGGGGTGTTTTGGGTGGGGGGCAAACTAAATATAAACAAATTTAGACGCCTTGCGTAGCTACAACGTGTAAGTGAAGACAGCCATGCATGAATACCCACCCACCTCCCCAGGGGTCGTAACCCCTGCAACCCATAGAAAATAAAGATGCTTCAGTAGCTGATTAGTGTTTTTTGTCTTTTTAAAAAAAAAATCTCACGGGATAGAACGAACAGATCAGAAAGATAAATATAATAAACTAAAACAGAAATTCGAGGAAACAGATAATTAAAATAAGTAATAAGTGTTTTTAAATTTAAAAAAAAATCTCACGAGATAGAACGAACAGATCAGAAAAGTAAATAAAATAAGATAAAACAGAACTGGAGACAGCCACACTCAAACCAAACTCCGCGCCGTCATGACGTCACACACGACAACACCCTTACGTCACGGGTCAAAGCCGACGCGTTGGATCGGACGCTTCTGTCGACCCGACAACACAACACCCAGTCCCCGAAAAAAATCTCCAACTCGGCCTGGAATCGAACCCGAGCCCTCTTACATGGGAGGAGAGCACGTTACCACTTTTTTTTGAATTTTCCCCAAGACATATAAGTCTTATCTTTATCGTAGATGAAAATAGAAGGTGAAGAAATGAATTAAAATTTGTGCTGCGGCCGAAACTCGAACCCGAGTCGAGTCGCCTTGCTTTTCTTTTTCTCCCTCCCATCCTGGGGATGTGGTACAAAGGATGCAATGAGTGTATTGTTTTTAATGTATTTTTTGTTATTTTATTATTTGTTTATTTATTTGTTATTTTTATTTTAACATTTTTTTTACATTTAACAGTAAGTAACTGAACCTAGGAAGTACCCTCGTTGACTCGTTGCGTCGAGTTGGGGGTGCACATAACAGAAAACATGCTTATAGTTGCAGAAAAGGGCATAAAGAAAGAGAACAAAGTGTTAGGCCAAGGGAGCCATGAAACAAAACCTAATAGCGGAATCCGTACCACCATTAACCGGTACTAAATCTTGCACCGGATGGGAAACAAAAACTGCAAAGAACTTTTCACACTGGGGACAAGAAAAGGAAATGGGGCCATACTGCTACAGAGTGCGAGGGGTCACGGCGAAACTCTCCATCTGCTGTATCATCCAGGTATGACTTCTCATAATGACCAAGGTAGATCCCACGTTGTACCGTGTAGTGTTCTATCATCGTCTTGTAATTTTAGCTTCTCTTACCTGTGATGTTCCAGCTACATGAAGGATCGTGGAACGCACTCCACAAATTATTGGAAAAATATCGTCGATACTTTGGGTTACGGAGGATCTTGCAATGTTGTTCCTGCAAATAGTTCCAAAAGTCTAAAGTGTCCTTAGTGCCGTCTTGAAACAAATAATGCACTGCAAGTCCACGAAGCCACCTCGTGGCATTAGTTTTCGTCCGTGGGTAATACGTCTCATCCGAGAATAAGATAGTCTTGGAGTCGATATGATTCGGCCTCACTCGAAGGACGTATGCTGACATTTGCTTCACTAAGTGCCATACTGCCGCAGAGTCGCCACAGCTAAGAAGGTGTTCATAGTTGTCTTGAACGCCACACCTCGTGCACGTGGGTGAGTCTACCATATGGATCGCATGTAGCCTTGATCTGGTCACATGCTTACCGTTGACAATGATATACCACATCGCCGTGACGGCAGTGTCCAGTGCTACGTGGTGAATTGTTCGCCACACTACTCGCCAATTAACGTTCGGGTGCTTCCTCTCCACGACGTTATCGGGTCGTCCACGTTGCAGGACCCGATAAACTGTTTTTGCCGTCGTCAGTTGAGTCTCTGGTAAGGCAAGTCGAACGTAACTGAGTCCAAGGTAAAAGTCACAGATGTAGAAGAGCGACGAGGATTCAGAAATGGCTCTGAGCACTATGGGATAACTGCTGACGTCATCAGTCCCCTAGAACTTAGAACTACTTAAACCTAACTAACCTATGGACATCACACACATCCATGCCCGAGGCAGGATTCGAACCTGCGACCGTAGCGGTCGCACGGTTCCAGACTGAAGCGCCTAGAACCGCTCGGCCACACTGGCCGGCGCGAGTGGAACAGGAAAGGGAGGTAATGACAGTGGCACGTAAAGTGCCCTCCGCCACACACCGTTGGGTGGCTTGCGTAGTATAAATGTAGATGTAGATGTAGATTCTGTTACACACCTCGTCACTTACTAACTTGACGTAGACAACACTGTTCGTGATAGAGAGTGGATACCTATTATGTCTTCCGGTTCAATTTTAACGTCGTCACGTAGAAAACGTTCAAAAGCTCCCTGTCGTGCATGATCAGGTTGAGAACTGATCTTGATGGTGGTTTGTCTGTATGAATGTGCCACATTGCGTCGATAGTGATTGACTGTAAACTAGCGGCGGCGAAGTAGTAAACAACTACGGGCACTCGCGACCGCGCGGACGGGACGTAAACAAGACGTCCTCGCCGCAGCGCTGCGGAAAGCAGACTGTTCAGCTAAGCAGGCATATCCACATATATTTCCTTTTTTCCCCAGTAAGCTAACAGTCATATTTTTAAATAACCGTTCAGTATGTTTGGCTTCAAAGTACACAAATTAAAATATGCGGCCTGTTACAATTTTAAAAAATGGTTCAAATTTATTATTTATTTATTTACACGTCAAGTTCCGTAGGATCAAATTGAGGAGCAAATCTCCAAGGTCATGAAACTTGTCAGTACATGAATTACAACATAAAAATACACTCCTGGAAATGGAAAAAAGAACACATTGACACCGGTGTGTCAGACCAACCATACTTGCTCCGGACACTGCGAGAGGGCTGTACAAGCAATGATCACACGCACGGCACAGCGGACACTCCAGGAACCGCAGTGTTGGCCGTCGAATGGCGCTAGCTGCGCAGCATTTGTGCATCGCCGCCGTCAGTGTCAGCCAGTTTGCCGTGGTATACGGAGCTCCATCGCAGTCTTTAACACTGGTAGCATGCCGCGACAGCGTGGACGTGAACCGTATGTGCCATTGACGGACTTTGAGCGAGGGCGTATAGTGGGCATGCGGGAGGCCGGGTGGACGTACCGCCGAATTGCTCAACACGTGGGGCGTGAGGTCTCCACAGTACATCGATGTTGTCGCCAGTTGTCGGCGGAAGGTGCACGTGCCCGTCGACCTGGGACCGGACCGCAGCGACGCACGGATGCACGCCAAGACCGTAGGATCCTACGCACTGCCGTAGGGGACCGCACCGCCACTTCCCAGCAAATTAGGGACACTGTTGCTCCTGGGGTATCAGCGAGGACCATTCGCAACCGTCTCCATGAAGCTGGGCTACGGTCCCGCACACCGTTAGGCCGTCTTCCGCTCACGCCCCAACATCGTGCAGCCCGCCTCCAGTGGTGTCGCGACAGGCGTGAATGGAGGGACGAATGGAGACGTGTCGTCTTCCGCGATGAGAGTCGCTTCTGCCTTGGTGCCAATGATGGTCGTATGCGTGTTTGGCGCCGTGCAGGTGAGCGCCACAATCAGGACTGCATACGACCGAGGCACACAGGGCCAACACCCGGCATCATGGTGTGGGGAGCGATCTCCTACACTGGCCGTACACCACTGGTGATCGTCGAGGGGACACTGAATAGTGCACGGTACATCCAAACCGTCATCGAACCCATCGTTCTACCATTCCTAGACCGGCAAGGGAACTTGCTGTTCCAACAGGACAATGCACGTCCACATGTATTCCGTGCCACCCAACGTGCTCTAGAAGGTGTAAGTCAACTACCCTGGCCAGCAAGATCTCCGGATCTGTCCCCCATTGAGCATGTTTGGGACTGGATGAAGCGTCGTCTCACGCGGTCTGCAAGTCCAGCACGAACGCTGGTCCAACTGAGGCGCCAGGTGGAAATGGCATGGCAAGCCGTTCCACAGGACTACATCCAGCATCTCTACGATCGTCTCCATGGGAGAATAGCAGCCTGCATTGCTGCGAAAGGTGGATATACACTGTACTAGTGCCGACATTGTGCATGCTCTGTTGCCTGTGTCTATGTGCCTGTGGTTCTGTCAGTGTGATCATGTGATGTATCTGACCCCAGGAATGTGTCAATAAAGTTTCCCCTTCCTGGGACAATGAATTCACGGTGTTCTTATTTCAATTTCCAGGAGTGTAATAACATATGAAAATAAATGTTCATGAACCTGAAAAAGTTTAAGTAAACGCTGTCAGCAATACAGTAAGAATCAGCATAATTTTTCAACGAACTCGATGACAGAATAGAAGGATTGAGCCATGAGGAAACTTTTCACTTTCAGCGGTGCTAGTTCTTCTATTGACAAACTCGTCAGACTGTCCGGACGGCGGTGCCATAGTTTGATTAACACGCTCACAAAGAGGGCGACCGCTCTGTCATGAATGTGATAAAGGCCAAGCCCTCCCCGATCCGGGGGAAGGGTGGCAGTCTCATATTTGATCTTGAAAAGCATTCCTGAACTCACGAAGGATCCAAAAGCAACCAGCATACGGCGAGGTAACATCACCGGTATAGGTAATATCTGGGCGATGTGCGGAGTGCGTGACGCTAAATGTGTGTTGACATGCTGGGTCCGTTGAACGATGTCCAGAGCTCGTTGGCGGTTGTTGGCTATGCCAGTCCGAACATTTCGTAATTGCCGTCGAAAGTTGTGAGCATCTGTTCGTCGTATATCTTCTGTGAAATCAATGCCGAGGCATTTCAAAGTGCCTCTAAGCCGTAAGGGCGTGGCGCTGTCCTCAGACAGTCCGACCCCGATTGTTCATCGCCACCGATTTTGCGACGTTTATACGACTACCAGTGGCCATGCTATATGTCGCTATCCAATTCAGTGCGCTAGCGATGTCGTCGCCGTTGCGGATTACAATCATCAGGTCGTCAGCGTATGCTTTACATCGGAAGGTGTGGCCTCGTAACGTCATACCCTTTAGTAGTTGGCGCAGGCCGCATAGGAGTGGTTCCATGGCCATAGCGTAAATTGGACAGAGGGCAGCCTTGGAGTATCGATCGAAAAATGGCGAGGGGCTGCGTAGGTTGGCCGATGACGATCATCTTGGATGTCACGCCACGGAGTAGTCGCATGACCATAGTGACTAATGGCTGTGGGTACCGCATATGTTGGAGGACCGCTTCCAAATAATCGTGGTCCACGCGGTCGAAAGCTTGGCTGAAATCGATTGCCGTCAGCGCACCCTCCTCCAACAGTCGAGCAAAGATCTTAAAGTCGCAGTTCAATAGTGTAAATGGGCGGTAATCCTGCAGCCGTGAGCCACCGGACGGTTTGTGAATGGGAATAATCATCCCTTCCACAAAGGCTGCAGGGAGCGGCACTTCCGGGGATAGTAGTTCGCTACGGATGTCCGTCTATCGGGTGGCTAATAAATATTGAAAAGCCCGGTAAAATTCCAAGGGGAGACCATCAGGACCCGGTGACTTGTTGACAGCTCCTTTTTTAATGGTGTCGATCACTTCTTCTTCCGTAATTTCTTCCATCAAGGCCGCTTCCACTGCCGGGGTGACGGTGCCGTAAATCATCTGAGAGACGTCTTCCAGTGCTGTCGGATCAGGAGTCTGAGCTGAATAGAGCTGGGAATAATGATCGTAGAACGCTGTGTTCATGTCATGTTACGTGGTGAGGCGACGACCGTCCTCCGTGTCGATGAAGCGTATCAGCGCTCGTTGGCGTCGTTTACGTTCACGAAGTATGTGGAACATCGACGGGCGTTCGGTCGGTATCCGATCCTGTGTCCTCGAGCGCATGACCACCCCCTCTAGGTGGCGTCGCATATTAGCGATGATCTGAGCCTTAGCACGGTGGACCGCCGTTTGTCGTTCCAGAGACGGCGCCATAGCATCGCAGTCGCACAGTACCCTGAAGTAAAAATCGAGTGTATGTCTACACCAAGCAGTGTGGTCGCGACCGTAAGTTATCAAAGTTCGCCTCAGTGCCAGTTTGGCGCAGTCCAACCACCAGTGGATAGTTGTGAGATATGCACGGAGGCGATTTTCACAGGAATGCCACGTATCCTCAACGGCTTGGCGGCAATCCGGGTACGACAGGTGAGCGTTGTTTAATTTTCGCGGGCTGCGGCTTCTCCACACTTGTTGCCACCGCAGGGTGACGGCAAAAATGTGAGCTGAGTGGTCCGAGAAAGCTGCAGGCCACTGTTCCGCATCCTGTGTCCCAGCGGCAAGAGAGCGTGAGACATAAATCCGGTCGATGCGACTGGAAGAGTGACTCGTGAAGTGTTTGAAGCCCGGTCGGTGGCCGTGAAGAAGTTCCCAAGTGTCCACCATCTGCAGGTCTCGGATTAGCGTCTCGATTTATGGGCACGTATTATGTCGTGGAAGTTGGTCTGTGGGCGCCAGTACGGAATTATAGTCACCTCCAAAACTAGATGGTCGTGGAGGCCTTGGAAGAGCGGGGCGACGTCTTCCTCAAAGAATCGTGAACGTTCGCGACGTTTCTCCGTCCCGGAAGGTACGTAGATGTTGATAATGCGGACACCCAGTACTGTGAGTGCCATTCCTCTTCCCCAGACAGAAAGAGGATATCGTCCGCCACTATCCCTTCGCGAAGAAGTACTGCGACACCGCTGCCTGTGGGGGAAGCTGGAGAGACGCAAGCACCATAACCGTACATGCCTGGGAAGTCGTCGACGTACACTTCCTGGAGAAGGGCTGTATCGATGGAAGCAGAATTCAACATATCCTGAAGCAAGGATAACTTAGCGCGCGTCCGTATAGTGTTAATGTTTATAGTCGCAACGCGATAAGTTTGAGGTTTATCCATAGCACCCGTGTTTGCCATCAACACCCTTGTAAGGCTGTCTCGTCGCTGTATCTGATGGTGGAAAAAGATCAACATTGGTGGGGTAAATCCCAAGCGTGTCGTCCGACACGATGGGCAAGGAGTTTTCCTCACCGTCGTCCGCCCAGTCGCCATGAAATACCATCGGCTGTTGGTGGCTGTTTGTTGCTGCTGCGGCGCTCGGCGCAGACTCCTTCGGCGCTATTGGCTGGGAATCGGCAGCGACTGTCTGCTTGTGACCCTGCTGTTCCGTGGGGTCGGAGGGACTGAAGCCGTCACCATGGCGATCTGTTGGGTGGGATGTTACTGCGGCCTCTGTATCGCCGGTACCGTCGTCAGAGTGTCCACAGTCTATGTCAGACGATCGCTGCAAGTACTCGTCCAAGGAGGACGTCGCCGTCTCTAGTTTTTCCGCGGGGAACGCTGTTTACGGACGTGTTTTCAGTATCCGAATATGGGTGGATTTCTTCAGCTGCTCCGGTGTCTGGAAGAAAAGCCGCTGTCGGCACAACCCGTGGGTCAATGTCCATCCTGGCATCCGTGCTTTCTTGCAAGGTCGGTCGGTGAGTATCCTCAGGAGGGGGCACCGTTGTAGAGGCCGGATCAGGTACTGCAGAATCCATCACGGCCTCGCTATCAGGGGCGGCTATCGGATGAATGTGGTCAGCATCAGAAAGGGTTGCCGCCCTTGCAATCTCGGCACAATTGAGAGGAATGGTCGTCACCGTAGAAGTATGCATAGATTCACCTGTCGGGATTTGAGTAAGCCGTCGTCGGAGACAATCCGACCTGACGTGTCCTTCTTGGCCACAACCGGAGCAAATGCGTGGCTGACCGTCATACATAATGATCGCCCTACATCCGCCGATGACAAGATAGGATGGTACATGTTTGGTCAATTCAATTTTGATCTGTCGTACCCCGTTAAGAACGGGGTACGTTGTAACGGTGGTCCATTTTTCGGCCATGTGGCCGACCACTCTGCGTAGGGCTGGAAAGCCGCGGTGACTACGTCCGGTGCTATTCCGAAAGGGAGTTCGGAGACACGTATCGTACGGAGGCCAAGCCCCGCGTGATCGTTAGAGACCGCCCCAATATGGCCATCAGAATGTTTGAATTTAAGATCGTTCGCATGTGCACGCACGAAGTTCAATGCGGCTTTTCGCGGATGATGCTGTAGTATACAGAGAAGTTGCAACATTAGAAAATTGCAGCGAAATGCAGGAAGATCTGCAGCGGTTAGACACTTGGTGCATGGAGTCGCAACTGACCTTTAACATAGACAAATGTAACGTATTGCGAATACATAGAAAGAAGGATCCTTTATTGTATGATTATATGATAGCGGAACAAACACTGGTAGCAGTTACTTCTGTAAAATATCTGGCAGTATGCGTACGGAGCGATTTGAAGTGGAATGATCATATAAAATTAATTGTTGGTAAGGCGGGTGCCAGGTTGAGATTCATTGGGAGAGTCCTTAGAAAATGTAGTCCATCTACAAAGGAGGTGGCTTACAAAACACTCGTTCGACCTATACTTGAGTATTGCTCATCAGTGTGGGATCCGTACCAGATCGGATTGACGGAGGAGATAGAGAAGATCCAAAGAAGAGCAGCGCGTTTCGTCACAGGGTTATTTGTCAAGCGTGATAGCGTTACGGAGATGTATAGCAAATCCAAGTGGCAGACTCTTCAAGAGAGGCGCTCTGCATCGCGGTGTAGCTTGCTGTCCAGGTTTCGAGAGGGTGCGTTTCTGGATGAGGTATCGAATATATTGCTTCCCCCTACTTATACCTCCCGAGGAGATCACGAACGTAAAATTAGAGAGATTCGAGCGCGCACGGAGGCTTTCCGGCAGTCGTTCTTCCCGCGAACCATAAGCGAGTGGAACAAAAAATGGCTCTGAGCACTATGGGACTTAACATCTGAGGTCATCAGTCCCCTAGAACTTAGAACTACTTAAACCTAACTAACCTAAGGACATCACACACATCCATGCCCAAGGCAGGATTCGAACCTGCGACCGTAGCGGTCGCACGGTTCCAGACTGAAGCGCCTAGAACCGCTCGGCCACACTGGCCGGCGCGAGTGGAACAGGAAAGGGAGGTAATGACAGTGGCACGTAAAGTGCCCTCCGCAACAAACAGTTGGGTGGCTTGCGGAGTATAAATGTAGATGTAGATTCTGTTACACACCTCGTCACTTACTAACTTGACGTAGACAACACTGTTCGTGATAGAGAGTGGATACCTATTATGTCTTCCGGTTCAATTTTAACGTCGTTACGTAGAAAACGTACAAAAGCTCCCTGTCGTGCATGATCAGGTTGAGAACTGATCTTGATGGTGGTTTGTCTGTATGAATGTGCCACATTGCGTCGATAGTGATTGACTCTAAACTAGCGGCGACGAAGTAGTAAACAACTACGGGCACTCGCGACCGCGCGCACGGGACGTAAACAAGACGTCCTCGCCGCAGCGCTGCGGAAAGCAGACTGTTCAGCTAAGCAGGCATATCCACATATATTTCCTTTTTTCCTCAGTACGCTAACAGTCATATTTTTAAATAACCGTTCAGTATGTTTGGCTTCAAAGTACACAAATTAAAATATGAGGCCTGTTACAATTTTAAAAAATGGTTCAAATTTATTATTTATTTATTTACACGTCAAGTTCCGTAGGACCAAATTGAGGAGCAAATCTCCAAGGTCATGACACTTGTCAGTACATGAATTACAACATAAAAATAATAACAGATGAAAATAAATGTTCATGAACCTGAAAAAGTTTAAGTAAACGCTGTCAGCAATACAGTAAGAATCAGCATAATTTTTCAACGAACTCGATGACAGACTAGAAGGATTGAGCCATGAGGAAACTTTTCAGTTTCGATTTGAAAGCGCGTGGATTACTGCTAAGATTTTTGAATTCGAGTGACAGCTTATTGAAAATGGATGCAGCAGTATACTGCACACCTTTTTGCACAAGAGTTAAGCAAGTCCGATCCAAATGCAGGTTTGATTTGTGCCGAGTATTTACAGAGTTGAAAGCTGCTTATTCTTGGGAATAAAGTAACATTGGTAACAAGAAACGACAATAAGGAATGCCGGCCGGCGTGGCCAAGCGGTTAAAGGCGCTTCAGTCTGGAACCGCGCGACCGCTACGGTCGCAGGTTCGAATCCTGCCTCGGGCATGGATGTGTGTGATGTCCTTAGGTTAGTTAGGTTTAAGTAGTTCTGAGTTCTAGGTGACTGATGACCTTAGATGTTAAGTCCCATAGTGCTCAGAGCCATTTGAACCATTTTTGACAATAAGGAATATAAATATTGAGAGGCCAATGTCAAAATACCCAGACTCGTGAACAGAGGTCGACAAAAGGCTCGTGAACTCACACCACTTATTGCCGGAACCGCCCGTTTCTGAGCCAAAAATATCCTTGTAGAATGGGAAGAGTTACCTCAAAATATAATACCATAGACATAAGTGAATGAAAATAAGCAAAGTAGATTAATTTTCGTGTCGAAGTATCACTCACTTTTGATACTGTTCGAATAGTAAAAATGGCAGTATTAAGTCTTTGAACAAAATCCTCAACGTGGGTTTTCCACGACAGCTTACTATCTATCTGAACACCTAGAAATTTGAACTATTCAGTTTCACTAATCATATGCCCGTTATGTGAAATTAAAACGTCAGATCTTGTTGAATTGTGTGTTAGAAACTGTAAAAACTGAGTCTTACTGTGATTTAATGTTAGTTTATTTTCTACAAGCCATGAACTGAGGTCATGTACTGCACTACTTGAAACCGAGTCAATGTTGCACACAACATCCTTCACTACCAAGCTAGTGTAATCAGCAAACACAAATATTTTAGAGTTACCCGTAATACTTGAGGGCATATCGGTTATATAAATAAGGAACAGGAGCGGCCCCAACACTAATCCCTGGGGCACCCCCCACAGTACCCCACTCAGATCCCACATCACAGGCGCTATCAACATTGTGAATAATAACCTTTTGCTGCCTGTTCTAAAGTAAGAGGTGAACCAATTGTGAGCTGCTCCCCGTATTCTGTAATTGTCCAACTTCTGGAGCAAAATTTTGTGATAACACAATCAAATGCCTTAGTTAAATCAAAAAATATGCCAAGCGTTCGAAACTTTTTGTTTAGCCCATCCAGTACCTCACAGAGAAAAGATAATATAGCATTTTCAGTTGATAAACGACTTATAAAGGGGAACTGTACATTTGATAGCAAATCGTATGGTATAAAATGATTAATTATCCTTACGTACACAGCCTTTTCAATAACTTTTGCAAACATTGATGTCATAATAATAGGTCTAAAATTATCTACATTATCCCTTTCTCCCTTTATATAAAGCGGCTTTACTACTGAGTACTTCAATCGCTCAGGAACCTGACGATTCCTAAAGGAAAAATTACAAATATGGCTAAATACAGGGCTAACATGTGCAGCACAGTACTGTTCTGAGCACTATGGGAGTTAACATCTGAGGTCATCAGTCCCCTAGAACTTAGAACTACTTAAACCTAACGAACCTAAGGACATCACACACGTCCATGCCCGAGGCAGGACTAGAACCTGTGACCGTAGCGATTGTGCGGTTCCAGACTGAAGTGCCTAGAACTGCTCGGCCACTACGGCCGGCACAATTTTAAATTGCTATTCTTGTCAATAGAAACCTTTCAGCCGACAAATTTCTTATTTTCATACGTTTACTTACGAAAATATTTTCTTTGTGAAATATACCAGAGCCTGTGAGAGGACAAGGGGCCAACATGGTAAATTCAGAGTCCTGGAATCTTTTCTGGAGCACCCAGATGGTGGTAAAGAGCCTCGAGAGAAACAACAAGATGCATAGTTTTTCTGACAGTCCGTGAGAAGGGCGACGCCATTGTATTCCAAGATAGTTCTACGTATTCCACTTTACTACAATATGACTGTTATAAAAAATTAAACATTACTGGCGCTGCAGACAATCGCCTCTGCTAGGGGCGGGTCGCGTTTACATTGTTAAATATTAAGTCTTCGTTTTACATCATTACTATTTATACTGCAAATGATCTATAGAACATGACACTAACTAACTGACCACAGAATGAATATGCAATGAAACACTACAAAGAACCTGAGAGGCTATGTAATCGCCATTCACACGGACATAAGGATAACAATGTTGATTGTCGACCTTGGAACGTCTCCGATATCGACAGGAGAAAACTATCACAGCTACCGGAGTGAGAAACTATTTCTGCGCATCTTTTCTGCACAGATCATACTTGCTGTAATTGTCAGATAGTCAGATAGCTAGGACGAAAGGTACTGAGATACTTAAGTGGCTGCATTCTGGTTGAGGTTGGAACTTCTTTATTTTTTGGTCAATTTTCAACTAAACCCACGGAGCAGCTACTTTGGGTTAACCTTTGTACCGGAATGTGACAGCACATAACTGTGATTATATCTACTAGGGCACCAAATTTAAAGGGCCTAAGTACATTGTAAGATTAGAGAATATCTGTTTAGCAGTAGGCAACGGCCTTGCCGCAGTAGATACACCGATTCCCGTCAGCTCACAGAAGTTAAGCGCTGTCAGGCGTGGCCGGTACTTGGATGGGTGACCATCCAGCCGCCATGCGTTGTTGCCATTTTTCGCGGTGCACTCAGCCTCATGATGCCAATTGAGGAGCTACCCGACCGAATAGTAGCTGCTCCGGTCAAAGAAAACTATCAGAACGACCGGGAGAGCGGTGTGCTGACGTATCCGCATCCTCAGCTGAGGATGACACGGCGGTCGGATGGTCCCGGTGAGCCACTTGTGGCCTGACGATGGAGTGCTTTGTTTAGCAGTATCAAATAAACTAATGACACATGGTACATCAACCTCTACAACGTTTTCCCCTCTTTGTAACATCTCCCTTAGGTAGCAGCAAACAAAACCTCGCTTCGATATTCCGGCAGTGCCTGGCAAATCACGAAGAGTAGGCTGAGAGCAGCGACGACATGCAGTAGAACTAATATTACACTTCTTTCCGCTATTCATGGCGTAGCACAAGTCTTACTGGTACCCACAACTTGTTAGAGGTTAGTAAGCGAGCGAGTACAGCCCAAGCCATACAGGAAAACGTGAAAAGAAAAATAAAATGTTACAAAGCAACCAACATGACACTACTGTACCTCCCATATGCGTCTGCTGTGTACAGCAGGCATTTGTTTACGTGACCTGATCGTGTACATCACTTCAACTTGTTCTATGGCAACCACACTAATCAGCTATCAACCGCATCAAGGTGTGTACATTGAAACACTGAGAATGGACTAGACAATCTTTATTTGGGCTATGGAGAGAACGCGATACGATTTCGCTTTCTGAATGCCGTTAAGTTTGGTCGTAACATGTGAATCGAGAAGCGTGTTGTGAATTTCATGAGGTAATTGTAGTATCTTATAACATAAATAGCTCATACGGTGATAGAAAGCATCAAGTGCAGAACTCGAAGCATTTCTGACATATTGTAGTCGATATAATCACACACCGTCCTAGCAGCAGGCCGGCGTGTAGATTGACTTCCGTACGTTCTGCAAAACTGAGTGCCGTACATCCTCACCAAGCAGAAGCAAATCAATTAATCATAACCGTCACACCCCGTCCCTGTAACTTTAGTTGCTGTTCGTAGTTTCACTTTTATAACTCATTGTTTTATATTTTTTATGACTTTGTACTTTCAATGTTTCCGTTTGCTAATTTATAATAGTTCATGACACTTCATGCAGTTCTAGGTCCTCTGCATAATTCCACTTCTGTAACTTTACGATCTTTATGTATTTCACAAGTTAAGTATCGATTGTCCTAGGCCTGTACTTTTAATATTTTAACGAAAAAATCTTTATGCAATTTTATTTTCATACTTTCAGAGTAAAACTTATGTCTTTATACTTCCAAAGTTCAAAATTTAAATACCGTTAGATGATTATTCAGTTTTCGCTAATTTATTTCCAATTTATTCCCACCTTATTCACACGATCTTGCACCCTCAGATATTCAGCTCTTGCGCTCTCTATTGAACAACCATCAAAGAACTTCCTTTCCAGATGATAATGCATTTCTAACATGGCTCGACTGGTTCTTCGCCTCAAAACCAAGTGATTTCTACATTCGCTGAATCTAAAAGCTGCCCCAGCGTTGGTAGACTGTTGTAAATTGTGGAGAAGAATACTTTACTGGTGACTAAAATCGTCGTTATGAACAATTGTTGTATTTATTAAACTCATGCAGGAACGCCACGAACGTATACACCAACACCTTATATGTATCTAATATTTCGTAATGACGTAACAATATTATTTACGGAACCTTCATATTTGCGTCCGCCCCCTTAGTTTAATGGGCAGTTCGCCGGCATTGTCGGCGTTATGGTATTGCCTGCAATGTGCTGTGCCTGAACTTGCTCGTGGCTCGGTGCCTTTGTGCGCTTGGCAGCTTACTATTTGAAATCGTCTCAATAGCAGACAATGCCGTTATGTCTCATTCAGGTAGGAAAGACTCTTTTAAGTGCACTTTTGATGAAAATTATGTTAGATCGACTTCCTCTGAGGTTCAGAAGTTCCTAGAAGATGAATGGAAACCAAATTTTGATTATATTATTGAAATTCATATGTCGATTATCAATAGCGTTTGTTTTGTTAAATAGAAGAAAGCAGAACATAGTGCCAAAATAGTATAGCTGTTGGGAGATAGTTTAAATTTTAAATATTGCGAAGACAATATTGGTGATGTTAGCATTTCACTTGTCGGATCTGGTATCAGAACTGTCAGAAGTGTCTTCTGAATATATTAATGCGGTAGCCTCGAGTTATGTCACGTCATATATAACATTGACGAGAGCAGGTCCACTGCTAACAGAATCCATGTGGCAAATGTGGTGTCATCGCCAGACACCACAGTTGCTAGGTGGTAGCCTTTAAATCGGCCGCGGTCCGCTAGTATACGTCGGACCCGCGTGTCGCCACTATCAGTGATTGCAGACCGAGCGCCGCCACACGGAAGGTCTAGAGAGACTTCCTAGCACTCGCCCCAGTTGTACAGCCGACTTTGCTAGCGATGGTTCACTGCCTAGTTACGTTCTCATTTGCCGAGACGATAGTTTAGCATAGCCTTCAGCTACGTCATTTGCTACGACCTAGCAAGGCGCCATTATCAGTAACTATTGATATTGTGAATCGTGTACCGTCAAGACCGACGTTCATCATTAATGGATTAAAGTTAAGTATTTCACCAGCTACGTCCGTTTTTCTAAATTCTAATTTCCTTGTCCTGTTCCAGACCCGCGTGAGCTAAAACGCGTGCCTTTCGGCCTCCTCTAGTAACACGGTGTTGGCTCTCCTGCCAACCACAACAGTAAACACGTAAGACAATTAAAAGTTGACCTACAACAATATATTCCTTCCTACGTTAATAAGTGCAGATGTAGAGCCATAGTCATCTTATGACGGGCAAACTCGAACCTGTGCTGGGAGTTGTGGAACGGGTCACGTCATGTCCAGTGTATACACAGGCGCGTGGTCCAGTTGTCGGCCAGCGAGGGACCCGTGGCTATGAAAATTACACCCGTAACTTGGGCGACGGTCGCCACTGGAGAGGAACCCGTCACACTGATTGCGACGACAACACCGAATGACAGTGTTGGTGAAAGAGACATTCCAATAGTGGTCACTTATATTGGGAAGGTGTCCTTGAGCAGACCGCAATCGACAGAACCTGTGATAAAAGTTGCAATCGCTAACGTCCCAGAAAACACTAACGTAGTGGCTGTCACTGGGCAGGAACCACCCATACCGATTTTGGCAACACTCACAAATGACAATGTTAGCGAGACATTCCAATGGAAACCACAGACATAGCGGTGGTATCTTTGACCAAACCACAACCAACACGACCGGTGACGAAATCCCCAATCATCAGTGTCCCGGATAACTCTAAATATCTGAGGAAGCACTTGCTGACGATAACATTTCTGGTCAGGACTAGGCAACTGCAGCGGACACTTCTTCGACTCCAAAGAAAAGCCGATGCCCTAGAAGACACATAAAGTTCTTGAGATACAGTTTGGTTTATGAGATTACAATTCAGTTCTTCAGATTAATTCTGTTATTGAGATTACAATTTGGTTATTTTTCACGCAATAATTTTTTTATCAATAACTAACAAAATATTCACTGGTTGAAATATTAGAATTTATATATATAATCCGGAGATACTTTAATCCTTGCACTACAACAGTCCCAGTAATAGAGTTACATGGATGAACAACAATAATTTTGATGGACTGTGAACTATGTGCAATTAAAAACTAATCTGACTTGGATGGCTAGCGGCAGGTAAAAATTAAAAACTATCCGACTTACAAATGTACATCGCAACATCGCATATGACGTGCTAAATGAGATATTTACATTTTTTGTCATCTGACGTGCAATTGTATACATTTTTTTGTAATTGGTGCAGATAGTGTGCATCTATATATTTATACAGTTTGTTTTCTTGTCACGCATTGCGTGCATATATATTTACAAATGTGTACATAGTACACGAACTATCCAAGCGTTCACAGTATACATAAATAAGTATTTAACGACACACAAACACACACACACACACACACACACACACACACACACACACACACACATCTCCTCATGGCGATGCAGATCCCTTTTCATCTCCTCCACCCACTCAGGCACCTCCTTGCAAGAACCACCGTGAATGAATCAATGGTGGTCTCCGAAATTGCCAACAACAGCAAAGTATTCATTTACGAGGGTCGTTCCGAAAGTAATGCCTCCTATTTTTTGTGGTGACTCTGGACGTCCGCGCCAGATGTCGTGGGTATAGTGATAATGCTTGACCCTTCCTCTTCCACTTGCAGGTGGTTCCGTTGTTCTGCAGTAGCTGGCGCCAGCACAGGAGTGCTCCAAAATGGAGTCTGATAAGGAAACGCGAATAAAGGTGCGATGTGTGATTGAATTCCTCGCTGCTGAAGAAATTATGCCAATTGAAATCCATCGATGCTTGCTAAAGGTGGATGGAGACCATACAATAGACATGAGCAATGTGAGGCGATGGATTCGGCATTTTCACTGTGGTGAAAAGGGTGTACATGACAAGCCATGGCCTGGTCGACTCCGGACAGCCGTCATCCCTCGCAATGAAGAGCGTCTTGATCAACTCATCCATGCTAATCGGCGGATGACGAACAGAGAATTGTGTGCAAAGATGAATGTCGGCTGTAATGTCTTGGAAACAATGTTGGAACATCTTGATTATCGCGAGATCTGTGCGGGAAGGGTCCCGCGGATGCTAACAGAAGAACAAAAAAACTCATCAAATGTACACTCCTGGAAATTGAAATAAGAACACCGTGAATTCATTGTCCCAGGAAGGGGAAACTTTATTGACACATTCCTGGGCTCAGATACATCACATGATCACACTGACAGAACCACAGGCACATAGACACAGGCAACAGAGCATGCACAATGTCGGCACTAGTACAGTGTATATCCACCTTTCGCAGCAATGCAGGCTGCTATTCTCCCATGGAGACGATCGTACAGATGCTGGATGTAGTCCTGTGGAACGGCTTGCCATACCATTTCCACCTGGCGCCTCACTTGGACCAGCGTTCGTGCTGGACGTGATGGCCGCGTGAGACGACGCTTCATCCAGTCCCAAACATGCTCAATGGGGGACAGATCCGGAGATCTTGCTGGCCAGGGTAGTTGACGTACACCTTCTAGAGCACGTTGGGTGGCACGGGATACATGCGAACGTGCATTGTCCTGTTGGAACAGCAAGTTCCCTTGCCGGTCTAGGAATGGTAGAACGATGGGTTCGATGACGGTTTGGATGTACCGTGCACTATTCAGTGTCCCCTCGACGATCACCAGTGGTGTACGGCCAGTGTAGGAGATCGCTCCCCACACCATGGTGCCGGGTGTTGGCCCTGTGTGCCTCGGTCGTATGCAGTCCTGATTGTGGCGCTCACCTGCACGGCGCCAAACACGCATACGACCATCATTGGCACCAAGGCAGAAGCGACTCTCATCGCTGAAGACGACACGTCTCCATTCGTCCCTCCATTCACGCCTGTCGCGACACCACTGGAGGCGGGCTGCACGATGTTGGGGCGTGAGCGGAAGACGGCCTAACGGTGTGCGGGACCGTAGCCCAGCTTCATGGAGACGGTTGCGAATGGTCCTCGCCGATACCCCAGGAGCAACAGTGTCCCTAATTTGCTGGGAAGTGGCGGTGTGGTCCCCTACGGCACTGCTTAGGATCCTACGGTCTTGGCGTGCATCCGTGCGTCGCTGCGGTCCGGTCCCAGGTCGACGGGCACGTGCACCTTCCGCCGACCACTGGCGACAACATCGATGTACTGTGGAGACCTCACGCCCCACGTGTTGAGCAATTCGGCGGTACGTCCACCCGGCCTCCCGCATGCCCACTATACGCCCTCGCTCAAAGTCCGTCAACTGCACATACGGTTCACGTCCACGCTGTCGCGGCATGCTACCAGTGTTAATGACTGCGATGGAGCTCCGTATGCCACGGCAAACTGGCTGACACTGACGGCGGCGATGCACAAATGCTGCGCAGCTAGCGCCATTCGACGGCCAACACCGCGGTTCTTGGTGTGTCCGCTGTGCCGTGCGTGTGATCATTGCTTGTACAGCCCTCTCGCAGTGTTCGGAGCAAGTATGGTGGGTCTGACACACCGGTGTCAATGTGTTCTTTTTTCCATTTCCAAGAGTGTATTTGAATACCATCGTCACTGGAAATGAGATGTTGTGTCATCACTAAGAGCTGGAATCCAAAAGACAGTCCATGGAATGGTGACATGCGGATTCTCCATCAAAGAACAATTTCAAGACACAGCCTTCTGAGACAGCCAAGGTGTGGTTCGTTTGGATGTCCTGAATCCTGGAAGAACTGTCAATTCAGCAGGCTTCAAGGCGACACTGAGTAAGCTGAAAGCCCGAAGACGGCCAGAGAAGAAGACCAACTTTCACATTCAACATGATAACGCCAGGCCCTATACCAGTTTGCGACCACGCAACTCACTGCAAAATTCGGCTGGGTTGTCTTACCACATCCACTGTACAGTCCCAATTTAGTGCCTTCAGAGTTCCTTCTCTTTTTGTCTCTGAAAGATGGACTACTTGGTGAACATTTTCAAGACTCGAATGCTGTTGTCAAAGCCGTCGTTAGCTGCACCTGGTTCCGATTTTTAAAAGCACGGCATGCAGGCTCTGGTGCATCGTTGGTAAAAGTGCATAACGAATGGTGGTGACTATGTGTAAAAATGCTCTATTTATCTGTGCTGTTGTGATATATCTATCTCCTGTGGTTTCCATGAATAAAAATAGAAGGCATTACTTTCGGAACGACCCTGGTAAAATAGAAAAAACTGCACACACAAAACTAAGAAAAAATTATGATGAATGAGTATGTACCTACACGAAAGCTGTGATGCAGATGGCATTATATCCTTTCTCCCTCCCTACTCCTGCTCGTCGAAATAATCTATAACATCAACAATGAACATATTTTACATGTACTATGAAATTTTCGTCTAGCATCGGCATATTACAAACAAGCACAGTACTATAAAGAAGAACATATATACTACTTACAATGTTGCTGCTGCTACTGTTGCTGGCTTTCAGCAGCCAGATAATCAACTGTCTGCTGGCCATATACTGAAACAATAAGACGACATATACTCAATACTACGAAATCCTTAGTGAAAGAGTTACAATTATTGATAGTGATCATCAAAATCATGTACAATAGCAGAGACTCACTGACCACTAAATAACAGCAGCATGTTATGTATACAAAGAAGAATACATATACTAGTTATGATGCTGTTGCTGCTGCTGCTGCTGCTACTGCTGTAATCACTAAAACCTCTTCACCTCCAACTCGTCCATGATTTAGTGGATGTATGCCGAAAAACAAGAAAAAAATTGCTGTATAAATATGAACACATGCTATAACACTTTTTTTTTAACCTCAAAACATGAGCACACAAGTATGTGATACTTCGAAACTTTTTTTTTGTAAAATATGACTCGAAATTTGAAGACACAGTGAATTGAACTAGGCAACATTTTTACGAAAATATGCACTATGAAATCCGACCTCATGCTATGAAATTAAATACATGCTTACCTGGTATTTCCCATTCCTGTGACAGTCTTGGGCGTTTGCCGTCAGTGGCATTGCTCGAAAGACGTTTCATCTTGCAAGTAAACTAACGATAACAAGACGATCGACCTCACGCAATGGCGGACGGCAGCAGAATGAGGACGGGGCTGGAGGGGGTAGGGTTTATGTATCTCCACTGATTCAGCATTAGCTAATAGGAATGCAGGATTCTGAGGAAGGATGAAAACCTCTATCTGTAAGTTTGGACGAGTTGGTTCAGAGGCAAAGAGAAAGTAGCCACTTGAGAGATACCGGAGGTGGTTTCCTAGGTATCAAATATCAAAACGGCGCCGACTTCTGCTCTTGGATCGCTGTACTGTCCAGGTGATGACGCTCAAGGCATTCCCTGGGTGAGTGAATTACGAACTACTGTTCTGTATATGTTTGCTTGCCTTTGTGACCGTGTGGGGAGTGTGCTTGTGTCCTCGAACGTCTGTGCGTAATAGACACCTGATATATGGGAAGTGTTCTTGAAATTTAATTACTTGATTTACTTTCGTCTGTCTGTACACATGGAGGTGGACCACATCACTCTTTGAGATGTGGTCAAGTCAGTAGTTCGTGATTTCCCTAAATCACTCCAGGCAAATGCCGAGATGGTTCCTCTGAAAGGGCACGGCCGACTTCCTTCCCCATCCTTCCCTAATCCGATGAGACCGATGACCACGCTGCCTCGTCTCCTTCCCCAAACCAACCAACCAGCCAAGTCAGTAGTTCCCACCGATGTCGTTTGGGGACGCTGGGATCTCTCCCTATTTGTCTGCGGGCCTGAACACAAGGCTTGCGGACACCGTAGGAAGCAGACACGTTTTCATGACTATCCCAGTTAAGTGAAGTAAGGGAGACATTTTTCTAGCATCGCACATTTGCCCAGAGCTGTTAGCAGGTGAGTGTTTTCTAGAGTCTATTTCTAGTGTATATGTTAAGCAGGGTTTTATCGCGATCTTTGTGGAATGTTTATGTTTTTACTAGCGATGATCTTCTTGTGATATGTTATTCCCATAGCCAATCTGTAACACTGTTATTGGAGTAGGACATCATGTCTGATGTTTGTGGTAGCGGAAAGCTAGTGGTTCTTACAACCACTTGCCTGTCGGCACAGCCACTCAAAAGGTTGCCGTCACCTGACACTTTGTTCAGGTATTAGTGAGACTTCCGGTTTATGCGTCGCATGAGGCGGCACTGTATGTGGCCCTCTCTCCCGACCTGCGCATGTTGGAATACATGAAGCCCTGCGGTCGATGCAATGCCGCGATCAGTAAATTTTTAACAGTGTAATTACGTCCGGTGAGTTATGTTAATGTCGATTTCGTGACAATATTCCTTGCACGATCGGAAAAAAGTGATCTATTCAATTATTTCTTTTCGATATAGTTTTACAAGACCCATATCTTCCACAACAGCAGAGAATTATGAGCGTTCTCGCCAAATAAAAGAGAGATCCAACCTTGTGAACTGCATTTTATAAATAAACAGTATACTTTGTGCTATGTAATTGACATTGATTTTAATGTAGTATCATGAGATCCTCCCTCTCCAATGTAGAGTCTTTTTCCCACCAATTTCAAGTTAGAACAGAGGTGGGGCAGGATGGGGAGCTGGCTGATTTCCCAGGAGTGGTAGAGATAATTAATTGATCATTTTAACAAATTAGTCAATTAATTTGATATTAAGTGTTCTTGTGTCAGCTAGGAGGAGGGGAGAGGGGCGGGGGGAAGAGGGTGTGGGGATGGGATGGGGGGGTTCAGAAGGATGGATTATCTCTAGGGTGTCGTAGATCAATTAGCATAACAATAGGTTTGACCCTGAATTTATGCTTGCCCCTGAATGCATGCAACCACCATTAACAAAGGCTCTGTACTGCCATCAGCCTCCCACTGGCACCTTGTTCATGCATCCATGCTGTTTTGCAGTTCGTTGGCGGCAAAAGCTGAAATTTGTACGAAAATAGCGCAGATGGACGCCCACTGAGCGAATGTAGGCAGCCTTTTCAGATGAGTACTCCTTTTGTGCCCCATGAGACAGAATGGCCATTGGCGTGTATGGCGTGAAACGTCTGGAAGCAAACACTGGGCATCGGAAGCGTTCATGCCAGAGGCACAATGGATCAACACTTATATTCCTCTATGCTAGGGGACCACGTCCACCCCTATATGCAGTTTGTTTTTCCTCAGCACGATGGCATATGCAAGCAAGACAAGCAAGACAATACAACGTGACACACTGCTTGCAGTATACGTGCTTGGTTCGAAGAGCACCACAATGGGTTTATCGTACTCCCAATCACAGTCGAGAATCAGTGAGACCACCTCGATCGGGCTGTACACGCCATGAATCCTCAACCGAGAAGCGCAGCTGGACACGGCACTGCAGTCGGCATGTTTCCACATCCTTGTGGGTACCTTTCAGAACCTGACTGATTATCTTCCCGCATGTCTCGCAGCGGTGCGAATTGAAAAAGGTAGTTATTGAGGCTTTCGATACGTGGCCACATCAATTTGATTGAACACTGTATCACTACTTGTAAATTATAGATTGCAGCGATCATCTAGTACCTTTCGCCGCGGAAGTCGAACACGCAGCAGAACAAATGGACGTGGTCAGCCCATAGAGGGCTCCGACTCCGCCGCGGCTATTCCGCGCAGCGGCTCTCCCGCAGCGAGGGCGCCACCACTAAGCCACGTGCAGACAGCGGCCAATAACCGCTCCCTCCGGTTTCGTATATAGGGACCCGCTCTGCCCTGGTCCAGTCCATCTCCACACCCTCCATCTCCTTTCCCAACACAACTTCCACCGTCTACCACTCCCGGATGATGAGCTTCGCCCTGACATCTACCCTTCCTACCAACTCTAACCCCCTCTTCCTGCCTCCTCCTCAGGGCTCCCTCTCCTCCCCCTCCCTCCTTCTGAGCGGATTTCCCCTCCTACTCCCCGTCCATCTCTTGTGCCTTCTTTCAGTGTCTCTGCGCTCCCTCCTGCCCTGTCTTCCCTTTCCCTCTCCCGCCCCATGTGTCTCCTGCCTCTTCGTGCACCCACGGTTGCCCCTCCTCTCTTCATCCCGCCGCTTCCCCAGCTGCCCCATGCTCTCCCCTCCTTTTTCGTCCTCTCTGCCCTTTCCCTCGGCAGGTCCCGCCTGGTAGTTTCACTCTTCGTCGTGTGTGCTCCAAGTGGGTTTTAAGTGTGTTGTTTTCGGAGTGTTTTTAATACTGTGGCCAACTTTTAAACTGTGCATGCGCATCCAGTGTCTTCTCTGTGTTTTAAGAATCGCAAACTGTGTTTTTTAAACTTTCTGGTGACTATTTTAACTGTCCCCAATGAACTTCTACATGTCAGTTATTTTACCTCCATTTTCTCCCCTTACTCTGTTTTATGTTCCCCTTTTTTACCTCCTTATGTATGTATTATTTTATTCTTGTTTTAGTTGTCATGTCACTCGGCTGAAGAGCGGCGGATTGTGCTGCTGACAGCCCTCCCCTGCCCATATGGGGCAGGGGCATGAAATCACAATAAAGAAAAAAAAAAACTGGTCCAGCCAGTCTGGTACTCGCTCTGGATTTCGTATCTATCTCGGCGGTACTGCGTTCTGGTCGTTGCTCGCTATTGATATATGCCTGGCTACGGTTCCGAGTGGATTTACATTTGGTGTTTGGTGTTGTGGTTTCCACAAGCCCCCGTTATTTATCTCTTCCTCGTTGTGTCACTCATAGTCGGTCGTGGTCGGTTGTTGTCAGTTGTCGTTGGTCTGTCGTCCGACTCGTCCAGTGTTTACCCGGTGGTGCGTGCTCCACCACCGGTGGCTTCCGGCCTGGCAGCTCCGATCCACAGCCCAAGGCGTTCCCGCTGTTGCTTGTGGTTACTACAGATCAGTTGTTCTTTTTAAATTTTACTGTGCAGATCTAGATTTCGGCTAGAAGCTATTCATTCTCAATGCGCTATTATTTTCGCTCAATGCATGTAATGCCTGTTGGTCGGACTTCATCCACAGTTCATTGAATGGAAGGTAACCTGACTGTATCTCTAGGCGCTTCAGTCCGAAACCGCGCTGCTGCTACGGTCGCACGTTCGAATCCTGCCTTGGGCATGGATGTGTGTGATGTCTTTAGGTTAGTTAGGTTTAAGTAGTTCTAACTCTAGGGGACTGATGACCTGAGATGTTAAGTCCCACAGTGCTTAGAGCCATTTGAACCATTTGAACCTTCCTCCCACCACACTGCTTAACAATGACTGCAAAATAATGGCTTGCATCATAGGCCAGAGACTCAAAACAATAATACATGAAGTCACTGGAGCCTATTAATCCAGTATAGGCAAGGACAGATCAATCCTGCACCTGAATTTTGAGAAGGCTTTTGACATGGTCAGCGATCGGTACCTTCTAGAGACAATGAGCGCTGTGAGGTTCCCACTACGTTTTATCAACACGATATATAGAATACTAAAGAACGGCTCATCAAGAATTTTGATCAATGGCCAGTTATCGAGGAGTTCTGAATTCAGTAGTTCAGAGAGGCAGGACTGTGCGGTGTCGATGGTCTTCTTTCCCATTGCAATTAAACTTCTGCTTGTCAGTCTGCAGTAAAAGCTTCGAGGACTACACATACATGGCCAGGACACTGTCTGCAAAGTGTACGCTGACGTGTCGGTCTTTGGGAAACAAATGGAAATGACATACAGATCGCATTATAAATTATACAGAGATAAGATACGAACTGGCGTCAGGAGAAAAACTGAACAAGACAAAATCAAGTATAATGAACATAGGACAAGGGCTTCCCACACAAAACACCACAGAAATGAAAGTGGTATCCCAGAGGCAACATGCATCGAGTATAGCTATAACATAAAGCATACCATCGCTGCCAAATAAGTTACAATAAAATATTAGCGAGCAGATGTGCTGCAGTCCAAGCAGACAGAACGAGGAAGCTTGACGACGTTCAGAGAGTTCAACTCGCAATCACACACATAGTATCCGAACTGAAATATGTGGCCCACATTTTACCACACACTATCGACAAAATCTGACTTACCATTAATGTTAGTGTTGCATTATGGAACAGCGCATCGTCCCTCCATTTTTTTCCTTCGCTGTTTTGGATCGTTATCTGTTCAGGAAGAACATATACGCCGATTATCGAGGACATCATGTTTACCTATCTAATAGAAGGTATGTCAATCTTCGGCACGGATAACAGCGGCGAGGCGTCGTGGCATAGAACCAATGAGGCCTTGGTAGGACGCTGGAAGGAGTTGGCACCATATCTGTACGCCAAGTCACCTAATTCCCGTTAATTCCGTGGAGAGGGGAGGGGTAGGGGTGATGAGATCTCACCCCATGCTCAGTCACACCACAGACGTGTTCCATCGGGTTCACATCTGGCGAGCTGGGGGCCACCACATCAACCGGAACTCATTACTGTCTTCCACGACCCACTCGATCACACTCCTGGTTTTGTGATATGGCTCATTATCTTGTTGAAAAGTGCCAGTACCATCGGGAACCTTATCCTGATGAAGGGATGTACGTGGTCTGCAACCAGTGTACGATACTCCTTGGCCTTCATGACGCCTTGCACGAGCCCCACTGAAGCCACTGATACCCACGTGAATGTTCCCCAGAGCATAACGGATCTGCGACCAGATTGTCTCCGTCCCGCATTACAGGTGTCAAGGAGCTGTTCCCCTGGAAGACCAGAGATTTCTGCAATCTCATCGACACGATGAAGAAGTTATCGGGATTCATCAGACCATTCAACGCCCTGCGACTGCGTCAAAGTCCAGTGCTGATGGTCACGTGCCTATTTCAGTCGTAGTTACCGATGTCGTGGTGCTAATATTGGCACATGCATGGGTCGTCGATTACAGACGCAGTGTTCGGTGTACTGTGTGTTCAGACACACTTGCTGTGCAGCATTAAAGTCTGATGTTTGTTCCGCCCCAGTTCGTTTCGTCGCCTGTCTTTTTTAACCAGTCTACCCAGTGTACGACGTCCGACAACTGTAACAAGTAGTGGTCGCCCAACCTCATGACGTCTGGAGGTGGTTTCACTTTGGTTGCTCCACGTGTTGAACACATACACCACAGCACTCCACCAACACCCGACAAGTTGTGCAGTTTCCAAAATGCTCGGGCCGAGCCTCTGGCCCATGACCAAGCTCAGATAGATCGCGCGCCTGCCTCATTCTACACACGGACAGCACGCTCATTGATATTTCATGCACCGTGCGTGTGCCTGACTAGCAGCTATTCCTCGCTAGGTGACGCTGCTATCGCCTGAACGTCTTTGTATCGATAGTAGGTAGGTGATCATAATTTTCTGGCTGATCAGCCTATAATCAGTAGAGGTAGTTAGGATTAGTATTACATCATGTACGAAAAAAGGAGTGAACTGTTGGCATCATAAGGAAGAATTTAGCTTTATTTACTTTTTAACATGTACTTCATGATTACAAACTTTTCAGTCAAGAAGATGACATTTATTGGAATTGTGTGCAGAGTTTTCAATTATAATTTATGTCTCTTTTATGTTTGTTTCTTTTTTTATTTCTTAATTTGAGATTTATAAGAAGATCAATAGTTAAAGCAGCGTCTCATGAATGGTGAAGAAAACTTTACATGGCAGCAGAATACGGAAGAGGTCATTTGCAGTTCAAGGTGTCTGAGGCCGACGCTGAAAAAGTCGAATGTGGATAGCGCTAGGCGGGTTGAAGGGGAGAATGGCACCCTATTTTTTTTTTTAAAGTGCTCAGTACGGCTGGCTGTTATGTGAGAAACCTGGGTTCTATTCACGTTACTGCCAGGAATTTTTCGTTGCTGCGAGGACTGGTACGGGGTGCAGTGAGATTCGTGAGACCAGCTGAGGAACTAGTCGACCTATTAGTAGCGGCTCCAACGTCAAGAAACCCGACAACGACTGGCAGAGCGGTTTGCTTATCATATAACCCTCCATATCACATCCAATGACGCTACCGGCCGAGGTGACAGGGCGGTCACATGAACCCGATTGCCACGTCGAGGGACAGAACAGAAAACTTCATGTTTGCACATATTGCTGCTTTAATTATGCTTGTGTCATTCTTTGGTACTAACGAAACAAATTTCAGCTGTTAGTAGTCCAGATATACACTCCTGGAAATTGAAATAAGAACACCGTGAATTCATTGTCCCAGGAAGGGGAAACTTTATTGACACATTCCTGGGGTCAGATACATCACATGATCACACTGACAGAACCACAGGCACATAGACACAGGCAACAGAGCCTGCACAATGTCGGCACTAGTACAGTGTATATCCACCTTTCGCAGCAATGCAGGCTGCTATTCTCCCATGGAGACGATCGTAGAGATGCTGGATTAGTCCTGTGGAACGGCTTGCCATGCCATTTCCACCTGGCGCCTCAGTTGGACCAGCGTTCGTGCTGGACGTGCAGACCGCGTGAGACGACGCTTCATCCAGTCCCAAACATGCTCAATGGGGGACAGATCCGGAGATCCTGCTGGCCAGGGTAGTTGACTTACACCTTCTAGAGCACGTTGGGTGGCACGGGATACATGCGGACGTGCATTGTCCTGTTGGAACAGCAAGTTCCCGTGCCGGTCTAGGAATGGTAGAACGATGGGTTCGATGACGGTTTGGATGTACCATGCACTATTCAGTGTCCCCTCGACGATCACCAGTGGTGTACGGCCAGTGTAGGAGATCGCTCCCCACACCATGATCCCGGGTGTTGGCCCTATGTGCCTCGGTCGTATGCAGTCCTGATTGTGGCGCTCACCTGCACGGCGCCAAACACGCGTACGACCATCATTGGCACCAAGGCAGAAGCGATTCTCATCGCTGAAGACGACACGTCTCCATTCGTCCCTCCATTCACGCCTATCGCGACACCACTGGAGGCGGGCTGCACGATGTTGGGGCGTGAGCGGAAGACGGCCTAACGGTGTGCGGGACCGTAGCCCAGCTTCATGGAGACGGTTGCGAATGGTCCTCGCCGATACCCCAGGAGCAACAGTCTCCCTAATTTGCTGGGAAGTGGCGGTGCGGTCCCCTACGGCACTGCGTAGGATCCTACGGTCTTGGCGTGCATCCGTGCGTCGCTGCGGTCCGGTCCCAGGTCGACGGGCACGTGCACCTTCCGCCGACCACTGGCGGCAACATCGATGTACTGTGGAGACCTCACGCCCCACGTGTTGAGCAATTCGGCGGTACGTCCACCCGGCCTCCCGCATGCCCACTATACGCCCTCGCTCAAAGTCCGTCAACTGCACATACGGTTCACGTCCACGCTGTCGCGGCATGCTACCAGTGTTAAAGACTGCGATGGAGCTCCGTATGCCACGGCAAACTGGCTGACACTGACGGCGGCGGTGCACAAATGCTGCGCAGCTAGCGCCATTCGACGGCCAACACCGCGGTTCCTGGTGTGTCCGCTGTGCCGTGCGTGTGATCATTGCTTGTACAGCCCTCTCGCAGTGTCCGGAGCAAGTATGGTGGGTCTGACACACCGGTGTCAATGTGTTCTTTTTTCCATTTCCAGGAGTGTATTTCTGATGAATTGTTAATATAAGGATTTGATTTAATCACGCTACTCTAGTAATTGCGTTTTGAAAAAATCAAATATCCCTGCCTCGTGATGCCACCTACAGAGACGAATTGAAATCACAGAAAGTGTATCGGTAATACTGTGCTGGCTACACTGTATATACATCAAACCTCAATAAAGCTATATAAATAGAAAATAAAGTAAATTAACACTGGCGAATGGAAGATCGGAACTAGCGACGGAAAGCTGAGGGCTCTGCGAGGATGAATTTAAGGAAACATTTTACAAGCACGGCGACGCTAGTTTTATTTTCACACGTCTGCAATATTAATACAGGCAACAAGAGCCAAACACAACTGCGTCTCGTTTATGCACCAAGGTAAAAACAAGTACATAAGCAATACTGTGCAGAAATTTTGAGACGTACAAAAACATCGAGACAGAAATGATGAAAACAACCGATGGCAGCCAGCTGCCCAACAACAGTGAATATGTAGGTTAATTGACGCAAGGTTTTGTAAAACACTAAATTAGTCAGTTATAAAACGTAAACTACTGAGAAATGAAAAGAAACTGCAATAGTGGAAATACCAACTAAAGTATCAGCGGAAACTCACAGCACATTTTAAGAACAAATGTTATACGGAAAATAAACATTAATGAATTTATCAGTAATCTCATATTTCAGTTTAGGGATAAACACTGAAAATACACATTATTTGTAATTGATTATCGACGGCCGCGGTGGTCTCATGGTTCTAGGCGCTCAGTCCGGAACCGCGCGACTGCTACGGTCGCAGATTCGAATCCTGCCTCGGGCATGGATGTGTGTGGTGTCCTTAGGTTAGTTAGGTTTAAGTAGTTCTAAGTTCTAGGGGACTGATGACCATAGATGTTAAGTCCCATAGTGCTCAGAGCCATTTGAACCATTTAATTGATTATCCGAAAGGTAAACAAACTATGTAGAACATTTCGTCGTCATCGAGGTAGCTAGCTCACACAAGCTCATCCCCTCTCAACACCGAGACCGGTATCTCTGATTCCTGAGATAGAAATTAAAATGAGTGAAGTTTATGTATGTTTTAAGGCCTCGTCGACGTGTTAGTTATCAATGACGGAGCATAAATTAGGATGCAGCTATCGTACGTAAAAAAACCGACCGTTGATTTTGCAAGGATACTAACCCGGCAATATTTTCAGGCAATCTACCAACATGACAGAAACCTATACTCTGGATAGCTGATTGCGGACTCGGAAAGAACCATGACCGAAGACGAGTGCCCCACCCTTTCCCCAACCAATGTTATGAGACATTTACATCTCTGGAACATGGCCAGCAACTTATAGACACGAGATGGTGTACACCCCCTGATCAGTGGAATGTGTGTGTGTGTGTGTGTGTGTGTGTGTGTGTGTGTGTGTGTCTCACGATCCTGAGATAAGTCTTAATCCTCTTCATTGTCGCGTGCAGTGAACTTATATAATGTGTCGTTGCTTATATGTCCTCCACCTTAAGTTCTGCAGCTTGGCGCTATCCGACAGGAGTATGCTGTGTGACTTCTTTCGATTTCACTCTTTCTGTGCGCCGTCAACAACACAAAAGAGACCATTGCACAGCATAGTACAAGCGCTCAGCACAATAAGCCAAACCAAACTGATACACGCAATAGCTTCACAGGCATTTCGCTAAATAAAAATGGTTCAAATGGCTCTGAACATTATGGAACTGAACGTTTGAGGTCATCAGTCCACTAGAACTTAGAACTACTAAACCTAACTAACCTAAGGACATTACACACATCCATGCCCGAGGCATGATTCGAACCTGCGACTGTAGCGGTCGCGCGGTTCCAGACTGAAGCACCTAGAACCGCTCGACTAAACCGGCCGGCTTCGCGAAATAAAGCACGGGGGTATGTACACACAAAGTGTCCCATTTTAATCTATACCGGCCGATATCTCTGAAGCGGCACAATTGTGCAAAAAAAAAAAAAAAAAAAAAAAAAAAAAAAAATTAAGTCCGTAGTAAAAGTTGTAAGGTTTGAGGGGGGTCTTGGAGTCTGAATGACCTTGAACCCTGTTTTCAACGTCAAACCAAGGTCAAGTTCATTTTTACAAATGTGAAGCCCTATTTTTTATTCCACATTCGTATTCTACGTGAAAAAATAAGCATTGTTTGCAGGGGACTTTTTTTTTCGAAAAACCAATGGTTTGTCCCCAGGGGCACTTTATTCTAACTTCCCCAGGTTACCAGTATCTCGAGAACAACGAGAGATCGGGAAAAATTTTGAATGAAAATCTTGTATGGTTTCTGAACTTTGTACACTGGTGCAATTTTCGTGAAACTGAAATGGCCTTGAAATTCTTCAGTGGGGATTAACCTGCAAGCAAATACCTTCAGCATTAGCGAACCCAATGTGCATCATACGAAGTTGCCCAGCTGACTTCGCACATCGTTAGCTCTGAAAAGGGCTGATTAACATGGTTCTCTCTGTTAATTTAGGATCTCAGATGCTCGAACAACCGCCCGTTTTGACGAGATTGTTCTGAGTCCCAGGAGGCGAAATTTAACAGAGTTTAACGAGTTGGAATTTTTCTAAATCTCTTAACACACATTTTTTCTAAGTCCACAAGAGAAAAATTTATGAGAGTCACGCTAGTCAAGAATCATTGTATGTGATGACAGACGAGAAATTTTCAGAGTCTCCAATGGTAAAATTTCTCTGAGCCCCCAGTCATGATTTCAAATTCCCTGACAATGACACTTATTAGTTAGCCCCAAAGCTCCACCCTTCTCTCCTCTGATGGGCGGACACAAGCACAGTGCTGGTCTCTGATTTGGCATTCTCCAAGTGGTGCACATTGGGTTCTGCTAATACCGACGGTATTTGCTTTCAGATTAATCCCTTCTGAAGAATTTCAAGGCCATTTGAAGTTCACGAAAATTTCACCAGTGGACGAAGTTCAGAAGCTACACAAGATTTTCGTTGAAAGTTTTTCCCAATCTCTCTTTGTTCTCGAGATACTGGTAACATGGGAAAGTTAGAATGAAGTGCCCCCTGGTCACAAACCATTGAACTTGACCTTGGTTTGACCTTGAAAATAGGGTTCAAGGTAATTTCGAGGCAAACACTCCATGGCTCCCTTGAACCGTCAGGGTAGCCAAGAGCACTAATGTGCTGCTTCCTGGACGCGCGCTGGCCCCGGATCGAATCCGCCTGGCGGATTAACGACGAGGGATGGTATGCTTGCCAGCCTGGATGTGGTTTTTAGGCGGTTTTCCACATCCCGATAGGTGAATACCATGCTGGTCCCCATGTTCCACCTCAGTTACATGACTCACAGACATTTGCAGACATTCACACTATTTCGTGTGTTATACTAGATGAAGACAGCTGGGGTACACTACTTATGACCCAGGACACCCTGTATAGAAAGATATCCTTTCCAAGTAATTCGGTGAACAACCCCTGGAGGTCTTTCCACTATCAGTATCTGGAAAAGTGTAAGTCATTCACATGTGTAATGAATGTATAGTGACGTTACATTTATCTTCAAAAAAGTACAAAAAGTGGTTTGGTCATTACCAAATAAAAACACACAAAGATACTGGAAACCAACACTTATTGCTGTTCTTTCAGGAAAAGACACTATCAATCATACCATAATCTTCTCACAAAAATTCTTTTAACAATTTGATGTTTTGGTGACGTTTGACTCTAGCAACACATCGCTAGTTTTTGGTGACACTTCATACCGCCAAACGTAGAAGTCTTTATCTTCTGGTGTTCCTGTTCCTGTGGAAAATTTGGAGCGATTAACAGAAGGGAAGTTATATAAGAACTTGCGTGCATTCGTTGTAGGATGTTGTCAGAGGGACCATTTGTACAAGTGTACCAGAGCAATGACAGCATGAAAAAGTCAACACAGAAAGGTAATAATTAAATAAGTAAAAAGACATTTTTATCATAACACTTTTTTAAATCAGAGTAAGAAATATAATATTCTTTCTCGTAGACACATACAGATTCTTAATCCCACACCGATAGTTTCGAAAATTAGCGATTATGAATTTTTAGTAGCTATGAAAATGCTTGTAAGATTTATACCACAAAAAACGTGGAGTGCATGCAACAGAGAAGACTTATGAATTGAACTATTCATGCAACAATTACATATATTATGCACCCCACGTGTTTTTCCTTACAAATGAAGGGCTTATTTCAATAGTGGTACAAGTCCATTACCTCCACTTTTCTGTCTATAATGCTTCTGACATTAATGGTCTAAACAAACAGAAAAAAAGTTTCATCTCTACCAAGAAGCCATATGCTTGAATATTTCTCGTATCTCAACTGCACAATTTTCAGCGCTCATTTAACTTTAGGACTCTGTATCTCAGAATGAACAAAAGTGGACTTGGCTGCGGTTATCCCTGACGCTGCATCATAGACAGGAGCGGCTGCGATGGTGTACTCAACGACGAACTTGGGTGCACGAATGGCAAAACGTCATTTTTTCGGATGAATCCAGGTTCTGTTAGCAGCATCATGATGGCCGCATCCGTGATTGGCATCGTGGTGAACGCACATTGGAAGCGTGTATTCGTCATCGCCATACTGGCATATCCCCCTTCTTGATGGTATGGGGTGTCATTGGTTACACGTCTCGGTCACCTGTTGTTCGCATTGACGGCACTTCGAACAGTGGACGTTCCATTTCAGATATGTTACGACCCGTGGCTCTACCCTTCAGTCGATCCCTGCGAAACCCTACATTTCAGCGGGATAATGCACGACCGCATGTTGCAGGTCCTGTACGGGCCTTTCTGGATACAGAAAATGTTCGACTGCTGCCCTGGCCAGCACATTCTCCAGATCTCTCACCAGTTGAAAACGTCTGGTCAATGGTGGCCGAGCAACTGGCTCGTCACAATACGCCAGGCACTACTCTTGATGAACTGTGGTATCGTGTTGAAGCTGCATGGGCACCTGTATCTGTATACGCCATCCAAGCTCAGTTTGGCTCAATGCCCAGGCGTATCAAGGCTGTTATTACGGCCAGAGGTGGTTGTTCTGGGTACTTATTTCTCAAGATCTATGCACCCAAATTGCGTGAAAATGTAATCACACGTCAGTTCTAGTATAATATATTTGTCCAATGAATACCCGTCTATCATCTGCATTTCTTCTTGGTCTAGCAATTTTAATGGCCAGTAGTGTATGTTACCTGGAAAAGTCTATTCCCGAAATTGCATTACTCTTCAATAATTGTGTTTTAGTGTTGCGATTTTTTCCCGTAATTGTAGATAAGGATTATACATACCTACTAATAAAATGTCTGTCTGTTTAATTGTTATTTTCCTAAACGATAAAATAAACAAGCATGCAATATTAATTTTGTCTGATTTTTGTAAGATTTTTATTTTTGTTGTTGCAAACTGTTGTGACCAGAATATGACAAGAATCGGCAGCGAGTCAAAGAAACAGCAGAGACTGGCTGGCCGGCCAGTAGCTACCAACAATGATTACCTCAGTGTGAACAGGTGAACAACAAGAGGAGGAAAATGGGCAATGGAGATGGCACGTTATAATAATATCGTTTTGACGAATAATCCAAAAACAAGTATCTAAGGTGTAGCGAAATATGTTACCAGACCAATGGTGTGTAATGATAACAATACGAGAGCACATCGAATACACAGCAGAAAGCAGGTCAATACCCCAGCTAGCTTTATAATGCAGCTGTGATCGCAAATTGGGCAGAACGGTGGGCATGGCCCTGAGGCGCCTTGACACCAGTGCAACAGAAGCGATACAAGCGCTCGCAGATGCAGCACTGCCGACTAGCGGACGAAATGTCATACGTTACCAATTCTACACCCCCTCCCTATCTATGGTCGCCAGGTGGATCTGACAGACAAGAAAGCTAATTAATGTTGTATTGTCATCCAGTTCTGAGCTATGTTTAAAATTTCAAGTCTGTAACACATCTGGAAGTTAGCTTAAAATAAACAGGAAAATTTTGTATGGAACAGATAGACATACAAGAAAGCAACTTAGTGAAAACGAGTTAAAAGGAAAATTATTGCCTAACACCCCGCCTCCAATGAGGTCCCTAAAGATGGAACACAAGACTGGACTCGACAAGGATAGGAGAGGGAATCGATCATAGCCTTTACAACGAGCGCGCCCAGCATTATCCTCAAATAATCAGGGGAAACGCGGAAAAACCTTAATTTGAATGGGCGTCAAACAATTCAAATGTTACTCATCTACCATGAGAATTTAGTGTTTTAACTATTATGGAATTCACCCATGTGAATGTATACTGGCATAAGCAAATATCCCTATTCGAAGAATAATCTAGATAAAACTAGAACCACACTATAATACACTACTGGCCATTGAAATTGCTACACCAAGATAAAATGCAGATGATAAACGGGTATTAATTGGATAAATGTATTATACTAGAACTGAGATGTGATTACATTTTCACGCAATTTGTGTACATAGGTCCTGAGAAATCAGTACCCAGAACAACCACCTCTGGCTGTAATAACGGCCTTGATAAGCCTCGGCATTGAGTCAAACAGAGCTCGGATGGCGTGTACAGGTACAGCTGCCCATGCGAAGACGAATACACACTTCCAATGAGCGTTCACTGCGATGTCGCAAAACATGGATGCGACCATCGTGATGCTGTAAAAAGAACCTGGATTCATCCAAAAAAATGACGTTTTGCCATTCGTGCACCTAGGTACGTTGTTGAGTACACCATCGCGGGCGCTCCTGTCTGTGATGCAGCGTGAAGGGTAACCGCGGCCATGGTCTCCGAGCTGATAGTCCATGCTGCTGCAAACGTCGTCGAACTGTTCGTGCAGATGGTTGTCTTGCAAACGTCCCCATCTGTTGACTTAGGGATCGAGATGTGACTGCACGATCCGTTACAGTCATGCGGGTAAGATGCCTGTCATTTCGACTGCTAGTGATACGAGGCCGTTGGGATCCAGCACGGCGATCCGTATTACCCTCCTGAACCCACCTATTCCTTATTCTGCTAACAGCCATTGGATCTCGATCAACGCGAGCAGCAATGTAGCGATACGATAAACCTCAATCGCGATAGGCTACAATCCGACATTTATCAAAGTCGGAAACGTGATGGTACGCATTTCTCCTCTTTACACGAGGCATTACAACAACGTTTCAGAAGGCAACGCCGGTCAACTGCTGTTTGTGTATGAGAAATCTGTTGTAAACTTTCCTCATGTCAGCACGTTGTAGGTATCGCCACCGGCGCCAACCTTGGGTGAATGCTCTGAAAAGCTAATCATTTGCATATCATAGCATCTTCTTCCTGTCGGCTAAATTTCGCGTCTGTAGCACGTCATCTTCGTGGCGTAGCAATTTTAATGGCCAGTTGTGTAATATAAGGGCGCTCAAAAAGTTTCTGTTTCAGGCGCTGCTGCATTGTGTATGCAATACAACTCTGATGTGAGCATATAAGCACCGACATATATTGAGGGGATTAGTAAGGCATTTACGTATTTCCGAGAGCGTTAAATGCGGCGACGTGAACTTTGGCGACGTTATAACCAGAAGCGTCCAAGCAGAACTAGTGCCGAAGGACATACATCGGCAGACATCCGTAGGAGAAAAAAAGAGTATGTATGGGGCAGCATCTCTGTCGAAACCTACCGTTGTGGAAAATTTGCGACAACGCAGTAGTACGCCAACTCAAGTGGGAGAACTCGAGCATCCGCCGTATAGTCCTGATCTCTCCCAATGCGATTATCATGTCTTCAGGCCCTTAAAAAAGGCCTTCAAGGGTCGACGATTCCTGCTGCATGACAACGTGCAGCAAGCAGTTACGGATGTCTTCACGAAATGGGACACGTTATCTTGCCAAACGGGTATCTTCAACTTTGTGCAGCGGTGGGACGGTTGCCTCAATGCTCACAGCGATTTTGCCTGATGGCGTACCGATTCTAAACTGTAGGGCCTTCGAACGGAAACGTTTTATTCGCCTCCTACACAACGACAGTTGTTATTTATACTACGTGATCACGTGAAAGTATTCTCCTTCATATTCCTCGGTAGCTCCACAACACGACTTTCAGTATTCCATCGTAAGCAGCTGACACGGCCAGCTTCGCCTTAAAAAGAGACGACATAGTGAGATATGAACGGCATAGAGGTAATAGTAAATATTTGAAGACAGTTCTTTATATTAATCATATTTCAAGAGATATGGGTGTCTACGTGACTAAGGTGGATAGCTGTTGTCAGTCGATCTGATATACAACCTATTAACAGCATGTTCATTGGCATTAGAAGCTGCGAGTTGTCGCTGTATTCCGGCTCTACAACATCCGTTAGCATTAAAGATTGCCGTCAACGAGAGTCAAGTTGTTGACATATTATGTGTTTCAAAGCTAATTCTGCAAAGTTTGTTTTCAAAAATAATTGTATCACTTTTGTTGTTTTATTTTTATTTTGTTGTAGTTATATAGACGATGTTTCAGTTTCGCAATGGTGCTGTAAGAAGAACAATATTCGAGAAGGCAGGGGCTACTGATTTACGAACAGACTTTTTGGAGATTCTGCTGCTACATACTGTGGACGCCTTGAAGGAATCTACAACATTTTGACGCAATTCATTTTTCAGGACCTGAACGATTAATGTATTAATCGCTGCACGTAACCACGGTTTGTTATCATTTTATTCTCAACTGTCCACCGTCATCGCTTTGCAATTTTGTTTGAACGTGTCGTGTTTTCTGAGTAAACGTACACTGCTGTGTCCGACTTCATGGACACTGAGATGGCTAATAATAATGCTGTTAATCAAAGCACTCTGAATAAGTAATACTTTCTTAATTACAAAAAAACTTGTCTTTGCTCGCCAGACTCGGCTGTAGCTATGAAGCTGCACACGTGGACATTCGGTTCAAAATACACTTAATGAGCCACGATTACTGAGTGTTACACTGATACGAATTCAGAGTGGCCGTGCTGTCGCTTCACTACAAAAAAATGTACCGTGGAGGTCGCGCGGTTCTAGACTGTAGCACCTAGAACCGCTCGGCCACACCGGCCGGCGCTTCACTACTGTCACCAGGAAACACAAGTTCGTAGACACTTCTCGACACAGTTCTGATAGCGTTGGCATGTAGCCATAGTTCGCAGGAGATGGAAGTCTCTTCACTCCCCGACGGTTGAAATGGGCTGTGTCATGGCGAGTAGGCAGCACGATGAAGTTACTCCGACAGGAACTTCCGGCTTCGAACAGAGCTGCCCTACGGCGACGCTGTTTCAGGGCAGAGGCAAGGCGGAGGCGTCTCGGAACTAAGGGAGGCACGGCTTCTTCCTAGCATCTCACTGGCGCCTCATCATATCGCTTTGCTGTACAGTATGTCAGCGCTGATCGATATTTCTTGCGACGCCTTCGAGGTTCGACGACAGCGCATACACAACTCACAACAGATGGAAGTGAAACTAAAGAAACCTAGATCGACCTGTTGTTAAAGCTGAAATAAAATATAAAATTGCACTGATGAAGCTTCAATTCAACGAAGATAAATGCGATATGTAAACAACCAAAAACCGTGCTGCTGCGCAGACAGTCATACAACAACAACACCCAAAACAGGAACTATTTAAAGGAGCAACTGAGGATATGATCGGCTTACAGAACTGGACGTTTAAATCAATCTACTGTTTTCGGCGGGGCGAGTTCGTCGAATGAACAAAGTAAGATGGTATGGACTATCAGACCAATTGTGTGATAGGATTGAAAAGTTCCTAGATAACAGAACGCAGCATGTCATTCTCAATGGAGAGAAGTCTTCCGAAGTAAGAGTGATTTCAGGTGTGCCGCAGGGTAGTGTCGTAGGACCGTTGCTATTCACAGTATACATAAATGACCTTGTGGATAACATCGGAAGTTCATTGAGGCTTTTTGCGGATGATGCTGTGGTATATCGAGAGGTTGTAACAATGGAAAATTGTACTGATATGCAGGAGGATCTGAAACGAATTGACGCATTGTGCAGGGAATGGCAATTGAATCTGAATGTAGACAAGTGTAATGTGCTGCGAGTACATAGAAAGAAAGATCCTTTATCATTTAGCTACGATATAGCAGGTCATCAACTGGAAGCAGTTAATTCCATAAATTATCTGGGAGTAGGCATTAGGAATGATTTAAAATGGAATGATCATACGAAGTTGATCGTCGGTAAAGCAGATGCCAGCCTGAGATTCATTGGAAGAATCTTAAGGAAATGCAATCCGAAAACAAGGGAAGTAGATTACAGTACACTTGTTCGCCCACTGCTTGAATGTTGCTCACCAGTGTGGGATCCGTACCAGATAGGGTTGATAGAAGAGATAGAGAAGATCCAACGGAGAACAGCGCGCTTCGTTACAGGATCATTTAGTAATCGCGAAAGCGTTACGGAGATGATAGATAAACTCCAGTGGAAGACTCTGCAGGAGAGGCGCTCAGTAGCTCGGTACGGGCTTTTGTTGAAGTTACAAGAACATACCTTCACCGAGGCGTCAAGCAGTATCTTGCTCCCTCCTACGTATATCTCGCGAAGAGACCATGAGGATAAAATCAGAGAGATTAGAGCCCACACAGAGGCCTACCGACAATCTTTCTTTCCACGAACAATACGAGATTGGAATACAAGGGAGAACTGATAGAGGTACTCAAAGTACCCTCCGCCATACACCGTCAGGTGGCTTGCGGAGTATGGATGTAGATGTAGATGTAGATATGTCTCGAACATTCATCGCACTGTTCATATTAAATGTCCACCTACCTCAGTACGGCTTCCGCTCGACGTCCCTTCACTCTGCAATCGTACGTACTTATTAGACGGCGAAAAAGCAGCGTTGAAGGAAACTTCGCCTAATACCTACCCAGCAGAGTCCGCGTAACTCTAGTGGTGGAAACAGTTCCTGAAAGTTCCTATTTACGAAGATTTCGGGTGGTGATACGGTGTATATTTGACTGAAAAAAGCGTCCTAAAATTTCAAGACCAATAATGTTTATTGCTTAATAACATACGTTTATGGCTATCAAGTCCACATTTAGTGAAGTGCTATTCTATCATTCTCAGTTCCAAGTCAAACAACAAATTTCACACGCAAAGCAGCCAGAAATCTACACAAGTCCGACCCGTTCATGTTTGCGATCTCACAGTCTCTGATTCACCACTATTTGCAAGTTCTACATTCGGTCTCATTCAGTGGTCTTACATAAAAGACGTGCTCGCCAAATATTCCATAAATGAATACAGAATGTGCCACGAGGAATTTTCACTAAGGCCGAAAGTTCACACGCAAGTAATTTTCCAACAAAACTATCCAAAAACTTCAAAGTTTCATCAAAATACTCGTAAATGCGACAGCTTTAGTCACGACCGACTCGCACTAAACGTGAGAATTCAGTATTTCTTCATTTTACACATAATGAGCACCGTGACATTTACCATGACTTTTCGCGTCCGATAGCTGGCGATCGACTCTCTCGATGCCTCCCCACTCTGTGCATATCTAAGTTTCTGCCCGCGGGAACAGCTTAATCCTGATTGGCTGATCAGTCTGACTAACCATCAGAATGATCCTTCGAGATCATTCTCGCGCTAAAACTAGCCAAGTCAATCACTCTCCAGAAAGTATTTTGCGTCATTCTATAGTGTAAATATTAATATAATGTTTAATAAAAAGACCGAAAAGAAAAATAATCTTGAAATTAATTTAGAAACCGATTATGCTTCAAACTGATATTCTGGCTACCTTCTTACAAAAGCAATCACACCTTGACATATGTCATCAGCAATGTAGGAACAATACAACTTTCCCACGATCCGATTGCGTAAGGTTTTACAGAAAGTAATATCAAATTTTACGTATGTCCCACATACACACTCTCATTCATTCCCATTTATTCCCACAACAACATAATAAACAAATATTAATTTTTCATGAATTTCATACTACGGAACGCGAAATAATTGAAGTTTTTGAAAGTAAAAATCCCAATTAAATGATTCTACACATTGAGAACTTTGGTTATGATTTCGATTGATAACAAAAGACAAGCGGTTATTTTCCCTGTCTGAATTTTACACCCTAAGTGTCGGCTTTGTGGTTTTTAGATAATTTTCTCAATCTCCGAAACTATAACAGTTAGAAAGCTGTAATTTTTATGAGAACTTTCACGGAATCACAACAAGTATTATACCAAGTTTGAAAACAATTGGTCAATATTTACTATGATTTATTTAGATTCGTAGGGGGCATGAATTTGCGTTCTTCTAGGCGTTACTTGCGATCGTTCCCACGGACGCAAAAGTCAGTTGCGGGTGATTTATAGCTGAGGCTTCTTCCTGCAGCCTCCGTGATACATGTCTGCTTGTTATACTGTACTGAATGTTATCTGGTAATAACTTGCTACGTTACATGTTTCATGAAGAAGTCGCGCCTTATGCACTAACAATTGTTCTCATATGCAAGCAATGTAAACGACTACAGTACACAATCGTAAACCCTTTTAATTAAAAAAAATAGAACTAGTTAACAGTAACAATGTACAATATGGTTTGACAAATTAATCTGTTTAGTTCAGCAGCCCCATATTCCGAACATACTGCACAGCAGTTGATTTTGTTCTTCTGCTCATACGGAACTTATTGCTTATTGCTTATTGCTTATTATGAACTACGCGATACACACTGCATAAGTGTACAATCATTACCTTTCATTTTTAAACACTATGGTTACATACACATTGTTGTAAGCTTCCTTTGCCTCTGCGCTTGAAATTTATCTTCATTTACTTCTCTTACTGGTATGGGTGATGAGCATGAACGTACACACATCAAAAAAAGGTTTTGCATCATCCCGGTTCCCAGAACTCCTGAAGACAGACGTTGACTATGGATATTGTATCACAGACACAGTCCCTTTGACTGTTCAGAGATGTCACTAAACCCGTCCAAAGATGTAAGCAACCGTGCATGAGCAGCGCCTTAGACGGAAGGGGTCCGACAGCCAATCAGTTTCAGTAATTCGACCAGGAAGGAAGTACACGGCTCGTGTTGTCTGTAGTTCGACAATGCCTAGACGGTCAATACCACGGTTCGATCGCGTCCGCGTTGTTTCTTTGTGTCAGGAAGGGCTCCCAGCAAGGGAAGTGTCTGGGCGTCTGGGAGTGCACCGCCGGCCGCTTTGGCCGAGCTGTTCTAGGCGCTTCAGTCCGGAGCCACGCGGTTTCTACGGTCGCAGGTTCGAATCCTGCCCCGGGCATGGATGCCCTTAGATTAGCTAGCTTTAAGTAGTTCCAAGTCTAGGGGACTTATGACCTCAGATGTCAAGTCCCATAGAGCTTAGAGCCAGTTGATTTTTTTCGGAGTGCACCAAAGCAATGTTGTTCGAAAACGGAGGAGATATAGACAGGAACTGCCAATGACATGCCTTGCTCAGGTCGCCAAAGGGCTACTACTGCAGTGGATGGCCGCTACCTACGGATTGTGCCTCGGAGGAACCCTGACAGCAAAGCCAGCATGTTGAATAATGCTTTTCGTGCAGCCACAGGACGTCGTGTTCCTACTCAAACTGTGCGCAATAGGCTGCATGATGTGCAGCTTCACTCACGACGTCCATGGCGAGGTCCATCTTTGCAACCACGACACCATGCAGCGCGGTAGAGATGGGCCCAACAACATGCCGAATGGACCGCTCAGAATTAGCATCACGTTCTCTTCACCGATGAGTGTCGCATATGCCTTCAACAAGACAATCGCCGTAGACGTGTTTGGAGGCAACACAGTAAGGCTGAAAGCCTTAGACACACTGTCCAGCGAGTGCAGCAAGGTGGAGTTTCCCTGCTGTTTGAGGTGGCATTATGTGGGACCGACGTACGCCGCTGGTTGTCATGGAAGTCGCCGTACCGGCTGTACGATACATGAATGTCATCCACTGACCGATAGTGCAACCTTGTCGGCAGCATATTGGCGAGGCAATCGTCTTCATGGACGACAATTCCCGCCCCCATAGTGCACATCTTGTGAACTACTTCCTTCAGGATAACGAAATCGCTCGACTAGATTGGCCAGCATGTTCTCCAGACATGAACCGTGTCGAACATGCCTGGGATAGATTGAAAAGGGCTGTTTGTGGACGACGTGGCCCACCAACCACTCTGAGGGATCTACGCCGAATCGCCGTTGAGGAGTGGGACAATCTGGACCAACAGAGCCTGCATGCATCAATGCAAGAGGACGTGCTACTGGGTATTGGAGGTACCGGTGGGTACTGCTGTCTGGATCACCATCTCGGAAGGTCTCACTGTATGGTGGTACAGTATGCAATTTGTGGTTTTCATGAGCAATAAAAAGGGAAAAGGGCGGAAATGATGTTTATGTCGATCTCTGTTCTAATTTTCTGTACAGCTTCCGGAAATCTCGGAACGTAGGTGATGCAAAACTTTTTCTGATGTGTGTGTGTATAATGGGGAATCCAGACACCCCCTTTAGCTTTAAAAAACGCGTGTATAGCACAGTACTCGATTTTTCAAACGCTATGCCACAAAATAGCAGTTATGACAGAGCAACAAACCACGGGACACGATGCAATAAAATACATTTGTGCCCTGAAGCGGGTCCTGACGACTTCCTGTGATAGAAATGATGCACGGATAACACAAGTTTCGTGACAGTGCGTTACCACGACATTTATGTTCACACATCGTATTTATTTCAGTGAATGTTAAGTGTAACAAAATTAAGGTCACAGCACAAGGTCAAACGGTAAGATGTTGACTAGGTAGCGTCTACCGCATCGACGCTAAGTATAAACTGCCAACAGTAGTTATCGTTATGAAAACTTAGGAATTTTATCGGCGCGTGGGGCTCAGTTATCGAGAAAAGTAGGTCAGACCATGTGTCGGCTATATTGGTATCAGACGATATCACCGTGTTTAACATAGTTTAATCTTAAGCAAAATAGAAAGAAAACTTGCGGATTTTACTTCAGGTCTCTATGCTCCCTCGTACAAGCGTGTTCTGAGGTATAGGACTTTACAGATTCAGTAGAACGAAGCTGAAAAAATCAAAATATCTTTTATGCAAACAGTAGGAAAGTTTTATTTCGATTGAATCCACACACCATAAAGGTCAGTCAAATATTTAAAAAATTTAAAGCCAACGTTACGAAAATTTTAACATTGCCCTTTCACATAATATCATTGAAATCTTTATACATAAGGGAGAAAGCAGACTTTCTCTGTATTGAACAGGAAATTATAAACAATTCCTAACATTCATTAAAACAAATTGCTTAGATTCTTGTATAGAAAAATGAATGCAAATTATATAAAAATGTCATATACTTCACTTACTATAGTAATGCTGTCGTTATTTCTCTGAGAAAAGCTGTACAATGATTTTTATTACCAAGTTTTTGGATGTTATTCTGGACAATATTCTCAATAAAACAGAAATTGCACTATTACTTGATGTTAATGAAGCAGCTGTATAACTGTCACATTTGCAGTCTGTCGCAGCTCCGTCACAAGCATTATTTTCGACACAGGTCACCGCGTTACTATGCATTATCCTGTATGCAGTATCCTGAAAATCATACGTAATTCAAGAAGTACATCACAGACATATCTGTTACAGAATAACATCTGTGAAAAAATGGCAGGCTGTGGTTTATCGACCATCCCTTATACCAGTTGTACACGAACTAGGTCCGCAGATGATGAAGAGAATGATGAAATGTATGATGAGATAAAAGGAATTATTCAGATAGTGAATGGAGACGGAAATTTAACAGTCAGGGGTGACTGGAATTCGATAGTAGGAAAAGGAAGAGAAGGAAACGTAGTAGGTGAATATGGAATGGGGGTAAGAAATGAGAGAGGAAGACGCCTGGTAGAGTTTTGCACAGAACATAACTTAATCCAGGGCTTCCCAGCCTTTTCAGATGGCGGACCCCTTCTTTAGTCGAAAATCCATGGCGGACCCCTAGTCAGTCAAGAGCACAGTAACTTTAAATTTCAGAGCGAAACCCATGGGAACTGAAAGCTTCTTAATGCAAGTGCCATGTTCCCAATAACCCCCCACCTCCCACCTCGCCCGAAGTATCAATAGTCTTTGGTTTAGAGATGAATTATAACAACTTGAAATTAACGATCCAATTTGAATTCCTACTATATCCAGACACTTACTAGTGGATTTACTCCCTTTGTTCAACTCACTATAGTCTGATTAAAAATACTCGCTAATTGAAATTTCACACGCTGGAGCTGTCTTTCTCCAAGAGCAATCGAACATCACGTCCAAACTGTTCGCTGTTGACAAGTTACCGCTTATGGTCTGTTCACTTCCACTTTTTGGCCACTGTTGTGTAAGGAGCACGCATATTTCGTAACAGGTGTGTGTGTGTGTGTGTGTGTGTGTGTGTGTGTGTGTGTGTGGTTTTTCGTGAAATCTGAAGAAAAATGTTCAAATGTATGTAAAGTCTTCCTTTGGTCGTCCTCCCTCCTCATTCATTTCAACTGGAAACTTCCCTTGTTGTGAAGGTGAAGGAGAAACAGCACACTTCTTCAATAATCCTGGCTTCAGCCACCGACCCATGTTAGAAGTAATAAACTGGTCAAAAATCGACTTATGAAATAGGTAGTGCACTGACAAAGCAAGTTTAACATTTAATGATGCCTGGGACCGCATACGTGCCAGCGAGCGCTGTAATTGGTCGACAAAGCTCGCTCCGCGCATGCGTAAAAGGTTCAGCGCCGGCGTGAGCCTGCGCATTAACGACCCCCGTATTGCTGCTAAGCAGTCGATCACAGAAGCCGCACTCTCCGGCACTAAACTGTGTATACGTTCTCAGTTAGGAACCGCAAAGGCTGCTTGAGGACACGACCTGAAGTAAAAGTACACATGTTTTTCACAAGAAAAAAATAGTGATGAATTTGATTTTCACATTTTTATTCAATAATTTTACTCATTATTTTACACGATTTGGTGAAAGGTGGCCGCGAACCCCCTAGGGGTCCGCAGACCACAAGTTGGGAAGCCCTGACTTAATCATAGCTAACACTTGGTTCAAGAATCATAAAAGAAGGTTGTATACATGGAAGAGGCCTGGTGATACTCGAAGGTTTCAGATAGATTGTATAATGGCAACACAGATATTTAAGAACCAGGTTTTAAATTGTAAGATTTTTCCAGGGGCAGATGTGGACTCTGACCACAATCTATTGGTTATGAACTGTAGATTAAAACTGAAGAAACTGCAAAAGGTGGGAATTTAAGGAGATGGGATCGGGATAAACTGACAGAACCAGAAGTTGTAGAGAGTTTTAGGGAGAACATTAGGGACCGATTGACAGGAATGGGGGAAAGAAATACAGTAGAAAAAGAATGTGTAGCTTTGAGGGATGAAACAGTGAAGGCAGCAGAGGACCAAGTAGGTAAAAAGACGTGGGCTAGCAGAAATCCTTGGGTAACAGAAGATGTATTGAATTTAATTGATGAAAGGGGAAAATATAAAAATGCAGTAAATGAAGCAGGCAAAATGGAATACAAACGTCTCAAAAATGAGATCGACAGGAAGTGCAAAATATCTAAGGAGGGATGGCTAGAGGACAAATGTAAGGATGTAGAGGCATATCTCACTAGGGGTAAGATAGATACCGCCTACAGGAAAATTAAAGAGACTTTTGGAGAAAAGAGAATCACTTGTATGAATATCAAGAGCTCAGACGCAAACCCAGTTCTAAGCAAAAAAGAGAAAGCAGCAAGGTGGAAGGAGTATATAGAGGGTTTATACAAGGGTGATGTTGACAATCTCGTCACACTCTAGACGCTGTGGATCTCCAAATATTGAATTCCGTAACTATCTCCGAAACGGAATGTCCCATACTTCTAGCCATACTTCTAGCTCTAACCTACATTCCGCATTCAAAGTCTGGTAATCTCGTCTAGCGGCCTTAATCAGATCTGAAACCTTTCCACATGAATCATTTGAGTACAAATGACGGCTCTACCAATGCACTGCCTATATGTACCTTGTCTACGCGATACTACCGCCATCTGTAGATGTGCATATTGCTATCCGATGACTTTGTCACGTCAGTGTATTTGGTAACGCTATTCAAACGCAGGTACTTAAAAGGGTTGAAAAGGCAGATATTTTTGCTGTACTGGCTGGCGAAACAGAAGACGTATTGCGGCAAGAAGAAATAGCGTTACGGTTACGTTACGCAGACTGCACATCTGGTAATCCGATTATCAGGGTGGATTTTCTTGAATTCGTCTATGCAGCAAATGGTTCATGTCAAGCATTTGAAGCGACGATTCTGAAACATCTCTTATAACGTGGATATTAATACACTGACTTTGCAGGTCTTTGATGACGCCGTAATGATGAGCGGCCAGTTACACAATGTGAGAACAACATTTGCAGAACAGTCCCTGTAAAGCCATTTGTACACTGTGTGGCGCAAGTTCTTAATTTAGTTTTAGCGCACCGATGGGAGATACCTATTATACGGATCCGTATCGAACCATAAAAAGTATAGTAAACTTTTTTCGATAGCCTCCACTTAGGGACAAAAGAATTGTGGAACAAATTAACTCATCTTATTCAACGCTCATCCCCCATCATGAGATGCGATACACTGAAAAGTATGTGGCTGCCTATTTTTAATGAACATGTAATTAGAATACTCGATGCTCGTTTCAAGCCACATGAAGAAACGACCGAGGGGATTCACATGCTTCTGCCAGAGAAAACCAGTAGACTCCAGGACAAAATAAAGTCTTGAAAGGATAGCACAAATATTTCTGCGTGGAAATGTAGGCACAATGTATGTGAGTGTATATGAGATATAGCACAATCACTGGAAATCTGTAGGGCAGACATCTGCCACTGCAGTAGAAGCTATTAATCAGTGCGATGAACAGTTTTCCCTTAGATAAAAGGATTTTGATCATTTTAGCCACGTTCCCAGTGTCTACCACGCCCTCTGAAAGATGTTTCTCCACCTTAACGAGGCTACAAACTAACATTAGAAATAAAATGGAAGATGGTAAACTTACTGGTCTTGTTCTAATGAGTGTTCGTTGTGGTCTGGTGATGCATCTAGAATCCAAAGAAATTATAAATAAGTTAGCAATAAGACGTAAAATTCTAAATATGATGCTTTGAATTAAATTCATTATTATGATTTATTAGATTATATTTAATCGTGACCTAAAGCTATAGCTAAATAACAAAGCATCATAACCATAAATATAGACAAAGAATAATGTAATAATTTAATTAATTACGTAATTTGATAAAGTATAATTCCCTACAGTTTTAGCTTTACTTCTTTTGTCATAAGTAAATCCCGTAATACCTACATCACATATTTTTTATTTGAAGGTCCTTGTATTAATGATCACCTATCTGCACGTTTACTTGCGTGTGATATAGATTATAACAGATTTATGGAATTTTTTATTTCCAGTTGATTAATTCTATTGGGGTGAACAGCAATACTTTTTATGGCGTGAACGAAGTTGTGGACAAAATTTTAGTTTAGCTTTCCAAAGAGCAGCGTTGTGCACCCCACATGCAAAAGCTGCAGATATGTCAGAGGTGATGAGTATATCATTAACGCGACAGGAATCTATAAAACTTCATTTCTGAGTCAGTGCGATGCCTCTCTTACTAAACATTTCTCTCACTAGAAGCAACACTGACAGGTGCACAAGAAACCTCTTTCCTGAGTTTCGAAGAGGCATAAGCATTTGTTTTTCGTCATGAAAGAAGGTCTGTGAACTCATCGTTTGGACTTTCGATTTTCGTATATTTGTCAAGCTCATCATTCAATTTTGTGATAGATGTTAGTCAATTTTGAAACTTTTGCTGTAGGAGATGGCCTGAAATCTTCGGTTACGTTCGTACCAGCAACATTATTTAACATTTGCTGCATATCTTTATGATTTTTTTCTTTTCTTTCGTCTAAAAAAAGTCACATCATCGGTTCTAGCTTGACAGAGATGTAACAATTTCGAAATCCATGACACCAATAATAGTACTGTTGGCTCATTTACGCCTTCCAGGTCGTCCGTGGCATCTTCTAAAACCTTCAGAAATTAAATGACGATTTTCATAGTCGCGTTATGGTACGACGTTATCATCTCATATTTGTTTCAATCCGAGAAAATGGTCTCTATTCGGTCTTTTTGTGAACGAAATGAATCTAGCATCATATTCACACTGTTCCACTTAGTTTCTACATCCTGGTGTAAGGTTTTCTCTAATCTCGTTACTAAGCCAGATCGTTTTTAAAGCTCACTGGTCTACGTACGGTCAGGATGGAGTCGCATACAACAGGAGCCTCATTCACTAAGCTGTCATTCAGTGTGTGTCTCTGTGCTGTATTAATGCAGTGCATCACGTACAGGGGACTTTGGTGTGTTTCTATGGCTCTCTTGATGTTAGCCACCTGTCTTAGTTGCGAGGAAGTTATCTGTAACTCTGACATTTGTTCATAGATTTCCGTAACGATATGATCACCAGTCTTGGCAACATCAGGAAACCTTGTAGTTAAAAGTACATTGTCTTTAGTTTCCATTTGCCCGTCGACTCAGCAATACAGCTTGATGTGACAGTCAAGAAATCAGCCTTACGATAGTTGTCTGTTCACAGATCCAACGCCGTTGAACAATCGTTTTTAACAATTGGTTCTTCCACTTCTGTAATAAGTTCACTCCCGATTTTATCAGCCAAATCATTAATATGTCGTACAGTTCTTGAAAATGGCAGCGCGTCTTTGGGGGCGATCTATACATATTATTCCTACGTATTTATAAGCAGTTGAGTCAAGCTTATGAATCCCTCATCACTTATAATGTTAAAACGTCGGAGGTCTTTTTCACACATGGAAACATATGCAATGCTCCACAATTTTCATTTTGACCCTGAACATAAACAACTGAAAGATGAGTTTTCCTTTCAACAACCATTTGAAACGGTTGTAATAAACACAGCCATGTATGTTTCGTGACAACAATTTTTCGTGGAGTTCACGGACGCAGAAAACGTATCAATTTGTTAGAAAATACTACACCAACGAGGCGATACAACTAATGAAATAATACCACGTCTCGAATTTGGAAATTCTATTCTGTTTAGTGATCACAGAAGGGAATACCATAAATTTCTCCAGACTATCCATTTCTTACTTCCACATTATTAGAGGAATGTTCGTTCCATCAGCAAGTTTGTTCAACTCAACATCTTTCGTGCTGTCAGTCATTGCTCAATGACCGTTATCGCCCTTGTTCAGTTCAGTCCCGTGACAATTTGTAGCCAGCCGCTACGTCACCGTAATGCGATACTCTCGCCCAGCTCGCGAACTCATTGTCTCGGCCGGCACTTGTCCGGCTCAATTCTCTTGGCAGCTCATCTCGTTGAGTGACGTCAGCCATGCCCACCCCACGCGCCTGAGCCGGCGATAATGGGCCGTGTACTCAGCGGGAATCGAGCGAAACTAAGCCACGTTCTGACATGCTCTAAATACCAGCAATTATATCGAAAAATAAACCTTTTCATATGTAAAAAAAAAAAACGAAAATTTAACAAATTAATTACTTACAGTATGAAGGCAATACAAACGACCGCCAAAGTTTTTGAATCAAATCATACGAAACAACACACAAGTCATTACTTCAGAGAGTAAACATCACAACATACTTCATACATTACTATTTTTGATTGGCACAGATGCCGTAGATAACTAACATCGTCAATGAGGTTCGCATTTTTACAAATTGGCTTGGATGTAGGTTTCAAAGGGTCACCTTGCATATTAACGATGGAAGGTTTTAATAATTTTTTTCAGAAATGTAACTTGGTTAACATCATGAAACTAATTCTGTAATCTACTTTAATATCTGATTGCCATACAGAGTTACAGCTCTACATACACTACTGGCCATTAAAATTGCTACACCAAGAAGAAATGCAGATAATAAACGGGTATTCATTGGACAAATTCATTATACTAGAACTGATATGTGATTACATTATCACCCAGTTTGCGTGCATAGATCCTGAGAAATCAGTATCCAGAACAACCACCTCTGGCCGTAATGACGGACTTGATACGAATGGGCAGTGACTCAAACGGAGCTTGTACAGGTACAGCTGCAAATGCAACTTCAACACGATACCACAGTTCATCAAGGGTAGTGACTGGCGTATTGTGACGAGCCAGTTGCTCGGCCACCATTGACCAGACGTTTTCAATTGGTGGGAGATCTGGAGAACGTGCTGGCCAGGACAGCAGTCGAACATGTTCTGTATCCAGAAAGGCCCGTACAGGATCTGCAACATGCGGTCGTGCATTAACCTGCTGAAATGTAGAGTTTCGCAGAGATCGAATGAAGGGTAGAGCCACCGGTCGTAACATATCTGAAATGTAACGTCCACTGTTCAAAGTGCCGTCAATGCGAACAAGATGTGACCGAGACGTGTACCCAATGGCACCCCATACCATCACGCCGGGTGATACGCCAGTACGGCGATGACGAATACACGCTTCCAATTTGCGTTCACCGCGATGTCGCCAAACACGGATGCGACCATCCTGATGCTGTAAACAAAACCTGGGTTCATCCGAAGAAATGACGTTTTGCCATTCGTGCACCCAGGTTCGTCGTTGAGTACACCATCGCAGGCGCTGCTGTCTGTGATGCAGCGTCAAGGGTAACAGCAGCCATGGTCTCCGAGCTGATAGTCCATGCTGCTGCAAACGTCGTCGAACTGTTCGTGCAGATGGTTGTTGTGTTGCAAACGTCCCCATCTGTTCACTGAGGGATCGAGACGTGGCTGCACGATCCGTTACAGCCATGCGCATAAGATGCCTGTCATCTCGACTGCTAGTGATACGAGGCCGTTGGGATCCAGCACGGCGTTCCGTATTACCCTCCTGACCCCACCGATTCCATATTCTGCTGGAGGTCATTGGACCAACGCGAGCAGCAATGTCGCGATACGATAAACCGCAACCGCGCTAGGCTACAATCCGACCTCTATCAAAGTCGGAAACATGATGGTGCGCATTTCTCCTCTTTACACGAGGCATCACAACAACGTTCCACCAGGCAACGCCGGTCAACTGCTGTTTGTGTATGAGAAATTGGTAGGAAACTTTCCTCACGTCAGCAAGTAGTAGGTGTCGCCACCGGCGCCAACCTTGTGTGAATGCTCTGAAAAGCTAATCATTTGCATATCACAGACTCTTCTTCCTGTTGGTTGAATTTCGCGTCTGTAGCACGTAATCCTCGTGGTGTAGCAATTTTAATGGCCAGTAGTGTATATTAAACTGTATTAAAGGAAAAAATCTAGAGCGAGGTTGCTCAATGTATCGTATTTAATGTCTATCTGTTGAACCCTGCCTAGTCGTTAAAGATGGGGTGTCTAGGAAACCTGGTTTCTCGGTTGGCTAGACAACAATTTAAGCAAATCATGTTAATGATTTTTATTACAAAAAGTAAATGACAATACTTTACTTTGAGAAATACAAATGTGTCGCAAGCAAAGGACGACGTACTAAATAAACAATGTTCTTCAGTACATACAATTCCTAAGTCGCGGAACTTGAAGCTTGAGACTGGCCGCAACCGGTCGGGGACGGCGCTTACGTCCTCTTCGCATAGAGGCCGCTGCTGTCACGTTGTCTTCCTGAAGAGTGGTCGGTCAGCGAACAATTGGCTGATGTCTTCTTCACAGCCCTCTTGCTCTCTGGTTTCTGACTGTCGTGCCGGCGCTTGACTTTACGCTGTAACACTATCACCCACCATCCACACAGAGGGCCCGGGTTCGATTGCCGGCAGGGGACTGGGTGTTGTATGTCCTTCATCATCATTTTCACCATCATTGTCTCGCAAGTCGCCGATGTGGCGTCACCTAAAAAGGACTTGCAATACGGCGGCCGAACTCCCCCGAATGGGGCCTCCCGGCCAACAATGCCATACGCTCATTTCTATTTTTTTATCACCCACCATTTTTTCGAGTTGGCGCGCTGCATGATACGAGAAAATATTTAGAAGCTAGTTTACTATAAAACTGTTGGGGCTTTCGTGGCCATATCTTGACGTACTACCGAGGGAGATGTCGCAGTTGTTAGTATACTGATCTCGCTTTCGGGAGGACGATGACTCAAATCCGCGTCCGAAAATCCAGATTGAGGTTTTCCATGCTTTCCCCAAATCGCTTCCGGTAGATTCCTGGATGGCTCCTTTGAAAGGACGTGGTCAGTGTCCTACCCCATCCTAAAGTATATTCGAGCTTGTGCTCCGTCTCTAATGAGAACATTGTCTACGGGACGTTAAACCCTAATCCTCTTTCCTACTGTTGGCTTTTTTCTTGCGATCTTCGCCCGTTACTTGTGCAATGATGTTTCTGACGTTTCACTGTCACGAGTAACTGGCATTTTCAAAGATTCACCGTACCTTACATTGCTCCACCGACAATGGAGGGTGAATCTTTGACAATGTCGGCCAATAGTGCTGGTGAAATGTAAGAAAAATCAGTAAACATGCAACCAGTCGGTTTACTATGTGTAGCAAATATAAACTTGTTTTAAACTGCTATACTGACGGCATTGCTAGTTTTTTGTGATGGAATTACGTTTGTTTTATTCCGATTTCTCGTGATACACCCTCGTCTGCAGGAAGCCTGAATGTGAAGCGCCGACTTAATTCTAAAGGTGGTGAACATGCTTTGAGTATGTACGGTAAATACTACATTATACATTTCATCTATTTTTGGATCCATGTACTACCTGAAGAGTTCCATCGTCATCGAGAGACACATATCTAAGAACTGACATTCTTATGGACATAGACTTTGGTCACCACTACACATGTCCTCTTTCTCTTCGACAAATCTATTTCTTTTTACTTTGTAGTATCTGTTGATGGAACTGTTTAAGGAAAGGTTTAGCAATTTTTGTCGCAGTTACATGTTTCTTAACTTAATTTCAGGAAAAACGAGTTACAGAAGCAAGTATTGCTTAAGCAGTCGTCTGTTAGAATGTGATGACATCGTAATGTTTCAAGAACTCATGAGAAAAACATACATTGGCCTGGCGGGATTAGCCGAGCGGACTAGGGCGCTGCAGTTATGGTCTGTGCGGCTGGTTGCGGCGGAGGTTCGAGTCCTCCCTCGGGCATGGCTGTGTGTTTTTGTCATTAGGATAATTTAGGTTAAGTCGTGTGTAAGCTTAGGGACTGATGACCTTAGCAGTTAAGTCCCATAGGATTTCACACACATTTGAACATTTGTACAAAACATACATTGATCAGCCAGAACATTATGGCCCTCGACCTACTAGCGATATAAACCCGTCCAGGCGGTAACAGCGTCACCTTTCGTGGAATGACTGTTAGTCAGACACACGCATGGTGCATGTAGTATCAATAAGCGTCCTGTCTGTTGTAGCGTGGTGAAGGAGCGCTAACTGTCCGAGTGTGACCGAGGCAGATTGTGATGGCCCGGAGGCTCGGCATGAGCATCGGAAACTGTACAACTTTTCGGGTGTTCAAAGAGTGCTGTGGTGAGTATCTTCAACATGTGACGAAACCAAAGTGGAACCACGTCCAGACGTCGTGGGGTTTTGGCGGTCACCCCTCATTACAGATGTCGGATATCGTAGGCTAGACAATCTGTTAAAACAGAACAAGCGACGAACTGTTGTGGAACTACACTACTGGCCATTAAAATTGCTACACCAAGAAGAACTGCAATGATAAACGGGTATTCATTGGACAAATATACAGGGTGTTACAAAAAGGTACGGCCAAACTTTCAGGAAACATTCCTCACACACAAATAAAGAAAAAATGTTATGTGGACATGTGTCCGGAAACGCTTAATTTCCATATTAGAGCTCATTTTAGTTTCGTCAGTATGTACAGTACTTCCTCGATTCACCGCCACATGTGTGGGCTGACGAGAATCCGCACGCAATTGTGCAATCACGTCATCAACACAGATTTTCTGTGAACGTTTGGGCAGGCATTGTTGGTGATGTCTTGATTGGGCCCCATGTTCTTCCACCTACGCTCAATGGAGCACGTTATCATGATTTCATACGGAATACTCTACCTGTGCTACTAGAACATGTGCCTTTACAAGTACGACACAACATGTGGTTCATGCACGATGGAGCTCCTGCACATTTCAGTCGAAGTGTTCGTACGCTTCTCAACAACAGATTCGGTGACCGATGGATTGGTAGAGGCGGACCAATTCCATGGCCTCCACGCTCTCCTGACCTCAACACTCTTGACCTTCATTTATGGGGGCATTTGAAAGCTCTTGTCCACGCAACCTCGGTACCAAATGTAGAGACTCTTCGTGCTCGTATTGTGGACGGCTGTGATACAATACGCCATTCTCCAGGGCTGCATCAGCGCATCACGGATTCCATGCGACGGAGGGTGGATGCATGTATCCTCGCTAACGGAGGACATTTTGAACATTTCCTGTAACAAACTGTTTGAAGTCACGCTGGTACGTTCTGTTGCTGTGTGTTTCCATTGCATGATTAATGTGATTTGAAGAGAAGTAATAAAATGAGCTCTAACATGGAAAGTAAGCGTTCCGGACACATGTCCACATAACATATTTTCTTTCTTTGTGTGTGAGGAATGTTTCCTGAAAGTTTGGCCATACCTTTTTTGTAACACCCTGTATTATACTAGAACTGACATGTGATTACATTTTCACGCAATTTGGGTGCATACATCCTGAGAAATCAGTATCCGGAACAACCACCTCTGGCCGTAATAACGGCCTTGATACGCCTTAGCATTGAGTCAAACAGAGCTTGGATGGCGTGTACAGGTACAGCTGCCCATGCAGCTTCAACACGATGCCACAGTTCATCAAGAATAGTGACTGGCGTATTGTGACGAGCAAGTTGCCCGGCTACCGTTGACCAGGCGTTTTCAGTTGGTTAGAGATCTGGATAATGTGCTGGCCAGGGCAGCAGTCGAACATATTCTGTATCCAGAAAAGCCCGTACAGGACCTGCAATATGCGGTCGTGCATTATCCTGCAGAAATGTAGAGTTTCGCAGGGATCGAATGAAGGGTAGAGCCACGGGTCGTACACGTCTGAAATGTAACGTCCACTATTAAAAGTGCCGTCAATGCGAACAAGAGGTGACCGAGACGTGTAACCAATGGCACCCCATACCATCACGCCAGGTGTTACGCCAGTATGGCGATGACGAATACACGCTTCCAATGTGCGTTCACCGCGCTGTCGCCAAACACGGATGCGACCATCATGATGCTGTAAACAGAACCACGATTCATCCGAAAAAATGACGTTTTGCCATTCGTGCACCCAGGTTTGTCGTTGAGTACACCATCGCAGCCACTCCTATCTGTGATGCAGCGTCAAGGGTAACCGCAGCCATGGTCTCTGAGCTGATAGTCAATGCTGCAAACTTCGTCGAACTGTTCGTGCAGATGGTTGTTGTCTTGCTAACGCCCCCATCTGTTGACTCAGGGATCGAGACGTGGCTGCACGATCCGTTATAGTCATGCGGATAAGATGCCTGTCATCTCGACTGCCAGTGATACGTGGCCGTTGGGATCCAGCACGGCGTTTCGTATTACCCTCCTGAACCCACCGATTCCATATTCTGCTAACAGTCATTGGATCGCGACCAACGCGAGCAGCAATGTCGCGATACGATAAACCGCAATCGTGATAGGCTACAATCCGACGTTTATGAAAGTCGGAAACGTGATATTACGCATTTCTTCTCCTTACACGAGGCATCACAACAACGTTTCACCAGACAACGCCGGTCAACTGCTGTTTGTGTATGAGAAATCGGTTGGAAACTTTCCTCATGTCAGCACGAGGTAGGTATCGACACCGGCGCCAACCTTGTGTGAATGCTATAAAAAGCTAATCATTTGTATATCACAGCATCTTCTTCCTGTCGGTTAAATTTCGCGTCTGTAGCACGTCATCTTCGTGGTGCAACAATTTTAATGGCCAGTAGTGTGGTTAGAAATCTGTAATTTTTATGAGATCTTCTACTGAATAACAAAAAGTAGTATACCAAGTTTGAAAACAATCCGTGGCCTTGCAGGGGAACAGCTCCTTGACACGTGTACTACGGGACGGAAACAAGCTGGCGGCGACTCCATTATGCTCTGCGGAACATTCACGCGGTCATCCATGGTTTCCAGTGGGGCTCGTTCAATGCCCAGTACACTGGTTGCAGACCTCGAGCACCCCTTCATAGCTATCATGTTTCCCGACAGCGGTGGCATTTTTCGTCAAGATAATGTACCATGTCGCAATTCCAAGAGTGTGATGGACTGATTTGAGGAACACAGTGGTGGCCCCTAACTCACCAGATCTGATCCCGATCGAACACATCTGGGATGTAATTGAACGTGGTGTCAGAGCTCATGGCTCCTCCCTGTAATTTACGGGAATTAGGTGACTCGTGTGTGTATGTATGTGGTGACCTACCAAGGCCGCAGTGCTTCCATCCCACGACGCGTCGCCGCTGTTATCCTTCCCAAATGGCTCTAGCACTATGCGACTTAACTTCTGAGGTCATCAGTCACCTAGAACTTAGAACTAATTAAACCTAACTAACTTAAGGACATCACACACATCCATGCCCGAGGCAGGATTCGAACCTGCGACCGTAGCGGTCGCGCGGTTCCAGGCAGTAAAGATAAAATTCTGATTTTTACCGCATAGTGTGTTACACACTTCAGTGATTATTGAAATGTTCGATAAATAAAATTTTTATAGACATATTGAAGAACACAGTTGATGCACAAAGTACATAAACAAAACGTTGTATATTTTGATAATTCGAGATAGCTCTGTACAGTAACGACTCTAAATTAAGTGGCGATGTATCTCGAAACATGACCTTATAAAACGCTAGGCATTCAATGTTTAGTTGCATGATTTGTTAACTCTGCGTTCTTAACCCTAGAGAATTGTAAATTTTGCTGTTTAACACAGACGGCATCTTCAAAGAAGATGAGTTCGTAACTCTTTTAACCACATGAAATACACAAATTTTCTAAATTTCAGTACATAACTAATAAAGGAAGTTTCCATTCTGTGATTTTTTCTTTTACGAGAATTAAACTGCAAAGAGGTTACACTATTATGCCCCTAATTGAAACAGATATTAATATTTTTTGCTACAGTGTCAAACGCAGATAATTCCAAATAATGAGAGAGAAATTTGTTACATCGTTAAAACGGAATTGAAACCATTACAAACGTTGACTCTCGCCTTTTCGGAAGGCTCTCTTTGAAGTCTGTTCTTCGATGCAATAACAACATCACTTTAAGTCGTTATGGTTTGAAATGTAAATACACGCGGTGGAAGCCATTATATCGTAATCGTTGTACTGTGGTCACCCGTTCGTGAATAATTTGTAACTACGCTTATTGCTCGTAAAATTGCTGCTTCTGAGAAGAAACCGAGGGGTGTGCCAAGCCACACGCTGAATAAACGTGTTTCCTCTTTAACCGACGTTATTCGGGTCGGGAAACAGTCGGGGCCACCACGAGTGCTTAATTACAACTCCAGCCACCGTCTTATTTTTCTTGTCTTCTGAATGGAAACAAAAGAAAAATATGACGAAGGAACAAAAGAAGGGCAGCAAGAAAGGCCGAAGTACGAGCAGGAATAAGAGAGGAGAGGGAAAATGTTTAAACGAAAGGCGAGTTTGGAAAGTCCACAAACGGTTTAAAAACCGCAGATGCTTTTCTTACAGTGCCTTGGAAATTCGTCGGTCTGCAACAGTTATGGGGTGTTCGAATTTTTCGAAAACACATTTCTGTAAAAATAATAAGATAATATTTGATTTTTACCTGAGAACAAAGGAAAAACGAGATGAGTACTATTGAAACAAGCTGTTCGATTCATTTCAGTGGGGAACGGAAACGCCTTTCTATCTTCTGCTGATACAAGAGGAATTTTTGATCGTATGTAAGAGAAATCTCAGCAAAACGTGTGGTAACTTAAACAAGGAATACATCTCTGCATAGAGACAATGTTTCTTTACTATAGATACTACTTTTTTATATTTATCTACAAGAAATTCGTTAACTATAAATGTTTGATTCCATGTACCAGCGTTACAATGCTACCAAACTACCAAAAGAAAGAAGAAGAATCTCGTTTCAGTGCTGGATAACTGTCATATTCGCTGTCATTCTTAAAGCGCGCCAGCAAGAAATTGTGTTCTACCTATTCCGTCAATTAACAAAATCTTGGTAAAGAATTGACCGTCCATATCTGAATGGCATCGTGTGCTATTCTTTCAGAATAAATAGGATCTGTTCACCAGATGAACACTCGCTGTGAACATCACATTTAACTATACTTAGAAAACTTCATACGTGGAAGTGGTGTGTTTTCGAAGAAGTTACAATCATGTACAAAGGAGCAGTATTATATTGACAGTGTCCTCCATAACTATAACATAAGTCTAATTAGTGAACTACATGTCACAAGCCAGGGTAAAAGGACATGTATTCAGTTATAAAAGAAAGATAAACATCCGTTATAAATGCTTCATTTGGATCACTCATACGAACGGTGGTCACAAAGTTTTAATTATCGCCTCTAATACCTAAAGATACATATCTTTTTGGTTTTTTTCCGTAATTACTTGGCTGAAGGCCTGGTACACACATACATCCCAGAACTATAGTACAGTGGCACACCGCCAGAGAACCCAAAACGAAACGCCGCAGCCCATTGATATAGTTGAGTGTCCTGCGATAATTTGCTTTCGGCAACAGCGAAAGAGCTGCAGCAATCTTAGGCCAATCCAGACGGATAAAAAGGTAATACTGATCGCCCTGATACAGTGGCAGAGCTTTTGCTGCAGCCGTTAAAAAATTACCGCACGATACTCCACTTCTTCATGGGGTGCGCCATTTTGTTTTGGATCATCTGGCGATGTCCTACCGTGCCGTAGCTCGGGATTTAAATGAGTACAAGCGCTGCATTTGGCTTCAAAATTACATGTTAAATTCAACATTAAACACCACTGACATTGAATTTAATACTACATTTAATATTAAATGCAACAGTGTATCATCGTCAACATCAGAAAACCATCCTTCTGGAAAAAATGAAATATCTCTTATAGTTGGACTGCTCTAGGTTCACAATATATCCAAAACGATTGAAATGTTTACAAAATGGAGTATAATTTCCGCACTTAAAAAAAAGAATTTACTTTAATTGACTGTCTAATTTGAACGTATTATATAATGAAATATAGTATATCATACAATCTTAGCTATTTTATAATCCACGATCAATGATTTCGCCCTTGACAGATAAAATACAAAACTTTTGATTATCATGACTGTCTCAAATGTCTGGTTTTCAAATTTTCCATCAGTTTTCAGTACATTTACTATACTTATGTTTTACGCATTTTATAGAGTTAGCTCGACAAACACAAAGAGGCAGAGTAGAATCGAATGTAGACGAGTGTTGACGTTTTATGTCTTTTTTGGCTTCATTACAATAACGTTGACAAGGTGCAAAACACTTGACCTGTTTGGGATGGGTTGAGTTTCTTAGGGTAAAAACCGTTTACTTTTCAACGTAATCGTCTCTCCGGTAAATGCACTTTGCTCGAAGTTTTTCCAGCCAGATCATTACATCCCTGATATAGGTGTCTGAAAGGAATGCACATTATCCGTACGAAGCTACAATAACGTGGAAATCGATGTATTATCCAGCCACAAATTGCTTCAGGAAGGAGAATAGGTGAAAGTCAGAGGGTGTGTTGAGATCTGCTAATTATTATGTGCATTCATGCTTCAAATCCCTCAGTTTTCCCTCTGGCAAAACATTTTTATGAACACTTACATTGTCCTACATTTTCCTTTATTTTTTAATTTTTTATTTTTATTTGGCTGGTCCAGAAGACGTTCATAGCATTCACCGACTGTTCCTTGGTTCTTTGTCAGAATCTCTTCTGCAATGTAGAAAACCCTGTTCATTCCAATAGATAAGTCAACACTGTTAGTTTTAGACAAAGGCCATTGGCTTCTATCTACTTACTTCTTTGCTGTCTCGCTCGGTGTAAATGGTGTACCGCGCTGTCATCCAGATTTTTAGAGAAATGAGGACAGACCCTTTTATACTGCTATGGATCTACAGATACATGAACTGCTGTTGATGATTAAATAAAATGGACAACTGGATAGTAAGTACGCACTATGTTGGATGAAGTTCAATTTTTCGGAATGCTGCTGTGTCCCATATCAAAGGAAGGGAAGTAGAAACGGGTAAGGCTCTGCTAATAAATGGTTCAAATGGCTCTGAGCACTATGGGACTCAACTGCCGAGGTCATTAGTCCCCTAGAACTTAGAACTAGTTAAACCTAACTAACCTAAGGACATCACACACATCCATGCCCGAGGCAGGATTCGAACCTGCGACCGTAGCGGTCTCGCGGTTCCAGACTGCAGCGCCAGAACCGCGCGGCCACTTCGGCCGGCGCTCTGCTAATAGTCGGCAGGTCAAACTTTCGGCAGAAAGGGGTGGGAAGGATCACTTTCTGCACTCTGTGTATGGTTGAAGATCTTATTCAACATATATAAAACGTTGACTCACAGACATTGAGGTAACGGAGTGAAATCATCTGCTCCAGCGACTGGCAGAAGGCAGAAGGGGTGAGAACACCAACCTTGCTCACAGAGGTTCACCGACCTTCACAATCTGCAGCATCCTCCCCAGAATTGATCAAAATGTGTGTGAAATCTTATGGGACCAGCCGCACAGTCCACCAGAATTGATCAGCGTCCTCTAGTTCCGAGACAAGTAGGAAGCTTGAACGAGAGATTTCGGACGTTCTGCTACAATCTAGGCTTTGACTTCCTAGACTTATGCCATTGGGTTGAGAAGTTTAGGGTATGCCTACATGGACCAGGAGTGCACTACACATCATAAGCCGCTACCTATGTGGACGACTGTGTGTGAAGTGGATGGATGTTATTTTCTCAGCTTAGGTTACTCTCCGTCAACCAGATGCAACTGAAAAGTTTAGAGTAAATCTCATTTCACTATTCGTATGTTCCCTTATCATACTGTCATCATTGGAGGAGACTTTAACTATCCAACAGTCTATTGGGGTAATTACAGTCTTGTAAGGTACTGCTATGGTAAGATATCCTGCGAAACATTCCAAAACGCCTCCACTGAAAAGTGCCAAGAACGACAGTTTGGAAACCCACAAATGATGGAGATAAAAAAGGTAAAATCTATGGCGTAAGCTACTGGCCCGACTGTAGGTGGAGTACAGCCTTTCCTCGCCGAGGCACTAGGAAGACTAGGGTGATGAGCCCATAGCACCAGCCGTCTTTTACGTCCGAGGAAGATCCCCGGTATTCACTTGATGACAGGCGGTGCGTAGCTGGAACCATCCTGGACGGACTGGAACGAGGAAACGTCCCCACATCCACCCCGAACTTAACTCAGCAGATCCAGGACTGTTTTCTAGTAATCCACCCGCTAGACTACCACAGCCATTTGTGCTGGAAACGTATTGACCTAACGGTGACAAACAGATTTGACCTCTTTGAGGATGTCCATAGTAAACCCCGTATTAGCGACCATGACGCAGCAATGACTAAGTGCAAAGGATAGGTAAAAATCAAGTAGGGAGATTTATATGTAGTAGAAAGAAGGGTAAAGTGGCCAAGTTGGGAAAAGTGGCCAATGCTTATCTGATGTCTTCAACAGCGCTTTTTCCTCCCGAGAAGTGGCCAGACTTGGTGTAATCGACACCATTAGTGTAGTCAGTGACACTGAGAAAGGAAGCTTGCTCCGTTATCTTTCTGTAAAAACGTTTAGGTTTTTCGATCGTTTGATGCAACGTAAATCACTTATTTCTTTAGTTGCTTCACTGTTATGCAGAGTAATAGCTTTTTGCAATACCATGGTTCACGCAATGCCGTTTGGCTTACAAATATGTCACTGTCGTTTCCTTCGGGTTACATTGTTTTGCCGGCCGCGGTGGTCTAGCGGTTCTAGGCGCTCAGTCCGGAGCCGCGCAACTGCTACGGTCGCAGGTTCGAATCCTGCCTCGGGCATGGATGTGTGTGATGTCGTTAGGTTAGTTAGGTTTAAGTAGTTCTAAGTTCTAGGGGACTGATGACCATAGATGTTAAGTCCCATAGTGCTCAGAGCCATTTGAACCATACATTGTTTTGCGTGTGAAACGCTGATACAGACATAGCGTCCGATCGGGAAAACTGGCCACACTACGCGCCTGGAAAAGTGGCCAAGGTGACCACTTTTCCCGACGGATGGCGACTATTCCCGACAGTTAATATTCACTCTATCTGTCCCAGTGAGAATTAGTAGATCCATATTTTATGCGTAGTATAAGAATTGAAATCAAAACATTACAAATCGTTTTATACACATAACTAAAATCACTTATTCTTCTATTCTACAATGGTCTGCAAGAGTTTCAAGATACAAAGATTCAAAAAAACGTTCAAAAGTGTGTGAAATCTTATGGGACTTAACTGCTAAAGTCATCAGTCCCTAAGCTTACACACTACTTAACCGAAATTATTCTAAGGACAAAACACACACGCCCATGCACGAAGGAGGACTCGAACCTCCGCCGGGACCAGGCGCACAGTCCATGACTGCAGCGCCTTAGACCGCTAGGCGAAGATACCAAGAAAATGCACCGGGAAACAGAACAACGAACATGGCACGCTGTTGCGATGCAAAAGGCAATTGAAGTACAAAATGACAACACGCCTTTTTCATTAGCAGAGAAACAATTCAATATTTTACGTAATACGTTAAAACGAAGAGTTCTATGGAAAAATAGAGATGCAACTGGCAGTAAAAATTTATGAGCAGCTTAAGGCAGTATTCAGTGAAGAACAAGAGCAAGAAATCCTTAATTACATTTTTTAAATGGAAAAGCAATTTTATGGAATTACAGTGAATGACCTGCGGCGCTCAGCATTCCAGTTCGCAGAGCGTGACAAAACACCATATCCTTTCAACGAAGAGTCTGAAATGTCTGCCAAAGACTGGGTGGCGTGCTTTAGAGAACGGCATCCTAATATTATACTTAGGAAGCAAGAAGCTACCACTATGGCCAGAGCCCAAGCGTTTGACAAGGTGAACGTAGACAAGTTTTCTGATATCCTTAAAACATTGCAAGATAAATGATTTCATCCTGCTCAACATATGTATAATGTAGATAAAACCGGTCTTCTGAAAGTTCAGTCCAAGAACAGCAAAATGTTTACACTCAAAAGAAGATTACATGTCGGACCCACTACTTCAGCTGATGGAGGTTTGCTGTCGACTTTTGTCACGTGCCTGTCTCCCGCTTTTGTAATCTGCCCTAGACCAAGAATGAAGGTTGAACTTAAAAATGGGGCTTCGCAAGGAACAGAATTTGCGCGCCAATCTAGCGAGTGGATGGTGAATGAAGGGTTTTTGGATTGGTTTCAACATTTTCTTAAAACATGCAAAATCAACTGCAGAAGATACAGTTCTACAAATCTTAGGTGATCACTACCCTTACAATGTAGCCACATGCTCCAACCTTTGGATGTAATATTCATGTTTCCTTTTAAAACCTGCTACACACAAGCTTGTGAAAAATTTCTTCGCAATAATCCAGGAATTGCTATTTCACAGTTCCAAATAAGTGCACTCTTGGGTCAAGCGTTTCTTCTAGCAGGCGTTCCAGTGACAGCAATCAATGGCTTTAGAAAGTGTGAAACTTTTCCTCTAGATCCTATTGAGTTTACCAATGGAGACTATACTGCAGCTGAGGGTACAGATATTCCTTTGGATAGCGACACTAATATTGTCCCTTGTTCAGATATTGGTTCTTCTCATTACGAAACTGCTGAGTCTTCTGCAAGTTCTAGTCTCTCTGGCGTCAAACTGCTGTGTCTTCTTCAAATAGGCCTCCTGGTTTATTTTCAGAACCAACTTCTGAGCTGTCTTCAAGTGCAGGCAGCCTTTAGAGTGTAGGTGATGCGCCTTCTCCAGGAGAATATTTTCCTCAGCGGCTGACCACTGAAAAATATCCCTCTAAGTATCCAACAGGTGGGTTCAACATAAGCCCCAAACATGTAAAACCTTCGTGTTGTAGTGGCCCCGCTGGCCGAAGTGGCCGTGCAGTTAAAGACGCTGCAGTCTGGAACCGCAAGACCGCTATGGTCGCAGGTTCGAATCCTACCTCGGGCATGGATGTTTGTGATGTCCTTAGGTTAGTTAGGTTTAACTAGTTCTAAGTTCTAGGGGACTAATGACCTCAGCAGTTGAATCCCATAGTGCTCAGAGCCATTTGAACCATTTTTTGTAGTGGCCCCTTATTAGCTGGAGGGCCCGCACAACGGACAAGCAAGGTGGGCTGCCGACCTCCCTTCAAGACCGCAGTGGATGTAAACATCAACAGACTTCCCGCATAAACTCAGCACTACTTCGTGAAAAGCCATATGACAGAGTTCACCAATTGGAACTAATGTGACTACTTGTAGCACTCCGCCGAATCAGTATTATCAGCACGCCAGCAGAGTCAGACCAGCAGTGTGTACCTACAGTTAGGACAGCCCCATCCAATACCTACGCCGGCTCTAGCCTAGTAGACACTCGCGGTCGGAGTAGAAAGTTTTATTTTGTTGGGTATAACTCCACTTCGTAATTATGTACAGCAGTATTTTGATTATTATTTCTTTTCATTGTCTTGTACTCTTATCTGGCTTTGGCCACCACAAGAATTGTTGTGCTTCTTGTTGTTCTTGCGTTTGGAAATTAGCGCACGCTAAAAAGGTGTTTTAGTTGATGAAGTGTGTTCTAATTTGATCATTATTTCTTTCCTGGCGACGAGGATATAACTTTCATTTTCGGACGAAATATCATCTTCAGAGGAATTTCTTCAGTCCTTGATGAAAACTCTACAGCAGATTCAGGCAGCACTCACAAGGTCAGATCGTCGCCCTCACTCCCCAGCGTTGCAAGAGGTAGCTCATAGGATTGACTCTATCGCGGGTAAATTAAACACTTTGCACGTGGCTCCACCGACGTTTTCGGCTTTCAATAGATCTGCCGAACCATGGTCAAATTATGTCGAACAGCTGTAACAACATTTACTGGCACATGGGATCCACGACGAAAATCGAAGTCGGGCGTTTTTTAGCAACAGTCGGTCCACAGGTGTATCGTTTAATTCAACAATTGAACCCTGAGCAGTACCCTCGCGATCTCTCGTTTACTCATATTAAGGGCTGCCTTTTTGAGTACTTTCACGCACAAATACACGTCACCTCCGCCCGTCAGACTTTCTTCTCTTGTCGAAAGTCCCCACGTCAGACATATCGGGAATCGATTACGACGCTCCAGGGTCTCTCCCGCGATTGCAAATTCCGGTGCTCCAACGTTGCCTGCAAGCAGTCTTATGCCACTTCGTTGATTCGCGATATGGTGGTGTTTCACGCACCAGACGAGGGTCTACGGGCTGATATTATGAAGTTGTAGGACCCGTCCCTCGACACCTGTCTGGAGATCATTCGTGCGTTTGAACAGTCTCACCAGCTACGACCGCTGCGTCTTCATTCGGCTGTTTTCGCGGCTCGCCAGTTGCCTAGTGCCGAGGAGGAGTCTGGTCGGTCCGTTGGTCCTGTGGCAAAGTCTTTCGACCGTTTTCCATCATGTCCGGACTGCTACCGGACTCACCAACGGTCCGAGTGCCCCCACCGTCGAGCAAGGTGCACGGCTTGCAGCCGAACGGGAATATCTCCGTTGTGTGTCAGCCTTCGCAGAAACATCGCGTAGACGTCACGCTTCTTGCGGACGCACAGGCTCGTCGCGAATCATCACCGTATGACTTGGAAGTCTCGCATTCCATTGACGGACAAGTTTCCTCCATAATTCCCTAATCTGGAGCCCTTCATACCTTGGAGGTCGCGCATATTCCTGTGGTCTTCCAAATTGACACGACGTCTTCCGTTTCTATTGTGGATGGTGCCACATACCAACGTTTGAGCTCGCCAGATTTGTCTCCGTACACTCTCGCCTAGCCTAGTTCCACTAATCACCATATACAAGTCGACAGCGTTTTTTCAACCCAAATCTCTTACATCGGTCGTTCCTTCACCGCTCAGTTTTTGGCGGTCGGCATTCCGGGCGCTACGAAACTTCTGGGCGTAGACGTTTTTGGTCTTCTGGGTTTTTCAGTGCAGGACGAGGTACAGGCGGTTTCGATCACCTGCTTGGATACTCTCCTCGCCCCGTTGCTCAGCAAATACGAACCGTTGTTCTTATCCTCCACACCAGGGGTGCAGGGTTTCCCCACACATGAGCATATTCTTCCCTCTGCTGTCCCTCGTTTTTTTGTTTTTTTTTTTTTTTTAAGGCCCAGCTGGTCCCCCTTGCTCTCCAAGACAGGCTCCAGGGAGGACTTCGCCGCTTACAAGACGGAGTCATCCTTTCTCCCATGGGGCACCATAGCTGAGCGACGCCTATCGTGTTGGTCGGGAAGCTCAACGGTGCTTTACCCAAAGTCATGGTCAATTCTCAGTCTGTCATCGATGCATATCCTGTGCCATCGGTCACGTCTTGCTGGCTCAACCGTTTTCGCCAAAGCTGATTTGCGCGATGCTTATTTGCAGCTGCTGTTGGACGACGAATCGCAGCAGATCCTAGTCAATACCCCGTGTGGCTTTTCTGGTACAACCGCCTCCCGTTTGGCATTGCCAGCGCCCCCGCCATTTTCCAACATTATTTGGAACACCTCACAAGTCAGGTACCCGGTGTGGCCAATTATCTAGACGATGTCATCGACCGTGGCTCGTCCGTGGTGGACCTTGGATACAAGCTGGATAGGCTGTTTCAGATATTTTTCCGAGGCTAACCTGCGTTGCCAGAAAGAAAGGTGTGACTTTTTTGCGCGTGAGTTCAGGTATCTCGGGTTCACAATTGATGCCAGCGACCTACACGCCTCTAAGGAGTATGTCGAGATGATTCAAAACCTGTCTCCTCCCATCAGCGTGAAGCAACCGCAATCTATCCTCGGTCAAATTAACTATTATCAACGTTTTATACCCCACGCCTCCGAGATTTCGGTGCCCCTGACCAGGCTGTTGTGCAAGGCTGTGCATTGGTTCTGGGACGCGGTGTGTGAGCAGGCTTTCACAAATCTCAAGTCGGCTCTCTCCCACCCTCCTTGTCTGGCCACTTACGACTCTTCCCTGCCCCTCATCGTCACTGCTGACGCATCGGACTATGGCCTGGGTAAGATCCTCTCACAAGTGGTCAACGGCGTTGAAAGGCCGGTGGCTTTCGCATCCAAAAAATTGACCGATCCTCAAACCAAATTAGTCAAATTGAAAAGAAAGTTTTGGCGCTGGTATTTGCCCTGACGAAGTTCTACGATTTCGTTATGGTCGTTATTTCACTCTGCAGACAGACCATGAACCTTTGGTTTGTTTGTTTCTCCGGGGTGCCACAGTGCCCACCCGAATAGTGCCCCGCCTCCAGCACTGGGACCGAGCGAGGTGGTGCAGTGGTTAGCACACTGGACTCGCATTCGGGAGGACGACGGCTCAATCCCGCGTCTGGCCATCCTCATTTAGGTTTTCCGTGATTTCCCTAAATTGCTCCAAGCAAATGCCGGGATGGTTCCTTTGAAAGGGCACGGCGGACTTCCTTCCGCTTCCTTCCCTAATCCTACGAGACTGATGACCTCGCTGTCTGGTCTCCTCCCCCAAACAACCCAACCCAACCCAGCACTGGGTGCTCTTTCTGGCGACATTCGATTTTGATGTTGTCTGTCACACCTCTGAATGGCACGTAGACGCTCATTTCCTTTCCCAGCTGCCTGCCCGAGCGGACCGTGAGTTCGACACCTCCCCCTTGGTTTGTTTCCATGTGGAACCAAACGTGGCCGCAGCTCTTGACACGCTTCCCTTGGATGCTGGTGCGGTCTGGTGGGCCACCGCTCAGGATCAGACACTGCAAGCTCACTGCGGGTTGGCCGATCAACCATTGTAGTGTCTGCGATGCGGAAGTCCAGCATTTTTGGGATCATCGCCACAGTCTCTTTTTCTGCAGTGGTGTCATCCTTTTGCATAGTGATTCGGACATTCTCTGGATGGTCGTACCACATGCATTGCTCTGCCATGTCCTTTACCCCCTCCACGCTGGCCATGGGGAATCGTCCTCACCAAACAGATGGCCTGCCGACATCTTTAGTCGCATAGATTGGATGAAGACATTGCCTCCTTCGTGTCGGCCTGCAGTATGTGCCAAACATGTCAGGCAGCACACCCGTGCCAGCACACCGGTGCCAGATGTAGCTGCTCCATGAGAACGTTTCCACTTGGATTTTGCAGGGCCATTTCATGGTTCCCAGTGGCGCATCCTGATTGACTCCAGGACGGGACACTCTTACTTTGTTGTCGACGGACTCCCCAAAACGATCGTTAAGGATAACGGTCCACAGTTTTTTCAACCGAGTTTAAACAATTCTGTGCTGCAAATGGGATTTTCCTGTTACACTCCAAGCCATTTCACCCTGCAAGCAAGGGCCAGGCAGAACGTTTTGTGCAGACATTCAAGACCCACCTCGATAAGCTGCTCAGCCATCACCCACTAGAGGAAGCTGTGCTTCTTTCTTTGGCTAAATACCACGCCGCCCCCATGCCGGTATAGGTCCAGCAGAGATGGTCGACCATTCCGCTCTCCCTTATCTGTCCTTGTTCCTGAGACGTCTCACCCTCCCGTCCGCACTCCGGCACACTCCTTCTGCATTGGGCAGGAGGTCTGGGTGCAGATCTTCTCTCACCCACAGATGCAGTGGGTGCCTGCCTACATCACCAAGTCTACAGCCAGGCGATGGCATCTCTCCAGTGGACCAATGGTTTCACCTCTCGCCGGCACCTAAACCAGCTCTACCCCCATATGGTGGACCACGATGCCCCAGGGCAGCGCCAGTGCCTGTCGCCGGCGGCCCTGAGATGGAACCCCCACTTCTGCTTCCACCTCAGCCATTGCCTCCACAACCAGCTGCCCTGCTGCGTCGCCACTTTCTGGCCACAAACCTGTGGACGTCGACCAGGACATCCCTACTCCTATGGACGTTTCTGGTGCTGTGCATCCTTTTTGCAGTTGAAGAGATGTCGTAGTGGCCCCTTCTCAGTTAGATGACCCGCACAACAGACAAGCAAGGTGGGCTACCGACCTCTATTCCAGAGCTCAGATCAACACATCGACAGTGGATGTAAAAATCAACAGACTTTCTGCATAAACACAGCACTACTTCGTGAAAAGCCATGTGACAGAGAGCCACCAATTAGAAATAATGTGTCTACGTGTAGCACTCCGCTGAATCAGTGTTACAAGCATGCCAGCAGAGTCAGACAAGTAATGTGTACCTACAGCTGGGACAGCCCCAACTAATACCTACCCCGGCTCTAGCCTAGTAGACACTCGCCATAGCCTGCAGTAGAAAGCTGTATCTTGTTGGGCATAACATCACTTTGTAATCGTGTAGAGTAGTATTTTGGTTATTATTTCTTTTCATTGTCTTGTACTCTAATCTGGCTTTGTCCACCACAAGAATTGTTGTGCTGCTTGTTGTTCTTGCGTTCGAAAATTAGTGCACGCCAAGAAGGCGTTTTAGTTAATAAAGCGTGTTAAAAATTGATCGTTAGTTCTTTCCTGCCGACCGCAGGAGACTACACCTTGCCCAAGAAACAAAGTGTGAATCGAAGACAAATAGGAGTAAAAAATGTGTTGGCTGAAGCTAAAAGAAAGAAGAATGAAGACCTTTTAATGAAAAGAAGGAAGTTCGAAGAAATCCAAACAGATTAGGCCAATATTCTACAATGAAAGGTAAGAAAAAGTAAAGGTAAGAAGTAAGAAGCTAATAGTGGGACCAAACGCTAAGAGAGTTTCTGCTAAAGAGAAACATTTTCAAGCAGAAATGGAAGAAGAAAATTCCACTGATGAGGACAGTGACACAGACTTCTTTTGCTGCAAGGAAGCGTTTTCTAGATGCAAAGAAAATTAATAACGGATAGTATGCCGGAACTGTAAACGCTGGGTTCATAAACTGTACACTGGATGTGATGAAGAGGATAACAACTTCACGTGCGAATTTTGTCCATGCCTTAATATTCTTTCTAAGTGGATAAATTGTGAATGAATTACTCTGAAATGGTAATCCATAGTTAGTTGTTGATTTCACTATTTACATAATTAGGAATAATTAATGTTTCTAATTTGTTGTCCTTTTTGTGCCAACAGTGTATTGCAACACGGTTCTTTCTCATTTGTATTATTGTTATCCTAATAATAATAAGTGGTGAGACAAAAACTATAAGCTTACCCTTTTTTAAAAAAATATCTAAACAGTCTATTTGGAATGGAAGCAAAGGACTGGTCACTTTACCCCATTAGGTAGGGAAAACTGGCCACTATATAAGTATCCAGAAAAACATTTATATGTCCTGTAAAGTATACTTTTACCTTAGCTCTAAGTATTTGGTGTGATACCTGACAGTGTGCCACTAGCTTCTGTTAGTACCCATGGTTTCACGAAAATTCTGTTTCGCTTAGAGTGGCCACTTTACCCCACCTTCGCCTGTATTAAGCTACAGAAAGAGGTAGTCGTGTCCAAGACCGCCAATACGACAGTTTGTAGGTGGGGGTGGGGGATTTTGGAAGACAAAATATTAACAGTTCAAGTTTAAAAGAGTAATTATCCACGCACTGAATAGGTATATATCTAGTGAAACAATTCATGGAGGCAGAGACCCTCAATGGTACACAGCGACTGTAAGTTTAGGTTTATGACATTACCAACACAGTTCGATATAGATCTGCGCTGAACAAAATACAAGTTTACAGAGTATCGGAATAGCTTTTTGACTGGAATCAGGCGTTCCTAATATAAACAGTCCAACCTGTGTCCCACGATGTGACGAAATTGTCACATGCAAAAGTAACTTGGTAAGTGTCTCAAGACAGCGATACAGGCCCATTATTGTTCAGGATCTAGATAAAAAATACCCAGAGGAAAACATGGAAAACGAAAGACGTTGTGTGAGGTTTGTCGCGATGCGATTCTGTGATATTTACAAAAGTTGCAACGTCGAAACGTATCGCCCATAAATAGTCGGAAAGGACCATTACTGTTCGAGTACGCTGTTGACGATAAATCACTGGGAATAGAAACAGCAGTAAAATATTTAAGAGTAATCGTCTGGAGGACCTAAAGTGGAACGACCACAGAAAAGTGTTTCTACGCAATCAGTTGACAGACTTAGGATAGTGTGCATACTTGTCACCAGGAAGTCGTATAAAGGTGTGGCTACCGAGACGGACTAGCTCATTTAGCGTTATACCACTTCCACATGCACTATTTTACTGCGGACGCGAGCTAGATTTACACCCGAGTACTAGGTCTGACAATTTTTATAGAAGCCGGTTTCCAGGAGAAACTAAAAACATTTATGTCCCTTATCGACCTTACGGCAGCATATGACGCCGTCAGGAGGGAAGGGATGATTTACAAACTACAGAAAATAATTAAATGCCGAACAACAGTATCTCTTATCAATAACATGATAAGTAATCGATACTTTTAGGTTTGCTCAGATCAAAGTAGAAACTCAATGAAGGAACTAAATACTGGCCTGCCACAGAGATCATTTCTCGCACATCTCGTGTTCAGGCTTTATATTTCTGTCCTTCCAAAAATATCTTCACGGAGATTATGCTATGCAAACGATATCGCTCCGGCTTTTCAATCAAAAGAGCTTGGTCAGTGAGAGGGAACACTAATAGAGGACTTAGCGGCCCTTAACTCATATTTCAAAATACAGACATTGGAGCCCAGTACCAGTAGGAGCGAGGGTTGCACATTTCACCTTAATAACAAACAAGCTAACGCTGAGGTCCAGGCGCAATTTAGTAGCAATATTATCTTTCGTAAAAGGTAGCGCAGTTATCTTGGCATCATACTCTGCCGCACTGTATCTTGTTAAAAACATGTGGAAAACGAATAAAACAAGATAAAATCTCTCAACAGCATCACTCAGAGGCTGTATGGCACAACGTGGGGAGGCTTCATAGGGACTTTGCGTACATCAGCTCTTGCACTGGCTTTCTCAGCCTCAGAATATTGTGCTTCACTGTGGTGTAATAGTTGTCACGCCAGCCTCATCAATAACACGATGCGCATACTTACTGGTGCATTCAGACGAATTCCTGTCTACTGGCTTCCTCTGTTAAGCAATATCTACTAATCACAGGTTCGCAGAACTAGATCCTGCTTGAAGATTACCACAATATACAAGGAATAAGGAACTACCCATCAGTCACGAAGTACCTGTCTTACGATGAAATAGGATTCGTTCGAGACACCCGCCACTATTGTACGTGGAACAACTACCTACAAGTACCGCCAATGTAAGCGATCTCTAGGACAAGAACTGGCAACAGATCGGAAACAACCAAGAACGAAAATGGTTCGAGGAATATAATTGTGATACTGTGGGTGTCGAACTTAACAGGAAATTGTGGGTCAAATTAAATAGACTCCACACTGGATGTGGTCGCTACTCTGACTCACTCTATGGTTCAAAAAATATTCAAATGTGTGTGAAATCTTATGGGACGTAACTGCAAAGGTCATCAGTCCCAAAGCTTACACGCTACTTAAACTAAATTATCCTAAGGACAAGCACACACACCCATGCCCGAGGGAGGACTCGAACCTCCGCCGGGACCAGCCGCACAGTCCAGGACTAACTCTATGGTTCAAATGGCTCTGAGCGCTATGGGACTTAACTTCGGAGGTCATCAGTACCCTAGAACTTTGAACTACTTAAACCTAACTAACCTAAGGACAACACACACATCCATGCCCCAGGCAGGATTCGAACCTGGGACCGTAGCGGTCACACGGTTTCAGACTGTAGCGCCTAGAACCGTTCGGCCACTCCGGCCGGCGACTCACTCTATAAACAGGATATTGTGGAGTCTCCGAATTGTGACTGTGGTGCACTGACGCAATACATCAGACGTTTTAGAGAGGAGTGCGATCTACGATGCAGTACGGGCACGTGGAATGATGTAATGAATCCCAATGCCACAGGAATGCCAATGGAATGGATTAGAAGCCTAGGTGTTAATGTTTAGTCAATTTATTTTTGTTTTGTACAGTGACGTTCATTACACATTATAAATGTACTACACGTGTGTGCCATGCGAATGATGGTCAAGCATATGGGCTGAAACTCATTGGAGGAATCGCAAGGAAATGTATTTCATTCAGTGAAAAAGTAGCTTGCAAAATATTCATTCGGGCACTTCTTGTGAATTGCTCATCAGTCTGGGACACATATCTGGCGGGATTAACAGAGGAGACGAGGAAAATTGAAAACAATATCATTACGGTGGTCTTCTTCGAACTCCATTGGCAGACGCTGCAAGAGACGCATTATGAATCACGTGGGGTATTACTGATAGAATTCCAAGAGCGTTCGTGCGAAGAAGAGTTTCAAGACGTAGCGACGTTGGTCGAAGAATATCAGAATCACTGCTGGACTGCCCATCACAATTCTCCTACATGAATCTGCGAGCGTACAAACTGTGGCGGGAGTTTAGAGCGGCCGCAGAGCACGTGACTGGCGGTTGCTACGGGCCGTGGCTGTCGGTTAGAACCTACGCGGCCTTGGAAAAACCCCAGCGGACGTTTGGCAGGGGCGCGTATGGCCTCTTTGGTGCGCTTGGGGAAATCTATATGCCAGAGAGAAACTGATAAAAACAAGACTAAGAGTGACACGGAGGTGCGAGTTGGCACTCATGGACAGAAAAATATGAAAAACTGAATTATGTAGACGCGCCACAAAAATATTTAATAGTTTAAAAGTTATTGTCATCTTAAAAATTGTAAATTTATAAAAGTTCAAAAGCTATATCTCCGAAATGCTTTGGCCGATTAATATGAACAAAGTGTTCAACAGCTAGAAGAGCTGCATGGAGAAATTATAGCCGATTTAGCTGATTATGTACCATTTTTGAATGAGAGGTCGGAATATGGGATTCGACTGAGAGAAACTGTGTTTTAGGTAATATATAAATTTAAAGAGAAGAAACTAGCGGCAATATTCTAGAGTTTGAAGAGGTAGATGAGTATTTAAGTATGTATTTTTATTTGAATATTTATATTAAGTATCAAAAATCTGGGAAAAGCAATATCAGGCCACAAGAACATTATTTCTGAAAAAACGGTGTCAGATACAGAAAACTGGACCATAAATTGTTATTGCCCGGAAATTCTCCATATTTTTCGATGTATCATATGTGTTTTTGTGTGTAGTTTTACAATATTCGTCAATCTTTTTGCCAAACATTGTTTTGAGTTAGGCAGTAGTTTCAATGGTGCATAGGGCGGCCATCTTTGCTGACAGGACAGTTGAGTTTGAGCGAGACTAAGCGCCGGAGGTGCCATCCTTTTGGCGATAGTAGTGGGTTGGTAGCCACGGTCGGAGACAAGTATTTATGTAGCGACGTTCGAAAACGATCAAGTGGAGCGCAATATAGTGGTTTAGGACAGCAGGCATGAGTGTATTTTGTGAACTGTGAACTGACTATCGAGTGCCGTGATCGCGACATATGAATTTTATAGTGAAGTGTTGTAGCGTCAGTTATTAACGGCCGCCCTTACGTAAGAGCCCCTCAGACTGCATTTTAAGTGTTTAGTGAATATACTGAAGAAAAATAAACTACTTGTTCAAACTACAAATCAACGTGATTGACTCAATATTTTAAATTTCACCGCAATACCTGCCTGCATTGTTTTGTTATATTTTATTTGAGCTTAAAAATTGAGTTTAGGACAGGTTGAGTTGGCACCCTATGACGAAAAATGTAGCCTAACATTGAGACCAACCACATCTCTGGGCCACTCAATTAAGCTGAGTGTAACAAATATATATATTTTTTTGTGCCATAGCACGTGGGGACTCGAGCCAAACTATTCGAACTTCAATGTGCAGTGCCCAGTACAGTCACAAATCCCATCTAACGTCTTTGTGACGCGGCAGAACGTTGACTGCGCGCCACTTCGATTCGGTGAAAGAAACCGTCAACTACAACAGTTTTCAAAAGTGAGACATAATCGAGACATGGAAGCGTACTTCATGAACGGAACGTAGGAATAATTACAGAACGAAGTAAAACTTGATCACAACACATTTGGGATATAACAGCGACAACAGTACGAAATTATAAATGCTCTGCAGATGCGTACATCGAAATAAAATAAAGAGAGAAAAATGGATCTACTAAAACCCAGCCGGCCTGGGTGGTCAAGCGGTTCTAGGCGCTTCAGTCTGGAACCGCGCGACCGCTAAGGTCGCAGGTTCGAATCCTGCCTCGGGCATGGATGTGTGTGATGTCCTTAGGTTAGTTAGGTTTAAGTAGTTCTAAGTTCTAGGGGACTGATGACCTCAGATGTTAAGTCCCATAGTGCTCAGATCCATTTGAACCATTTGAACTAAAACCCAAAATTCTGTTATGTATCCACAAAAGGTCTCATAGGGTACATACAGTACGAAAAACAATCTTGTAAAATGTAGGATGCTAATTATATTCAGTTCTTCCTAAGTGCGTATTGTATCTGTCCCTGCCGTGTAGGCCTAACACAGGAACTACTGTCCACGCCTTCAGTACATGGATAAAATGACAAACAACACCGTTAACAGGGTGTCAAACACACCGCATTGGCAGTGATCTGTAAAGGCAACACGAAGCTAAACTTTTTCGAGCTCCCTTCGAAAAAAAAAAGAAAAGGAATCTTCAATTTGTTATTGATCTCAAAGTACAGCCATTCTAATACTGAATCTGCTGATAACGAGCGGCAGATAAACTGTTACATTGACTCTCTAGCAAATACGTCAAACTACAGAGTGCCCGAAATCTCTACACATCCATTTCTGCAAATGACAGCCATGTGTGCAGAATCTTTGTCCGCAACTATTACAACGTTTAATATTTCAGAAAGGCTATTTACTATTTGATTGTCATCTACCTAGAGTATTGTGAATAAATCAAGGACAAACTATATGGAGCAAGCAAAAAGTTTGCGTTTGGGCCGTTACTATAGCGTATATGCAAGCTAGAGCGATTTTAACGCGGGTGCACAAACACCCATACGTAGGCAAGGGGCCTCTGGATGAAAACTTTTTAATCACGCCTTATATAAGCACAGACAATAGCTGAAGTAAATGGAAAGAAATCACATGAAAAATGACTGTAGATGGCAGTCAAGATTTTCACCACGAACCGGAATGGTGGGGTCTTCATGAGAAACGATTATGGTTCAAATGGCTCCGAGCACTATGGGACTCAACTTCTGAGGTCATTAGTCCCCTAGAACTTAGAACTAGTTAAAGCTAACTAACCTAAGGACATCACACACATCCATGCCCGAGGCAGGATTCGAACGTGCGACCGTATCGGTCGCGCGTTTCCAGACTGAAGCGCCTAGAACCGCTTGGTGACTCCGGCCGGCGCCACTAAACAGTGTAAGTGGGTGACAGTAAAGTAAAAACAATGTAAAGAACACAGAAAGTAAACAAGAGCAACTTGAATATCGATAGACAAAAATGTTCTTCGTTTTTTTCCAACTTAATGGATTTGTACATATATTTCGACAACAGCTTAATGTGCTCAACATGGGGTGTTACCACGTCGGGCTGTAATACAGGCCTGACAACGACGGGACATGCTGTGAGTGATGTCATAAATCTCCTGTTGTGGCAATAACTCCCATTCTTCCTGCAGTCTTGGAGAGTGGTTTTTGGAAAGTCTGAAATTTGTGGTAAGATCTTATGGTAGCAAACTGCTGAGGTCATCCGTCCCTATGCTTACACATTACTTTTACCTAACTTAAACTAACTTACGCTAAGGACAATACACACACCCATGACCGAGGGAGCACTCGAACCTCCGACGGAGAGCGCCGCGCGGACCGTGACAAGGCGCCCAAGACCGAGCGGCTACCCCCCGCGGCAGTGGTTGGTGGATGCTGACGTGATGCAACTTGTCTCCCTAGCCCATCCCAGACATGCTCCATGGGACTCAAATCAGGATAGCGTGCAGGCCACGCCATACGTGCAGTATCTTTCGTTTCCAAGAAAACATCAACCACCCGTGCTTTATGAGGTCGAGTATTATTGTCCATCAATACAAAGTCTGGGCCCACAGCTTCTCGCAACAAACGCACATGATGTCCCACGATCTCGTAGCGATACCTGACTGCAGTTAAACCTTACCGATGTAACCGTACAGTTTCATGAAGAGGTGTTCCAGCGCTCAACATAATCCCCGCCCAACCCATTAAGGATTCTCCTCGATATCGGTCTCTTTCGGCAATATTTGGATTCCGAAATCGTGTTCCACGTTCCCTCCAGATGCGAATGCGTCGAGACTTACTCTCCTGACCAAATCGGGAGACATCTGCGAAAAGAACATTGGCCCATGTTCGACTCCACTCTAGACGTTCCCTTCTGTGACGATGCATCAGAGGTACGCATACAGAAAGTCTCCGACAATAAAGGCTACTATGTCGAAGCCTTCTGTACACCGTTTGTCTCGATACAACACGCCCAGCGGTTTCTGCGAGAGCAGATGCCAATTGCCGTACTGTACTAAGGCGGTACCGCCGTGACCTTACGGAGAAATAACGGTCCTCTCTTTTTGATTTCACACGTGATAGGCCCTGCCCTGGTCTGCTGGATACTGTTTCGGTGTCTATAAATTGCCGACATATCCGAGAAACAACAGAACGATTCACATTAAGCTTTAGGGTCATATAAGTTTGTGACTCTCCTGTTTCCACTCTTCTTATGGCCTTCACCGCAGAGAGTCTGGTAGGCGTCTTCTTTGCGGCGCCATATAGCACCGTCTGTGACTGTGTACACAGCGACTGTGAATGTGGGCCTATCCGGCAGACACTACCCCGTTTGATAGGTGCCCTGCCGTCATTGTTGACGTGGTAGTCCATTGACCGGAATGTCACCTTCCGTGCAGAACACGATTGTACGGACATCTGTTGACATTTTGTATGATTATACCGTCAATTAAACACTACACGGGGAAATAGCGGTTTGTTACTTTGATTTTGGTCACCAGTGTATATGTACAACAGAATGGCCAGAAACGGTCTGAAACGATTATAACGTTATTGCAGGATAGGTTGGGCTGAAAAATAATTTTAAGAAAAAAATTCGATACGTAGCACCGTTTCCGAATTAACTAGCACTGAAGTTAGCCAATCAGTCGGTTGCGCTCCCAAATTCAAGCGGCCCCCCAGAGACGGTGACGCCAAACGTGTTCTTCGTTCGGTTTCCTAAAAGCGAACAAGAGATCAATGCATCATATAGTACGACGTTCTCTTCCAGATAAAAGTGGCCTAGTCGAGACTTTTAGCTCGGTGCTGGCAGGATAGACTAAGAAGCCTAGTCGTGAGGAATTCGTCACCTCCTCCCCACCCGCAAATGTCGCCTGAGTTGGCTATTGAAGAGCATATCTCATCCGTTCTGCAGTAGAAAATATCTTGTGTATTTCAGCCTCCAACACTGATAACAAAATGAAGTGATACACTACATAATGATCTGTACAATGTTCCTCTATACATGAACTACATTTATAGCACGCATACTTGCAACTGCTCACCAGACAATAGTGGTAATTACGTTCATGTAGATGTTTCCATTACTTTGATAGCTGTTTTCATTGGAGATATCTGCGAAAATGCTAAAATCTTATGACTTAATATGTTTAAAAAGTATGCATGTAACCAAACTAGTCTCATTAAACATTACTAAAAAAGAAATATAGTGTCAGCAGTTGCCGGCCAAAGTGGCCGTGCGGTTAAAGGCGCTGCAGTCTGGAACCGCAGGACCGCTACGGTCGCAGGTTCGAATCCTGCCTCGGGCATGGATGTTTGTGATGTCCTTAGGTTAGTTACACTCCTGGAAATTGAAATAAGAACACCGTGAATTCATTGTCCCAGGAAGGGGAAACTTTATTGATACATTCCTGGGGTCAGATACATCACATGATCACACTGACAGAACCACAGGCACATAGACACAGGCAACAGAGCATGCACAATGTCGGCACTAGTACAGTGTATATCCACCTTTCGCAGCAATGCAGGCTCCTATTCTCCCATGGAGACGATCGTAGAGACGCTGGATGTAGTCCTGTGGAACGGCTTGCCATGCCATTTCCACCTGGCGCCTCAGTTGGACCAGCGTTCGTGCTGGACGTGCAGACCGCGTGAGACGACGCTTCATCCAGTCCCAAATATGCTCAATGGGGGACAGATCCGGAGATCTTGCTGGCCAGGGTAGTTGACTTACACCTTCTAGAGCACGTTGGGTGGCACGGGATACATGCGGACGTGCATTGTCCTGTTGGAACAGCAAGTTCCCTTGCCGGTCTAGGAATGGTAGAACGATGGGTTCGATGACGGTTTGGATGTACCGTGCACTATTCAGTGTCCCCTCGACGATCACCAGTGGTGTACGGCCAGTGTAGGAGATCGCTCCCCACACCATGATGCCGGGTGTTGGCCCTGTGTGCCTCGGTCGTATGCAGTCCTGATTGTGGCGCTCACCTGCACGGCGCCAAACACGCATACGACCATCATTGGCACCAAGGCAGAAGCGACTCTCATCGCTGAAGACGACACGTCTCCATTCGTCCCTCCATTCACGCCTGTCGCGACACCACTGGAAGCGGGCTGCACGATGTTGGGGCGTGAGCGGAAGACGGCCTAACGGTGTGCGGGACCGTAGCCCAGCTTCATGGAGACGGTTGCGAATGGTCCTCGCCGATACCCCAGGAGCAACAGTGTCCCTAATTTGCTGGGAAGTGGCGGTGCGGTCCCCTACGGCACTGCGTAGGATCCTACGGTCTTGGCGTGCATCCGTGCGTCACTGCGGTCCGGTCCCAAGTCGACAGGCACGTGCACCTTCCGCCGACCACTGGCGACAACATCGATGTACTGTGGAGACCTCACGCCCCACGTGTTGAGCAATTCGGCGGTACGTCCGCCCGGCCTCCCGCATGCCCACTATACGCCCTCGCTCAAAGTCCGTCAACTGCACATACGGTTCACGTCAACGCTGTCGCGGCATGCTACCAGTGTTAAAGACTGCGATGGAGCTCCGTATGCCACGGCAAACTGGCTGACACTGACGGCGGCGGTGCACAAATGCTGCGCAGCTAGCACCATTCGACGGCCAACACCGCGGTTCCTGGTGTGTCCGCTGTGCCGTGCGTGTGATCATTGCTTGTACAGCCCTCTCGCAGTGTCCGGAGCAAGTATGGTGGGTCTGACACACCGGTGTCAATGTGTTCTTTTTTCCATTTCCAGGAGTGTTAGGTTTAAGTAGTTCTAAGTTCTAGGGGACTGATGACCTCAGCAGTTGAGTCCCATAGTGCTCAGAGCCATTTGAACCATATTTTTTGTCAGCAGTTGCGCATATCTTATTTGATATAATAGCTCCGCATAACTTTTTTAAAGGAAGAGAAGGAGAAAGAACCAAGAAAAGAGCACCTCCGATTATCTCGAAGTGAACTTAGAGGAAAAAGCTACAAATGAAAAAAAAAATGGTTCAAATGGCTCTGAGCACTATGGGACTTAACTTCTGAGGTCATCAGTCCCCTAGAACTTAGAACTACTTAAACCTAACTAACCTAAGGACATCACACACGTCCATGCCCGAGGCAGGATTCGAACCTGCGACCGTAGCGGTCTCGCGGTTCCAGATTGTAGCGCCTAGAACCGCTCGGCCAGCTACAAATGAATTTCGATCGCTGAGAAACATGTTATCTGTTGAACATTTACCCCGTAACATATTAACCAAAGAGAATTTTGAAACATAATAGACACGTGCATTCGAAGTACACTAACAACAGATTTGGAAAATAATGGAGAAGTACAGACTAACTGAAGCACTGAGTTGGTTTGTTGGAATATTCTTAGTAGCTCAGCTGGTAAGAACGTTGACAAAAGAAGACAAGGGTTTCATTTGGATCCCGAACCTGACAAATACTTATAACTGATACGAAAATTTCGAGACACGAAGTAATTTCTTTCATCTAATAATTTATCCTTGAGTACATGCTAAGGGAGAGTGTTATACCTAGAGAATAGTGTACCCAGGAAGAGACGATGTTTTCTGATGTGTACTTCAGCCTAGTGACTGATTTCACAATCACGTGATGGAACGCTCACTAGAGAGCGCTATAAGCAGTTCCCGCCAACTTCTACATTTCTTGTTGTTGCGTTTTGTGCAGCATTTTTAAATATTTAGAATTCTACACATTTAAGTCCTGTATAATATATTAAAGATATTTAGAAGATCTTCTTTATTCTTCAGTTACAGAATTTTGCACCTTGAACCAGAAGAAGGTGTTTTAGCGTAGAACATGGGATATTTGCAAATTAACAGAGACTCCTCAATGTCTTAACTATTTTACATGTCTTGAAAATCGAAATTTGTGTTTATTTCCAATAGCTTCACTTTCAAAATGCGTTCAACTTGTAGCTTTCTTTGGTAATACTTCTGCTTGATTTGATCACTAACTGATTATTAGTGTGTAGCTGAGTAACAATATCACACGTAAATCACTAAACACAGCCTTGGCAAGATTTTGTCGACTGCAACGCTTTTAAATTTCGATAGAATTTTCGTTCCTGGGTGTATGACCATCTTGTACGAGGGGCGTTCAATAAGTAATGACTGTAAATGACAGTCGAGACTTTCCCCCCAAACCGGAATGGTGGGATCTTCATGAGAAACAATTGCTTCTGACTTCTAACAGTCACCTGATTCAATGACGACATTAATCATTCCCATTTTCGATTGAAAAAAAGTGGGACATCATGAAAGATTCCGACTTCAGCCCTATAGTTTCATGAAGCTCCGTTAGATGGCGGCGCTATACATAACCTTCAAAATGGCGTCTGTAGCAGAGGTGCGTTCCAAGCAGAAAGCTATTATTGAGTTTATTTTGGCCGTATACCAAGACATCACAGATATTCATAGGTGCCTGAAGAATGTTTACGAAGACCTGGCAGTGAACAAAAGCACGGTGAGTCGTTGGGCGAGGAGTCTGTCGACGCAACAAGGTCGCTCGAACTTGTCTCATCTCCCTTATGCCGGCCAGCCAGACACAGATGTGACTCGTGCGATGTTGGACTCCAGCGTGTTCGTCACTACAAGAATACAAACGAACTTCTCCTTCTCCATGACAACGTAAGGCCTCACATAAGTCTGTGCATATGAGAGGACGCCATAAAGCTTCATTGGACCGTTCTTCTTCATCCAACCTACAGCCCGGATCTCGCATCTTCTGACTTCCATGTGTTTGGCGCAATGGAGGATGCACTGCGTGGGGAGCATTACTTGGATGATGGAGAGTTGACTTTGGCGTGGAACCATGGGGGCACACAGACCCTCTCAGTAAGGTGACGTAACACCGTCGAACTGAACGAGGATTATGTTTAAAAGTAGGGTTTTGTAGCCCAAAGGCTGGTGGTGAATAACGTGGTGTATTGGAATGCTGAAAAAGGCCCACCTACTTACAGAAAAAAGTGTTGCATTCCTCACTGAACGACCGCCGTACCTTGGAACATGTTTTTACATTTTAAAAAACCTTAACTTTTCGGAGCAATTTTTGTAATGTCGGATAATAACGTGAATGCCATCATTAAAAAATGGAATAAAATATGTTCAATGGAAATTGTATCAAGGTACAACGCTCTTCCCTACAGCGAAGGCGAAATGGTAAAATTAGAGTATATTTCACAACATACCTTTCGTCAAGAAACATGCGCTATCCTAACATTTCTTATGCTTCTGTTTCTGTAACACACCGCACAAAAAATAGCTACAAGTTCCGTAACAAGCAAATGACCATCAAATGTGAAGGTTAACTAAGAGAAAAATAACATTACTACTTATGTTTAATATAACACTTGATTGATAGTGAACTGTTACTCACCATAGACACGACATTGATAATTATCCGAACGTCTGACATTAACGTCTCTTTTTCTCTCCAGAATGGGCAGGTACAGAAGCCCCCGGAAAGGAGGCATGTTCTGTTTTGTGCTTACTATTCTTTCCCTTAATCACTTTGGGTGATTTTCGGCATGGTTTCTCAAACAAGATCGAAGCATATTATGTTCCCTATTCTCCACAATTCTCGCGCCTGTTCTCTAACCATCCGTCGACGGCGAGATCTTTAAAATTACAATATTTCTAACAGTTCTTCATGTGCTGCAGAGTTACATTCCTTCACCAAAATAATATAGCAATACATAATTATTAAAGCACTACACGAGAAAAACCTCTGAACTAATAAAGCTTATTCAACCATTCAGATTTGATGTAGAACATACTTCACTTTCTATGTCACACATTAATTAAATACACTAGCAACTACTCGTAAGATGCTAATCAGTGATCAACAATTACTATCTAAACCTGTAATATATCTCTGAAGTTTACCCAGAATTATTACGCAGAGGCACCTAGCTGCGTGCGGAGGTATTATCTTCGCTATGGGTAGACTAAGCGCTAATCCTGGTGGCTTACCAGATTAATGAACGGCTTCAGAAATTAGCTGCGGGGCCTATTTTGCTCTGCACGGCCCAGTGTATCGTGTAACGAAGTATCTGGTAACAAATTTGGATGTTAATGGGAAGAGACCGCATAAACTCGGAGTTCTACAGAAAACTCGTCGGCAACGATCAGCAGACTGAGAGCAGGAAATAAAACGCTCCAAACTGATACGGATTAATTTTTTGCAAACTAAAATACCCTGCATTAAGATTCTGAAGAAAGAATCATCTCAATTTTCTTAGCTTCCCCTATTGGCACAGTTGAAATTAAAATTCATATTTCAAAGGCGAAAAAGGAGTTTTCTCTTCCAGTCTACAAAATCTACTGGCATCTTGTAAAATTATACCAGTTTTGAGTCAGAGAAATAGTAAGAGATAATGAGATCCGAATTCCCTGGGAATCATGTTAGACGGAATGTGAGGAAGGAGAATATAAGGAGCACATTATATTGGCACAAGATATGTTTGAGCAAAAGAAGACATGTAACAGGAAACCCATAAGCGTCATCATCAACATCTTCTTCTACTTCTTCTTCCGACGGGTAACACCTGATGTCCCTTGTGGCTAACTGCCGACTATGAAATGTATTCACAGTTGCGAATATGGACAACCATCAGTTGTATAATAGAAAGACAACAATTATACTTCGTGTCGGACCGGGATTCGAAGCAGGATTTCCCACTTACCGTGACCGATCGCCTTACCATTAGGCTATCCCCCCAGACCCAAACTTCCATATGTCGTTAACCATGTGTCTACAGCCTGCACTCGTATACTTATTATGTATATTTCAATACATGGGAGACATTTTAATTGAAAATTGTTTGTCCGGTGTAGGCGCATAAATACGATATGTCAGTGCCTATGTTCTTCAGAAATGTTCCCCCGGACATGCATGTATGAAGTTCGTCACGTATCGTACGGTGGCTTGCGGAGAACGTATGTAGATGTGTAGATATAGATGATAGTTCGAACACTGGTGAACGACCTCATATCTTCGTCGACAGTTGCACACCCGTTGCGGGAACGAAAGGCGCTACGGCTTCTTCCATTTTCCAAAAACCTCGAGACATAATAGAGATGTATACAGCTGTCGCCGTCGTGCTGAACAAGAACCGGTAGTGGTTTTGGAGCCCTTCAGTGTGCTATGTATTGATGCAATTATTGGTGTTACCCGCTACCTCCGTAACCGCAGTTTGTCACTCTGTATCTGTAAGTGGCGTACTTTGTTAGATTTAGAACGCTACTGGATAAAAAGTGCGATGCTGACTCCCGCTTATTGAGCGTAATCCAAATAGCAACCTCTATATGAAAAGAGATTTAGAATAATAAGTCCTACCTCTCATTTAGACAGCATCACATGCAAAATGCCATTATGACAATGCCCAGCACTTGAGACAATAGTCTTACACTACTGGCCATTAAACTTGCTACACCACGAAGATGACGTGCTACAGACGCGAAATTTAACCGACAGAAAGAAGATGCTGTGATATGCAAATGATTAGCTTTTCAGAGCACTCACAAATGGTTGGCGACGGTGGCGACACCTACAACGTGCTGACATGAGGAAAGTTTCCAACCGATTTCTCATACACAAACAGCAGTTGACCGGCGTTGCCTGGTGAAATGTTGTTGTGATGTCTCGTGTAAGGAGGAGAAGTGCGTACGATCACGTTTCCGACTTTGGTAAAGGTAGGATTGTAGCCTATCGCGATTGCGGTTTATCGTATCGCGACTTTGCTGCTCGCGTTGGTCGAGATCCAATGAATCGGTGGGTTCAGGAGGGTAATACGGAACGCCGTGCTGGATCCCAACGGCATCGTATCACTAGCAGTCGAGTTGACCGGCATCTTATCCGCATGGCTGTAACGGATCGTACAGCCACGTCTCGATCCCTGAGTCAACAGATGGGGACGTTTGCAAGACAACCATCTGCACGAACAGTTCGACGACGTTTGCAGCAGCATGGACTATCAGCTCTGAGACCATGGCTGCGGTTACCCTTGACGCTGCATCACAGACAGGAGCGCCCGCGATGGTGTACTCAACGACGAACCTGGGTGCACGAATGGCAAAACGTCATCCAGGTCCTGTTTACAGCGTCATGATGGTCGCATCCGTGTTTGGTAGCATTGGAACGCACATTGGTAGCATATATTCGTCATCGCCATACTGGCGTATCACGCGACGTGATGGTATGGGGTGAAATTGGTTACGTGTCTCGGTCACCTCTTGTTCGCATTGACGGGACTATGAACAGTGGACATGACATTTCAGATGTGTACGACCCGTGGCTCTACCCTTCATTCGATCTCTGCGAAACCCTACATTTCAGCAGGATAATGCACGACCGCACGTTGCAGGTCCTGTACGGGCCTTTCTGGATACAGAAAATGTTCGACTGCTGCCCTGGCCAGCACATTCTCCAGATCTTTCTGATATAGATCTCTCAGTAATTGAAAACGTCTGGTCAATGGGGCCCGAACAACTGGCTCAGGATCTATGCACCCAAATTGCGTGAAAATGTCATCTCATGTCAGTTCTAGTATAATATATTTGTCCAATGAATACCCGTCCATCATCTGCATTTCTTCTTGGCGTATTGTGACGAGCCAGTTACTCGGCCACCATTGACCAGACGTGTTCAATTGGTGAGAGATCTGGAGAATGTGTTGGCCAGGGCAGCAGCCGAACTTTTTCTGTATCCAGAAAGGCCCGTACAGGACCTGCAACATGCGGTTTTGCATTATCCTGCTGAAATGTATTGTTTCGCAGAGATCGAATGAAGGGTAGAGCCACGGGTCGTACACATCTGAAATGTAACGTCCACAGTTCTTAGTCCCGTCAATGCGAACAAGAAGTGACCGAGACGTGTAACCAATGACACCCCATACCATCACGTCGGGTGATACGCCAGTATGGCAATGACGAATATATCCTTCCAATGTGCGTTCACCGCGATGTCACCAAACACGGATGCGACCATCATGATGCTGTAAACAGGACCTGGATTCATCCGAAAGAATGACGTTTTGCCATTCGTGCACCCAGATTCGTCGTTGAATACACCATCGCAGGCGCTCCTGTCTGTGATGCAGCGTCAAGGGTAACCGCATCCATGGTCTCCGAGCTGATAGTCCATGCTGCTGCAAACGTCGTCGAACTGTTCGTGCAGATGGTTGTCTTGCAAACGTCCCCATCTGTTGACTCAGGGATCGAGACGTGGCTGTACGATCCGTTACAGCATTGCGGATATGATGCCTGTCATCTAAACTGCTAGTGATACGAGGCCGTTGGGATCCAGTACGGCTTTCTGTGTTACCCTCCTGAACCCTCTGATTCCATATTCTGCTAACAGTCATTGGATCTCGACCAACGTGAGCAGCAATGTCACGATACGATAAACCGCAATCGCGATATGCTACATTCCGACCTTTATCAAAGTTGGAAACGCGATGGTACGCATTTCTCCTCCTAACACGAGGCAACACAACAACGTTTCACCACGCAACGCCGCCCAAGTGCTGTTTGTGTATGAGAAATCGGTTGGAAACTTTCCTCATGTCAGCACGTTGTAGGTGTCGCCACCGTCGCCAACCTTGTGTGAATGCTCTGAAAAGCTAATCATTTGCATATCACAGCATCTTCTTCCTGTAGGTTAAATTTCCCGTCTGTAGCACGTCATCTTCGTGGTGTAGCAATTTTAATGGCCAGTAGTGTAACATAAGGATTATTCAGCTGACCCTATGAATGTATTTCACGTATTCAACCTCCAACGCCTTCAAACACCAAACCACCAGACGTGAGATTTTCTTATTCTCTCGCTCGCATATCCTCAAACTATTAATCCTACAGAAAAAATAAGCAGGACCTTTTTGTAAGAATTTTGATGTAGTTAAATTTTATACTGCGATACGTTTGCACTGGAGACTAGGGTTTTTGAGTTATTCAAGAAAAATTTGGTTGAAGGTCTTGAATAATTCGAAAACTATAGCGTCTATCGAAAATGTATACCAGGAAAAAATTTGACAACACTAAATTTGCTACGAAAAACTTCTGTTTATTTTTTCTGTTCGACTAATAGTTTTGACATAGCGAAAGAGAAAATATTATAATCTTGAACGGGGTATTCGGAACCGTTGTGGGTTGCATAAAATCCATCAGTTGGGACAGCTCAATCACTCTGTATATCCCATGATATTATTGTGTTCTGTATTCATTATGTAGACTTGACTAGAGATGTGGGAATAACTAGTTCTAGGTCACCTGAAAGGTAAGTCATGTGATGCATAATGAACCCTAAGTAATGAAAAGTGTGAGGTCATCCACATCATTGCTGAAAGGAATCCGTTAAACTTCGGTTACACAATGGGTCAATCAAATATAAAGACCATAACTGCAACTAACTAACTAGGAATTACAATTACGAACAACTTAAATTGGAAAGAGCGCTTAGAAAATGTTGTGAGGAGGAGAACCGAAGACTACGTTTTATTGTCAGAACACTTAGGATATGCAACAGATTTTTAAAGGGCCTGCCTACACTACGCCTGTCCAACCTCTTTTGATGTACTGCTGCGCAGTGTGGTATCCTTATCAAATAGGGTTAACGGAGTACATCGAAAAATTCAAAAAAGGGCACCACGTTTTGTACTATCGACAAATAGGTAAGAGAGTGTCACGAACATGATACAGGAATTGGGATGAATATCATCAAAATAAAGCCGTTTAGCCGGCCTGTGTGGCCGTGCGGTTCTAGGCGTTTCAGTCTGGAACCGCGTGACCGCTACGGTCGCAGGTTCGGATCCTGCCTCGGGCATAGATGTGTGTGATGTCCTTAGGTTAGTTAGGTTTAAGTAGTTCTAAGTTCTAGGGGACCGATGACCACAGATGTTAAGTCCCATAGTGCTCAGAGCCATTTGAACCATTTGAAAGTCGTTTATCATTGCGGCAGCAACATCTCACGAAATTTCCATTACTAACTTTTTCCCCCGAATGCGGGCCGAGCTACAAAGTTAGAAACGATCATCATAATAAAATAAGTAAAATCAGATCTTGCACGGAAATAGGTGTTCGTTTGATCCGCGCGCTGTTCGAGAGTGGAATAATCGAGAATTGCTATGAAGGTGGTTCGATAAACCCTCTGCCAGGCACTGAAGTGTGATTTGCAGAGTATCCTTATAGATGTAGATGTAGAATGTGACTGGAGTGCCCGCGATACACAGAAAATAGGCAATTGGATCCATGTGCAGGAATTATGGAGAAATGCTGATCCGAGTGTTTTTGAGGTTTGTTCTGTCAGGGAAAATCATCATTAGCGATCGAGTTGAAGACAGATCGGTTGCAGTTTTCGTGTCATTTCTCCAGATTGTTCATCTCTTCGTAGTTGTTACATCGTGGATTGTTCATAAAATGATTCATATATCACCAATAGGGTGTCCCTGGTTTTTTTCTTTTTATTTCAATTATTTTCAATTCCTAATGTGCCAGTAACATATGATAATTTGCATTTATCTTTTCATTTCGGAATGTGTAATTTCCATGAACGTCTCCTCTTATACGGACTTTACAGAAACTGTTCACATTTACGTCTTATATGTGTACCATCTGGTCTTTAACAATCTCGAACTCGTCTTCCCCCTGGGTTTCTAAGGGTGGGGTTCGTTGCCACACAAGTCGAGAATAAGTGAGGCAACTCAAATGCTCAAGCTATACGTAAATAACTATTTCAACCCTGATGAACACAAGCTGAAGTGATCTTTTAAGTGGAACTTAAACTATCATCTGAGTGATGATAACCGTCAAAAGATGGTAAGGTCTTCGACGTCAATGCATTATCTAACGAAGAATATATAACTCACCTAACAAAGGAATGCAGTTCTGAGAAAGGCGCAGTTGCTTTTGAGCATATTTCTCGTAACAGAGTGTCGAAAACGAACACGCGTAAAATATATCTTGCACCTGTATCCTTAGTAAGGCAAAAAACAGTCGTCAGTTATGACTACACTCGGCTACGAAACAGGGAACAACGCAGTAACCTGACGTGACTTTTTGTTACACAGCAGAGTAAGATCGCAATCTTCACCATTACTCATCGTTGCATTCTGTCAACGGCGAATGTTATGTACAACCCTTAATTGTAATGGATGCCGACAGACAATTAAAGTTTAATCTCGGCATGACGGTAGCCCTAAATAGTGACTACCTCGGCATTCTGACAGGAAGCAAATGAGTTAAATTATTTTACATCAGACAATGAACTTATCATAATCACATGGAAAGTATCTGAACTATAAATTATTACTATAATTATGGTCAACAGTTGTTCACTACAAGGAATCCCACTGTAAGTCAACTGATTTAACTTAAATCCAAATGTGCCTTCTGATGCAGCATTACATGAGACATGGTGTAACAGATATAAGTTCAGATATTACTACTGGTGACTGAGAACGGTGTACTGAACAACATCACATCAGTCTTTATGTCATTTTCAGACTACAGTCTTTACAAGTCACATGTTTTTAGGTTGGCTAGTACCTCCAAGTACAGGGCGTTTCAAAAATGACCGGTATATTTGAAACGGCAATACAAACTAAACGAGCAGCGATAGAAATACACCGTTTGTTGCAATATGCTTGGGACAACAGTACATTTTCAGGCAGACAAACTTTCGAAATTACAGTAGTTACAATTGTCAACAACAGATGGTGCTGCGGTCTGGGAAACTCTATAGTACGATATTTTCCACATATCCACCATCCGTAGCAATAATATGGCGTAGTCTCTGAATGAAATTACCCGAAACCTTTGACAACGTGTCTGGCGGAATGGCTTCACATGCAGATGAGATGTACTGCTTCAGCTGTTCAATTGTTTCTGGATTCTGGCGGTACACCTGGTCTTTCAAGTGTCCCCACAGAAAGAAGTCACAGGGGTTCATGTCTGGCGAATAGGGAGGCCAATCCACGCCGCCTCCTGTATGTTTCGGATAGCCCAAAGCAATCACACGATCATCGAAATATTCATTCAGGAAATTAAAGACGTCGGCCGTGCGATGTGGCCGGGCACCATGTTGCATAAACCACGAGGTGTTCGCAGTGTCATCTAAGGCAGTTTGTACCGCCACAAATTCCCGAAGAATGTCCAGATAGCGTGATGCAGTAATCGTTTCGGATCTGAAAAATGGGCCAATGATTCCTTTGGAAGAAATGGCGGCCCAGACTAGTACTTTTTGAGGATGCAGGGACGAGGGGACTGCAACATGGGGCTTTTCAGTTCCCCATATGCGCCAGTTCTGTTTATTGACGAAGCCGTCCAGGTAAAAATAAGCTTCGTCAGTAAACCAAATGCTGCCCACATGCATATCGCCGTCATCAATCCTGTGCACTATATCGTTAGCGAATGTCTCTCGTGCAGCAATGATAGCGGCGCTGAGGGGTTGCCGCATTTGAATTTTGTATGGATAGAGGTGTAAACTCTGGCGCATGAGACGATACGTGGACGTTGGCGTCATTTGGACCGCAGCTGCAACACGGCGAACGGAAACCCGAGGCCGCTGTTGGATCACCTGCTGCACTAGCTGCGCGTTGCCCTCTGTGGTTGCCGTACGCGGTCGCCCTACCTTTCCAGCACGTTCATCCGCCACGTTCCCAGTCCGTTGAAATTTTTCAAACAGATCCTTTATTGTATCGCTTTTCGGTCCTTTGGTTACATTAAACCTCCGTTGAAAACTTCGTCTTGTTGCAACAACACTGTGTTCTAGGCGGTGGAATTCCAACACCAGAAAAATCCTCTGTTCTAAGGAATAAACCATGTTGTCCACAGCACACTTGCACATTGTGAACAGCACACGCTTACAGCAGAAAGACGACGTACAGAATGGCGCACCCACAGACTGCATTGTCTTCTATATCTTTCACATCACTTGCAGCGCCATCTGTTGTTGAAAATTGTAACTACTGTAATTTCGAATGTTTGTCCGCCTGAAAATGTACTGTTGTCCCAAGCATATTGCAACAAACGGTGTATTTCTATCGCTGCTCGTTTAGTTTTTATTGCCGTTTCAAATATACCGGTCATTTTTGAAACACCCTGTATATGTGGCAACGGCAAGCCATAAATGCTCATCTTCCCTTGGGCAGCACGTCAGGTTTTGAAATGTGGACGCGTGGTCACAAAATAGTGAGTCTATACTGACGGCCACAGTCCACTCAGTGGTGCAGTTCGACTGTGGCGAAAACAACAGCTAGTCAAGTTTACGATGTGTTTGTGGGAAGACTGTTCGATGCAGAGAGAAAACAACCAACACACTGTGGGTAAATATTAAGGTATCACATACAAAAATACCTGCACTTATATCCACTACAGCCTACATATTACCCAGAGTGATCGAAACAACTCTGTGTTCATCAACGCAGCTTTTATTTCTAATTGTGCTGGTCGGCAACAGTGAAGAAAGCTGAAACAAAAAAGTGATTTACAAAATCATTCGTATCAGGATAGGCACACGGCATACTCACACAAACACACAGCGTTGTTATACAGTTACGGCGTTAAACATCTTTATTCACAAGTACCGCCCCAAATGGAGAACACTGAGTCGAAGAACCGATCGTGGGTCTTGCCTGGTTTGCTCCGTAAGATACTTATAAAACGTTTCGCATTAAACCTTACATTTTGGCTAAAATATTGAAGAAGAAATCGTTGGAAAAAATTCCACACCCACCTGCACAAGGAATAAAGCAACTATGTGACCCTGTTTGAGTAAACGTATCTTGTATTGTAAGTCTGAGGGGTCGATCACACATTCTTACACTAAAAAAAAAAAAAAAAAAAAAAAAAGACAGAATTAATTTCCACCCGACACAGGCCTCGGAAGGCTGAATGGTAGTTAAGGCCTACTGTGTTATCCTAAGCCGATTGGCATCACTGCATACGGATATGGAGGGGCATATGGTCAGTATACCCCTCTCCCAGCCGTCCTCATCTTTGGTGTCCGGAGCCAATACTTCTCGAACAAGACAGTAGGTCTTCAACATTCAACAAACCTCGTAAGGGCTGAGGGCGTTCCGCTTACCAAAGCGTTCGGCAGACACGAATGGCCACAAACCCAAGTACTAATCAAGCCCGACAACGCTAAGCTTTGGTGATCTGATAGGAGCCGATGTTACCAATGCATCAATGCCGTTGGCACATTCTTTAAAGCCAGCACATTCCTTTAAAGCCAGAAAATTGTTCACAGACAGCTTGCGAAATTTCATAATTGCTTTTATTAAACAATGTGATGAAGATGCACTGAATTAAAAGTAATTTGGAAACGTGTAGCACATATTGTTTATTAAGTAAACAATATAGATGAATCAATGTTGTCCATTAAAAGTTAAGAAGTATGGATGAGTATCGTGCAACAAATACCATAACTGTACTAACGTGCAGTAAAGTTTGAAATTACAGGCCCATTGCAGAATCTCTAAACCCAATTCACGCGCTATACTAGTAAATAAAAAGTCTCAAAAATTTTTAACTTAACAAAAGTATATGTACTGAAACTCGTCCAAGGAAATACAAGCACTGCGACCTCAAAACCAAATGAAATAAAAGTTCGAATTCCAAACTACCGACAACATTCCACGTCTGAATGACTAACCTAACCTAAACTAACCTATGAAACTTCTATAAACTAACCTAATCTATCCTAACCTAATTTCACCTAACCTAACGCTAACCTAACACTAACCTCTAACACTAACCAAACCTAACCTAACCTAACCTGTCGCATCATCTCACTGAAGATGAAACACACAAACTACATCGCGATTCAAGATTACAGTCTCAGCCGACATCTCTACAAGTGACTAAGGCGGCTACTGTCCCCATATGGACGTTCTCAAGTCTGCTTGTCCCCAATGCACCAATGCCAGTTTACTGTAACCCTCGCACCCTCACATTGACGATGGAACATACAAGTCGCGTCACGATTACATATTACAGGCTCCAGCCGACATCTCTCCAAGCGACTAACGTGGCTACGGTCACCGTATGGACGTTATCCTGGGAGTCAAGTTGCTTGTTTCCTATGCACCACTGCCAGTTTACTGTAAAACTCGCACCCTCACATTGCCAATTCAACACACAAATAACGTCGCGAGTCAACATTACAGGCTCTAGCCGACATCTCTCCAAGCGACTAACGTGGCTACGGTCACCATATGGACGTTATCCTGGGAGTCAAGTTGCTTGTTTCCTATGCACCACTGCCAGTTTACTGTAAAACTCGCACCTTCACATTGCCAATTCAACACACAAATAACGTCGCGAGTCAACATTACAGGCTCCAGCCGACATCTCTCCAAGCGACTAACGTGGCTACGGTCACCGTATGGACGTTATCCTGGGAGTCAAGTTGCTTGTTTCCTATGCACCACTGCCAGTTTACTGTAAAACTCGCACCCTCACATTGCCAATTCAACACACAAATAACGTCGCGAGTCAACATTACAGGCTCCAGCCGACATCTCTCCAAGCGACTAACGTGGCTACGGTCACCGTATGGACGTTATCCTGGGAGTCAAGTTGCTTGTTTCCTATGCACCACTGCCAGTTTACTGTAAAACTCGCACCCTCACATTGCCAATTCAACACACAAATAACGTCGCGAGTCAACATTACAGGCTCCAGCCGACATCTCTCCAAGCGACTAACGTGGCTACGGTCACCGTATGGACGTTATCCTGGGAGTCAAGTTGCTTGTTTCCTATGCACCACTGCCAGTTTACTGTAAAACTCGCACCCTCACATTGCCAATTCAACACACAAATAACGTCGCGAGTCAACATTACAGGCTCCAGCCGATTTCTAGCCAAGTGACTAATGCGGCACGGTCACAGCATGGGCGTTCTTCTTGGAGACAAGTTCCTTATTTCAGATACGCTACTGCCAGTTTACAATTATCCTTGCACACTCACACTGACGATGGAACACTCAAATTGCGTCGCGATTCAACATTACATGCTCCAGCCGACTTCTCTCCATGCGACAAACGCGTTTACGGTCAACATATGGACGTTCGCCTGGGAGTCATGTTTCTTGTTTTTGAAGCATCACTTTTAGTTTACATTAATCTTCGACCCTACACACTGACGATTGAACACACAAATTGAGTCGCGAACCAACATTACAGGTTCCAGCCGACTTAACTCCAATCTACTGATGCGGGTACAGTCACCGCATGGACGTTCTACGGCGAATCAAACTATTTGTTTCGGAATCACCCCTGCCAGTGTACTCAAACTCCTCACCTTCACATTCACGATGCAACACACAAATTGAGTGGAGATACAGCTGACGATTCTCTAAGAGACTAACGCGTCTACGGTCACCGTTTGAACATTCTCCTCAGAGGCAAGTTTATTGTTTCGGCTGCACCACTGACAGTTTACAGTAACTCTCGCACCCTTCGCATTGACGATGGAACACACAAACTGCGTCGCGATTCAATATTACCGGCTCCTGCCGACTTCTCAACAAGCGACTTACGAGGTCAACAACACCGCATCGACGTTCTTCTATCAGACAAGTTGCTTGTTTCCGATGCACAACTGCCAGTTTACTGTAACCCTCGCACCCTCACATCGATGGAAAACATACATTGCGTCGGGATTCAATATTAGAAGCTCTAGCCGACTCCTCTCCATCCCAAAAACTCAGTTACGGTCACTTTATGAACATTATCCTGGGAGTCAAGTTACTTCTTTCCGATGCACCACTGCCAAATTACTGGGAGACAAAAACCCTCATACGGACGATACAACAAACAAATTGTGTGGTGATTCATTATTACAAGCCCCGTCCGACTCCTCTCCAAGCGATTAAAGCGGCTACGATCACAGAATGGTCCTTCTTCTATCAGTGAAGTTGCTTGTTTCCAATGCACCACTGCCAGTTTACTATAACACACAGACACACATTGACGATGGAACACACAAATTGCTTCGCTATTCAATACTAAAGGCTCCATCCGACTTCTCTCCAAGGGCATAATGCAGCTACGGACACCGTATGGACGTTCTCATGGGAATCAAATTTCTTGTTTCTGATGCAATAATCACATTGCATAGCGATTCAGTATTACAGGCTTCAGCCGACTTCTAGCCAAGCGACGAATGTGGCCACGGTCATCGTATGGACGTTCTCCTGTGAGTCAAGTTGCATGTTTCCGATGCATCACCGCCAGTTTATTGTAACACTCGCATCCTCACATTGACGATGCAACACACAAATCTCGTCATGATTCAATAAGACAGGCAACAGCCGACCTCTCTCCAAGCGACTAACGCGGCTGCGATCACCGTATGGACGTTCTCCTGCCTATCTAGTTCACTGTTTCCGATTCACCTCTGACAGTTTACTGAAACACTCGCATGCTCACATTGACGATGGAACATACAAATTGCATCGCGATTCTATATAACTTGCTTCAGTCAACTTCTCTCCATGCGACTAACGCCCCTGCGGTCACGGCATGGACGTGCATCGCAAACAAGCAAATTGACTCCCAGTAGAACATTTACACTAGGACTACAGCTGTGATAGTCGCTTCAATAGAAGTCCGTCGCATGGAATCCATGATGCGCTGATGCAGCCCTGGAGAATGGCGTATTGTATCACAGCCGTCCACAATACGAGCACGAAGAGTCTCTACATTTGGTACCGGGGTTGCGTAGACAAGAGCTTTCAAATGCCCCCCATAAATGAGGGTTGAGGTCAGGAGAGCGTGGAGGCCATGGAATTGGCCCGCCTCTACCAATCCATCGGTCACAGAATCTGTTGTTGAGAAGCGTACCAACACTTCGACTGAAATGTGCAGGAGCTCCATCGTGCATGAACCACATGTTGTGTCGTACTTGTAAAGGCACATGTTCTAGCAGCACAGGTAGAGTGTCCCGTATGAAATCATGATAACGTGCTCCATTGAGCGTAGGTGGAAGAACATGGGGCCCAATCAAGACATCACCAACAATGCCTGCCCAAACGTTCACAGAAAATCTGTGTTGATGACGTGATTGCACAGTTGCGTGCGGATTCTCGTCAGCGCACACATGTTGATTGTGAAATTTTCCAATTTGATGACGTTGGAATGAAGCCTCATCCGTAAAGAGAACATTTGCACTGAAATGAGGATTGGCACATTGTTGGATGAACCATTCGCAGAAGTGTACCCGTGGAGGCCTATCAGCTGCTGATAGTGCCTGCACACGCTGTACATGGTACGGAAACAACTAGTTCTCCCGTACCACTCTCCATACAGTGACGTGATCAACGTTACCTTGTACAGCAGCAACTTCTCTGACGCTGACACTAGGATTATCGTCAACTACACGAAGAATTGCCTCGTCCATTGCAGGTGTCCTCGTCGTTCTAGGTCTTCCCCAGTCGCGAGTCATAGACTGGAATCTTCCGTGCTCTCTAAGACGATGATCAATTGCTTCGAACGTCTTCCTATCGGGACACATTCGTTATGTAAATCTGTCTCGATACAAACGTACCGCGCCACGGCTACTGCCCCGTGCTAATCCATACACCAAATGGACATCTGCCAACTCCGCATTTGTAAACATTGCACTGACAGCATAATCACGTTCGTGATGAACACTAACCTGTTGATGCTACGTACAGATGTGCTTGATGGTAGTACTGTAGAGCAATGAGTCGCATGTCAACACAAGCACCGAAGTCAAGATTGCCTTCCTTCAATTGGGCCAACTGGCGGTGAATCAAGGAAGTACAGTACATACTGACGAAACTAAAATGAGCTCTAACATGCAAATTAAGCTTTTCCGGACACATGTTCACATAACATATTTTCTTTATCTGTGTGTGAGGAATGATTCCTGAAAGTTTGGCCGTACCTTCTTGTAACTCCCTGTATACTGGGACCAAAGCTGTGTTAGCCGCTTCAAGAGAAGTCTGCTGGAGCCTGTAAGATTGAATCGCGACGCAATTTGTGTGTTCGATATTCACTGTCAGGGTGCGAGGGTTACAGTAAACTGGCATTGGTGCATCGGAAACAAGCAACTTGACTCCCAGTAGAAAATTTATACGGGGACCACAGCTCTGTTATTCGCCTCATGAGAGGTCTGTTGGAGCCTGCAATACTGAATCGATACGCAATTGGTGTGTTCTATATTCACTGTGCGGCTGCGAGGGCTACAGTAACCTAGCACTGGTGCATCAGAAACAAGCAACTTGACTCCCAGGAGAACATTTATACTGAGGCCACAGCTGTGTTAGTCACTTCAAGAGAAGTCTGCTGGAGCCTGTGATATTGAAACGCGAAGCAATTTGTGTGTTCGTTATTCACTGTGAGGGTGCGAGGGATACGGAAAACTGCCATGGTGCATCGGGTACAAGCAACTTGACTTACAGGACAACACTTATAAGAGGCCCACAGCTGTGTTAGTCGCTTCAAGAGAAGAATGCTGGAGCCTGTAATATTGAACCGCGACGCAATTTCTGTGTTCGATATTCACTGTGAGGGTATGAGGGATACAGAAAACGGGCATGGTGCATCGGCAACAAGCAACTTGACTCCCAGGAGATTATTTATATGGGCACCACAGTTGTGTTAATCGCTTCAAGAGAAGCCTGCTGGAGCCTGTAACATCGAATCGCGAAGCAATTTGAGTGTTTGATATTCACTGTGAGGATGCGAGGATTACAGTAAACTGACATTGGTGCATCGGAAAAAAGCAACTTGACTCTCAGGAGAACATTTATACGGGGACCACAGTAGTGTTAGTCGCTTCAAGAGAAGCCTGATGGAGCCTGTAACATCGAATCGCGAAGCAATTTGAGTGTTTGATATTCACTGTGAGGATGCGAGGATTACAGTAAACTGACATTGGTGCATCGGAAAAAAGCAACTTGACTCTCAGGAGAACATTTATACGGGGACCACATTAGTGTTAGTCGCTTCAAGAGAAGCCTGATGGAGCCTGTAACATCGAATCGCGAAGCAATTTGTGCGTTTGATATTCACTGTGAGGATGCGAGGATTACAGTAAACTGGCATTGGTGCATCGGAAACAAGCTACTCGACTTCCAGGACAACATTTATACAGGGACACAGCTGTTTTAGTAGCTGCAAGAGAAGCCTGCCGGAGCCTGTAACATCGAATCGCGAAGCAATTTGAGTGTTTGATAATCACTGTGAGGGTGCGAGGGTTACAGTAAACTGGCATTGGTGCATCGGAAACATCCAACTTGACCAAAAGGAGAACATTTATACGCGGACCACAGCTGTGTTAGTCGCTTCAAGAGAAGTCTGCTGGACCCTGTAATTTTGAATCACGACGCACTTTGTGTGTTTTATATTCCCTGTGAGGGTGTGAGGGTTACAGCAAACTGGCATTGGTGCATCGCAAAACAAGCAACTTGACTCCAAGGAGAACACTTATACGGGGACCACAGCTGTCTTAGTGGCTTCAAGAGTAGTCTGCTGGAGCCTATAATATTGAATCGGGACGCAATTTGTGTGTTCGATATTCACTCTGAGGGTACTAGGATTACAGTAAACTGGCATTGGTGCATCGGAAACCAGCCACTTGGCTCTCAGAAGAACATTTATATTGGAACCACAGCTGTGTTAGTCGCTTCAAGAGAAGTATGCTGGAGCCAGTACTATTGAATCGCGACGCAATCAGTGTGTTCGATGCTCACTGTGAGGGTACGAGTGTTACAGTAAACTGGGATTGGGGCATCGGAAAAAAGCAACATGACTTCCAGCAGAATATTTATACTGAGACCACAGCTGCGTTAATTGCTTCAAGAGAAGACTGCTGGAGCCTGTAATATTGAATCGCGACGCAATTTGTGTGTTCGATATTCACATTGAGGGTGCATGGCTTACAGTAAACAGTCATTGGTGGATAGGAAACAAACAACTTGACTCCCAGGAGAACATTTATATGGGGACCACACTTGTGTTAGCCTCTTCAAGAGCAGTATGCTAGAACCTGTGATATTGAATCGCGACGGAATTTGTGTGTTCGATATTCACTGTGAGGGTGCGTGGGTTACAGTAAACTGGCATTGCTGCATCGGAAAAAAGCTAATTGACTCCCTGGAGAACATTTATACGGGGACCACAGCTGTGTTAGTCGCTTCAAGAAAAGTGTGCTGGAGCCTGTGATAGTGAATCGCGACGCAATTTGTGTGTCGGATAATCACTGTGAGGGTGCGAGGGATACAGGAGACTGGTATGGTGTATAGAGAAAAAGCAACTTGACTCCCAGGAGAACATTTATACGGGGACCACTGCTGAGAAGGCGCTTCAAGAGAAGTCTCTTGGAGCCTGTAATATTGAATCGGGACACATCAGTGTGTGTCCGATATTCACTGTGAGGGTACGAGGATTACAGTAAACTGGAATTGGTGCATCGGAAACAAGTTACTTGATTCCCTGAAGAACATTTATACTGGAACCACAGCTGTGTTAGTCGCTTGAAGAGATGTTTGCTGGGGCCTGTAATATTGATCCGCGACGCAATTTGTGAGTTCGATATTCACATTGAAGGTACATGGGTTACAGTAAACAGTCATTGGCGGAAAGGAAACAAACAACTTGACTCGCAGGTGAACATTTATATGGGGACCACAGCTGTGTTATTCGGTTTAAAAGAAGTCTGCTGGAGCCTGTAATATTGAATTGCGACGCAATTTGTGTGTTCGATATGCAGTGTGATGGTACGAGGGATACAGTAGACTAGCATTGGTGCATCGGAAACAAGCAACTTGACTCCCAGTAGAATATTTATACGGGGACTACAGCTGTGTTAGTCGCTTAAATGGAAGTCTGCTGGAGCTTGGATTATTGAATCGTGACGCAATTCGTGTGTTCGATGTTCACTGTGAGGGTGTGGGGGTTACAGTGAACTGGCACTGGTGCATCGGAAACAAGCAACTTGACACCAAGGAGAACATTTATACGGGGACCTCAGCTGTGTTTGTCGCTTCAAGATAAGTCTGCTGGAGCCTTTAGTATTGAATCGCGACACAATTTCTGTGTTCGATATTCACTATGAAGGTTCGCGTGTTTCAGTATACCGGCATTGGTGCATCGGAAACAAGCAACTTGACTCCCAGGAGAACATTTATACGGGGACCACAGTTGTATTAGTCGCTTCAAGATAAGTGTGCTGGAGTCTGTGATAGTGAATCGCGACGCAACTTGTGTGTTCGATATTCACTATGAGGGCGCGTGGGATACAGGAGACTGGCATGGTGCATCGGTAAAAAGCAACTTGACTCCCAGACGAACATTTATACGGGGCCACTGCTGAGTTAGCCGCTTCAAGAGAAGTCTGTTGGAGCCTGTAATATTTAATTGCGACGCAATTGTGTGTTCAATATTCACTGTTAGGGTACGAGAATTACAGTACACTGGCATTGGTGCATCAAAAACAAGTTACTTGACTTCCAGGAGAACATTTATACGAACACCTTAGTTGTGTTAGTAGCTTCAAGAGAGGTCTGCTGGAGACTGTTATACTTAATCGCGACGCAATTTGGGTGTCGGATAATCACTGTGAGGGTATGAGAGTTTAAGAAAACTGGCATTGCTGAATCGCAAACAAACAAATTGACTCCTAGGAGAGCATTTATACGGGGACCACAGCTGTGTTAGTCGCTTCAAGAAAAGTGTGCTGGAATTAGTGATATTGAATCGCGAGGCAATTTGTGTGTTCGATATTTACTGTCACGGTGCGAGTGATACCGTAAACTGGCATTGGTGCATCGGGAACAAGCAACTACTCACCCAGGACAACATTTATACGTGGACCACAAGTGTGTTAGTCGCTCCAAGGAAGTCTGCTGGGCCTCTAACAATGAATCGTGATGCAATTTTTGTATTTGATATTCACTGTGAGGATGCGAGGATTACAGTAAACTGGCAATAGTGCATCGGAAAGCAGCAACTTGACTTCCAGGAGAATATTTATACAGCGACACAGCTGCTTTAGTAGCTGCAAGAGTAGTCGGATGGAGCCTGTAAACTTGAATCGGGACGCTATTTGTTTGTTCGATATTCTCTATGAGGGTACGAGGACTACAGTAAACTGGAATTGGTGATTCGGAAACCAGTTACTTTACTCCCAGAAGAACATTTATACTGGAACCACAGCTGTGTTAGTCGTTTGAAGAAAAGTGTGCTGGAGCTTGTAATACTGAATCGCGACGCAATTTGAGTGTTCGATATTCACTGTGAGGGTGCGAGTGTTACAATAAACTGGCATTGATACATCGTATACAAGCAAATTGACTCCCAGGAGAACATTTACACGGCGAACACAGCTGAGTTAGTCGCTTCAACATAAGTTTGCTGGAGCCAGTAATATTAAATAGAGACGCAATTTGTGTTTTCGATATTCACATTGAGAGTGCGTGGGTTACAATAAACTGACAATGGTGCATTGGAAAAAAGCAGCTTGACTCCCAGGAGAACGTTTATACGGGGACCACAGCTGAGTTAGTCGCTTAAAGAGAAGTCTGCTGGAGCCTGTAATATTGAATCGCGACGCTATTTGTGTGTTCGATATTCACTGTGAGGGTACTAGGATTACAGTAAACTGGCATTGATGCATCGGAAACAAGCAACCTGACTCAAAGGAGAACATTTATACTGGAACCACAGCTGTGTTAGTCGCTTCAAGAGAAGTGTGCTGGAGCTTGTATTACTTAATCGCGACGCAATTTGTGTGTTCGTTATTCTCATTGAGGGTGCGTGGGTTACAGTAAACTGGCACTGGTTCATCGGAAACAAGGAACTTGATTCCCAGGAGAACATTTATACTGGGACCACAGCTGTGTTAAACGCTTCATGAGAAATCTGCTGGAGGATGTAACATTAAATTGCGACGAAATTTGTGTTTTCGATATTGATATTGAGGGTGTATGGCTAACAGTTAAATGGCATTGGTGCATCGGAATCAAGCAACTTGACTCGCAGGAGAACATTTATACGAGGACCAAAGGTGTGTTTGTCACTTCAATAGAAGTCTGCTGGAGCCAGTAATATTCGATCGCGACGCAATTTGTGTGTTCGATATACACTGTGAAGGTCCAAGGGTTAGAGTAAATTGGCATTGTTGCATCGGCAACAAGCAACTTGACTCCCAGGAGATCATTTATACCGGGGCCACAGCTGTGTTAGTCGCTTCAAGTAAGGTCTCTGGAGCCTGTAATATTGAATCGCGACGCAAGTTGTGTGTTCGATATGCACTGTGAGGGTGTGAGGGTTACAGTAAACTGGCATTGGCGCATCGGAAACAAGCCACTTGACTCCCAGGAGAACATTTATACCGGAATCACAGCTGTGTTAGTCGCTTCAATGGATGTCTGTTGGAGCGTGTATTATTGAATCGCGACGCAATTTGTGTTTTCGAAATTCACTGTGAAGGTCCGAGGGTTACAGTAAACTGGCATTGGGGCATCGGAAACAAGACGCTTGACTCCCAGGAGAAGAATTATACTGTGATCACAGCTCTATTAGTCGCTTAGAGAGAAGAGTGCTGGAGCCTGTTATACTGAATCGCGACGCATTTTGTGTGTTCGATGTTCATATTGAGAGGGCAAGGGTAACAGTAAACTGGAATTGGTGCATCAGAAAGAAGCAACTTGACTCCCAGGAGAATATTAATAGAGGGACCACAGTTGTGTTATTCGCTTCAAGAGAAGTCTATGGAGCCTGTAATACTGAATCGCGACGCAATTTGTGTGTTTGATATTCACCGTCAGCGTGCGAGGGATACCAGAAACTGGCATTGGTTAATCGGGAAAAAGAAACTTGACTCCCATGAGAACATTTATACGAGGACCAAAAGTGTGTTTGTCGCTTCAATAGAAGTCTGCTGGAGCCTGTAATATTGAGTCGCGACGAATTTGTGTGTTCGATATTCACTGTGAATGTCCAAGGGTTAGAGTAAATTGGCATTGGTGCATCGGCAACAAGCTACTTGACTCCCAGGAGAACATTTATACCGGGGCCACAGGTGTGTTACTCGCTTCAAGAGAGGTCTGTGGAGCCTGTAATATTGAATCGCCACGCAATTTGTGTGTTTGATATTCACTGTGAGGGTGCGAGGGTGACAGTAAACTGGCATTGGTGCATCGGAAACATGCAACTTGACTTCCTGGAGAACATTTTTGCGGGGACCACAGCTGTGTTAGTCGATTCAAGAAAAGTCTGCTGGAGCCTGTACTATTGAATTTTAGTTTGTGTGTTCGATACTCACTGTGGCGGGTTACAGTAACCTTCCACTGGTGCAACGGAAACTAGCAACTTGATTCCCAAGAGTATATTTATACAGGGGCCACAGCTGTGTTAGTCGGTTCAAGAGAGGTCTGTGTAGAATGTCATATTGAATCGCGACGTAATTTGTGTCTTCGATATTCACGTTGAGGGTGTGTTTGTTGTAGTAAACTGGCATTGGTGCATCGGGAAAGAGCATTTTGACTCCCATTACAACTTTTAAACGGGGACCACACCTGTGCTAGTCACTTCAAGATAAGTTTGCTGCAACCTGTAATAATGAATCGCTACGCAATTTGGGTGATCGATATTCAATGTGAGGGTGCGTGGATTGCAGTAAACTGGCATTGGTGCATCGGAAATACGACACTTGACTTTCAGGAGCACATTTATACGGGCATAAAGCTGTGTTAGTCCTTCAAGAGAAATGTGCTGGAGTCTCCAATATTGAATCGCGACGCAATTTGTGTGTTCGATATTCACTGTGAGTTTGCGAGGGTTGCAGTAAACTTGCATTGGTGCATCGGAAACAAGCAACTTGACTCCCAGGAGAACATTTATACGGAGACCTCAGCTGTGTTAGTCGCTTCAAGAGAAGTCTGCTGTAGCCTGTAGTATTGAATCGCGACGCAATTTGTGTGTTTGATATTCACTGTGATGGTGCGTGGGTTACAATAAACTGACATTGGTGCATCGGAAAAAATTTTCTTGACTACCAGGAGGCATTTATACAGGGCCACAGCTGTGTTATTCGCTTTAACAGATGTCTGCTGGGCCTGTAACATTGAATCGCGACGCCATTTGTGTGTTTGATATTCACTGTGAGAGTGGGAGGATTACCGTTAACTGGCATTGGTGCTTGGGAAACAAGCAACTTGACTTCCAGGAGAAACTTTATACTGGGACACAGATGTGTTAGTCACTTCAAGAGAAGTCTGCTGGAGGCTGTAATATCGAATCGAGACGCAATTTGAGTCTTCGTTATTCACCTTGAGGGTGCGAGGATTACAGTAAACTAGCATTGGTGAACTAGCAAAGGACAGTAAACTAGCGAAGGACAGCAAAGGGCTTCGAAGAGCAGTTGAACGGAATGGACACTGTCTTGAAAGGCGGAAATAATATGAACATTAACAAAAGCAAAACGAGGAGAAAAGAAGGTAGTCGAAATAAGTGAGGTGATGCTGAGGGAATTAGATTAGGAAATGAGACACTTAAAGTAGTGAAGGAGTTTTGCTATTTGGGAAGCAAAATAACTGATTATGGTCGAAGTAGATAGGATATCCAATGTAGACTGGCAATGGCAAGGAAAACGTTAGTGTAGAAGAGAAATTTGTTAACATCGAGTATAGATTTTAGTGTCAGGAAGACGTTTCTAAAAGCATTTATATGGAGTGTAGCCATGTATGGTAGTGAAACATGGACGATAAATGGTTTGAACAAGAAGAGAATAGAAGCTTTTGAAATGTGGTGCTACAGAAGAATGCTGAATGTTAGTTGGGTAGATCAAATAGCCAATGAGAAGGTATTGAATAGAATTGGGGAGAAGAGGAGTTTGTGGCACAACTTGACAAGAAGAAGGGACCGGTTGGTAGGATATGATTTGAGGCATCAGGGGATCACAAATTTAGCATTGGAGGGCACCGTGGAGGGTAAAAACCCTAGAGGGATTCCAAGAGATGAATACACTAAGCAGATTCAGAAGGATGTAGGTAGCAGTAAGTACTGGGAGTTGAAGAAGCTTGCACAGGATAGAATAGCATGGAGAGCTGCATCGAACCACTCTCAGGACTGAAGAAAACAACAACAACAACACCAGCATTGGTGCATCGGAAACAAGCAACTTCACTCCCAGGAGAACATTTATATGGGGACCACATCTGTGTTAGTCGCTTCAAGAGAAGACTGATGGAGCCTGTAATATTGAATCGCGACGAAATTTGTGTGTTCGGTATTCACTGTGAAGGTCCCAGGGTTACAGTAAACTGGCATTGGTGCATCGGAAACAAGTACTTTACTCCCAGGAGAACATTTATACCGGGGCCACAGCTGTGTTAGTCGCTTCAAGAGAAGTCTGCTGGAGACTGTAATATTGAACTGCGACGCAATTTGTGTGTTCGATATTCACTGTGTGGATGCGAGGGTTACAGTAAACTGGCATTGGTGAATCGGAAACAAGCAACTTGACTCCCAGGAGAACTTTTATACGGGGACCACAACTGTGGTAGACACTTCAAGATATGTTTGCTGGAGCCTGTAACATTGAATCGCTACGCTATTTGAGTGATCGATATTCAATGTGAGGGTGCGAGGATTACAGTAAATTGGCATTGGTGCATTTGAAACATGCAACTTGACTTCCAGGAGAACATTTGTACAGGGACACAGCTGTGTTAGTCGCTTCAAGAGAGGTCTGATGGAGCCTGTAATATTGAATCGCAACGCAATTTGTGTGTTCGATATTCACTGTGAACGTTCGAGAGATACAGTAAACTGTCATTGGTGTACCGGAAACAAGCAACTTAACTCCCAGGAGAACATTTATACTGGAACCACAGCTGTGTTAGTCGCATCAAGAGAAGTCTGCTGGAGCCTGTAATAATGAATCACGACGCAATTTGTGTGTTCGATATTCATTGTGTGGATGCGAGGGTTTACGGTAAACTGGCATTGGTGCATGGGAAAAAAGAAACTTGATTCCCAGGAGAACATTTATACAGGGACCACCGCTGTGTTAGCCGCTTCAAGAGAAGTCTTCTGGAGCCTGTAATATTGCATCGCGACGCAATTTTTGTGTTCGATATTCACTGTGAGCGTGCGGGGGTTATAGTAAACTGGCATTGGTGCATCGGAAACATGCAACTTGACTTCCAGGAGAACAATTGTACGGATACCACAACTGTGTTGGTCGCTTCAAGAGAAGTCTGCTGCCACCTGTAATATTGAATCGCGATGCAATTTGTGTGTTCGATATTCACTATAAGGGTGCGAGGGATACAGAAAACTGGCATTGGTGCATTGGAAACAAGGAACATCGCTGTCGGGAGAACATTTATACAGAGACACAGCTGTGTTAGTCGCTTCAAGAGAAATCTGCTGGAGCCTGTAATATTGAATCGCGACGCAAATTGTATATTCGATATTCACTGTGTGGATGCGAGTGTTACAGTAAACTGGCATTGGTGCATCGGAAACAAGTAACTTGACACATAGGAGAACATTTATACTGAAACCACAGCTGTGTTAGTCGCTTCAAGAGAAGTCTGCTGGAGCCTGTAATAATGAATCACGACGCAATTTTGTGTTCGATATTCATTGTGTGGATGCGATGGTTTACAGTAAACTGGCATTGGTGCATCGGAAAAAAGCAACTTGATTCCCAGGAGCACATTTATACTGGAACCACAGCTGTGTTAGTCGCATCAAGAGAAGTCTGCTGGAGCCCGTATTATTGAATAGCGACGCAATTTGTGTGTTCGATATTCACTGTGAAGGAACAAGGGTTGCAGTAAACTGACATTGGTGCATCGGAAAAAAGCAACGTGACTCCCAGGAATACAATTATATCGGTCCCACAGCTGAGTTAGTCGATTGAAGAGAAGTCAGCTTTAGCGTGTAATATTGCATGGAGACGCAATTTGTGTGTTTGATATTCACTGTGAAGGTATAACGGTTACAGTAAACTGGCATTGGTGCATCGGGAAAGAGCAACTTGACTCCCAGGAGAACATTTATACCGGGACCACAGCTGTGTTAGTACGAGGCCTGTTCAGAAAGTAAGCTCCGATTGATTGCCAAATTGAAACCACAGTGAACATCAGAAATGTTTTACTTGTAACAATTAGCTACACCTTTCAGCTACTTCTCTAAGTAGTCGCCGTTCTGACTTAGACTTTTGTCATAGCGTTGTACTAACTTTTCAATAGCCTCATCATAGAAGGCAGCCGCCAGTGCTTTCCGCCAATTCTCCACGCTGGCCTACACCTCGTTGTCTGTGTCAAAATGTTGTCTTCAAAGACAGCGGTTCATGTGACCAGAGATGAAACTCAGGGGGAGACAATTGCGGACTGTATTGTGGGTAATCTAACATTTCCATTTGAAAACGATGCAGGAGCATCTTCATTGCCCCTGCAGAATGCGGCTGAGAATTGTCGTGAAGACGAAACAGCACGACAGTTATGTAATGTTAGCTGCATAGCTTCAGGCGAAATTTCTCACCAGGCCCTCGTACTTGGCGGCAGACACTATTTTCTAGACATCTTTACGCACTCACTGCGAGCTCAGAAATGAGAAGAGCGACATGATGCTAACTGGGGTTATACTAGAGACACTACCCAACACATCTGTGCAAAGCTTTATCGGATTTTCATAGTCGTTTCCATTTCGCGACCGATCGGAGCTTACTTTCTGAACGCCCCTCGTAGCTTCAATAGAAGCTTGCTGGAGCCTGTAATATTGAATCGCGTCGCAATTTCTGTCTTTGATATTCACGGTGAAGGTACAAGGGTTACAGTAAACTGGCATTGGTGCATCGGGAAAGAGCAACCTGACTTCCAGGAGAACATTTGTATGGGGACCTTTGCTGTGTCAGTCGCTTCAAGATAAGTCTGCTGGAGAATGTAATATTGAATCGCGACGCAATTTATGTGTTCGATATCCACTGTGAGGGTGCGAGGGTTACAATAAACTAGCATTGATGCTTCGGAAACAATATGACTTCAAGGAGAACATGTATACAGGGAACACAACTCTGTAAATCGCTTCAAGACAAGTCTGCTGGAGCCAGTAATCTTGATCCGCGACGCAATTTGTGTGTTCGTTATTCACTGTGAAGGTGCGAGAGTTACAGAAAACTGGCTTTGATGCATCGGGAAAAAGCAACTTGACTCCCAGGAGAAGATTTATACGAGGACCAAAGCCATGTTAGTCACGTGAAGAGAAGTCTCCTTGACCCCGTAATGTTGAATCACGACGCAATTTGTGTTTTCGATATTCACTGAGAGGGTGCGATGGTTACAGTAAACTCTCACTGGGGCATCGAAATCTAGCAACTTGGCTCCAAGGTAAACATTTACACGGGGACGAAAGCTGTGTTGGTGGCTTCAAGAGAAGTCTCCTGGCGCCTGTAATATTGAATCGAAACGCAATTTGTGTGTTTGATATTCACTTTGAGGGTGCGAGGGTTACATTAAACTGGCATTGGTGCATCGGAAATAAGCTACTTCTCCCCCAAAAGAACATTTATACGGGGATCAGAACTGTGTGAGTTGATTCAAGAGAAGGCTGCTGGAGCCTGTAATATTGAATCGCGAAGCAATTTTTGTGTTCGATATTCACTGTGAGAGTGCGAGGATGAAAGTAACCTGGCATTGGTGCAACGGAAACAAGCAACTTGACTCCCATGAAAACATTTATACTGGAACCACAGCTGCGTTAGTCGGATCAAGACATGCCCACTCCAGCCTGTAATATTGAATCGCAACGCATTTTGTGTGTACAATATTCACTGTGAGGGTGCGAGGATTGCAGTAAACAGGCATTGGTTCATCGGAAACAAGCAACGTGAGTTTCAACAGAACATTTATACAGGGACAAAGCTGTGTTAGTCGCTTCAAGAGAAGTCAGCTGGAGCCTGTAATATTGCTTCGCGACGTAATTTGTGTGTTCAATATTCACTGTGAGTTTGCGAGGGTTACCGTAAACTGGCATTGGAGCATCGGGAACAAGCAACTTGACTCCCAGGAGAAGTTTTTGACGGTTACCACAGCTGTGTTAGTCGCTTCAAGAGAAGTCTGCTGGAGCCCTGTAATATTGCTTCGCGACGCAATTTGTGTGTTCGATATTTGCTGTGAGAGTGCGAGGGTTACAGTCAACTGGAATTGGTGCATCGGAAACAAGCAACTTGACTCGCATCAAAACATTTATACGGAACCACAGCTGTGTTAGTCGCTTCAATAGAAGTCTGCCGGAGTCAATAATACTGAATCGCGACGCAATATGTGTTTTCGATATTCACTGTGAAAGTCCGAGGGTTTCAGTAAACTGGAATTGATGCATCGGAAACAAGCAACTTGACTCCCAGGAAACATTTATACGGGGACCACAGCTGAGTTAGTCGCTTCAAGAGAAGTCTGCTGGAGCCTGTAAATATTCAATCGCGACGCAATTTGTCTGTTCGATATTCACTGTGAGAGTGCGATTGCAACAGTAGACTGGCATTGGTGCATCGGAAACAAGCAACTCGACTCCCAGGAGGACATCTATACGAGGATCACAACAGAGTTAGGTGATTCAAGAGAAGTGTGCTGGAGCCTATAATATTGCTTCGCGACGCAATTTGTGTGTAAGGTATTCCTTGTGAGAGTGCGAGGGTGACAGTAAACTTGCATTGGTGCATCAGAAACAAGAATGTTTCTCCCAGGAGAATATTTATAAGAAGACCATAGCTGTGTTAGTCGCTTCAAGAGAAGTCTTCTGGAGCCTGTAATATTGAATCGTGACGCAATTTGTGTGTTCGATATTCACTGTGACGGTGCGAGGGTTACAGTAAACTGGCATTGGTGGATCGGAAACAAGCAACTTGACTCCCAGGAGAACATATATACGGAGACCACAACTGTGTTAATCGCTTCAAGAGAAGCCTGCTGGAGCCTGCAATATGTAATCGCGACGAAATTCGTGTGTTCGATATTCACTGTGAGGGTGCGAGGGTTACAGAAAACTCGCATTGGTGCATCAGAATCTAGAACTTTACTCCCAGGAGAACATTTATAAGAGGACCACAGCTGTGCTATTCCCTTCAGGTGAAGTCTGCTAGAGCCTGTAATATTCAATCTCGACGCAATTTGTGTGTTCGATATTTACTGTGAGGGTGCGTGGGTTATAGTAAACTGACATAGGTGCATCAGAAACCAGCAACTTGAGTCCCAAGAAAACATTTATACGGGGACCACAGCTGTGTTAGTCGCTTCAAGAGAATTCTGCTGGAGCCTGTAATATTGAATCGCGACGCAATTTGTTTGTTCGATATTCAGTGTGAGGGTTTGAGGGTTACTGTAATCTGGCATTGGTGCATCGGAAACAGGCAACTTGACTCCCAGGAGAACATTTATACGGGGACAACAGCTGTGTTACTCGCTTCAAGAGAAGTCTGCTGGGGCCTGTAATATTGATTCGCGACGCAATTTTTGTGTCCATTTTCACTGTGAGGGTGCGAGGGTTACAGTTTACTGGTGTTGGTGGATCGGAAACAAGGAACTTGATACCCAGGAGAACATTTATATGGTGACCACAAACGAATTAGTCCCTTCAAGGGAAGTAAGCTGCAGCCTGTAGTATTGAAGCACTACGTCATTTGTGTGTGCGTTCGTGAATGTGAGTGTGTGAGCGTACAATAACTGCCATTGTTTCATTGGAAATCAAGCCAATTTACTCTCAGGAGATCGTCCATACAGTGAACTAAGCTGAATTATTGCTTCAAGAGAAAAAGTCTCGAGACAGTAAAATTGAATCGCGATGCAGTTTGTGTGTTCCATCGTCATTAGTGAAGGTGCGAGGGTAACAGTACATTGGCAGTGTTGCATCTGAACCAAGCAACTTACTCCCTGGACAACATCAGTATGGTGACTGTAGCCGTGTTAGACGCTCGGCGAGAATTAGGCTGGGTTGTGTAATATTTAATCACGACGAAATTTGTGCGTTCGATAGTCACTGTGAGGTGCGAGGGTTACAGTAAAGTGGCATTAATGCATCGGAAGCAAGCAACTTAACTCCCAGGAGAACATTTTCACTGGGACCACTGCTGTGTTAGTCGCTTTAAGAGAAGTCAGCTCGAGCCTGTAATATTGAATCGCGAAGCTATTTGTGTGTTCCATCGTCAATGTGAGGGGGCGAGTGTTACAGTGAACTGGCATTGGTGCATCGGAAACAAGCTACTTGACTCCCAGGAGAACAGCCATACGATGAGCGTAGCCACGTTAGTCATTTCGAGAGAAGTCGGCTGGAGCCTGTAGTATTGAATCGCGACACAGTTTGTGTGTTCCATCGCCAATGTGAGCATGCGAGTGTTACAGTAAACTGGCAGTGGTGCATCTGAAACAAGCAACTTGACTTCCAGGGGAACGTCCATACCTTGACCGCAGCCGCTTTTGTCACTTCGAGAGAAGTCTGCTTGAGCCTGTAATTTTGATTTATGATTCAGTTTATTTGTTCCATCGTCAATGTCAGGGTTCGGTTGTTATAGTAAACTGGCAGTGGTGCATTGGAAACAACCAACTTGACTCCCAGGAGGATGTTTATACGGTGATCGTAGGCGTGTTTGTCGCTCGGAGAGAACTCGGCTGGAGCCTGTAATATTGAATCGCGACACTATTTGTGTGATCCATCGTCAGTGTTAGGGTGCGAGGGATACAGTGAACTGGTAGCTTTGTGTCAGCAGCGAGAAACTTCAATCGCAGTAGAACGTCCTTACGGTGACCTTAATTGCGTTACTCGCTTGGAGAGAAGTTGGTTGGAGCTTGCATTATTGTATCCCCACATTATTTGTGTGTTGCATCGTCAATGCGAGGGTGCAAGTGTTACAGTACAGTGCTAGTGGTGCTTCGGAAACCAGCAATTTGACTTCCAGGCGAAAGTCCATACGGTGACTGCTTTCTTGGTCGTCTCTTCGGAGTGATGCCCGTTGGAGCCTTTAATATTGAAACAAGTAGCAAATTGTGTTTTGCATCGTCAATGTGAGGGTGCGACGGTTACAGTAAACTGGCATTGGTGCTTCAGAAAAAAGCACCATGACTCCTAGGAGAATGTCCAAACGATGACCGTAGCCATGTAGTCGCCTGGTGAGAAGTCTGGTGGAGCCTGTAACATTTAATCGCGACGCAGTTTGTGTGTTCCATCGTCTATTTGATTGTGCGACCTTCAGTTGTGCATCGGAAACAAGTAACTTGACTCTCAGGAGAACATCCACACGGTGACTGTAGCCCTGTTTGTCGCTTCGAGAGAAGTCGGTTGTTGCCTGTAATATTAAATCGCGAGGCAGTTTGTGTGTTCCAACGTCAATGTGAGCGTGTGAGTGTTACAGTAAACTGGCAATGGTGCCTCGGTCCGTGTGATCGCTATACCATGGAATTTTGCATTTCTTTCATGGCCACGATCGATTGACAGGTGCCACCTTACGCCTTCGTCCCCGCGGCACACATCTCGCCATCTGCAAGTTTCATCGCAGCAGGATAACGTACTGCTGCTCCAGCCCTGTCAGGGTGTACAAATCACAATCGCCACTTGTTCTCAGCTGCACCTATTTAGACTTCTGTAGATTATCGATCCAGGTCTGCTCAGCTTCAGATCAATTCAGGTAGTGTTATCTACATTTTTTGGGCCAGAGTATGAGACTCACTTTTGGCAGCCAGGATCCTTGTGCATTGTGCTCTTAAACCACTTGCAAGCTGTTTACAATATTCTATCTAAACGCGTTTTGCAAAAATTATGTCAGTCTTTGTTTTTATGAAAATAAACTTCAATAAACTAGATTTTGCATACAGAGTTAACTTTCGTCAAACAGATGTTGTCAGTAAACTAGATTTTGCATACATTGCCAATCATTTTTATATAGGCCCCAAACAGCTTAACTTTCATTGTGCCGTCCCAGACCAGGATAACTTGCAACTTTTCGCATGAGATACTTTGTTTATGTGTAGAGGAACGAAAGCTGCCTAATTTTCAATATCTCCAGGATCACCGTGTCAGTGTCCGCCCATGAATCTAAGTGGCGGTCCGCCGTTTGCATGGCTTCCTAAGACTCTGTTAAACACAATATCTCGTCTAAAGAAGCTGTAAAGCCTTCAACTTAAACTCATTATCCGGTGCCGCGCGGGTGATCCGGGCTCTGATCATGACCTCTACACAATTTTCTTTTGTTGTTGGGGCAAAAAATTGTATCAGCGACTTAGCCCTGAATTTGGCTGCCCATGTTCGATAGGATTGACCTGCTTGTTTCCAGCAAGAGATTGTTTAGCTATGCTGGCTATGCTGGTAGCAGATCAACACACGAGGTCCTCTGTTCAGCGAAAGGTTCACAGCCCTAAAACATCAGCAAAGTTACGAAACTCGCACGCAGCTTGTCGCAGTTCCAGAGGTAGAACACATGCAAAATCAGTCAGTTGTCGCCAGTTTTGTTGTGGGACACAACACAAACGAAAACTGGCTTTCGAATTTGTTTATTTGATACAGCACACGATAGCACAGCTTATAGTAACATGGAGGTGATAAAAAATCTATAGAATAACACCACGTACATATTTCAGGGACTGCACGATAGCTAACCGTTAACAGCATGGCACAGACTGACGTCGGCCGAGATATAGACAAGCGTAGATGGGTTTGGCGACGCTAGTTTTGAGTTGGCGCGCATATGGTGATGTAGACTCGCGATGGAGGCCGATGACGGAGCCTTTGGTGTCTGTCCCACGTCAGCAACTAGCGAGCCTTAGCACAGCGCATAAAGTACACTACTGGCCATTAAATTTTCAACCCCACGAAGATGACGTGTCACTGACGCGAAATTTAACCGACAGGAAGAACATGCTGTGATATGAAAATGATTAGTTTTTCAGACCATTCACACGAGATTGGCGCTGGTGCCGACACCTACAACGTGCTGACATGAGGAAAGTTTCCAACCGATTTCTCATACACAAATAGCAGTCGACCGGCGTTGCCTGGTGAAACGTTGTTGTGATGCCTCGTGTAAGGAGGGGAAATACGTACCATCACGTTTCCGACTCTGATAAAGGTCGGATTGAAGCATATCACGATTGCGGTTTATCGTATCGCGACATAGCTGCTCGCGTTGGTCGAGATCCAATTACTGTTAGCAGAATATGGAATCGGTGGGCTCAGGAGGGTAATACGAAACGCCGTGCTTGATCCCAACGGCCTGGTATCACTAGCAGTCGAGATGACAGGCATCTTATCCGCGTGGCTGTAACGGATCGTGCAGCCACGTCTCGATCCCTGAGTCAACAGATGGGGATGTTTGCAAGACAACAATCATCTCCACGAACAGTTCGACGACGTTTGCAGCAGCATGCACTATCAGCTCGGAGACCATGGCTGCAGTTACCCTTGACGCTGCATCACAGACAGGAGCGCCTGCGATGATGTACTCAACGACGAACCTGGCTGCACGAATGGCAAAACTCGGATGAATCCAGGTTCTGTTTACAACATCATGATGGTCGCATCCGTGTTTGGCGACATCGCGGTGAACGCACATTGGAAGATTGTATTCGTCATCGCCATACTGGGGTATCACCTGGCGTGATGGTATGGGGTGTCATTGGTTACACGTGTGGTGTCACCGCCAGACACCACACTTGCTAGGTGGTAGCCTTTAAATCGGACGCGGTCCATTAGTATACGTCGGACCTGCGTGTCACCACTGTCAGTGATAGCAGACCGAGCGCCACCACACGGCAGGTCTAGGGAGACGTACTGGCACTCGCCCCAGTTGTACAGCCGACGTTCATAGCAATGGTTCACTGAAAAATACGCTCTCATTTGCCGAGACGATAGTTAGCATAGCCTTCAGCTACATTTGCTACGGCTTAGCAAGGCGCCGTATTCAATTGATATTTATTATGTGAAGCATGTATCATCAAGAGAGATGTTCTACAATTGTGGATTAAAGTTAAGTATTATATCAACTACTTACTTTATTTGCTACTATTAATTCCTTTAACTGTTCCAGACCTCACGCCAGTCAGCGTGTAATTAAACGCGTGCATTTCGGCCTCCTCTAGAAAAACAGTGTTGTCTTTTCTGCCAATACTACAAATTTGGCAACTCGGATACAAACGGTCTCCTTTATATATAACTAATTTACTTGTGTCATGGCTTCGCCACAATCTCCAGATGTACTGTCCGAATTTTATCGCTTGCAGAATCAGCAGACGCAGGCCTTATTGGATGCCCTCGGACAGCTCGTCCAGGGTCAACGTGCAATGCAAAACGATGCGCCCGCCGCCGCTCCACCGCTACCGCAGCCACAACACGCAGTTGCACCAACTTTTCGTCCGTTTGATGCGGCACTAGAAAGCTGGACGGAGTGGTCACGCCAATTTGGATTCCATCTCGCCGCCTACAGAATTCAAGGTAATGAGCGGCAGCCTCACTTATTATCATATGTCGGCGTCCAGACGTACCGTGTGATAGTGAAATTGTTTCCCCGACGCAACGTAGCAACTCTGTCCTACGAAGAAATTTTGTCGGCATTAGATGCATATTTCAAAGAATCTGTCAATGTAGTTGCAAATAGGTATAAGTTCTTTCGTACGAAACGTACGGCCGGTCAGACTAATAGGGAGTAGGTTGCAACTTTGCAAGGCCTTACTAGGGATTGTGCTTTTGAGTGTGAATGTGGACTCCCTTATTCAGATACTATGGTGCGTGATGCAATTGCACAGAACGTTTCTGATGTTCGTATACGGGAGCAAATTTTGAAACTAGTCAGTCCCTCCCTTCAACAAGTGATGGACATATTGGATAGGCAAGACACACTTGACTTTGCTCAGGAATCATTTGAAACTCCGCCAGCCGTGTGTCACATTAACCGGCCCGCCGGGCGAGCTGCACGGAACTGTAAACAGCCCTTGCGCCCGTCCGCGCAGCTGCCGCCACGATCTCAACCACGTGTCCCGCGGCAGCAAGCAAATGCAGTGAAATCATGCCCGCGGTGTGCTACTAGACATTCGCGTGAGAATTGCCCGTCACGCCAAGCTATTTGCTTTTTCTGTAATAAAAAAGGACATGTTCAGAGTGTTTGCCAGAAAAAGCTCGGTTCGGACACTAACAACCATTCCAGGCCCTTTGCTTCGCGCCGGAATCGGAATCGAACCAAGAATACTCAGGCTCGTGAACCTTCGCCCATGGACATTCATGTAGTTAATTCCACTCCGCCCAGTGCAACTCTCTCTAAAAGTGACTGTGTGCATCCCACAAAAAGTGTGCGTCGACGTCGCCGGAAATCACGTCAATTAGCAAGTGATTCTGTACCAGTGTGTGTTCAAATTGCACGAGACAGTCGCTCTTGTCGTCAGCAGGACAATAAACTTTTTGTAGATTTGGACATTCATGGCAACGTGATCCCATTCCAGCTCGATACTGGAGCTGCAGTTTCACTAATCAATCACGACACGTACAAACAACTGCGCACACCTCCGTTGCATGCCGCAAATGTTAAGTTAAATAGTTATTCCGCTCAGAAATCCCTGATTTAGGACAGTGCAGCCTTCTTGCCACATACAAGGGACAAACAAAACTTGTCATTTTACATACTTCGTTCTTCTTCTGCAGTGAACTTGTTTGGTTTAGATTTATTTCAGTTGTTTAACTTGTCTATAGTAAATCAGGTCCTATCAGTGAACCAGACTGTGCCTTCAGCCAGTGTTTCTCGTCTCTGTGAAGAGTTTGCAGACATTTTTGCACCGGGCCTTTGTTGCGCTAAGAGCTATAAAGCACATTTGGAACTGAAAGTAAACGTGCAACCGAAATTTTTCAGAGCGCGCAATGTTCCTCACGCATTGCGTGATGAGGTCGCAAGTACATTAAACTATTTAGAATCACAAGGTGTACTTGAACGTGTGCAGGCTTCTCTCTGGGCATCACCCTTCGTAATTTTGCCAAAACCTTCCGGAAAATTGAGACTTTGTGTGGACTTCAAAGCTACAGTGAATCCACAACTAGTGATTGCAACTTTTCCTTTACCCGGCCCGGAAGATCTTTTTGACAAACTTTCCCCGGGTAAATATTTTTCGAAGTTGGACCTAGCAGATGCGTACTTGCAAATACCAGTGGACGACGAATCCCAGCGTGTTTTGGTGGTTAACACGCATCTTGGTTTGTATCGATTCAAAAGACTGCCATTCGGGTGTGCATCCGCCCCTGCATTGTTTCAACAATATCTGCAAACTGTTTGTGCCTCGGTCCCTACTGCAGCCAACTATCTGGACGATGTTGTGATCTCCGGAAAGACGGAAGAAGAACATTTAGCCAACCTCCGAACATTATTTCAGGTCTTGCGTCAAAATGGTCTTCGCTTGCGGAAGGACAAATGTGTGTTTTTTGCTCGTGATTTACCATATCTGGGACATGTAATCAATGCCCAAGGCATACATCCTAGTCCAGAGCACCTCCGTGCCATACAAGACTTGCCTTCGCCGCAGAATTTGAAGCAGCTACAGAGTGTGCTGGGTAAAATAAATTACTACCATCGCTATGTGCACAATGCCTCTTCCATTTCAGCTCCGCTTCATCGCTTACGCCGTAAAGGTGTTCCGTTCGTCTGGACGACGGAATGCGAACGCGCCTTTCGCCAGTTGAAATCGGCGTTGCTTTCCAATACTTGCCTGACGCCATTCGATCCCCAGAAACCCCTTTTGTTGATGGTAGATGCATCGGATTTCGGGATCGGTGCTGTGCTTGCGCACAAAGATGGTTCGCATGATCGCCCTATTGCCTTTGCGTCCAAATTGCTCTCGTTTGCGCAAAGAAATTATTCACAGATAGAGAAAGAAACTTTGGCTCTCGTATTTGGCGTTACTAAGTTTCATGATTTCTTGTATGGTCGTCACTTTACCATCACCACGGACCACAAACCTTTGACATCGCTTTTTCATCCGAACAAGCCTGTACCTCCACGTACAGCGCAGAAATTCATTCGCTGGTCTATTTTCCTCTCGCAGTACCGCTACGATATCTTGTATCGGTCCACTGATAAGCACGGAAACGCCGATGCGTTGTCCCGTTTGCTTGTTGCTGAGGATAGAGCATTCGATTCTTCCAAACTTGCTTGCATGTTCATTGATTCGGAAACCGATGACGTGGTCGAATCGTTTCCGATTGATTTTCGTCGTGTAGCTACAGCCACAGCTGCTGACCCTGTCCTTGCTACCGTTTTGCGTTTTGTTGCTACGCAATGGCCCTTGTCAAAGACACGGATCGAGGATCCGTTGGTTCACCGATTTTTTGCTCACAAGGAGAGACTTTTTGTTCGACGTGGTGTTTTGCTGTTGCGTTCCGATAATGATCAGTCCAGGGTCGTGGTCCCACGTTCGTTACAGTCCTCTGTCTTACGGCTTCTCCACCAAGGACATTGGGGTATAGTGCGAACGAAACAACTTGCTCGTCAGCACTGTACTTGGTTCGGCATCGATGCTGCGATTACGAAAATGTGCTCTTCTTGCATGGCGTGTGCCGAACAACAATCCGCACCACCGCGGAAATTCTTTGTATGGCCGAAAGCCACTTCCCCTTGGCAACGCTTACACATCGATTTTGCTGGTCCATTCTGGAATGCTCGATGGTTGGTTGTTGTCGATTCCTTCAGTAATTTTCCTTTTGTTGTCAGGATGTCTTCCACGACGTCTTCAGCCACCATCCAAGCGTTATGCGCTATATTTTGCATTGAAGGTCTTCCACAGACTATTGTTTCCGACAATGGCCCACAATTCATGTCCACAGAATGTCAGTCATTCTGCAAGGCCAATGGTATTCAACATCTGACATCCGCGCCGTTTTCGCCTCAGTCAAACGGTGCCGCTGAACGATTGGTCCGGACTTTCAAGTCGCAGATGTTGAAGTTGAAAGAGTCGCATTCTCGGGAGGACGCGTTGTTGCTCTTTCTGTCTTCGTATCGCTCTCAGCCCTGAGATGGTCGCTCGCCGGCTGCGTTGCTCCACGGTCGTCCTCATCGAACCTTGATGTCTTTGCTGCATCCGCCACATCAGGTTCCTCTGTAGCGGCAGCCACCTGCTTTTGCTCCAGGCGACGTTGTATACTATCGCCACTATCGAGGTTCACGGCGTTGGCTCGCAGGGCACATTCTTCGCTGCCTCGGCCGCACTATGTATCTGGTTTTGGGGGTCTCTGGTGAGGTGCGTCGGCATCTCAATCAGCTGCGCCTCTGTCGTCGCACGGGTTCTGCCGCTCCCCGTCTGCTTTCAGCGACGGTGCCGTCCGGTCAGCGCCCTGGGGACCCATCTACTGGCTCGCCTCATCCCCAGGTGTTACCGACGCTGCCTTCCATTTTGCCCCATGGCGACGCGCCGCCGCCGCCGCCTGTTCTCCCGCCGGCGACGCCCGCAGTGGACGCTTCGCTGCAACCGCCAGGCGCCTCCCTGGGTCACGCGCTGCCGATCGCTTCCCGTGACCTGCTGTCCTCCGACATGGAACTCTTGCCCGCTCCGGACCAGATGTCGTCTTCGCCCGTCGGCTGCCCCGACGCGATGGAGGTCGACCCTATGGCCCCTCCTGTCTCTTTACGGGCGCATACACCGCATGTTGGCGTGCACCCTGGAGTAGGTTTTCAGGCGTTTCCTAGCTCCCCTCGGACCGAATGGCAGGGTGCGGGTGGCACAGCCTCGCCTGTTGTTAGGCTCCCCACCTCGTCGCATACGTCAACATGGGGTCCTCCCCACGGCGGGCGGAAGCCTTATAACACAACCGTTCGCCGATTTGCGGGGGAGGAATGTGGTGTCACCGCCAGACACCGCACTTGCTGGGTGGTAGCCTTTAAATCGGACGCGGTCCATTAGTATACGTCGGACCCGCGTGTCGCCACTGTCAGTGATAGCAGACCGAGCGCCACCACACGGCAGATCTAGAGAGACGTACTGGCACTCGCCCCAGTTGTACAGCTGACGTTCATAGCAATGGTTCACTGACAAATACGCTCTCATTTGCCGAGACGATAGTTAGCATAGCCTTCAGCTACATTTGCTACGACCTAGCAAGGCGCCGTATTCAGCTGATGTTTATTATGTGAAGCATGTATCATCAAGAGAGATGTTCTACAATTGTGGATTAAAGTTAAGTATTATATCAACTACTTACTTTATTTGCTACTATTAATTCCTTTAACTGTTCCAGACCTCACGCCAGTCAGCGTGTAATTAAACGCGTGCATTTCGGCTTCCTCTAGAAAAACAGTGTTGGCTTTTCTGCCAACACTACAACACGTCTCGGTCACCTTGTGATATTCGCTATTTTTGACTTCATTAAAACAGTAAATAGTTAATACTATCAGCCAGAAGCCAAATACTTGTTTATAAAGAATGATTAATGTATAATGAGGCGTCGCATAGCGACGGTGGAATTTCCTAAATAATGTAATTCGTAGCCTTTGGGTGGCAATATAAACAGAAGAATACGGATAGATATGCGATCCGTCACTATTTTGTTCGCTGGAGAACAAATGAAGCCTTGAGCGCTAAACACTTGTACTGTTTTTCTTAAGTAAGACGGATGCAGATTTGTGGCGGTCTGATCTAAAATTTTTACTAAATAAATAAAAACGTGTTCCGTCTAAGTTTGAGTGAAGTGTAGAAAGAAGAACTGTTATAACGTATCGTGACGACGCACGGGTGACTCAAAAGGACAATGTCTATATAAAAGAGCACTCAATGGACGTGATACGGACATAAAAATCTACCATCATTGTAGTACTAAGCTTAAGGTACGACATATGTTTTAGTTATAATAAATATTTGTTCCGGGAATACTGAATCATTTAGCAGTGCTCCTTCCTATCATCTCCTCAGTATTATTTTCATTTTAATTATGCATTTTGCTAAGATTACAGACACCAAGATCAGCAGTCCAATGTGCGTGTTACATTGATAAAAAGAAAACTGTTTTATCGTCATCTTGCATCAGCTTTAATATTGAATTTCTCTTTTGTGTGATGTTACAGATGTTTTTGCGCCCTTAAGAACTTTCTGGTCCCTTAGGAGATTGTTTTGTCGTAACAATAACTTCACGGCCCGGTATGATCGTATCTACGATCATGAAGTAATTAGAAAGACGATAACGCAATTTCTTAATCAATAGCACGCTAGTTGTGACTGCCTCAAGCCACGCGAAACTGCAAGTAAAAACTATTCACATTTCATAAGGCAATATTTTATGACAATTGGCAATCCATGATTCTTACGCCAAATTTCAAACTCCAACTTTCCATTGAATAACAACCTCACTTTTATTTTGTAACATCACACTTGGCGCCCTAACAGGGCCTTCACCCAAAATTAGTTCAAATACTTGGAAAATTTTCTATGTGCTTATGTTAATAAATGTTCTGTCGTTTCATGTACACATCATCCCTCTGAGAGAAAGACGGAAAATACGCTGGTCGATAACGCAGTTTAATTACCGAGAGAAAAGAAATGAAAAGAGACGCGAATTTGCTGAGACAACATTGCGGTAACCAAGCCATCAAAAAGTAAGTCAGAATTTTGCATATGCAGTGTAGTGCTTCAGTAGCAACTTTGCTTTTCCAAGTCGATCCATATCCGTTCTATCTCCTTCCCGCTATAGAAAATCTGCTTTATTTTATCTTTCAAAGTAATATTCTTCGTAGTCTGATAATAGAAATTATTTTTCTCCATTGTTAGTATAGCTACATTACATTTTCAACATGGTGGATATTTTGTGCAATTTGCAGTGAAGAGCATCTTCATTCATTTGTCTGAAACGTTTAGTTTCCATTTTGTCTTCTCGCCACATAGAATTTCATTTGTTGCTCACGCGAGAGCGGTGCTCTTAGCGGACTCGCTACGTCACTGACAAACGACGAAAGCCTTGCGTAGCACGTGATTTACTGACGAAAATGGCCGATGGTAAACAGAGACAGGTGACGGGAGTGAAGACGTTAACCGTATTCCATACCCTTTACGATCGCGAACTGTAGGTTCCCGTGTGGAAACTGAACTAACCATGTCTGTAACAGGGGAAAGTGACCCTAAAGTCCAAACTCTTCCCGCTGCAGCTACAAATGACCTCTGTGCGTTAATGGAAATGCTGAAACAACAGTTTGACGCAGTAAATGAGACTCTTAACGCCCGATTAGATGCTGTAAGCGAATCAGTAAAAACACAGCTAGGCACAATCAAAACAGATCTGCATAAAGAAATTACGGCTGAATTAAATACCCATTTGGGTGAGGTACAAATTAAGATCAGTGATCAAATTCAGAAAGTGAAGAAACAGCTGAAAAGTGAAATAGCTGAAGTATCTGGAACATTAAACACAAAAATTCAGGCAGCTACCAAAGAAATAAACTTAGTTAAAAATACGGTATCTGACATTGAAGGTGTAGTAGAGGATCTGTCGAGGCAGATAGACTCAATCAATATCGAAGAACAGGTTCAGAGCACCGTGAAAGCACACGCGGAGGCACTGTCGGAACACTACGGTGAATGGATAAAGGGTAAAGACATTTTTATCGAAAAGAAGGTCAGGGAGGAGCTTAGAGAGACTGTCAAGGATGTAACATATGAAATCTTAGCTGCTCCTGGTAAGTCGGGAGACACAGTGGTTTCTGAATTGGGACAGATTCTGAGGACACTTACACGGGATCTTCCTGAGTGGAAGCAGCAAGTAGTTGACGAGGTCAGAATGCTGAGAAACTGGGTAGAAAATCCGCACACGCATACGCAAACTATAGGGAACAACTCTACAGGCGGTGACGAATGTCAGTCAACCCCTTATGGTTCACCGCCTGATTACATGCAAAACAACAGTTCTGTTGAGTCTCGAGTGGGGAAAATAAATTATCCGCCCACAATTGTGAGTTTAATGCAAGAGGAAAGTGTGATTAAGCATCGCACTTTTCCCGTTTTTCATCCGCAGAAGCGAGAAATACACCCGATCGTATTCCTAAAGAATTTTTCCGGCTTATTTCCCAGGAGCTGGACAGACAGACAGCGTATTCAGTTCGTCACTGGCTTTATTTCCGGAGATGCAATATTATGGGGAACGGAAATGGTAGACACGTGTAGGAATTATGAAGAGTTTGAGAAAATGTTCTTGGCAAAATTTTGGAATAATGGGGTACAGCAGAGATTAAGGAAGGAGGTGTATGGTGCGGAAATTTTCAATGAGAAGCATGGAAGTCTCCGGCGATACTTGGAGAAGTATCTAGCAAAAATTAAATTCTGGGATTCTCCGATTTCTTCCAAGGACGTAATTATGATTCTCAAAAGCAAACTCCCTGTGTCTATTAGAGAGAAACTAGTAAATGTGTCCGAAGAAGACACGGATGCATTCCTTTCTGTGCTGGATTCCTTAGATTTAATTAGCGAGGACGTGCGCTCCATGGTTGGCAGCGGCAAATTCTTCCCTGGCACCCAGCAGAATGCATCGCACGCGGACAACAATGCGCCGGAGGAGAGAGCGAGCTACTGCGACCGCTGTTGCCAACCTGCCAGCCGTTATGAAAACGCAAACGGCAATAACTTTAAACGGAAGCAGAAAACCAATTACAGTAATCAGCAGAGATACCACCCAATTTACAACCACCAGGTACAACATCAGTACGGAAACCCACCCTTTAATTCTGCGCCTGAGCAGTATGGAAATTCTCCACAAACGATTGGTAATTTTTCAAATGGGCCAGTGTACAATCAAAGTTATAGGTCGAAAAACAGCAAGTGGCATGGGCAAGGCGGAGGCCACCCAGCACAACATCAGAACAACTTTTCACAGGATAGAGGACAGCAGAACAATTTTCAAACGGCACCAAATGCGAACTTTCCTTCACAAGGAAATGGTTTTGCCGGCAACCAAAAGATCGGGCGACAGCAGCCGTCTCAAGTATTCTATTCACAAGTGAATGCACCCAGTGGATTTTACCCCTTTACACCGGCATCTGTACCACATAACCAGCACCAATATGAAACGGAACAAACACTTAAGGCCATGAATGACAAACAGACTAAGCATCCTGCGGAAAATTAGAGGCAGCGCCTTTCAGCCTCCTACAGGTCGCTGCCGATTCCAGTGGGGGTACTAACGAATACTCTGATTCTGAGTATGTTAGCGAGATTCGGTACGACCATGAGACCGACTTACGGGATGATCTTGCACCTGACATAGAAGCACAAGACATTAATGACATTTATGATGAACAGGTCCAGGCTTCGATTAAGATTTCTATTGCCAACATTCCTGTCACAGCCATTGTTGGTACAGGAGCAAACATCAATGTCATGTCATCATGTCTCTTCAGACAGGTGTCTTCTGTTTCAAAAGTTTTATCATTGCTGATTCAGGGTTTCCCCATATCGGGAGCGATTGGTCCATTGAAACAGAGAGTTCGTTTACAGACACAGCCTCAACTGCAGATAGAATCAGCTTTGGTTTCTTACCTCTTGCGTACTGGAAATTTCCTTGTGTGAACTGTTAATGATAAGTATTATGTTGAACAGCGCCCGAACTACATGGTAACGGTTGCTACATGGAAACTTTAACTATTAAATGCTAAGTGTCGGAAAACTGTTTATAGTAATGGACAAGAACCGATATTTCCTCAACAAGCTGAAGCAGGAAAGTAAGGTTTCAGAAAGAATTTCAATTTAACTTTAAGTTAGTATACCAAAAAAAAAGTGCTTGCGACGTGATTGCCCGGAGCTATATAATTATGTAAAGGTGAGAATGGAGGAGGGTGCGTAAATAAGCACTTCTCCCAAGGTACAAGAAGATTTATAGATTTATTTTTAGTAATGTAAGTACTTGAAGTTCTCTTGTAAACGCCCAAATTACCTGCTTAAAAAAATACATGTTCAAAACGTCCAGACAGTGAACAGGAGTGGAGGAAATATCTTAGCTTAAAGTTCAGTTAAAGCGTACTGTTAAATGAGAAAACAAGTGGTAACCTACATGTGTTCACGCAAGGGGACGATAAGCTGTAGTAAACTAAGTTAGTTGAAGTACAGTAAAAAAAGAGAGGCAAACCACGAAGCATGAATAATGTAGCGTAAGTACGCCACGAGGCCATTAATTGCTATGAAAGTAAACTGTTTCCTTGTGATCTGAGCCCAATCTAAAGAGTATGTGAGGAATGTTAGCTGACGAATTGATTTCAGTAGAATCAAGGTACTAAATAACCACACAGCAAGCCCCCTGCATCATGAATAAGTCCAAGTAAAGATCTTCAGAAGTTTTGTAGTGTAATCTAGCAACCATTCAGTACCCTAATTGAAGGCTAATCTAAAGAACAAGCAATTCAGTGATATTTAAACTTAATACTGACTATAACGAGAGTAAGATGTAGAAGTAGCAAAGCATACTGTAATGAAAGAGGTTAAAAATTTATATATGTGTCTATGTTTATAATGATAATTTTATATTCATGCAGATTTTATTGTAAAAACGTCTCCTAAGACACTCCTCTTATGAAATCCATTTTCCTTGTGCCCGTTCCTTTTGATCCTGGTTCATTAACCCAGACCAAGGGTCGATTTGTAAAAGGCACGTGTGCTTGGAGGCAAAGCAGTGCTTATGAGAAATGAGACAAGTACCGTGATGAACTTCGCTAGCTTTGGGAATGTTTGCCCGTATCTCGTGGTCGTGCGGTAGCGTTCTCGCTTCCCACGCCCGGGTTCTTGGGTTCGATTCCCGGCGGGGTCAGGGATTTTCTCTGCCTCGTGATGGCTGGGTGTTGTGTGATGTCCTTAGGTTAGTTAGGTTTAAGTAGTTCTAAGTTCTAGGGGACTGATGACCATAGATGTTAAGTCCCATAGTGCTCAGAGCCATTTGAACCTTTTTCTTTTTGTAATGTTTTTTATGGACAGGTTGCGAAAAACCAGTGAAATGTGGGTAATTCCATTCATGCGAAAATTAGTAGACACGCGTTACCATATTTTTTTCAACAGAGAATGATTGCTGAGTACATGAAGCGAAGAGGGAGACCTATTGTTATCCAGTTTGCCCTCAAATACACTCCTGGAAATTGAAATAAGAACACCGTGAATTCATTGTCCCAGGAAGGGGAAACTTTATTGACACATTCCTGGGGTCAGATACATCACATTATCACACTGACAGAACCACAGGCACATACACACAGGCAACAGAGCATGCACAATGTCGGCACTAGTACAGTGTATATCCACCTTTCGCAGCAATGCAGGCTGCTATTCTCCTATGGAGACGATCGTAGAGATGCTGGATGTAGTCCTGTGGAACGGCTTGCCATGCCATTTCCACCTGGCGCCTCAGTTGGACCAGCGTTCGTGCTGGACGTGCAGACCGCGTGAGACGACGCTTCATCCAGTCCCAAACATGCTCAATGGGGGACAGATCCGGAGATCTTGCTGGCCAGGGTAGTTGACGTACACCTTCTAGAGCACGTTGGGTGGCACGGGATACATGCGGACGTGCATTGTCCTGTTGGAACAGCAAGTTCCCTTGCCGGTCTAGGAATGGTAGAACGATGGGTTCGATGACGGTTTGGATGTACCGTGCACTATTCAGTGTCCCCTCGACGATCACCAGTGGTGTATGGCCAGTGTAGGAGATCGCTCCCCACACCATGATGCCGGGTGTTGGCCCTGTGTGCCTCGGTCGTATGCTGTCCTGATTGTGGCGCTCACCTGCACGGCGCCAAACACGCATACGACCATCATTGGCACCAAGGCAGAAGCGACTCTCATCGCTGAAGACGACACGTCTCCATTCGTCCCTCCATTCACGCCTGTCGCGACACCACTGGAGGCGGGTTGCACGATGTTGGGGCGTGAGCGGAAGACGGCCTAACGGTGTGTGGGACCGTAGCCCAGCTTCATGGAGACGGTTGCGAATGGTGCTCGCCGATACCCCAGGAGCAACAGTGTCCCTAATTTGCTGGGAAGTGGCGGTGTGGTCCCCTACGGCACTGTGTAGGGTCCTACGGTCTTGGCGTGCATCCGTGCGTCGCTGCGGTCCGGTACCAGGTCGACGGGCACGTGCACGTTCCGCCGACCACTGGCGACAACATCGATGTACTGTGGAGACCTCACGCCCCACGTGTTGAGCAATTCGGCGGTACGTCCACCCGGCCTCCCGCATGCCCACTATACGCCCTCGCTCAAAGTCCGTCAACTGCACATACGGTTCACGTCCACGCTGTCGCGGCATGCTACCAGTGTTAAAGACTGCGATGGAGCTCCGTATGCCACGGCAAACTGGCTGACACTGACGGCGGCGGTGCACAAATGCTGCGCAGCTAGCGCCATTCGACGGCCAACACCGCGGTTCCTGGTGTGTCCGCTGTGCCGTGCGTGTGATCATTGCTTGTACAGCCCTCTCGCAGTGTCCGGAGCAAGTATGGTGGGTCTGACACACCGGTGTCAATGTGTTCTTTTTTCCATTTCCAGGAGTGTACAAAAAAAAATTGGCAAGCACAAAGGAAAGCACAAAAGAAAGGGTTCAGCGTTAAATGCGTACTCGTTAAGTAGTACATATGCTGCGTGGCAATAGAAAATGATCTTGGGTGTACTAAAGAATAAATGCAACGAGTGTTGCGGAATCTGTAGTTTTCATAATGAGGAGATGAGCCGTTAAAAGAAAGTTTGAAAGAATATTTTTAGGCTCACAAGTAAACCTTGAGATACAATAGGTCCATTCATAAAGCAGTTGTTCACTGGACTTAACGAAAGGAGTCACCATTAATTGTAAATATTAGCTCGTAAGTAATCTTTTGTAAATAGTAGAATATAAGTCATTCTGTGCCAATGGAGGAAACCTGCAAAATTTACTGTTTTGTAAATGAACGCTATCGACGAAGGAACTGAGCACGAACGCTGTGTGAAGATGCACACTAAAGTGCGACGTGCATAATAAAAATGACTGTTCAGTGTGTATTAGTGGTAGTGTTGCACTGCAAGTGTAAAAAGAAGTCAAGGCTACGACAACAGGTGCAACGCAAATTTCCGTGTTGTTCTAAGTGCAGCGACAGCTAAAATATTCGTCGTCACTTCCGTGTGAGCCTCATGGGAGACAGTTGACAGGGAAGTATGGAGGCAGCTTCAGTGTCCAGCTCCTCCGATGGAAAACGCGCGCGAGGTGTGTGTATCGATGCACTCGCGTGATACGAAGTTTTTAAATAATAAAAAAAAAAGAGCGATCGACGACCGGCAGCTCTGTTACAACCTGAGCACGAACGGATACTGAGTACTGTAGCTCACGCAACACTATGCAGCCGCTATGAGTGGCTGACGCGTGGGTCACGAAACAATCAAAACTTTAAACTGCTAACCGCCATGACTTCAATCGTACATACTGGAGGAAAGACATTTGCACACTTGTGTGACTACATTTTCATACGTAAATTAAGCAATTTTCTTGAGTTGAAGTTAAGATGAGTGAGAAGTAAATTGTTAGATTATTCAGACCTTAAAGCCATTAATACCGGCACTCCTGAACACTGCTAAAATGAATTATAATCCTGTCTCTAAGAAAATGAATGTGCACTATAGGAAGACCCTGAACTCCAGACCAGTCCCGATCCTTAACAAATGTATCCAATAGGTTGTAAGTTATACTAATAATTTTGCACTACTTCTGTTTCATATTATAAATAAAAACCCGGGAAGACACTTGAATTCCTGCCACCACAGTGGAAAGGACAGATGTACTGCATGATGAACGCCGTAGACAGCTAACACAGAAAGTGAAAGCCTCACGAAGTGTAGTGCTACGTTATTAAACTGTAATTGAACCAGAATGAGTCAACAGAAGCTCGAACATTGTCCACTCTAGTTTAGTGAAAATAAGCACTCACTGTACTCGTGTATTAGTTGTTAAGCTCAAGAGAATGTAATTTCTGAATTCTATCCCATGAAGTGTGAAATGAACGTTCCCTTATTGTTATAAGCAAATATGGACCAAACTTAAATATGCACATAAATGTTAATCTTGGTATTATGGAATGAAGTGACTGATGAACAAAGAGTGAAAAACTTTATTTTGCAAAATGATAAATATCTGATGTATTTTTTTATAAATGTGATTTCAATTTATGTACTTAGTACGCCAGTAACATTATGTAATGTCACACCAAAAATCACGAATATCTCATGAGGACATGAGGATCGAGGTAATCCTTCGGCATTCCCTCTCTCCTCATGGGAGGCAATGTGATATTCGCTATTTTTTACTTCATTAAAACAGCAAATAGTTAATACTATCAGCCAGAAGCCAAATACTTGTTTATAAAGAATGATTAATGTATAATAAGGCGTCGCATAGCGACGGTGGAATTTCCTAAATAATGTAATTCGTAGTCTTTGGGCGGCAATATAAACAGAAGAATACGGATAGATATGCGATCCTTCACTATTTTGTTCGCTGGAGAAAAAATGAAGCCTTGAGCGCTAAACACTTGTACTGTTTTTCTTAAGCAAGACGGATGCAGATTTGTGGCGGTCTGATCTAAAATTTTTACTAAGTAAATAAAAACGTGTTCCGTCTAAGTTTGAGTGAAGTGTAAAAAGAAGAACTGTTATAACTTATCGTGACGACGCACGGGTGACTCAAAAGGACAATGGCTTTACAAAAGAGCGCTCAATGGACGTGATACGGACATAAAAATCTACCGTCATTGTAGTACTAAGCTTAAGATACGATACATGTTTTAGTTATAATAAATATTTGTTCTGGGAATACTGAATCATTTAGCAGTGCTCATTTCTGTTATCTCCTCAGTATTATTTTCATTTTAATTATGCATTTTGCTAGGATTACAGACACCAATGTGCGTGTTACGTTGATAAAAAGAAAACTGTTTTATCGTCATCTTGCATCAGCTTTAATTTTGAATTTCCCTTTTGTGTGATGTTACAGATGTTTTTGCGCCCTTAAGAACTTTCTGGTCCCTTAGGAGATTGTTTTGTCGTAATAATAACTTCACGGACGGGTATGATCGTATCTACGATCATGTAGTTGTGACTGCCTCAAGCCACGCGAAACTGCAAGTAAAAACTATTTACATTTCATAATGCAATATTTTATGACAATGGTCAATCCATGATTCTTACGCCAGTTGTGATCGATAAAACAGTAAGCGAAATCTCAAACTCCAACTGTCCATTGAATAACAACCTCACTTTTATTTTGTAACATCACAACCTCTAGTTCGCATTGATGGCACTTTGAACAGTGGACGTTACATTTCAGATGTGTTACGACCCGTGGCTCTACCCTTCATTCGATCCCTGCCAAACCCTACATTTCAGCAGGATAATGCACGACCGTATTTTGCAGTTCCTGTACGGGCCTTTCTGGATACAGAAAATTTTCGACTGCTGCCCTGGCCAGCACATTCTCTCACCAATTGAAAACGTCTGGTCAATGGTGGCCGAGCAACTGGCTCGTCACAATACGCTAGACACTACTCCTGATGAACTGCGGTATCGTGTTGAAGATGCATGGGCAGCTGTACCTGTACACGCCATCCAAGCTCTGTTTGACTCAATGACCAGGCGTATCAAGGCCGTCGTTACGGCCAGAGGTGGTTGTTCTGGGTACTGATTTCTCAGGATCTATGCACACAAATTGCGTGAAAATGTAATCACATGTCAGTTCTAGTATAATATATTTGTCCAATGAATACCCGTTTATCATCTGCATTTCTTCTTGTCGTAGCAATTTTAATGGCCAGTAGTGTACTGTCTGTAACGTGTCGGCGCGATGAGTCGCTAGTGCGGTCGGCGCATCATACTGATATGGAGCACAGTGGGGGGCGAAAGGTAACAACAACTCTGCGTTTACCACACTGAGGATCACAGATTAGAAAATGCAGCATTGCGAGGACAGTTATAACGGATAGAGGAGTGTTTGCAGGAAGTTTGTGAACTAGTATCGGGTTTTACAGCATCTAGATGTCCTCATAGAATGGCTAGTAAAATTAATGAAGAGGGAAGCGACGATAAAGCCGGTTTTGGATGTTCAAATGGTACGGTAGAATCAACGTAACCGGGAACAAGCAGAAACTTTTCACTGGGTTTACACTAAAATAAACCATAATCGCCGAGTGAATCGGAATTTAGTTTATCTAACTGTATCCACATAGCTAATCGGTTCTCGACTTTCAAACCAGTAGAAGAACTGCACCCGATATTATTTTTAAGAAATTTTGCGGAAGCTTGCCATCTAAGTGATACGATAGAAAGAAAATACAGTTTTTGATCGGATATTTAAAGGGCGAAGCAGCCGAACGGGCGATAAATTAATAAACACAATTATAAGAATCTTTCAGATTTTGCACAACAGTTTAAAGATAAATACTGGTCATAACGCGAGCAGCAGAAGCATATATTCGAATTACAATATCCAACACCTTTCAATAGACGATGGTGCAGGTACAGTAAATACTTCTACTGGTCTTTAAACAGGAGAAAGTTAGTGGACGAACCCTTAAGCGAGAGTCACTTGCTTCGGGTGCTACTTAATCGCACGCCCTTACTCGCAAGCGAGAAGATAATTGGTAAAGAGTGCTCGAAATCCGCTGTTGTATTAAGTTACACGGAATAATCACACATTTTCAACAAGGCTAGAGAAGACTAACACTTTAGGACGAATAAAGCTGAGTTCAGGAAAGACTAAATTCCAATCAAATGAAGAATAATTCTAAGAGTGGATGATATTGCCAGGTGAAAAGCCAGAACATGGAACTTTACGAAAAGGATAGTATTGGACCAGATTCAAAGGTGTGCATATCGCAAGGGAATGTGGTCAGGGGATCCCAAGGTGAGGGCCAAGATCTGGAATACCCTGGTGTGAAGCAAGTTGGATCCGTTGTCGTTAATTTAGTAACAACGAAACGACAACAGAAATTTGCAGAACGATGTATTGTATGAAAACAGTGTCATTGTAAGGAGTATAACTAGAAAACCTGTCGCCAAAGAAGACATACAAGGTACCAAAATAAATATTACTCTCGATTTTTGAAGCGATAGTAGTATTCTTGCCAAAGAACTGTATCAGTTAAAAAGAAAGCAATGGTGTTGTCTTACACGATTATTGGAATTACAGGGCGTAAAAGTCAAACCATAACTGAGGAGGCTTTCCTTACTTTTTTTGTAAACAAAGAATGTTAACATATTCTTTTCCTGTAGTTCCTAGTTTAAATATATCCTTGCAACTAGGAATGGATTGTATTAGTATGTGTAAGATAGCACTAAATGTTTGGGAGTTACGTGTGACAGTAAAAAAGGGTAGGGAGAAAATCGTGATTGAATTTCTACAATCCAAAGTTGAGGCAGCTATCATAGGTAATACATAAACAAAAATATCCTCATCTTTGAATTTGCTGGTGGAATGAGAGGCTAATGAATATACAGTCTATGTGTGTTACACTGTGACTAATGTTGCTATAGAAATCAAGACTAAGGGCAATGAAAACAGTTCATTGTCGTCACTGTGACTAATGTTGCTATAGAAATCAAGATTAAGGGCAATGAAAACTCTTCATTGTAGTCAGAAGAGAGGGAAGAATTAAACTTTTTATCGTCAGAATTCCACACTGTTTTCGCTGATACACCAGGGTTATTGGGGAATACGTTTGGAAGCTAAAAATTAAGAATCATGAGCTGTTCTTCAAAAGATCGTATGCTATACTGTTAGACTTGAAAGATGTGGTTGCGAGAGATATAGAGGGCATGATTAACAAGACATTATTGAGAGATCATATACTGCATGTAATAGTTTATTAGTGACAGAGAAAACATGATGCAATGTAAGACTCGTTTTGGATGCAAGGGCATAAAATCAGTTCATGGAGATGGAAAGAGACCACCATATTCTGGTGGAAGAAATCCTTTGAAACTCTCAGATGCAAAATATATTAGTTGTATGGACCTGACAAGAGGGTAATGTCAGGTAAAATTGCATCCAGATCAGGGGGATACACAGCCTTCTTGCTCAAAGGTAGGCCATACCAATACAAGGTACTACCTTCTGGACTTAAAATATCGGTATCTGTTTGTGTCAGAGCACCAGATTTTGCCCTAGGCCTTATCTGCTGCAGAAATTAATCCCATATGTAAAACTTGAGAAGAGCATATTTCTGTAAAAAAAAACTATTTTTAAGGGTTAAAAAAACATAGAATTACCCCCAAAATTGCCCAAATCGTTTTTGGGGAGATAATTGGTAAAATTTTTGGGACACATAATTGACAGCACAGTTATTAGACCTGATCCATCATGTAAGGAATCATTTGATCGGTGCTGAGCACAAAGAATACAAAACAATTAAAGTCTTTCCTAGCAATGGTCGGTTACTTTAGGCATTTTCTACCAGGAACAGATCGGACTCTCCCGAAATTACTAGATCTAATTAAAAAGAAAACAATATGGAAATCATGTGAGGAACAGAAGAATGCTGTTAATAGTATAAAACATGACAGATAATGCACCAATTCTGTTTCACCCAAATGCTGACCAAGTCTTTAACATGTCACTGGAAGCAACAGATTGCCGACTATCATAGGTCATGTTTCAAGGAGGATTAAATAATGACAGTAATATATGAAGATCAGCAAGTTTTTATGTTTTTAACAAATTGCTATTTCATATGTCATAGGTTGTTTTGATTTTTGCTTCGTCTACAACACCTTAATTACCAAATAAGATATATTGAGAAAGATGTTCTATCCCGGTAAACAGTGGGAATGAACAATGTTATGATTATAGATTGACTCAGAACTGAGTAGCAAGTTTATTTTCTAAAAAAAATGGTTCAAATGGCTCTGAGCACTATGGGACTTAACATCTGAGGTCATCAGTCCCCTAGAACTTAGAACTACATAAACCTAACTAACCTAAGGGCATCACACACATCCATGCCCGAGGCAGGATTCGAACCTGCGACCGAAGCGGTCGTGCGGTTCCAGACTGAAGCGTCTAGAACCGCTCGGCCACACCGGCCGGCTTATTTTCTAAACAGTGAAAATTATAACAGAAAGGGGAAGCAACTGACTAACTCTATTAAGGGGAGTTAGAACGGAATTTTTTTTCACATTTTCGGATTTTTATCTCATTACAAAATTTGTTATTTTCCGAATAAAATTATATATTTACATATATATATATATATATATATATATATATATATATATATATATATATATATATATACACTCACATGGGAAGTGTTTTGTTTTATTTTTAAAATATAATCTACAGCGGTTGGAAATGTTAAAATTTTTACGTGCATTACTTCAAGACCTAATAAAATCGGTAATTGTTTTATATAGAAGGCTGTGGATTGCTGTGTTATAAAGGTTAAATAACGTCTTTGTGTTGTTAGCACTGTCAAAAAGAGTATCATATCGTTTCATAGTCTAAAAATGCGTTGTATGTCGAAGTGCTAACGTTTTTCCGAGGAAAAGTGACGAATAGTTTGGCAGATCTCTCAAAAAGTAAAGTGTGACGCCAAAACGAAGTATTTTTAAGAAACGTGGGTTTCTTGGTAATAGATTTTAGGATAAAGGGAAAAATTCTGTTCAACAAGTGGCGTGTGAAGTTACGAACAATGAAATACAGGCAAACTCCTCAGTATCTAGAGAATCATCGATTAGTGCTTCGAAGATTAAAATAAAACCTTGTGATACACAGTTTTCTCGAAACAAAAGTGATGTAAATGGTAGGTTAGGTTATATTCTGATACATTTAAACATCCTAACAAGCGAGTTAGGTGAATGTGTGTGTTGTAAAATACATGGAGGGCCAGTTAGTTTACCTGAAGACAGTGAGGTATCAACTGGACTAGCCAGGAAACTTATCAGTAATTGCTCCAGTTATGAATATACTCATTTATTTTTAATTCTGATAATTGTAAAGATAAACATTTTGAAGTAGATGTTAGGTGGTTTTAAGGATTGAGAGCTATTGGCAAAGGACACACTGCAGCAGAAACAATGTGTGCCATGATGAATATGCCACATCCACCATGTACAATCGACAAGTATGTACGATTTATTAGAGCTGTAGCGGAATCTGTTGCACGTGAGTCAATGAAGGGTGCTGCAAACGAAGTTGTTGAAATAAATGATGGTATGACTGACATACCAATAGCTTTTGATGGCACTTGGCAGAAGTGCAGTTACAGTAATAATAACTCTGTTGCTACGGTGACCAGTGTGGATACTGGAAAGGTAATAGATTTCCAAACTTTAACCACACAGCCGGCGGAGTCCTCTGCAGCTATTGAAATTTTTAGTCGATCTGTGAACAAAAGGGGAGTGTGTTACACTAAGTTCTTAGATGATGGAAACTCAGAAGCATAGAACAGTGTAGTAGCCGCTCAGACTTATGGTGTGAAGATTATCACAAAACTGGAATATGTCGGTCATGTCCAGAAGAGGATGAGCACCGGGTTGAGGAAGTTGGAACAAAGTTTGAGAGACAAGAAACTTTCTGATAGTAAAACCATAAGAAGCAGGCTGACAGACAAAATGACTGATGAACTGCAGCAGTACTATGGGATGGTCATTAGAAATAATACTGAAGATTTGTTGAAAAATAAGCAGGCAGTATGGGCTACCTTCTTGCACAGACTGCCAACTGATGAAAAACCAGTACACCACCTTTGTCCTCCTGCACCTGATTCGTGGTGTAATTACCGCAATGCTCAGTACTCAAACAGTTCATACAGCCATAAACATTCCATCCCAGCAGCAGTCATAGATATCATAAAACCCATTTACAGAGACCTGGAAAATCCTGAATTACTGAAGAAGTGTCTGCATGGTCAGACTCAAAATTCCAGTGAGTCGTTTAGTAATCCTGTATGGACCCGCTTACCAAAAAATGTTTTTGTTGGACTGAAGACATTTAAGTACGGGGTCAGTGACGCTGTTATTGCTTTTAATGATGTCAACATCGGTAGAGTGAAAGTGCTACAGCATATGGGAACTAATCCTGGAGCAAACTGCGTTAGAGAACTTGAAAGGATGGACAAGGTTCGCATTGGTAAAGCAGTGTATGCAGCACAGTTGGCCACTAAGGTGTCCAGAAAGAAGAAAAGAAGAAAAAACTTGGAGCAAGATCAAGAGGATGATGTACAGTATGGTGCAGGGTGCTTCTGAGTGACTAAAAATAAAAAAAATTAAGCATATAGTATGTGAGTTAGAAACTTTAGAACCCGTTCCTGAAGATTTACATTTTCTTTTGCATTTTTCCCTGAATCTCAGAAACCACTTCGAGTAAAGTATTCTAATTTTCAGGGAGTAATAACATGCATATCCTAAGTCTAATGAACTAAAAGAAGAACATAATATTATGTATAATTAAAATTATTTAGGATAACGTGCAGAAAAGTAACCAAAATTTTACCTGTGTAATTAAAAAATTGTACTTCCGAAAGCAGTGATTGAAATACTGTTATTGTAGACATCTTGGATATTCAGGAATCCAGCCGGATGTTCGCGTCGTTCTCGCACGATATTTCAGCAGCGTGCCTCGCTGTCTTCTTCAGATGCTACCTGAGACTCAGCACCTGAAGAAGACAGCGAGGCACGCTGTTGAAATATCTTGCGAGAACGACGCGAACATCCGGCTGGATTCCCGAATATCCAAGATGTCAACAGATCGCCGGGAAAGGATGAAGAATTACACTATTATTGTAGTTGAGTAGATTCAGAACATACAGTTTAATGTCCTGTAAAAGTTTCATGTCAATGGCTACAGTGTTTCCTGAAATACAGGGAAGCCAAGTCATTAAATTTAACATTGTCGGGATACGGTGTTTCAACTCCCCTTAAGTTCGACCAAGTTAACGATATCCAACTAGGAGAATTCGTCCAAAACCTCGCGGAATGGAAGGACACTGGTAATATACAATACCTATGGTTACTATTTAACTATTTACTCTGTTGGAAAGCCTCTAATGACAATGGGTTATGACGAGTTTATATACACAGCTCAAGAACTGGTAAATTATATCCAAGAGACGTATGGACTTTTCAGAGTAATAAAGTGCGTAAAGCATTTCATGAAGTACTGTTATTTTAAAAACAGGACGCAAATACTGAGACTGACTAAGGACATATGAGGGTTGCATAAAGCTTAAGGAAAGCATATGGAGGTGTATTTGGGGCATAATGTCATTGTGTTTTTTGGCCCACTACTGCGTAGTTTAGGAGGGTTACCATACATGTTTGTAGTCTTGGAGTGTTAATTAAAATATATAAAATTGTATATGTTGAAATGAGTGGCTACACAGGGTATGTTTCTCTGTCTAACTTGGGATTATTTTAAAAAGTTGAGTGTTCCGCAATGTCTTACATCGGATAATGGCAATACATTCTTAAGCAAGCAATTCAAGGAAATGTTACAACAATTCGAGATAAAACATATACCTCTATCAAAATATCATCCGCTGGCGAACTTGGATGCGTGCATGGTCAAAGAACTGAAGTGTTTATGTAGAACTTACTGTTCCAATAAGCACACTTGGCGGGCTAGGTTAATGCCTGAATTTGAGAAGATTTTGCATGAACTCTCACAATTAAATATGGGTTTATCCCCCTTAGTAATAGCAGGTAAACACATAATAGGAGATCCCTTATTATCAGTACTTCCGTGGCACTGGTTGAAGGAGCCAATTAGCAGGTACAAACTGAAGCAGTACATGAAAGTTATGACAAAATGCGGAAAGGAGACTGAAAGGATACAATCAGGAAGCTAAGGAACCAGTCTACCAAGACCATATCACATCTCAGCACTTAAAGTGAAAAGGAATGCAAAAAGATTTTTTTACTCACGTGAAGGCCCGTTAGTAGTGGATGCCTCATCCAAAAGCCTTGGTACTAAAACAGTCAGTACCAGGTGTTATTAAAGGCCTATGTAGTGTAGACTAAGTTAAATCATGTCCAAATAACTTATGGGAATGCAGCCGGGTGAAGTCGTCGACAAACGCTGATATTTCGATATGTAACCGCCCTGTCATTTCCAATGCAAAATTTCAGCAAGTAAGAACTAGGCAAGTGAAATGAAACTTTCTGTTTGCAGAGTGATTCCGGGAAGATAACACACGTACAAACGCACTATAGACACTAGCGCCACCCCACAATCAAAGATAACCGATGTCAGAAATCATCGACAGCAAAAAATACTAAAGAGATGGTGAGGTAGCACTAACTCACTGTCCCTGTTTTTTCACAAGGAGGGAGCAGGATTCCACGCAGTATTTAAACATAAATTCCCATCTCTATTTACAAGGTTACTTGCTACTTTAATTTCAGTTGCTTCGTAGTAACACTATCCCAACAGTTGTAAGTGCATGCGAGAATCTCCGTGTTACTATATTCTGTAGGATGACATGTTCCAAGACAATGTTCTGCAATATCCGATTTGCTCGACTGTTGTAAGCGTGTGTGAAGCTTATGCTCAGTATAACAGTCCTCCAAGGGTCTGGTAGTCAGATCAGTATATGACATGCCACAACTGCATGGGATACGATAGATACACAAAGTAAGATCATTCTTAACGACAACTAAAAGGACACTATTCTTAGACGGAGGTCGGAAAACACATTTAACATCATATTTCGGCAAAATACGACCAGTCTTGTTGGAAATGCTCCCCTACCAAGCACAGATAACAGGTCTTGTGAACTCAGACGTGCCGACACGAACTGTTGCTAAACGATTACTTGCAGTGGAACTATGGGCAGTCACACCTCTAGTCAATCTTCCATTCGCGCCACAGTATCGACATGCACAGCTCGACTGGTGCTAGCTGGGTATCGCCTGGAAGATGGAATGGCACTCCATAGTCTTCAGCGATGAAAGCAGATTCTACCTCCTTGTGCGTGCGGCGTACATCTGGTGAGCGCTGTCTCGTAAAGTGCATGCTTCCAAGACACACTCGCCTCATCCGACGTCTTATGGTCTGGGGTGCGATAAGCGACAACACTCATTCACCTTTGGCATTTCTGGAGGGGACGCTAACCAGCGCTCGGTACGTGCAGAATGTTGTTAGACCCGTTCTTTTGACGTTCTTGCAACAAGAAGGTGATGTGTTATTTCAACAGGATAATGCTCGCCCACACACTACACATGAAACGTGCTCTGCAAAACGTGCAGAAACTTCCCTGGCGAGCACGATCTGCAGACTTCTTGCCAACCCAGCAGCGTGATATACACTCCTGGAAATTGAAATAAGAACACCGTGAATTCATTGTCCCAGGAAGGGGAAACTTTATTGACACATTCCTGGGGTCAGATACATCACATGATCACACTGACAGAACCACAGGCACATACACACAGGCAACAGAGCATGCACAATGTCGGCACTAGTACAGTGTATATCCACCTTTCGCAGCAATGCAGGCTGCTATTCTCCCATGGAGACGATCGTAGAGATGCTGGATGTAGTCCTGTGGAACGGCTTGCCATGCCATTTCCACCTGGCGCCTCAGTTGGACCAGCGTTCGTGCTGGACGTGCAGACCGCGTGAGACGACGCTTCATCCAGTCCCAAACATGCTCAATGGGGGACAGATCCGGAGATCTTGCTGGCCAGGGTAGTTGACTTACACCTTCTAGAGCACGTTGGGTGGCACGGGATACATGCGGACGTGCATTGTCCTGTTGGAACAGCAAGTTCCCTTGCCGGTCTAGGAATGGTAGAACGATGGGTTCGATGACGGTTTGGATGTACTGTGCACTATTCAGTGTCCGCTCGACGATCACCAGTGGTGTACGGCCAGTGTAGGAGATCGCTCCCCACACCATGATGCCGGGTGTTGGCCCTGTGTGTCTCGGTCGTATGCAGTCCTGATTGTGGCGCTCACCTGCACGGCGCCAAACACGCATACGACCATCATTGGCACCAAGGCAGAAGCGACTCTCATCGCTGAAGACGACACGTCTCCATTCGTCCCTCCATTCACGCCTGTCGCGACACCACTGGAGGCGGGCTGCACGATGTTGGGGCGTGAGCGGAAGACGGCCTAACGGTGTGCGGGACCGTAGCCCAGCTTCATGGAGACGGTTGCGAATGGTCCTCGCCGATACCCCAGGAGCAACAGTGTCCCTAATTTGCTGGGAAGTGGCGGTGCGGTCCCCTACGGCACTGCGTAGGATCCTACGGTCTTGGCGTGCATCCGTGCGTCGCTGCGGTCCGGTCCCAGGTCGATGGGCACGTGCACCTTCCGCCGACCACTGGCGACAACATCGATGTACTGTGGAGACCTCACGCCCCACGTGTTGAGCAATTCGGCGGTACGTCCACCCGGCCTCCCGCATGCCCACTATACGCCCTCGCTCAAAGTCCGTCAACTGCACATACGGTTGACGTCCACGCTGTCGCGGCATGCTACCAGTGGTAAAGACTGCGATGGAGCTCCGTATGCCACGGCAAACTGGCTGACACTGACGGCGGCGGTGCACATGCTGCGCAGCTAGCGCCATTCGACGGCCAACACCGCTGTTCCTGGTGTGTCCGCTGTGCCGTGCGTGTGATCATTGCTTGTACAGCCCTCTCGCAGTGTCCGGAGCAAGTATGGTGGGTCTGACACACCGGTGTCAATGTGTTCTTTTTTCCATTTCCAGGAGTGTATGAAGGGAAGAGAAGCGACTCGTGCTACTCGCCAACCAATAGTTCTTACAGAATTAAGTGAATAAGTCGAACATGGCTTAATGCATCCCAGGGCAGTATTCGCTATCTGTACTATCAACTGGATACCAGAGTCAACGCGTGCATTGCCACCCGTGTAGGTGTTTCAGAGTGGATCTGTACGTGCTAACTCAAAATCGCTTGAGCTATTGATCTGTAAATTTAATCATTCCATGCACTTCATATGCAGTGTTGCAACAATAATCTCGAGTGAAAAAACGTCTAAAAAAGTGTACTAATTTCTTTTCCGGCAGCGTACATGACGGTATGTACTGGTTGAGCATAGTAATCAGTAAAACTGTTGAATTTATTATGTATTTTTAAGTTCACCATGAGTTAGGAGGTGATTAATATTCATATCAATGGATCAGGAGCGCAAAATCTATGATGAAAAAGGTTAAAAACCTGTGCCCTCAGGAGGAAGACATTTCCCAAACGACTGGGGTTCATAGCCAACTTTAGACTATCCATGTAAATCCAAAAATACAGTTACTTTCATCAGAACCATCCGCACGAGATTCAGGCAAATAGTCTACTTACCTTCTGCATCTCTATTGTGCGTTTCCGCCACTGGTCTAAATGACACTATGTTATCCAGACTCCCAGAAACTGCTATACTAGTTTTTGGAAACTGTGGAAATAGCAGCAATTTCGCCCTTATCAGAGCCAACTTCTGATTATGAATCGTCTGTGTGGTCTTCTGTAATATCTGCCCAGCGCTTCATTACATGACCAGCCATAACGCCATCTGCCGTGAAAGTACGCTACCTTCATGAAGTCATTCCTACAATTTAGAAGAAATAATCATGATCGTCGGTGTGATTACTGTAACTACAAAAAAAATCCGAAAATGAGTAAATAATATGCCTATTACTTTCATGTGTGTGCATGAACTATTTTCGCCATGTTGCACATATTCGGTAATCATCCTACATGTACGTACATTGTCAGCGGAAAAAATTTATATTATATTAGCGCCTAAAATTTTAGTGATAATTAGTGGAAGAATGAGGTCTGCGATATTTATTCTTCATTAGAAGAAACATTTCACCGCATAAACCAGTAAAGTTTGTAACAACAACAACGTTACACTATTGTACATATAATAATGTTTTCTTCTGATTTTCGATAAATTAGTGTAAGCGATGTTCTGATTTCATTTCTTTTTTCTTTTCATGTCATTGTGTTGAGGAAACTATAAACAACTTTCGATGTGAATATTAAAATTTATGTCAAATTTCAAGCCATGTTATAACAAAATTGAAATGTAAGAAATGTTGAAACTATTGTAAGATGTCGAAGTTGTAATTGTGCGTCTGGTCCATACGTAGGCAATGTATTAGGATATGTAGAATGCAAAACCTTTAGTGAATACCCTGTCTGTAGGGGAGCGGTAAAAGGTGGATGGCAGGCGAGCGCGGGAAAATGCACACGGGCACTGCATGGCATAACGGGCTCAGCAGTAGTAGTCGGAGTTGGGCTTTGATCTGAGCAACACGTTCTGGATCGAGGAGGCTCTCCCGGAAAATTTGATTTCATTGAGCCTCGGATGTGCCGTTTCCGACGACTATACAGCATGGCAAAATTCCATAGGTACTAAATGGAAAAGTATGGCGACGCTATGAAGAAGTAAAGTGCCGATACATCAAGAGCCATTGCTGTGATTGTATGTGTGCTCTGCGCCTCGCCATCTCGGCGCCCGCCAACCGCCACATCGATACAAACAGGTTGAAACTTTTAGTACTGTATTCGCGTGGACCAGTGTTACTTTTGTTCCATACTGTTCAATAACAACTTAAATTTTACCAGAACTGTACTATCATTTAATTATCCTCACAACTAACCTAGGCAGGGTCCTTTCCACATGTTGTGCAATCCGAGTGTCCCGAGATGAAGATTTAAAATTCATGTTAATAATAATTACCTGCAGACCTATCTATGTTAGAATGATGTTTAAAGAACTTTGTTGTTAATGAAATAGTAGATGAATCATATAGGTCCGACAAAGTTGGAAGATAATGTTGAAATTGGTTTAGTAATGAAGTTTAATTAATTTGAGACAAAAATAATGGTAGTTAAATGAGCAGGAATTAAGCTAAAAAGAGTAGTAACTCATATAGTGGAAATTTTGAGTGCTTAATGATCTCAATAAATTAATTATTTTAATACAGTGATCGTAACAGTTTCAGCCCCCCCCCCCTTTTTCTTTTCTATTCATTTAAATTCTGAAGTGTAATGAACTGATTTGACCAGCAAAGTTAAAGTCAATATAAAAGCAAAATTTATTAGTGTTTTACCTTTTTCAAAATTGACATTGTATGTGTGTTTCGAATGTGCTGTTTCTAGGGTAACCTATGCTAGATTTTAATCAGATCAATAGACAGTACGAAGTTTGTAGTAAACATTATAGTGTATTGTTGTGTATTTTTGGCTTGTCCATATTAGTACATAAAGTGAAATTATTAGTTCAGTAGATTTTCTGGTTCTAAAACTTACCATATTATGCAGTGTAGTTACGTGTTGTTTTGTATGAACGTACTTCAACTTGTACTGGGAAGAAACTCAGTTAATGCCTAATTAGGCTGGCGACCGTATTATTAACAATTTGGTAGCATCTGCGGTGTTGTTTCTTGTCTGTCCTAACGTGTAGTTGCACTTCAGACTTGCTTGCCGTATTATTGTTGTTACTGTGTGGGTGAAAGTCTGATTTTGCCTCCATTCAGGTACACGCGGTCGACATATGTACCAAAATCCTTTCTTATAAGGTGAAGCCCGTCAACTTACCATAGTACAGGCTTTAAAGAGTATCGTGCGCAGTAGCGTAGTGTTGCAAGTAGTATATCATGCAATTTCGACATTTTGTTGATCTAGTACCAGCAACCCTTTCATTTCACAGAGAGTTTACTACAAATTTGTCACAGTTCCAGAACATATTTTTGTGACTAGTTTCGAATCGACTGGATCACTCTCAAGTCTGACCTACCAAGAGTGCGTTGAAAGTGTCTCATCTTAATGTCAACCATCTAAAGTAGGTAATATATGCATTACACGGTGACAGTAGAAACATGTCATAACATACATATGCTCACTACACAAGTCAGAATCACACTCTGAGTTGTATAATTCTGAACTGTATCTACCGTCATTGTGTAATACTTGTATTGCCAGTTTTAGATGCTTTCATTAAGATCAGGCAATTTCATTGTAGCCTCAGTAGGTCAGGCTTGAGAATGAAGTGATCGGTTGTCGCATTAGAGTGCCGCTAGTAGCATCACTGGGAGGATGCAAATCAGGTTTGCTTCAGATACACGCTGTAACGGTCGAGAGCGTTATTCACCTTTGAAATTGTACCTGGTGAGTTGATGTAAGTCAAGAATTCCATTATGGTGTCAAAGACACCATTATCAACACCTCACTGAGTTTGAACGAGGTCGTGTAGTAAGGCTACGGAAGCTGGATGTTCCTTCCATGATATTGCAGAAAAAATTGGTGGTAATGTAGCCACTGCGTGTGATTGCTGGCAGCAGTGGTCACGAGAATGTACGGTTGTAAGAAGACCGGGCTCCGGACGGCAACGGCACTACCGGGAGGGATGACCATCGTGTACGGACTATGGCTATGCCACGCCATAATGCATCTGCAGCAGCAGTCTGTGTAGCAGCTGGCACTGCAGTGACACAACGACCTTTTATAAATCGATTACTTCAAGGACAGTTACGAGCCAGACTCCCTGTAGAGTGCAGTCCACTGACCCCGAAACCACCGCCATTTGCGACCTCAGTTGCGCCAAGCGAGAGCTCATTAGATGTCAGGCTTGAGATCTGATGTGTTTCTTTATGAAAGCTGGTTCTGTGTCGGCGCCCGTGGCGGCCGTGTGTAGGCTACAAGGACACCAGCAGAGAGCCTACAACCAACCTGTACGTGTGCCAGACACACTGGACCTACACCTGGTGTAGGGGCACCATCGTAGCTATCCCACACAGCTTGACTACAAATTTGTACGTCAGTTGGCTGATTCGACCTGTTATATTGTCATTCATGAACAGTATTCCATGGGATGTTTTCGAGCAGGATAACGCTCGCCCACATACCGCTATTGTAACCTAACATGCTCTACAGAGTGTCGACGCGTTGCTTTGGACTTTTCGATCATCAGATCTGTCTTCAAATCTAACATGTATGCGGCATCATCGGACGATAACTCTAGCGTCATCCACAAACTGCATAAACCGTCCCTGTGCTGACCGACCAAGTGCAACCGGCATGGAACTCCATCCCACAAACTGACATCCGGCATCTGCACAACACAATACATAAACTTTTGCAAGCTTGCATTCAGCATCGTCTTCGCAGTTACACCGGTTAATAATGTGCCAGCGTTTCGCATTCGCAATGGCTTATCTGACTCTTGCCTATGACCTTGCAGTGTTAATCACTAAAATATGTTGCCTAGACAAATGTATTCCCACAGTTTCACTATTCTAGAGTAATTAGGTTTTGGTGTTGCGGTTTTTTTTTGTCATTTTGTATGTACTACAACTGTGACAGATTTGTAATAAACTCTTCATAACATTGGATATAACTAGAAACTGAAATTTAGACAATCTATTTGTTTCCATGTACAACCACGAAGAATAATAGCTGTAAATATACTTACAAAAGACTTTCGTACTGATTTTGTACTTTATAATGTAGGAAATGTTACTGTGATTTGAAATTACTGTCTCTGTCAGAAGACATCAGGAGAGTAAATCCACATGTGACAAATGCTAGCTGAGTACTAGAGAAACTCTGAAAACGAGTGCCTCAAAACCGATCGGTAGATGTTCATATCTTTACTCGCTTGCTCACTGATATATCAACCCTACATAAAAATGGTATTCATATCTATCAGAGAAACTATTGTCAATATATTAATACCGATGAAATCGACTGTTTGTAATAAATAAAGTCATTAACAGCATTGAATACCAGTGCTGTATACATTTAAAGTGTTACTGAACGTTGATAATGCCTATTCAACGTAAGTTTTATAAACCTTCACCACAAATTATAACACATAGTAAAATAGTGTTTAGACAAATATTATCAATTGTAGAAAGAACAGAAGAAATAAATTCTACTTTTTAGTCGTTATAAATACACAAGATACAGAACGGTAAGACTGTCACAACCCGATGGATGGTTTGAACACCACTGTGATTTACATGATATTTTCCTATTTGCCTTCCTTCGACCATGGAAGTAACCTACCCAGCCAGTCATAGGGCGCCTTGGAGTCTGATATGGATTCAGAAACATGCTGCACTGCAGATTTTCTCACATTAACAAACACTGCGAGGAATGAAGGAAATGATACGTGACAGACAGAATTCACAAGACAGATCGTGGATAGAACCTCAGAGTTTTAAATCGACAGTCTCCCACTTCACCAATTAGCCAACGAGCCACAAACGCAAACGTACAGAAATTAAAAACTTCAAACAGAACGTATCTTAAAAAATTGTTTATGAAAGCATTTTATAGAAATGTTACGTCACTATAAAAGCTATGCATTCCTCTACGCTATCTTTGAAAAGAAGGCCATCACTTCTCTACTATGGGGCGCAAAGGTTAGCTGAGTTACATGACTGAGTAAATTGTATAGTAACGTTATGGTTGTGGCATAGCAATAAAATGGTAGAACATTAAATGAAAGTGACGGAAGGGATAAACACTTGCACAATCAAAAAAAAAAAAAAGATTAGACTGCCAGGGAAAGTGGATGGGTTGAGTTGTTTGCGGGAGGAGACCAGACAGCGAAGTCATCGGTCTCATCGGATTAGGGAAGGACGGAGAAGGAAGTTGGTCGTGCCTTTTTAAAGGAACCATTCTGGCATTTGCCTGGAGCGATCACGGAAAACCTAAATCAGGATGGCCGGATGCGGGATTGAACCGTCGTTCCCCCGAATGCGAATCCAGTGTGCTAGCCATTGTGCCATCTCGCTCGGTGAAAGTGGATGGGATACAAGATAATCTAAATGAAAAGCCCTCACATTTCATATGGAATACAATATACAGTCGAAGCTGGATTACTTGCTTCAGTATCTTGTAGTATTCTAAGGTAGAACACTTTTGTCTCATTAACCCTGTTGAGGGAATCGAAGTAATGTTGTGAGGAATAGTGGAGTAGACAGTGTGGCATTTGGAGGTTTGGGTCGATCCATAAACGGTGAACGTATAGCCGAAATAGTTAAAACTACCGTTCGTGATATGCGTGATATTCGGGTTCGAGTCCCTGTCTGTCACAAATTTTCATGCGTCATCAATATGTAATATTTACACAGCTAATACAGCTTATGTCAAAATCATTCGCAATTGTCAACACATTTCGTAATATTTATGCAGCTACAGATTGTCACCATTGCCGGGTCCTTCTGACTAAGATGAGTGTGTACGGGAACAAACATTGTAAAATAAATATTGCAAGCACAGACGGGTAAAACGACGATCATAATACTAACGTTGAACACGTCTGTCTCGTTAACCCTGTTGGGCAAATATGAGTAATTTTGCAAGAAATAGGGCATTAGACAGTGTGGTTTTTCCATGAAGCGTGCATAGATGTCCGAATGGTTAAGACGACCGCTAGGGATAAGTGGGAAAGCTGTGCTCCAGTCCTGGTCTAGTACAAATTTCATGTGTCATCCATCGGTAATATTTCCATAGCTAATAGGCTGATTACAAAATAATTCCCAACTGCGAATAAATTTCGTACACTGGTGTTCAAAATTAACGCAATAAAAGGAAATTTTGGAAGGTTGCGTTTATTTTACCACAAAACAGTATAAACAGATGATATTAAGGTAGGAACAGTGTAAGAAATACAGAACGCAAACTGCAACACACATAACGGTAGACAAAAATGTACTTCGTTTCTGCCAGCTTAACTTATTTGCACACACATTCCGACAATTGGTTAAAGTGTGACCACCTCCGACAGCAATACAGACCTGACAATGTTGGAGAATCATGTGAATGATGTCATCAGTCTCAATTTGAGGCATTAAAGCCCATTCTTCCTGCAGAGCTGCTTGCAGTCTTGGGGAGCGGTTGGTGGATGCTGACGTGATGCAAGCCATCTCCCTAGTGCATCCCAGACATTTTATATGGGATTCAAATCTAGAGAGCAAGCAGGCCATGCCATGCGTGCAATATCTTACGTTTCAAGGAAACATCAACTACCCGTGCTCTATGAGATCGAGTATTGTCGTCCCATCAGTACGACGTTCGGGCGCACAGCACCTCGCAACAACCGCAAATGAGGTCCCAAAATCTCGTCACAATACCTGACAGCAGTTAAACCTTGCCGATTCACCTGTAAGATTTCATGAAGAGGGGTCCGAGTTTTCCAACATAATCCCTGCCCACATCATTAGGGGTCTCCTCGATCTCGTTCTCTTTCCGCAATTCTTGGACCCAGGAATTGTGTTCAACGTTTTTTCCACATGCGAATCCATCGGGAATCACCCTCCAAACTAAATTGGGACTTGTCTGTGAAAACAATATTGGCCCACTGTTCGGCCATCTAGGCGGCATGTTGATGATTCCACTCTTGACGTTCCCTTCTGTGAAGAAACTTCAAAGATAAGCATATAGCATGTCTCCGACAATAAAAGCCACTCTGCCGAAGCCTTCTGCACACCGTTTTCCTCGATACAACACGTCCAGTGGATGCTGCGAGCTCACATGCCAGGTTTCGATAGAATATTAAGGCGGTAATGTTGTGCACTTACAGTCAAATAATGGTCCTCTTAGATTAGATTAGATTCAGTTTTCGTTCCATAGACCCAAAAAGAGATGATTCTCGTGGTCGTGTGAACATGTCAGAAAGTATAACATAAAAAACATTAAAAAAATTAAATATAATACTTATTACCCAGATCACTTGTCAGCAGACTGTCAGAATAGGTGAACACAATACAGTAAACTGGAACTGCTATTACTTACAGAATTGATACACTGTCAGAATGAAACACTGATATACACTTTTAATAAATTTGTCATACACAAAATACCTAATCTTGACTTTTGTGATCAAGTGCTGTCAAAACTGAAATCTAAAAGACATTTTAATTAAGCTTCTCTAACAGTCCCTGTTAAGATATCCATCTATAGAGCAGAATCAGTTGCCTATCAGAAAATCTTTTAAACTCTGTTTGAACCGTGCTTTATCTGAAGCCAAGTTTTTAATGGTTGCTGGCAATTTATTGAAAATGTGTGTTCCTGAATATTTGACCCCTTTTTGGACCAAGGTAAGTGATTTTAGGTCTTTATTTAGATTTTTCTTATTCCTAGTATTGATAGTATGTATTAAGCCATTGGTTGGAAATAGAGGTACATTACTTGCAAAAAATTTCATTAAGGAATAAATATACTGAGAAGCAGTTGTTAGAACACAAAGTTCCTTGAACAGGTTTCTACATGATGTTCTTGAATTTACACCACAAATGATTCTTATTACACGCTTTTGCATGCTAAAAACTTTTGCTCGGTTTCATGAGATACCCCAGAATATGATGACATAACATAATGGAAGTAGGCAAAATATGTAAGATTTTTTTTATATGACTCCATTCATACAGACTTGTTTAGGCGCTTCAGAAATTCTGTAGCATGCCCTTCCCAACTGAATTTATTATCAAGCTGTAATCCCAGAAATTAACACTGCCAACCTCTTCGATCTGCATGTTTTTAGATGTTATACACATCCTGGAAGGAAATCTCTTACAGGTTCTCAACTGCATATAGTCGGTCTTTTCAAAGGTTAATGACAGTGACATTTGGAAAATAAAAAACTTAGCGCCCTGCAATGTAACAGACGAGAGGTCATCATTAATGTACACAAGAATAAGCATCCATGATGGAACCTTGAGGTACACCACATGTAATTAATTCCCAATTAGATGAAGACTGACTGACTACTCAGCAGGTATTTCGCAGAAAAAGTTATAGTCTTTGTAAAACATTATGAATTAACCATCGATGTCCTGCAGTCGGTAAACTGTATTTCACCTGTTTTGACAAATAATTTAAGCCTCATGCGTTTGGAGTGTGTTGTTGGATGTCTGTAGAGCGACAAGTAAGTGGTTATTTGCTAGATGTAAGCAGTATGAACCTGAATGTTACTCAGGAAACGCAGACTTCAGGCAGTTGTGTTTTTAATTTGTCAAGAACCTCATAGGACACCGCACTGACGCTTGGATTTTAAAAAGACTTCTGTCAGCAGATATCTCATGTACATGCAGTGCGACAACACGCACGCTGAACAGACAGAGCACTGGGGGCGGTGAAGTCCTTAAAACGTGGCCGGCCGCGGTGGCCGTGCGGTTCTAGGCGCTCCAGTCCGGAGCCGCGCTGCTGCTACGGTCGCAGGTTCGAATCCTGCCACGGGCATGGATGTGTGTGATGTCCTTAGGTTAGTTAGGTTTAAGTAGTTCTAAGTTCTAGGGGACTGATGACCACAGCAGTTGAGTCCCATAGTGCTCAGAGCCATTTCAACCATTTGAACCTTAAAACGTGTCTTCTATTGTATATGTTCTGAGATGGATTCAGGACTTTTTCGATCAAATAAGCGATCGTCTAGATATCAAACACATATCACTACAAGAATTTTCGATCAAATAAGGCTCTCTGGAGTCGAGAGAGAATCGCTGGCACTGGGTTGTTGAGCTCGCAATTTTGAAGTGAGAAATTACTATCGGCCTTTGGTATTATTTGTAGTATAGGTGAGTAAACATCAGCGTGTATCTATCGCTACATCAGATTTATGAAATATTTACAGCTATACTAATTTCAAATAACAAAACTTGCTCACTGATAATGGAAAGCTATCGATGTCATCGATGTGCAGGCAAACTTATATTTTCAATGATTGATCAGATACAGATTATATGCAACTCAGAACTTGCTAGAGTAGAGGATAAACAAAAGTTACCACATTATCGAACACAGTGTAATTATTCATGAGATATTTCTCGATTCATATGCCTGCAATCTATCGTTGTAACTTTTATTCAGCAGTAGAGTGCTTCTCAACACGACTTCAGATTCGTTAATATAAAGTTATAGTGTAGTTTCGTGAGATATAAGAATATGTGATTCCCTTTGCCGCGATATTCACATACACATAAAGCTCGTCTTACTACCTTGATAAGAATAATTAAATCTTCGTGAAACTTATGTATGGACGGAAAGCTTGACGTATCTTAATTTCCATAACTGCTGTAAATTTACAGATTAATTCTTAGCACAACAAACATCGCTATACAAATATCATGCCGAGCGGGATTAGCCGAGCGGTCTAGGGCGCTGCAGTCATGGACTGTGCGTCTGGTCCCGGCGGAGGTTCGAGTCCTCCCTCGGGCATGGGTGGGTGTGCTTGTCCTTAGGATAATTTAGGTTAAGTAGTGTGTGAGCTTAGGGATCGAAGACCTTAGCAGTTAAGTCCCATAAAATTTCACACACACAAGCATCACGTAATAATCCTACTTTAATGTTGTTAACATGTGCAACACAAGATACATATTAATAGCGGACACTACGACACCTGTGTGATTTCGTTACTTCTTCATTTATGGGTTAAACACTATCTAACCCTCTTAATATTATTCATCAGAGAATAAATTTAAGTGATCTTAAAGGCCTAAAATCCAGTACCTAGCATACACTGCACGTACACACTGTCAGCTTCTGGTGACAGAATACTATATAAGAGTGTGCAGCTGTTATCCACTACACTTACTGTCAGGTTCTGGTGATATAATACTAGTGATCAATGATGATCAGAGGATAATTACGATCTGTCAATGACGATCAGTAGCAAATGATGATCAGTGTTCAATGATGGTCACTTCTGCACTTAAAATCCACTATATCGCACCCTCTCTCCTCAAGCTGCCAAATCATGGTGATAGAATACTACTTAATACTTATGTAGCTAACAAAAAAATTGTTCAAATGGCTCTGAGCACTATGGGACTCAACTGCTGTGGTCATCAGTCCCCTAGAACTAAGAACTACTTAAACCTAACTAACCTAAGGACATCACACACATCCATGCCCGAGGCAGGATTCGAACCTGCGACCGTAGCAGTCGCACGGTTCCGGACTGCGCGCCTAGAACCGCGAGACCACCGCGGCCGGCTATGTAGATAACATCCACTGCACAAACCATGTATGATTTTATTTGCAGCGGATTTGTATTAATATCAGCGCATTACTGCTGTTCCAGCAGATTTTAAAAAATGTTCAGAGCTAAATCATGTGCAACAATATACTGATTCCAGTGCAGTTTCGTGAGGTATCAGAGTACGTGATTTCCACGTATGGTATTGATCAGTAATTAGATCGATTTTCATCATTTCTGTTACCAACGTAATTTTAGAGTTTAGCTCTTAGCACTACAAACACAACAAAGCTCACATACCAATCCTAATTCAATGTTGGTGGCATTTACAGTACACTAAGCTCGCCTGACAGACATTCCTGGTGGGAACAATTACATCTGTATGATTTTATTACTTCTTCAATTATGAGTTAAATAGTGTATCCCGCCCCCTCATTAATACATCATAGTATAACCTAACAAGCCTAACAGTTCTAACAAATCCATTCAGTCGTTTTACCATGTACCATTTTAGAGCTCCAGCATTCTAGCGTTTAGTATTTGGTGTTTACCACTGCGTGCGTGCGTCCGCTCAAACGCGCGAGCGCGCCTGTATGTGTGTGTGTGTGTGTGTGTGTGTGTGTGTGTGTGTGTGTGTGTGTGTGTGTACACAAGCCAGCATGCTATTTTACAAATATAATGCATAATTATCTTAGAGATCTTGCATTTTTGATTGGTTGCAGATAAGAGAACGGAAGGGAAAAGACACCATTTTATATCTCAGTTTCATAATTCGCTACGATTGGTTGGAAAGAGGAATGGCAGGAAATTTACCACTAACACAATTGGGTTATTTACGACAAACTGGATTCTTAAATTTCTCACAAGCTTTTAAATTTCGCACTGATGCCACCTTAGATTTTTTGAATTTATCGCAATTTTTTTTTTCGAATTTCTCACCATCCACTACCTTGATGACGGCATGTGTGCAGTTGGTAGCCCTGACGCATGTAATCAAGGCAGATATTTAGGGATATTTCTCTTTTTGGTAAAACACCCTATGTACTCCAGAATCGACATTGTATTCCTACTGCTGACGTGTGGTGCTTTAAGATACAGAAATAAAGGCCTTTCCAGCACTTATTGCGTCGCTTGACACGAAAGAAAAAAAGAGACAGTCTTCTCCTGATCAGTCTATATTTTATGTGACACAACAGCAACTGAGCACGACAACAGGAAGCAGAACACACGGAGCAAAGTGACCTCTGAAGACTGGTATGCACTGCACCGTCCACAGACGGCTTCCTGTTTTATTCACATCTTGTGTTTTAATGTTGTGGTGTTTATTTAGTATTTATATTATGCTCTTACACTAACTAAAAAAGAAGCCTCCACGAATTGCAGGATTCTTTTCGAATCTTCTTGGAAATGTACTAAAAGAAAGACTCTTTGCCTCCTGGAGAGCCTGATTCCCAAAATTCTGAGACCTAACATTTCAATACGAATCAGAAATATAATATTCCCCAAAGACCCAACATCTCACGTATTGGTTCAAAATGGCTCTGAGCACTATGGGACTTAACTTCTGATGTCATCAGTCCCCTAGAACTTAGAACTACTTAAACCTAACTAACCTAAGGACATAACACACATCCATGCCCGAGGTAGGATTCGAACCAGCGACCGCAGCGGTCACGCGGTTCCAGAATGTAGCGCCTAGAACCGCTCGGCCACTCCGGCCGGCTCTCACGTATTGGTCACGAGGGTAAAGTTAGAGAGGTTTGGCCTTACACAGACGGCTATCACTTACCATGTAGTATGACATGTATTCGCTGCTGCACACCGCATGGTGGCTTATTTAAAACATAAGTAGCTGAAGATAGAGAATAATAGACATAAAATGATATGCACTATCCACTTGAATTACAGTTCCTTAACTACTGCACAGACCGGTGTACACTATTCTTCAGATTCTATTTTCATTATGATTCCAATAGAAATAAACTGCTGTATGCTAATTTCTAAGAAATTGCAAATGAAACTTCCGTGACACCATTACAATGTAAAACTGGTAGAGAATAAAGTTCAATTTTGTCCTGTTTCAGCTGCATTACTTATCCGTCAAATGCATACTTACAGATTGTAGTTACAATTTTTGATGACATAAATAGTTAACTGTAAATGATGCTGCTCAACAGATCTTGCTCCACGCTTTATCTCGCCTGTTTTAGTATCGTTTTTCCATGTGTGGTGAATCGTTATGCACTTTGTTTCGGAAATAATGTTTTTAGATACGTATGGCAGGCTAAGCATTGGTCACATTGCAGTTAAAACGCATACTGCTGTTTGTCCACCACACGACCAATTTGAAAGTGACATCTGCTGAATTTTGTGTCACTTTGGAGAACCTGACCTAACCAAGGCACTCCTCAGTTCATGAGATACTAATGATACAAAAATGACAACGTAGCTCGTTGATGAGATAATAACGAGTACATTAATTCTGCAGATAATTGCATAATAATTACAACTGCCTGCTATGAAACTGAAATGATAGTCAGTAGACATGATTAGTATGCTACAGCTAGCTATTTATTTTTTATTGTTACGATTCTACAAAAGCTGATAGAGAACAAAAAGTACTCACTAGATGTTAATGGAAGTCTTTTATTTTCATAATGTGTTTCGGGTGTAGTACTTCATAAGAAGACCTGCTGAAAATAAAGGTCTACCTTTAACATCTAGTGACTACTTTCTTCGACCTATCAACTTTTTTTGAATCATAGACTTTCACCTCATATTGATACGTTTATCCGCCTCCATCATCCTTGAAAGCTTGTAACAACATGCCAGAATCACCCTGTATATACACACTCTTAACAGGCGCAGGCGCTATAACTTTGACGCTCTGTAGCGACGTTGGATTACGTTTCCGGACATCTGTTCCTATTCAAAATATTATATACTCACCAACTTCTAAAAGTCACACAAGTCTGTAATAACGGGAATTTACGGATACTCCGCGTACATACAATGTGAATCAGTTAAAACTTGCACCCCAAATATTGCGGAAATGGGAGGTGATGTTGATGTGTTTCGCAAAATGGATTGGTAGTCAGGGGATCGTATTGTTAGCCAATACACACACTGCCGTAATACTTAGAAAGCGAATTTTTTATGCAAATACACACCTTTTAAATGGCACACCGCCAATTTATACACTGCTGGCCATTGAAATTGCTACACCACGAAGATGACGTGCTACAGACGCGAAATTTAACAGACAGGAAGAAGACTCTGTGATATGCAAATGATTAGCTTTTCAGAGTATTCACACAAAGTTGGCGCCGGTGGCGACACCTACAACGTGCTGACATGAGGAAACTTTCCAACCGATTTCTCATACACAAACAGCAGTTGACCGCCGTTGCCTGGTGAAACCCAGCGGGGTCAGGGATTTTCTCTGCCTCGTGATGACTGGGTGTTGTGTGATGTCCTTAGGTTAGTTAGGTTTAAGTAGTTCTAAGTTCTAGGGGACTGATGACCATGGATGTTAAGTCCCATAGTGCTCAGAGCCATTTGAACCATTTGAAAATGGTGAAACGTTGTTGTGATGCCACGTACAACGAGGAGAATTGTGTACCATCACGTTTCCGGTTGTGATGGTGTACTCAACGACGAACCTGGGTGCACGAATAGCAAAACGTCATTTTTTCGGATGGATCCAAGCTCTGTTTACAACATCATGATGGTCGCATCCGTGTTTGGCGACATCACGGTGATCGCACATTGGAAGCGTGTATTCGTCTTCGCCATACTGGCGTATCAGACGGCGTGATGGTATGGGGTGTCATTGGTTACACGTCTCGGTCACCTCTTGTTCGCATTGACGGCACTTTCCACAGTGGACGTTACATTTCAGATGTGTTACGACCCGTGGCTCTACCGTTCATTCGATCCCTGCGAAACCTCACATTTCAGCAGGATAATGCACGACCGCATGTTGCAGGTCGTGTAAGGGCCTGGCCAGCACATTCTCCAGATCTCTCACCAATTGAAAACGTCTGGTCAATGGTGGCCGACCAACTACCTCGTCACAATACGTCAGTCACTACTCTTGATGAACTGTGGTATCGTGTTGAAGCTGCATGGGCAGCTGTGCCTGTACACGCCATCCAAGCTCTGTTTGACTCGATTCCCAGGCGTATCAAGGCCGTTATTATGGCCAGAGGTGGGTGTTCTGGGTACTGATGTCTCTGGATCTATGCACTCAAATTGCGTGAAAATGTAATCACATGTCAGTTCTAGTATAATATATTTGTCCAATGTATACCCGTTTATTGCAATTAAGTAAATCTGCAGGTACTATGTTAACGACTTTAGACGATGAGTACGATAGTAGAAGTACTTTTGAGCCTGCGGTATATTTAAGCAAAACACTTACTGGTGTCGATGGTCCAGCAATTAAATAAAATATAAGTTGAATAACAGGGAAACAATGGATTCCTACTTCACGTAATTAGTTATGAACAACAACATAGCTCGCGAGATATTCACTACTGAAAGCATACTACGACTTCACTGCAGAAGCCACGGAAAATACACAAGAGCACAGGTCGGCACTCCGAAATATTTCTGTCCTCAGCGACCACGCGCGAACTGCTCCACTGTCCAAGTCTTTCCGCCGACTCCCGTCCATCACGCCATCGCGTCCAGCACTTCCGTGTCCTGTGGCGTACTGTCCGGAAACTATGCTCCTCCCCAACCTTCATACGCCTCTCTTAGTAACGAGCGCTGTGATTGGCTAGAGCGCTCCCTCTATGTCTCCAAGCCAACGTGCACTCACAAACATATTGAAACACATACCAAATACTGGATTTACATTTAAATAACATGAAATGCAATAAATATTCCTACGGCTGGACTATAAACACGCTCTAACACATATTATTAAATACCTAAACAAATTAAATAAACATATATTAAAGGAATAGCAACAAAAGGTAGGCCAGTAGCCTTATGTCTCTGTGTTTTCTAAAACACAGTAAATACTTAACCAATTTCTTTATGAAATTAGGGTACTTATGGCCTGACGCAATCGATAGTAACCGGCCACTTTGACTTCCAATAACTCATGTACTATTCATGTTACATACCTGTAATTTATACCAATTTAGGTTTACACTAATAGCTTTCTAAAGACACGGCGACTGACAAAATCGGGTGAAGCGTTTATATTTTGGAAATTGGTTGCTGGGTGTTACGTTTATAATTTACCGTCAGATACTAAACTTTAAACTAATAAAGATATTGAAAATCTGATTACACCATCAGAATCGTCGTGCAAATAATAGTAATGTACATGTTTCTTTTTGAGGTATCATGATTCATCTGGCTACTATTAATTTCTATACGAACTGTGAAATGTCTGCCATTAAGATTTCACAAAGTCCGCCATCTTTGGCCCTCCCGGCGCACAGCGTCACCAAGGAATTCCCAGCCATGTGCTCGGTGGACCACGCCGTCCGGCCGTTGTGCGGCTTCACGCGCTTGCTGACGAGCCGCGTCTTGCCGGGCGGCCCTAGTGGTGACCGCCAACTCTGAACATACACTCCTGGAAATGGAAAAAAGAACACATTGACACCGGTGTGTCAGACCCACCATACTTGCTCCGGACACTGCGAGAGGGCTGTACAAGCAATGATCACACGCACGGCGCAGCGGACACACCAGGAACCGCGGTGTTGGCCGTCGAATGGCGCTAGCTGCGCAGCATTTGTGCACCGCCGCCGTCAGTGTCAGCCAGTTTGCCGTGGCATACGGAGCTCCATCGCAGTCTTTAACACTGGTAGCATGCCGCGACAGTGTGGACGTGAACCGTATGTGCAGTTGACGGACTTTGAGCGAGGGCGTATAGTGGGCATGCGGGAGGCCGGGTGGACGTACCGCCGAATTGCTCAACACGTGGGGCGTGAGGTCTCCACAGTACATCGATGTTGTCGCCAGTGGTCGGCGGAAGGTGCACGTGCCCGTCGACCTGGGACCGAACCGCAGCGACGCACGGATGCACGCCAAGACCGTAGGATCCTACGCAGTGCCGTAGGGGACCGCACCGCCACTTCCCAGCAAATTAGGGACACTGTTGCTCCTGGGGTATCGGCGAGGACCATTCGCAACCGTCTCCATGAAGCTGGGCTACGGTCCCGCACACCGTTAGGCCGTCTTCCGCTCATGCCCCAACATCGTGCAGCCCGCCTCCAGTGGTGTCGCGACAGGCGTGAATGGAGGGACGAATGGAGACGTGTCGTCTTCAGCGATGAGAGTCGCTTCTGCCTTGGTGCCAATGATGGTCGTATGCGTGTTTGGCGCCGTGCAGGTGAGCGCCACAATTAGGACTGCATACGACCGAGGCACACAGGGCCAACACCCGGCATCATGGTGTGGGGAGCGATCTCCTACACTGGCCGTACACCACTGGTGATCGTCGAGGGGACACTGAATAGTGCACGGTACATCCAAACCGTCATCGAACCCATCGTTCTACCATTCCTAGACCGGCAAGGGAACTTGCTGTTCCAACAGGACAATGCACGTCCGCATGTATCCCGTGCCACCCAACGTGCTCTAGAAGGTGTAAGTCAACTACCCTGGCCAGCAAGATCTCCGGATCTGTCCCCCATTGAGCATGTTTGGGACTGGATGAAGCGTCGTCTCACGCGGTCTGCACGTCCAGCACGAACGCTGGTCCAACTGAGGCGCCAGGTGGAAATGGCATGGCAAGCCGTTCCACAGGACTACATCCAGCATCTCTACGATCGTCTCCATGGGAGAATAGCAGCCTGCATTGCTGCGAAAGGTGGATATACACTGTACTAGTGCCGACATTGTGCATGCTCTGTTGCCTGTGTCTATGTGCCTGTGGTTCTGTCAGTGTGATCATGTGATGTATCTGACCCCAGGAATGTGTCAATAAAGTTTCCCCTTCCTGGGACAATGAATTCACGGTGTTCTTATTTGAATTTCCAGGAGTGTAGAATATTTTCAGGGCGCCACGACTCGCCCGTTACCTCATGACCGTATGCCTCATGCTGTCCCTGAAAACAATGTTGTGCGCTCCGACCGTGTCCATTTGACACTTAAATTATGATCCATACATGTTGTTCATGATTCTTAAACATACCGTTCGGGCACCTCAACTGGCCTACCGCACTTCCACGCTGTACACACTGCAACTGACAAACACAGCCGTTGCCGCTCACTACACCACTTCAGCTGACCTTTTGCTGTCCGTTACAGACAGCGCGCATGCCATTCGATGCATATCATTCATACTAAGGCGGTGCTGCCATTGCTTTTTATCTAACCCTAGTACATAGGTTGTGATTTACGTACATTGAGGGAGCTGCTCGACGCCTCACCGTAGGTCGCCACTCACGCAAACTCCGTCCGGGTATCGGCAGTACTTCGAAGGCAGAGGACCAAATCGTCTGCATAGGCGATGCAGCAAAATCTATGTTCACGTAACGACATACCGCCAATCGTTGTCGTATTCTGCACAACAACGGATCCAGGGCGAAGGCGTACGGCAGCGCCGACAGGGGGCACCCCTGTCTCACAGAAAGCCTGATCAGGATCGGTTGTGTGAGTCTACCATTATACAACGCCCGCGACGTCGCGCCGTGTAGGAGATGGATGACCATCTAGAAAATTGTTTCTGGGTATCTCATATGACAGAGGACAGCCGTAAGAAGACAATGAGCGACATGATCAAACGTCTGGCTGACGTCTAAGGATGCCAAAGCCGAGGGCAAATGTTGACCTGGATGGAGGGTAAACAGACACCTGTAGAGGCAGAGCGCTGCCCGAACGTTATACGCTCCTCCTAATGACGTCTGATCATAGGAAACGCAGTCAACAGAGACTGCAAATGGCAGAGAGAAATGTGTCGGATGCTGTGGAGGACAAATCGTTGAGGCTGGTGGGAAACGAGGCACCCTCAACAGCAGGTCTTCCGAGATCGATGCGTCTTTTGACGTCGGTTCGCCATCCCTCAAGGCCATCCTGAGGAGGTAATCGTCAGATGACGTAAGAGTGCGTTTCTTGGGCCCCCTCGGTGATTTCTGGCTCCAAACATGTCGTTCTGTATCGGAGTGAGATCGGCCGTCATCCGACGCTGCCCCTACCGGAGGGAAAGTCTAGGTCAATACGACGCCGTAGTAGACGTCCATCGCTACTGTACGATCCCATCTCGAGTTCTGACGGGTGTCCGAGGGCGTGGTTTCCACCGGAGGTGGTGGAGAGGGAACCTGGAGACTTGCTGCCCGTTAGTATCGGGCAACGACGGTAGAGCCAAAGGAATCTGGGCTAGTGCATCTGACACCTTAGCAACAGTGGCGCAGGTGACAGGAAGTGCTGTAGGTGTCACGGACGGTGCGACATATCCTACCGGCGTCTGAATCAGGCGTCTGTGGAGACAATCTGACCAGACGTTGTCCTCCTGACCACAACCCGCACCCTCGCGGTTCACCGTCGTACATTACGATCACCCGCACGCCGCCAATTATCAGATAAAAGGGCACGTGCTTCGTCAGTTCAAGTTTCATCTGACGTACGCCATTTAAGGCGTGGTAGGTCTCGAAGGTCTGCCATTATTATGCGACGTGACTGATGGCGTTGCCGTAAGGTCGAAAGGCAGATACGACCACGTCTTACGGTACCCCAGATTAAGTTCGAAAACACGTAGTGTGCGGAAGCCTAGCCCTGCGTGGTCAACCGAAACAGCTCCGACGTGGCTTGAATTTCAGTTCCTGGGTGAAATGTCTCACAACTTCAGCGCAAACTTCTTCGATCCACTGTTTGACGTACACGACGGGAAAGTGAATTCCTACAACATCTTGAGGCGCGAGAAGCAGTTTGATATGTATGAACTATTCGACTTTGTGCACTTGTTCGTGTTCAGTTTGAAAGGTGATCTTTATAGTAGTACAGCGGTAATATAACGCCAGTGCAGGTCAGAAGGAAGATAGTGACGTAGCACCGTGCGATAACGTGTAAACAAAAATACGCCCGCGAAGTGCTGCTCTGAGATCGGGGCACGTCCGCCTCGTGTCACGGCTATGAGTCGACTGCCGAGCACGAGACTAGGAGCATATACAGCACTGTACCTGTTCCAACGGAGGACAAATCTTGCCCACCGAACTTCCGCATCCTTAGTGTTGGTTGAGCGTGCAAGTAGCCGGACCTAGATTCCTAAGGGCGGCCCGATTTCTTGATGATCCGGACTTGGTGTCTACGACGACCGGTTGGCGACCATGTTTCAAGTCTAAGACTATGCATTATGTAACCTTACTGGGTTCTATCGCAGGCAGCCTGCAGGTTTCTTCTTTCCAGTTCTGTCCATTAGCTTACACACACAACGTGATCAGTGTCACTTCCAAAGCTAAACAGTATAATTAGAAATGGTAATTTGAAGCCATAAATGTCGGATTTCAATTCTAATGGTTTTCATCAGGTACACATCTTATGTTTTACACAGGTGTATCTCGTAGTCGAGAGAGTAAATGTTCAGCTGAAAGGTAAAGTCGTATGTATGAGGGTTGCCCACACAGTAGTGCACCGCATATTTTTCCTCAGCCGGAAACAATGCTACGAATGAGAAACGTTACGTATGTATTATGTGAAATCCCCTGAGTGAGCGTGCCAAGTTTCCATCACTTCCGACAGGTAGCGCAGCTGCAGGACGGTTTCAAAATGGCGTCTGTAGGTCATGTACGTTACAAGCGACGTGCTGTCATTGAATTTCTCACTGGAGAGGAAGAAACTGTGGGGAATATTCACAAACGCTATGGAGCGGTCGGGAGACCATCCACGGCTGTTACACCTGACATGATGCAGCAAGATTCCACTTGTTTGGGCCATTAAAGGATGCCGTTCGTGGAAGATATTTTGAGGACGATGTGGAAGTGAGTCACACAGTGAGCCGAGGCCTACGAGAAAGACAGGCCGCGGCGCGTACGTCACGAAGGAAGGCCATGCTCGCCCGCTCGCTCAACTCAAGCAGAGAAACTGCCTTTCTACACATGTTAACTCGTAACTGGGTGTGTGTGTACAAGGGAGAATTGCATCTTCTACTGGAATCCATTGTTATAGAATATTACTGTTATTAGTCCTACAATGATAGGAAGTATACAGGCCTACTAATAACTTGTTACAGCTTTACTGGAGTACGATAAAATTAAAATCATGTCAAAACGATTATCAGTTGCATAAGGCACCACATACGAGGTGTGGCTAGAAAAAAACCGGACTAGTACTGGTGAAACAATAAAACGAATGCAATAAGGCTGAAAGTCGCGTGGCCTGTCACGTGACTCTCGCTCCGCCTACTGCTCGAGTTTCATCTGCCTCCTGCACTCAGTCTGCCCGTGGCGTCTGTTTTAAGTAGTTGACGTTTTGTCTGTGCGTCGGAAAATGTTGAGTGTACAGAAAGAACAGCGTGTTAACATCAAATTTTGTTTCAAACTAGGAAAATCTGCAAGTGAAACGTCTGTAATGTTACAACAAGTGTACGGCGATGATTTTTTATCGCGAACACAAGTGTTTGAGTGGTTTAAACGATTTAAAGATGGCCGCGAAGACACCAGTGATGACACTCTCACTGGCAGACCATTGTCAGCAAAAACTGATGCAAACATTGAAAAAATCGGTAAACTTGTTCGACAAGATCGCCGTTTAATAATCAGAGCAGTGTCTGAGTTAACAGGAGTTGACAAGGAAAGTGTTAGGCAGATTCTTCATGAAAGTTTCAACATGAACAAAGTGTATTCAAAAATGGTTCCAAAGTGTCTCGCAATTGAACAGAAGGAACGCCGAAGAATGATTTGTTCTGACATCCTGGAAAACATTGAAAGTGATCCCACCTTCTTACAAAATGTTATTACTTGCGATGAATCGTGGTTTTTTACTGACGATCCCGAAACTAAACGCCAATTGATGCATTGGAAAACTCCTGGTTCTCCACGACAAAAAAAAGCACGAATGTCAAAATCGAAATTCAAGGCAATGATGATTGTTTTTTTTTTGACATCAAAGGGATTGTGCACATTGATTGGGTACCAGAGGGACAAACAGTGAATCAGCATTACTACATTAGCGTCCTGGCTACCCTACGTGAGCGAGTACGGAGAAAACGGAACGATTTGTGGAGAAAAAAGTTATGGATCCTTCACCAAGACAATGCCCCAGCTCACAGTGCGTTGTCAGTGAAGACGTTTTTGGCAAAACACAACATTCCCATCTTAGATCATCCACCCTACTCACCTGATTTGGCCCCCTGTGACTTTTTTCTTTTCCCTAAAGTCAAGTCAGCTTTGAAAGGAACTAGATTTGAGACTGTTGAAGCAGTAAAAGAAAAAGCGACGGAAGTAATGTATGGACTTACCGAAAATGATCTGCAGCATTGCTATGAACAGTGGAAAATTCGTATGGAGCGGTGTAGAGACCGAGGAGGAGAGTACATTGAAGGAGATAACACGAAATTGTAAATAATTGTAAATAAATGTTTTTCCAGCATCAGTCCGGTTTTTTTCTAGCCGCACCTCGTATTGTATGATATGAGGACTGTTACGCAGAAGAGACTAAATGCTACAAACAAGGTGTTATACCATTCGAGCTGAGAACTAATCTTAAATTTTGTTGTACGACCAGTAATCAGTTAGACTTCATAATACCCGAGTCCAGTAGAAGATGCAGTTCCCGTTAGTACGTACAATCGCAGTTGCAAGTTATTAGGTTGAGAAACGCATTTTGTCTGCTGAGTTAAGCGAGCGAGCGAGTTCAGGCCTACCTTCGTAATGTACGCGCCGCGGACTGTCTTTCCCGTGGGCCCCGAGTGAAGCAATGGCTCCGCCTCCAGGACAAGGATTGGTACCGACAGGACATACACACCCTTGTTTCGCGCTGGAGAAAGGCTATAGAACGGGATGGAAAAATAAGGTGTGTAGACAAAATACCATTCTTTCGTGTTTATAAATCTAATTATGTTCAATAAAGAATTTTTAAAGTAAAACAATGCAGTGCATTACTTTCTGGGCATCGCCCGTATACAGAATGTCCCAGACACTGAAGTCAATTTTCCAGGAGGTGACAAATGCTTATTGGAAGCAAGAATTTTTCCCGAAATAAATATTACTTTATTAATAAACTGTGGTCCACACTCATTCATTTTGATTGGCAAGAGTTTTTAATAACTTATCAACAGTTCACAATGAATAAACGACTCTTTACAGGGTTGGAATCCTCGCATCGTTCGCAGTAGCTGATAAATAACTCGTACACACTGAGGTCTGCCAAAGGGCGACCACCTCAGTCAAAGTGGTTTGTTTTGTCTGTTTATGGCTGAAGGATTCCCAAGCTGCCTGCTATATAGTATTATATTGCCATAAGCTCTAGAAATGTTTCAGAAACTAATGTTGAGCCTGACAGAAAGTAACGATCTAGGCTGAACTGTCCGGATAACGAGTATGGAAAAAGATTTTCTAAAAGTAAAAAATAAATAAAAAGTTAAAGTTGTCAGGCTCAAGGCGTGTTACGTGGTGATAGAGTAGATGGCTGTTGCGTCTAACCTATGGACCAACTGCCGCCTCCGAGATGTATTACACTTTCTCAGGTTTCTAGCTGAGTCGATCTGTAAATCGCCAAATTATCGTAGGCCGCCTTCGGATGCTAAAATATCAAACAGAAGCTGTCCCAACAGTTTGAGTGATCCTCCACAAACAAACAATCAGGAGAACTCCATAATCAACCTGAAGGTTCAACAAAATAGAGGTAACAGCAGATCACGTACCGTGATTCAAAATTCATTTGTTTATAGATAGTAAAAGAAGGTACTGTCTTGAAAAATTATAGTCTTTCTATATGTATCAGTGTATCCATACAGATGCTGCGGATCAGTGCGATCCCGCTCAAGACAACAAAAACTGGTCAAGTAAATGAGCTGTTAAGAACCTAATCGTCCGGGGAGTATAGTGTATCTACTGATCTACAACTATTTCTAAATGTTATGAAACAGCTATACGGCAACAGAGATACTGTGTAACTTGGTACCAAAAGGCTGTATCCAGAATACGAAGTCAGGAGAATCACGATGAGAGTTAATGGTGATCTTGAAAAGACAGGTGCCTTCATTCCTGTTTTCAATGAATTAAAATTATTTTAGCATTTGACAACCAGCTTCATCCATCTAAAGGCTGGGAATTTTGTACCTAACCATATTCACTACTTCAAGTGTAAGGATTTCCGGCACATGATCATGGTGTGCAACCATCACATGATGTGTGGCAGAGGTGTTTCAGAGGCCGACGAAGCACAGACTCAATGCACTGCTCCAACAATTTGCGTCAGCTACTCTGTAGCACGTCCATTCTAGAGCAGAAAATGTCAGGTCGGGTTTTGATAGGTAAGAATAACACAGACGAAATAAAAGTTACACACTATTTGTTGTACTCTGAGGCGAAAAGATCGTTTAAGACCATTCTACTTCAATTTTTTCTGGTTACCTTCAATAACTTATTTTTCATTCGTCCAGTAGCCTATCTTATTTGTACAGGGTGTATCACAATTAATGGCGTAAACGCATAAATTGAAAGTACACGAAACTAGAAGCAAAAAAAGTCTCAGTACACATGGGGTCGAAAATGTGTTCCTTAAGAGCTACGAGCAATTTTTCATCTTCGTTACTGTGAAACAAATCTCTTCTACTGCAAGTTATTTGCTTTCCATATTTTGGGAAGAGGTAGTAAGGACCAAAATAAGAAAAAAATGTCCGGCAAATATGTGCTGTAAAACGCATAACCTAAGAGTTACGAGCACTTGATCACGAGAAGAGTTGTGTTTCAAAGTAGGAAAGATGAACAAGTGCTCATAGCTCTTAAGGAATGCATTTTAGAGCAAATGTTTACTGGACGTTTTTTCTTGTTTTCGTCCATACTGTCACTTCCCAAAATATGAAAAGCAAAGAACTTGCAGTAGAAGAGACCTGTTTCACAGTATCGAAGGTGAAAAATTGCTCGTAGCTCTTAAGGTATGCATTTTTGACCCTATGTTTACTGAGACTTTTTGCTTCTAGTATCGTGTGCTTTCAACTGTATGCGTTTACCCCATTAATTATGATACACCCTGTATATGACTTTTCGTAAATAACGTATTCATTAATCTCACTTGCCGCGCGGGATTAGCAGAGCGGTCTTAGGCGCTGCAGTCATGGGCTGTGCGGCTGGTCCCGGAGAAGGTTCGAGTCCTCCCTCGGGCATGGGTGTGTGTGTTTGTCCTTCGGATAATTTAGGTTGAGTAGTGTGTAAGCTTAGGGACTGATGACCTTAGCAGTTAAGTCCCATAAGATTTCACACACATTTGAACATTTGAACATTAATCTCACTTCATAAATAAGCTCAGCGGATAGAGAGCACACTGGTCGCTTTGGAGAGGTGTAGACGGCGTAGAAAGCTGTGTACTTTTGTCTTATTTCTTGACGGTAAACCTTACACCCACAGGTATGCAACATGTAATATAGTAACACCTTACCCTCTTTCTGACGTCAACGTCTCAACCATTTAAGATGTTTGATGACTCAGTTTTAAAACCTAGCAAATATAAGTTGTGGTACGCAAAATAGAAACAAAACATTGTCGTTATGGACTTGACGTTAGCTCATAGTGCATAGAGTGCGTAGCGTGTGAAGTAACTGGGAGTGAGAAATGAATAAAAGTTGTAGCACTAGCCTTTTACATTATTAAATGACGTTTTTGCAAAACAGATTTGTACGCTAGGGATAAACTGAATGAGGTATCACCGTTTTAAACAGAGTTGTCTACTATTGGGGATGGAGGTTCCAGTCTTCATCTGGCCATCCTGATTTAGTTTTTCTGTGGTTTCCCTACAATACTTCAGGCAAATGGCGGAACAGTCCCTACCATTAAGGCCACGGGCGAACACCTGTCCCAGTCTTGCCAAACTAGACCTGTGAGTATGTAAATGCCTGTGTATATAAATTACGTTATTTTTGTTGTAATCCACGACATGTTCAGTACCTTATAAACGTGATCTATGGATGAATAAAACTGCTACTATTACTACTACAATTGTAATTAATAAAAAAAACACTCCGTCTACAGGCCACAAGTGGCGCATCGGGACCATCCGACCGCCGTGTCATCCTCAGAGGAGGATGCGGATAGGAGGGGCATGGAGTCAGCACACCCCTCTCGCGGTCGTTGTGATGGTATTCTTTACCGAAGCCGCTACTATTCGGTCAAGTGGCTCTTCAATTGGTATCACGTGGCTGAGTGCATCCCGAAAAATGGCAACAGCGCATGGCGGCCGGGAAGGTCACCCATCCACGTGCCGACCACGCCCGACAGCGCTAAACTTCGGTGATCTCACGGGAACCGGTGTATCCACTGTGGCAAGGCCATTGCCCACGACTATAACTAATAATAATAATAATAATTATTATTATTATTATTATTATTATAACGCTATAACTGGCACCAGGCACACGTGTAACTCTCTACCGCTAACGTACGTTATTTCAGTGAAGTAGTGTGTATGTCTACTGTTAACGAAGGTACAAGCGTACGGAATAGGTCCCCAGGTATGTGAATGGCTCTAAGACTTCTTAAGTAATAGAATGCAGTATGTTGTCCTCGCCAGCGAGTGTTCATCAGAAACAAGGATATCGTCAGGGGTAACCCAGTTAGGTGTGGTAGGATCGCTGTTACTTTCTGTGTACGAGCGATTCTACTGCCGCAAACTTACATTTCACGTAAGTACGATGAAGATTAGAGAGATTAGTGGTCAGACGGAGGCCTATAGGCAATCGTTTTTCTATCGCTCTGTCTACAAGTGGAACAGAAAAGGAAATGACTAGTAGTGGTACAGGGTACCCTCCGCCATGCATCATACCGTGGCTGGCGGAGTATATATGTAGACTTAGATGTGCTGGTAGGTCGTGTGGAATCAGCGCAGGAAGATGGGCCGACGGGAGTACAGAATGGTAGACAGGTGCTATCGTGTTTAGATACGACCATGAACACACCGTGAATGAAGTTGCCCGATTTGTTGGTATATCAGAGAGGTTAGACACAACCTGTCTACAAGGAATGATGTACAAACGGCAGCCATGTAACACAGCGTAAGAACGGTGGTAGCGAAAAGACCATAACCCACAGGAACAGTAAGAAGCTGCACTCAGTAAATGTAGGCCCACCGCGAGCCGAGTGAACATTGTGAACGAAACTGTAAGGAATGGACGTTTGGTGTCGGATACCTCGCAAGAGGCCATTACTTCCAGCGGCACATAACACAGCATGTCTTCGACGAGCAGTAGTTGACTGGAGGCGCGTAGTGTGTTCGCGATATTGCGTCTTTTCAAGTGATGCAAGCCCTCAGGTGCACCAATGACCCAATGAACCGTTTCACCCACAGTCTGGAGCGTGTAGTCCAGGCCTGAGTTGATTCTGTGATGTACACTCCTGGAAATGGAAAAAAGAACACATTGACACCGGTGTGTCAGACCCACCATACTTGCTCCGGACACTGCGAGAGGGCTGTACAAGCAATGATCACACGCACGGCACAGCGGACACACCAGGAACCGCGGTGTTGGCCGTCGAATGGCGCTAGCTGCGCAGCATTTGTGCACCGCCGCCGTCAGTGTCAGCCAGTTTGCCGTGACATACGGAGCTCCATCGCAGTCTTTAACACTGGTAGCGTGCCGCGACAGCGTGGACGTGAACCGTATGTGCAGTTGACGGACTTTGAGCGAGGGCGTATAGTGGGCATGCGGGAGGCCGGGTGGACGTACCGCCGAATTGCTCAACACGTGGGGCGTGAGGTCTCCACAGTACATCGATGTTGTCGCCAGTGGTCGGCGGAAGGTGCACGTGCCCGTCGACCTGGGACCGGACCGCAGCGACGCACGGATGCACGCCAAGACCGTAGGATCCTACGCAGTGCCGTAGGGGACCGCACCGCCACTTCCCAGCAAATTAGGGACACTGTTGCTCCTGGGGTATCGGCGAGGACCATTCGCAACCGTCTCCATGAAGCTGGGCTACGGTCCCGCACACCGTTAGGCCGTCTTCCGCTCACGCCCCAACATCGTGCAGCCCGCCTCCAGTGGTGTCGCGACAGGCGTGAATGGAGGGACGAATGGAGACGTGTCGTCTTCAGCGATGAGAGTCGCTTCTGCCTTGGTGCCAATGATGGTCGTATGCGTGTTTGGCGCCGTGCAGGTGAGCGCCACAATCAGGACTGCATACGACCGAGACACACAGGGCCAACACCCGGCATCATGGTGTGGGGAGCGATCTCCTACACTGGCCGTACACCACTGGTGATCGTCGAGGGGACACTGAATAGTGCACGGTACATCCAAACCGTCATCGAACCCATCGTTCTACCATTCCTAGACCGGCAAGGGAACTTGCTGTTCCAACAGGACAATGCACGTCCGCATGTATCCCGTGCCACCCAACGTGCTCTAGAAGGTGTAAGTCAACTACCCTGGCCAGCAAGATCTCCGGACCTGTCCCCCATTGAGCATGTTTGGGACTGGATGAAGCGTCGTCTCACGCGGTCTGCACGTCCAGCACGAACGCTGGTCCAACTGAGGCGCCAGGTGGAAATGGCATGGCAAGCCGTTCCACAGGACTACATCCAGCATCTCTACGATCGTCTCCATGGGAGAATAGCATCCTGCATTGCTGCGAAAGGTGGATATACACTGTACTAGTGCCGACATTGTGCATGCTCTGTTGCCTGTGTGTATGTGCCTGTGGTTCTGTCAGTGTGATCATGTGATGTATCTGACCCCAGGAATGTGTCAATAAAGTTTCCCCTTCCTGGGACAATGAATTCACGGTGTTCTTATTTCAATTTCCAGGAGTGTATATGGGGTGTTTCTCATACCACGAGTGGGGCTCACAAAACCAGGTTACCGCCATCATAAACCGTTTCAACATTCTTGGTGACCAAGTGTTGTCCCTTCTACTATATCTTCACGATGAGTATGCAGACGACACTTTCGTCTTCCAAGGCAATAACAGCCGTGTAGCCGTGTTCACAGGTCTACCCTCGCACGTATGCACGCGCACACACACACACACACACACACACACACACACACACACACACACACACAGTAATCATTAATCAGTGGCTTAAGCTGAATCTAGCGTACCATTCTTTCCTTTTCCTCGACGTATTGGGGCCACTATGAAAGCTAATGTCGGTGTTACACAGTATTAGAACTACGTCTGCTGGCGGTCACAAAATTTTTGTCCGGCGTGCTTATCTATGTAGGAGTTAATAATGTATTTTTGCAGGGATTCACATACGAAATAATCTGAATGTAGATACATAGCAGTATAAATAAGACGTAAACAAAACGTCAAGGTACAATCATTTGCATTCCATTACACAGGATGTTTTAGATTATCTTCTGTCATTTAATCCCTTTCTACTCATTCCAGCCAACAAGTCGATAATATTTAAGTTCGAGGCTGTAACAACGCAGTTTGGCGATACATTTTTAGCGACGCCTTTAAGTTTTTGGAAGATCGTGCGACCTGTTCTCTTGGAGTGAACTGAAAAATTCAACCAGTGCGCTCATGAATTGGAATGAAAGTGGATTAGCCTTTACTGTTGGAATACACTCAAAATGTAAAAAAGGAAGTAAAAGAATGCTGCAATATAGATTTATGATGCAGTTTACTACTAACTTTCTGCTCAAAACCATTTGAATGCAGTCCATTACACTGACCTTCATTTTTTATTATTATTATTATTATTTAAAGAATGCATATTATACACGTTGTTTCACAATTCTTATTACAAGCTTCTAGGGGTTGTTGAGCGGACTTAGTAGACAGTTTGGTACGGAACCAACGCACGAAAATGTATTGTTTGGATACAAAATAAGTTTGAATATCAGATAATTTTAGAATCTCCCGCTTCATGAGATCCAAACAAAATGAGAAGAGGGCGCCATCATCAGTTCCTGTTGTAATTATGACATCACATACTATTTTCGGCCGACTGCAACAACGACTGCGAGAAGATGATACGTTCGCAATTAGGAGGATTGACTGCAGTGCTCCACGGACGCACCGCACTATCGACTTTGAAGAGGACGTCCTCCGTAACCTAGAAGAGAAATCAAGTGTTCGAAACATCGCCCATGCCACGGGCTCCATTAGAGCACACAGGTCAGAGTTCTTTGTCTCCTTTGTGTGCGTACTGTGACGCGGAAGATTTGAAAGTGATTCGATCTCCAAACATACACTACTGGCCATTAAAATTGCTACACCAAGAAGAAATGCAAATGATAAACGGGTATTCATTGGACAAATATTATATACTAGAACTGGCATGAGATTACATTTTCACGCAATTTCGGTGCATAGATCCTGAGAAATCAGTATCCAGAACAACCACCTCTGGCCGTAATAACGGCCTTGATACGCCTGGGCATTGAGTCAAACAGAGTTTGGATGGCATGTACAGGTACAGCTGCCCATGAAGCTTCAACACGATACCACAGTTCATCAAGGGTAGGGACTGGCGTATTGTGACGAGCCAGTAGCTCGGCCACCATTGACCAGACGTTTTCAATTGGTGCGAGCTCTGGAGAATGTGCTGACCAGGGCAGCAGTCGAACATTTTCTGTATCCAGAAAGGTCCGTACAGGACCGGCAACATGCGGTCGTGCATTATACTGCTGAAATGTATGGTTTCGCAGGGATCGAATGAAGGGTAGAGCCACGGGTCGTAACACATCTGAAATGTAACGTCCACTGTTCAAAGTGCCGTCAATGCGAACAAGAGGTGACTGAGACGTGTAACCAATGACACCCCATACCATCACGCCGGGTGATACGCCAGTATGGCGATGACGAATACACGCTTCCAATGTGCGTTCACCGCGATGCCGCCAAACACGGTTGCGACCATCATGATGCTGTAAACAGAACCTGGATTCATCCAAAAAATGACGTTTTGCCATTCCTGCAACCAGGTTCGTCATTGAGTACACCATCGCAGACGCTCCTGTCTGTGATGCAGCGTCAAGGGTAACCGCAGCCATGGTCTCCGAGCTGATAGTCCATGCTGCTGCAAACGTCGTAGAACTGTTCGTGCAGATGGTTGTTGTCTTGCAAACGTCCCCATTTGTTGACTCAGGTATCGAGACGTGGCTGCACGATCCGTTACAGCCTTGTGAATAAGATGCCTGTCATTTCGACTGCTAGTGATACGAGGCCGTTGGAATCCAGCACGACATTCCGTGTTACCCTCCTGAACCCACCGATTCCATATTCTGCTTACAGTCATTGGATCTCGACCAATGCGAACAGCAATGTCGCGATACGATAAACCGCAATCGTGGCTGCACGATCCGTTACAGCCATGTGAATAAGATGCCTGTCATCTCGACTGCTAGTGATACGAGGCCGTTGGAATCCAGCACGACATTTCGTGTTACCCTCCTGAACCCACCGATTGCATATTCTGCTTACAGTCATTGGATCTCGACCAATGCGAACAGCAATGTCGCGATACGATAAACTGTAATCGTGATAGGCTACAATCCGACCTTTATCAAAGTCGGAAACGTGATTGTACGCATTTCTCCTCCTTACACGAGGCATCACAACAACGTTTCACCAGGCAACGCCGGTCAACTGCTGTTTGTGTATGAGAAATCGGTTGGAAACTTTCCTAATGTTGGCACGCTGTAAGTGTCGCCACCGGCGCCAATCTTGTGTGAATGCTCTGAAAAGCTAATCATTAGCATATCACAGCATCTTCTTCCTGTTGGTAAAATTTCGCGTCTGTTGCACGTCATCTTCGTGTAGTAGCAATTTTAATGGCCAGTAGTGTATTTCACATCCAATCGGTACTCTTTTGGTCGTGAGTTCCTTATCAAAACTTTATGTGCTTTGTTCCTTCCACAACCTCTAGAAGCCCTTAATATGAATTATGAAACAGACTGTAGTGTGGTATTCCAGCACGTAAGTAGCTGAAATTGTCCCAAGCAGGTTTGCTCATCGGTCCAAATGTGATGGTCATATTTCATCTCCAAAATACAATATTATTTAAGTCAATGATGACGTTCTCGTGCTCCACTTTGCTATAATTCAGATTTAGACGAAGACAATAGTAAATCTCAATTTTTGAATCCTTTTTGACACAGAAAACCTGGTATTATTGTAACACTGTCATTTTGGCATTCATTATCTATCAATCTTTAAAAATGCCATATACGAAAAAAGCGATATGAGAAATACGTTCAAAAATTAGACGTAAATCACATTTTTTCATATATGAATTTTCTACTTAATATTGCTATCTGATATAAGTCATTACCTTTGCTTTAATAACAATTACACCATGGTAGATGCATGCACAAGGAGAAAATTTCTCTTTTCTGGAAAATCTGCAAAATACTTAGCCACAGGAGCCAAAAACTCTTTATTGGAGTGTTAGCCGTCACTTTTCTTCAATGAGGGAAAAGGTGGAAGCAGAAAATTGGAAAATTTGTGTTAAGGTCTTATGGGACCAAACTGCTGAGGTAAGCCTAGTTAATCTAACTTAAACTAACTTATGCTATGGACAACAAACACACCCATGCCCCAGGGAGAACTCGAACGTCCGACGTGGGGAGCTGCACGGACCATGCAAGGCGCCCTAGACCGCACGGCTACCCCGCGCGGTATGGAAGCAGAAGACATTGAGAATAGGTCTAACGTTTCAACAATGCGCAACCACCTCCCTCCGTTTTCCCATTGCCAAGCACGTACGTGGACGGGAGCTTTATTATGATAAGACTTTCTTTTGAAATCTAGATTATTCGAGGTAATGAAAACGAATAACCCCTTCTGAATCACATAAAACAGTGATGATGAAATTATCGGCAAATGAAAATAACTCAATTTTTTCGGTGCACGAACATCCGCTACTTGGACTGTCACTTACTTCATGGCGCGAAGGCAGATACTGAACATGCAGAAAAAGACTATTCTGCTTGGAACCGTAAGGGCATCAAAACCGACATAAACCGCTCATCGAAATGCAATGTAAGTAAACAGGAATTATTAATATTCTCACACCTTCAGTCCGGAACCTCACTGCTGCTGCGGTCGTAGGGGTTCGAATCCTGCCTCGGGCGTGGATGTCTGTGTTGTCCTTAGGTTAGTTAGGTTTATGTAGTTCTAAGTCTAGGGGTCTGATGACCTCAGATGTTAAGTCCCATAGTGCTTAGAGCCATTTGAACCATATTCTCATACCACTCCATTCGCTGGCTTTACCAACAGACAACTTGTCACCATTCAACGCAAGCCGGACCCCAGGCTAAACGACAGGATTTCGTATTCATATTCGTTGGGACGGCAAACTACAAACGATTTCTCACCTTTCTACCAAACGCAGATGTGTCAGTTACTGTGGGAGTCAGCACCGATACAAACAAGGTAGGAGAGAAGTTGGGATGGCTGGCGGCAGAAATACAAAATGTTCTGTAATTAACACATTCATATTAATAGGTTCAAATGGCTCTGAGCACTATGGGACTTAACATCTGTGGTCATCAGTCCCCTAGAACTTAGAACTACTTAAACCTAACTAACCTAAGGACATCACACACATCCATGCCCGAGGCAGGATTCGAACCTGCGACCGTAGCGGACACGCGGTTCCAGACTGAAGCGCCTAGAAGCGCACGGCCACACCGGCTGGCATATTAATAGGACATTTTATTTCTAAATAGAAAAGAAATATAACTTAACTTATTGTTATGAGGTGGCTTCCTATTATTACTGTGCCTTACACTGACACACTATTACTACTCGCAGTACGCAGGCTAAGTATCCCTCCTATTACTCAGTTCTGATGCTCTAAAACCTTCGAGAGAACTGGGCCAACCAGCGATGGACGACTGGTTAAGTCAGCATTGACAGGGGGTGCTGAACCTTGCCTTCCTGGAGGTGTGGCGCTGCCCGTTCTTTCCATTTTGCGCGTGGGTCGGAGCCTTCTTGATACCGTTTCGCGGCGCTGCGCTGACCGGTGTCGATGCTTTACGATTTAACATTCCTCACTCCCCCCCCTCCCCCCCAAAATACTGGACCGTTCTTGTGTAGGGAGCTATCTTACGACAAGGGAGCGGGGGGGGGGGGGAGGGGAGGGCAGGGGGCGTTAGGGCGTAGGGCGTGAGGAGCAGAGCCGCAACTGGGAGAGACGCCGAGCCCCCTGCCAGGCCCAGACACCCGTCCTGCGCTCCGAGGGGAATGTCGATAACCCTCGAGAAGGCGCCCACCCTCTCCCTGATCCGGTCCGACGAAAAACGGAGGGGGCGGCGGCAACGACGACGACGATGACGACGATGACGAGCGCTAGGAAGTTGAGCTGCTGCGGCGGCGAAGGCGATGAGTCCAGCTCCATTGGTTCAAATGGCTCTGAGCACTATGGGACTTAACTTCTGAGGTCATCAGTCACCTAGAACTTAGAGTTAATTAAACCTAACTAACCTAAGGACATCACACACATCCATGCCCGAGGCAGTATTCGAACCTGCGACCGTAGCGGTAGTCCGGTTACAGACTGTAGCGCCTAGAACCGCACGGCCACTCCGGCCGGCTCCATTGGTTCCGCAGGCGGTACCGAAGAGGCACCCGGGGATGGCCGCTCCGGCTGCAAGGTCCCGGGAGGATGCTAATCTGTTAAAAATGGTCCAAATGGCTCTGAGCACTATGGGACTTAACTTCTAAGATCATCAGTCCCCTAGAACTTAGAACTACTTAAACCTAACTAACCTAAGGACATCACACACATCCATGTCCACGGAGGATTCGAACCTGCGACAGTAGTGGTCGCGCGGTTCCAGACTTTAGCGCCTAGAACCGCTCGGCCACTCCGGCCGGCTGCTAATCTGTGCACAGAAAATTTGCGGAAGGATCTCGCAATCGACAAGCACAAATCTGGTTCTGGCGGCAGCTCAGCACTCCAGCAGAACCTTGAATTAAATATATACAACTGCCCAAATTTCAAAGGGTTGTTCTTCTCTTCCAGCGCCTTATATTAACAAAAACTCTGAAAAGAATAGAATCGTTAGGCGCAATGCGATATTTACGGAGCGTTGGAAGCGCCGTGCGCTGCGGTGGGTGCAACAACTGAAGCAGCGTGCTGTGGCGCCGGGCGTGTAGAAGTTCCGCCGGCGACGGATCGTCGCGGTGGTGGGTACGGTATGTCGCGAGGAAGAGCAGCAGCGCTTGCTCCCGTGCGTGGGAGGCTCGTAGATTGTTCATCTGTTGCTCGAATGATCGCACAAATTGTTCAGCTTCTCTGTTGGTCTAAGGATGAAACGGAGCACTGGTAAGCTGTGTGCAAAGTCCTAAACCGTAAACTGTGGTCCGTTGTTTGTAACCAACACTTCAGGCAAACCTTCCAAGCAAAAACTAGATGACAAACCCTGGATGGTACTACGCAACGTAGTCGAATTCAAGGGCACCGCAAACGGATATTTGCTAAAAGGGTCCACAACAATAAGCCAATTAGTGTTCCAAAAGGGATCAGCAAAATCAGACTTTGGTCAAGCTGAAAACGTTTGCGACGGAGCCGGTAGAATTTTAGCGCAAGTGCGACAATATGACGTCATCTATTCAATGAGGGTGACCATGCCTGGCCAAGTACAGTGCCGACGCGCCAACGGTTTTGTGCGTACAATTCCCCAGTGTCCCTGGTGGAGCAATAACAACACATCTTTTTTGCAACACTGTAGGAATAAGCACACGCGAATAGCCAGAGTCATTTTGCAATAAAACCACACCGTGCTGGACGGAGAGGCTATGCCGACGACAAAATATTGGCGCACAAAAGAATTTTAAATGTTTTTCACTGAACGAGACCGACCACTACGGATGTAGTGCAACAAAATATTCAAGTCAGAGGTTGCTTCTGTGCCCTGTGCAGTTTTCCGCTAGTGTAGTGGAAAAGTCTGTAGAAATCCAGTGTCCTGCGCGAAGATCTGACAACAAGAAGCGGCAGTAAGATCTAATTCAGGATCAGGACCAACAGGAAGGCGAGGAAGGTGGTCAGCGTTTGCATGCTTCGATGTTGGCCAGTACAATATTTCGTACTGATACTGTGACAATAACAAAGCCCAACGTTCCAGCTTCTGAGCGGTTTGCGACGGAATAGGTATGGACGGATGAAACAAAGAATGAAGTGACTTATGGTCCGTCACTAGGCAAAATTTTCGACCAAACAGAATGGTGAAACTGTCACGCCATAGATACTAGCGAGCGCTTCCTTCTCGATTTGGGAATAATTACATCGAGTCTTTGTCAATAACGTGGAAGCGAAAGCAATAGGCCTGTCCCGTGAACCAGATTTTTGCGAGAGCACAGCTCCGGTTTCGTACGAAAAAGCGTCCACTGACAAGACCACAGGCTTAGCAGGATCGAAATGAACAAGGCATCTGTCATTCAACAATGCATTTTTAAGTTTCTGGGATGCGTTCTGACACTCGTTGCTGTAAACAAAAGGCAGATTCTTCCGGTGCAAACGACACAATGGAGCCGCGATCTGGGCCGTGTTGGGTATAAGGCAGGGACTTCCCAGATGGCCAGCAAATGTGACTCAAGGGGATGAACACCCTGGCTATTAAGAACATTGCCTAGGTACTGAATTTCAGTCTGAAAAAAAAACACACATTTGTCCAGACAACACTTCAAACCTGTAGCTGAAAGTACTTGAAAAAGGGTACGAAGGTTACTGATGTGTTCCTCTGGTATACGTCCTGACACCACAGTCTAGTACAAGTAATTTTAACAGAATGGAACTTTTACAGTAAGCTGATTTACAGTAAGTAGCGTTATTGATGGCAGGTGCGGAAGCGCTGCCAAAGGGTAAGCGTAAAAATTTGAACAATCCTAAATTTGTGGTGACCATGAACGCTTTCTGAGGGTCCTCATCTAGCGAAATCGGCAATACGCATCGCGTAAGTCAGTATTTGAAGAAACAGCTGCATGCACCAAGCCTGTGCATTAATTCCCCAGGGCGAGGCAACAAGTAAAAGTCAATTATTGTGTATGGATTCACAGTGGATTTAAAGTCAACACAAAGACGAAGTCTTCCAGAGGGCTTTGGTAAGATTACTAAGGGAGATGCCCATTGATTAGCCTGGATAAGCGCAATAACACCACTGTCTTGTCATTCTTTAAATTCACTTGCAACTTTGTCTAGAAGTGTATGAGGGACGGAACGCGCTTGCTAAAACTTACGTTGCTTATGGTCCTTCATTGTAATGTGCGTCACAAAATTATTCGCTCTGCCAAGTCCTGAAAATAAATCAGGAAACTCCTCAATCAACTGAGTAACACTGTCTTTTGGGTTGAAAGCACAAACAGAAAGTGCTTTGTCCTTAATACGAAGACCAAACGAATCAAACGAATCTATCACAAAAATATTTTGACAGTCTCACAACCGCAAAATTTTAAATGTTACTGTTCTGGCGTGAGACTGGAATGTGGCTTGGTAGTACATGTACCAAGCGCTGGAATGTCCTGACCGTTAAATGCACTAAGTTGCGTGCATGAGTTCAACTGTCCCGAGCCCTGCTGTTCATAAGTGGCACGATTAAACAATGTAACGGAAGCGTCAGTGTCTGAATGAAGTTGCACACAGCTTCCAGCGATGACTACGTTCACAAACTGTTTGTTTAACTGTCGTTGCACAGCACTTGGGCTGGGTGAAGGCTCTTTCTGAATTTGGTCGTTACTAGGACCGATAGCCAGTTTAGGAAAAACTACATTCACTGAGACAGCCACTGTGGCCGAGCGGTTCTAGGCGCTTCAGTCCGGAACCGCGCTGCTGCTACGGTCGCAGGTTCGAATCCTGCCTCGAGCATGGATGTTTGTGATGTCCGTAAGTTAGTTAGGTTTACGTAGTTGTAAGTTCTAGGGGACTGATGACCGCAGATGTTCCGTGAGTGAGGTGTTCCACGCTTACGAGAGCGGACACGGGTAGAGTTCTTTTCCTGTTGCAAACACACAGACTGTATATGACCTGGCTTCCCACAAGCAAAGGAAGTTGAGTTCCGCGAAGGGCAATATTGTCTTTTTAATGTGGAAAAGCAGCGGGGATATGATTTCAGAACAGGCACTCGCGTTGACACTTGTTTACTCTGTCCACGGCGTGGTGGCCCGTTTGAGTGCGGTGCCTGGTCGCAAGGCCGTACCGGTTTGTCAGTTTGCGTTACACTGCAAATGGGAGCTGCCCTGTCACATGGGTGCCTGATGTTCAAAAATTTGTAATATTTGTTTGAAAGTAGGATCCGAATATTTGAGAATATTTCCACTAATCCTTCTGTCCGGCACTTTGTACTTAATTGCATCACGAACCATTGCGTCACTATAGTACTGTCTACAGCTATATTGAAAACGACACAGTCGCGTCCATTCCTGAAGTTTAGTGACCCACTGACGATATGTCTGTTCTAGCTTTTTCCGCAGGTGTAAGAACTTTTAACGAGCTGCTGCAACCTCTACCTGATCCTCGTAATACTTATTCAGGGCGGAAACTAAATAGACCATTAAATTTCGGGCATGCAGCCGCGTAAGTAAAATTTCCTCCACTGATATTTCGGCCGCGTATCGTCCGGCCATCATCAGAGTGAGTCAAAAGACTGACGACAAAATGCCAAGCGCGGACTTATATGCTCCACCGCGGCGGTACTGCGCATGCGGGTCACAGATACTGGTCGGCGGCAGAGACCTACGCTTACACATGCGCCGCCTGTGGCGAAGGCGTACAGACATTCGACTCACTTATCGATGGATGATCGGCGGCGGTGACACCATGACGACTTCTCTGCAGTTTAATTACCCCCAAGAGCTGGATTCCATGCTTTGTCCAAATTAAAACCATTATCTCTATTTATTAAATTATTAGCTAATCTAGACACTGGACTCGCATTCGGGAAGACGACGGTTCAATCCCGCGTCCGGCCATCCTGATTTAGGTTTTCCGTGATTTCCCTAAATCACTCCAGGCAATTGCCGGGATGGTTCCTTTCAAAGGGCACGGCCGACTTCCTTCCCCGTCCTTCCCTAATCCGATGAGACCGATGACCTCGCCGTCTGGTCTCCTTCCCGAAACAACACAACCCCCCTATTAGCTAATCTGATCTCTATAGCTTCCTTGAAAACAGATTCCCAAAAGGAAGAGGTGGATGTTAAAATCTTCACATCACTGTAATTCAAGGCATTCCTTGTATCAATAGAAGTACAATGTTCGACCACAGCTGACTTGTCTGGCTGTTATACGCGTGTGAATCTTCGATGCTCCACACATCTTTCATGAACGGTGGGTGTTATTTGACCTATGTACGACTTCTCACAATTTCCGCAAGGAATCTGACACACACTCGCTTTACGAAGCAGTAAATCGTCCTTCACAGAGCCGAGTAAAGCTGCAATCTCCGGAGGGGGGGGGGGGGGGGGGGGGGAGGCTGAAGATCACCTTAACACAGTGTTTCTCAAGAATACGGCCTATCTCCGAGGAAAGAGCATCCACATAGAGCAAAAACGCACTAGATCTGAAGGAATTACTGTCTTCTTCCCATCACATACCTGTATTCTAGGTTTTGCATTGAATGCTCTACGAATTTGCTGTGGAGAAAATCTTGAGGTATGTGAGCTCTTCTTGCAAAATGGTTCAAATGGCTCTGAGCACTATCGGACTTAACATCTGAGGTCATCAGTCCCCTAGAACTTAGAACTACTTAAACCTAACTAACCTAAGGACATCACACACATCAATGCCTGAGGCAGGATTCGAACCTGCGACCGTAGCGGTTCCAGACTGTAGCGCCTAGAACCGCTCGGCCACGCTCTTCTTGTAAATTGTCTTTATCGGATATAAAGTGCGCCCTATGTACTAATGTCTTAAGGACACCTATGGTCTGTGAAGGGTGACGGCAGCTACTGGCATGAAGATATAAATTTGTGTGTGTTGGTTTCCAATATACGGCATGTCCTAACGTGTCATCAACTTTACGGCGAACGACAACATCCAAAAAGGGGAGGCAGCCGTCTTTTTCTATTTCCATAGTAAATTTGATGCTGACATGGATGGAATTCAAATGCTCAAGAAATCGGTTTAATTCTTCCATCCCGTGCGGCCATACCACAATTGTATCATCCATGTACCTCCAGAGGACTGTTAGTTTAAAACTTGCTGAGTCCAGTGCCTTGTCCTCGAAGTCTTCCATGAATAAATTAGCTACCACAAGGGAAAGCGGGCTTCCCATAGCAACGCCATCAATCTGCTCATAAAATTCACCATTAAACTGCTGTGGACGAAATTGTATTGATACAGGGCATTTCATGAATTACAGTGATGTGAAGATTTTAACATACACTCCTGGAAATTGAAATAAGAACACCGTGAATTCATTGTCCCAGGAAGGGGAAACTTTATTGACACATTCCTGGGGTCAGATACATCACATGATCACACTGACAGAACCACAGGCACATAGACACAGGCAACAGAGCATGCACAATGTCGGCACTAGTACAGTGTATATCCACCTTTCGCAGCAATGCAGGCTGCTATTCTCCCATGGAGACGATCGTAGAGATGCTGGATGTAGTCCTGTGGAATGGCTTGCCATGTCATTTCCACCTGGCGCCTCAGTTGGACCAGCGTTCGTGCTGGACGTGCAGACCGCGTGAGACGACGCTTCATCCAGTCCCAAACATGTTCAATGGGGAACAGATCCGGAGATCTTGCTGGCCAGGGTAGTTGACTTCACCTTCTAGAGCACGTTGGGTGGCACGGGATACATGCGGACGTGCATTGTCCTGTTGGAACAGCAAGTTCCCTTTCCGGTCTAGGAATGGTAGAACGATGAGTTCGATGACGGTTTGGATGTACCGTGCACTATTCAGTGTCCCCTCGACGATCACCAGTGGTGTACGGCCAGTGTAGGAGATCGCTCCCCACACCATGACGCCGGGTGTTGGCCCTGTGTGCCTCGGTCGTATGCAGTCCTGATTGTGGCGCTCACCTGCACGGTGCCAAACACGCATACGACCATCATTGGCAACAAGGCAGAAGCGACTCTCATCGCTGAAGACGACACGTCTCCATTCGTCCCTCCATTCACGCCTGTCGCGACACCACTGGAGGCGGGCTGCACGATGTTGGGGCGTGAGCGGAAGACGGCCTAACGGTGTGCGGGACCGTAGCCCAGCTTCATGGAGACGGTTGCGAATGGTCCTCGCCGATACCCCAGGAGCAACAGTGTCCCTAATTTGCTGGGAAGTGGCGGTGCGGTCCCCTACGGCACTGCGTAGGATCCTACGGTCTTGGCGTGCATCCGTGCGTCGCTGCGGTCCGGTCCCAGGTCGACGGGCACGTGCACCTTCCGCCGACCACTGGCGACAACATCGATGTACTGTGGAGACCTCACGCCCCACGTGTTGAGCAATTCGGTGGTACGCCCACCCGGCCTCCCGCATGCCCACTATACGCCCTCGCTCAAAGTCCGTCAACTGCACATACGGTTCACGTCCACGCTGTCGCGGCATGCTACCAGTGTTAAAGACTGCGATGGAGCTCCGTATGCCACGGCAAACTGGCTGACACTGACGGCGGCGGTGCACAAATGCTGCGCAGCTAGCGCCATTCGACGGCCAACACCGCGGTTCCTGGTGTGTCCGCTGTACCGTGCGTGTGATCATTGCTTGTACAGCCCTCTCGCAGTGTCCGGAGCAAGTATGGTGGGTCTGACACACCGGTGTCAATGTGTTCTTTTTTCCATTTCCAGGAGTGTACATCTCCTCCTTTTCGTAATCTGTCTTCAAGGAAGCTACAGAGATTAGATTACCTAATAATTTAATAAATAGAGGTAACGGTTTTAATTTGGACAAAGCATGGAATCCGGCTTTTGGGGGTAATTAAACTGCAGATAAGTCGTCATGGTGTCACCGCCGCCGATCATCCATCGATAAGCGAATCGAATGTCTGTACGCCTTCGCCACAGGCGGCGCACGTGTAAGCGTATTTCTTTGCCGTCGACCAGCATCTGTGACCCTGATGCGCAGTACTGCCGCGGTGGAGCATATAAGTCCGCGCTTGGCATTTTGTCGTCAGTCTTTTGACTCACTCTGAGGATGTCCGGAAGATACGCGGCCGAAATACCAGTGAAGGAAGTTTTATTTGCGCGGCTGCATGCCCGAAATTTAATGGACTATTCATTACGCCGCGAGAAGTTGAAAATGCACGGAAACTAAATCTTCAAAAACTAGCAGCTCCGGTCTACTAGTCGCAAATAACTTCTGAGGGAGGCGATAAACTCCTGTGCCAGCCTTTGGCAAGAGATAAGAAAGTTTCATAGTACCTTGAACTTGATGCGTAGCACGATGAGTGTCAAACTGACCGTAGTACTCATTCCATTCCTGTTGTTCACTGAAAGCTCGGAGCGATGGAAGGCACGGAGAGTGTGTCGCGGATGTGGCTGGCTGTTGTGGCAGATTAATGCAACAGTGGCTTGTGCATTAATAAGCTGCTGGACTGCTGTCATCAACTGCGACATTTGTTGGTTCTGAAACTGAATAAACCGCATTAGGTCAAAGCCAGCAACAACTGGAGGCGTAGGCGCCAGCGATGTGGGAGGCGGTTTAAAGGCCATGTTAAGGAGAGGAGCGCCGCATCAAGTAAATAAAATCAATACAAATACACAAACAATGGAAGGATTGTGGCTATCCTGCAAGAAAGAACACAATGCTCCTCTGAAAGAGGAGAGAGAAATATTAATGACGCTCTGTGGAAGTGCAGCGAGGAGTGAAGGCAGTGTTGGTTGTGGAATGTGGGGCGCCAGATGTGTCGGCTACTGTGGCAATCGGCACCGACACAAACAAGGAAGGAGAGAAGTTGCGATGGCCGGTGGCAGAAATCTGAAATGGTCTGTACGTAACACATTCAAATTAATAGGACGTTCTAATTCTAAAAAGAAAAGAAATATAACTTCTTGTTATGAAGTGGCTTCCTGTAGCATTACACTGACACTCTATTACTATTCGAAGAATGCAGGCTAAGTATCGTCTTCCTATTACTCAGTACTGTCCGCCCCTGGTAGCTGAGTGGTCAGCGTGACAGAATGTCAATCCTGAGGGCCCGGGTTCGATTCCCGGCTGGGTCAGATATTTTCTCCGCTCAGGGACTGGGTGTTGGGTTGCCCTAATCATCATCATTTCATCCCTATCGACGAGCAAGTAGCCGAAGTGGCGTCAAATCGGCGAACGGTCTACCCGACGGGAGGCCCAAGTCACACGACATTTACATTACTCAGTACTGATGCTCTCGAAGACTGCGACAGAACTGGAACGACTAAAGATTGGCGACTGGTTCGGTGAGCGTTGACAGGGGGCGCTAAACTCTTCCTGGACGTGTGGCGCTGCCCGCTCTTTCCATTCACGCGCTGGTCATCACCTTCTTGATGCCGTTTCGGGGCGCTGCGCTTGTGGATGTTTCAGAGCTGCACAATAGATACGGCCGTTATCGGTAGGTCCAAACTGTCCGCGCGAGGTGGTAGACTTAAGCTCTATACGGAGTAACAAGTTCATGTCTATAATTATTTCTTTACTCTATAGCCGGCCGCGGTGGCCAAGCGGTTCTAGGCGCTTCAGTCCGGAACCGCGCGACTGCTACGGTCGCAGGTTCGAATCCTGCCTCGGGCTTGGATTTGTGTGATGTCCTTAGGTTAGTTATGTTTAAGTAGTTCTAAGTTCTAGGGGACTGATGACCACAGATGTTAAGTCCCATAGTGCTCAGAGTCATTTGAATCATTTACTCTTTAAAACGAAGAAATGAACTCCATTCACCACCTTTGGAACAATTTACATTGGTGATAAATCAAAGAGTTTCCTGATGTCACGTATCGTGGTTAACGCATTTTAACCAAACACACACAACAAAACTAGTTTAGAAAACATATGAACATATGTTTTTTTTTAAAAAAAAAGTTCGATAACGTCAACGGAGATTCCAACATGATGTAATTATTGCCTCTGTTCATCACTTCTGTTCTCTGGGGCCCGCAGTGCAAAATAAGTCTTTTAATGACATGATTATTATAAATAGTAGCCGGCTACACTGCTACGTAATTTTTTTATATTTTATATCATTCACGATGAGCCCATTTCGACATATTCCATCATCAGGTACTCTTACATGTAACATCGTTGCTGTTATGTCCTGTCCTTTTTAGAATCTTTAGCTTCTCCTAGGTGTACACTGGAGATACATATCGCATTTTAGTTGAATTCCATGCATGCTACTTTTCTGACAGCTTTGATGACAAGCTGTCAGAGGTTCCACAATGTCCGAGTCGAAAACACTGGGGGTTACATTTATGGAAATGAGAATTATAGCAGCGCAAATAGCTGAGTTAAGAGTAGCAAGCAGTAAAGGAAACAAAAGAAAAAATCAGAGTAAGAATTAAAATCCATGCAGAAGAAATAAAAACTTTGAGGTTCGCTGCCGGCCGGAGTGGCCGTGTGGTTTTAGGCGCTACAGTCTGGAACCGAGCGACCGCTACGGTCGCAGGTTCGAATCCTGCCTCGGGCATGGATGTGTGTAATGTCCTTAGGTTAGTTAGGTTTAATTAGTTCTAAGTTCTAGGCGACTGATGACCTCAGAAGTTAAGTCGCATAGTGCTCAGAGCCATTTGAACCATTTTTTTGACGTTCGCCGATGACATTGTAGTTCTGTCAGAGACAGCAAAGGACGTGAAAGAGCAGCTGAACGGAATGGACTCTGTCTTGAAAAGAGGATATAAGATGAACATCAACAAAATCAAAAAGAGGATAATGGAATGTAGCCGAATTAAAGACGGCGATGCTGAGGGAATTAGATTAGGAAATGAGATGCTTAAAGTAGTAAATGATTTTTGCTATTTGGGGAGCAAAATAACTGATGATGGTCGAAGTAGAGAGGATCTAAAATGTAGAGTGGCAATGGCAAGTAAAGCGTTTCTGAAGAAAAGAAATTTGTTGACGTCGAGTATGGATTTAAGTGTCAGGAAAGTGTCTGAAAGTATTTGTATGGAGTGTCGCCATGTATGGAAGTGAAACGTGGACGATAAATAGTTTAGACAAGAAGAGAATAGAAGCTTTCGAAATGTGGTGCTACGGAAGAATGCTGAAGATTAGATGGGTGGATAACATAACTAATGAGGAAGTACTGAATAGAATTGGGGAGAAGACAAATTTGTGACACAACTTCACTAGAAGAAGGGATCGGTTGGTAGGACATATTCTGAGGCATCAAGGGATCACCAAGTTAGTATTGGAAGGCAGCGTGGACGGTAAAAATCGTAGAGGGAGACCAAGAGATGAATACACTAAACAGATTCAGAAGGATGTAGGTTTCAGTAGGTTCTGGGAGATGAAGAAGCTTGCACAGGATAGAGTAGCTGCATCAAACCAGTCTCTAGACTCAAGACCACAACAACAACAACAAGAGTAGACCAGGAAGTTATATTCAAGGAAATAAATGTTGTCAAGGAAAGTATGACTTTTCTCGGTGCAGTCACTCCTGCGAATGCAGAGAAGAGACAGGAGGAATATGCGAGTGGCGGACTAAAAACAAGAATCAGTACGTTTCTCTGGCGATAAGAAATATTAGGCATTTGGAGAGGCTTCACAGACTGGATAAAGAACCAGATGGTGAGAAGGGGGAGAGAAAGAAGAGTGAAAGTGCTTGTAATACTTGTGGTCGTGCTGACAAGCTTAAATTCCTACAGGAATGAGTACCTGAGGAACGGGGATTCATCATAATTGAAATTTAATATGTAAGAGGCAGAGAGCAAAATTTGATCTTCGGTGACGCATGGTGTAAATCAAGGAAATATTGATCCAGCTGAGAAAACTGTCGCCAGTGATGTACTGTCGCAAGGTTCGTCTGTCCTGAAAGGCAATCCAGTTGAATTGAGGGCAAAATCACCAAGGCTCAATGCTTGAGATGTAGTACCGTACCGCACAAGGAAATTTAGGATTGATAAAATGAAAAAGCCTATGATAAGCGTTAAAGCGAGGGAAATAAGTAGAACTACCTGTCAACGTACTGCTCAAAAATGTTCACATGTGTGTGAAATCTTATTGGACTAAACTGCTAAGGTTATCAGTCCCTAAGCTTGCACACTACTTAACCTAAATTATCCTAAGTACAAACACACACAACCATGCCCGAGGGAGGACTCGAACCTCCGACGGGACCAGCTGCAACGTACTGCGTATGGTAGTATCGTATGTGGTTAATGTGTGCACATAGCATTGGGGATGTGTTTCATTCGAAAATATAAAGCAAAATTTTGTTGCATAGAAAAGTTCCGAATAATGTACCACAGCAGCGAGTTAATTAAGAACCGCATAAAGGAAAAGAGATGCTGAGCGTGGGAACTCAATTGAGTAGGACCATTTATTGTTAAAGACGAATTGGTATGGATAACTTTTTAGGAGAAAACAGATTTGTAATATTGTTTTATTAGTTTTGTAACTTGGTGATTCATTGAATTACTGTGGGTGAAAAGCGAGGGAAGTTTAGCAAATTTATAGCAACACAAGAGGAATGCGTTTGTACAGAGAAGATGCTTCAGCACGTGCAGCAGCACAGCGATCCCCGTCATCGCACAGTCATAGAGATGAGTGTCGCAATAGGAAGAACCGTGGTTTCTCTGACTCTGACTGTGGCTTCTTTGTGCAGCCTGAATCTCCTTTAGTTGAAAAACGGTCCCCCCTCAAGAACTCCTAACATCAACTGCGAGTGAACTGGGTTACCCCTAGTAAGAATTATTTGTTAAGTAATGATTAGTTAAGAATCCAGCTGATAAGCAAGGAGGAATACTGAGAACCAGGAATCAACTGAGTGAGACCTCATAGAGTTAAATAACTGCTAACGAATTTGCCAAGAAGAGAGAATTTGGTAAAGTTACCTTACTAGTTTGTAAGTGATAATTCAATGGAGTCGTGGCCGTTTGTGAAAACGAGAGAAGACCAACGGGATAATCATAGAAATGCCGTGTAGATAATCAACACAGTCAATGAAACTTGATGGTCAAGCTGAACTAATGTAAAGGAAAACCTCAGTGTGCTGTGCATACCTGTCAGCTTGTAAGATGTGTACCAAGTCTTTCCACAGTTACTATGACCTTAGATCCGATGGGCTGGGTATTCTGGAGACGGCAGGCGTGTTATGCTGCAGTTATTTTACTTGTAATGGCTGAATGAAATAAATATGCTGCTCACGATTAGTGAAAAAAATCCATGGAAACAGGTCAGACCTGGGCAAGCCTGGTACAGTTACGTCAGGACGGAAATGCTGATCCCACAATTACTATCTTCACAGCAGTGGGCCAGTTACCACATATCCCACATCAGCGAAGACAGCCAGATTTGTAATACCATTGCCACAGCGGAAAGACAAAGCCACCGTGCTTTCGGTGATCTGATTCCTACACGACTGAATTATAGCTTTGTTTGGTTTACACAATGGGAATCGATGCCTTGGCAAAACAGGCACTAGCCAATCCTGTAGAAATACTCCTCATTTTTAAACAGATGTATGGAGTCTGATAGCCGCCAGCTTCGAGGGGAGGTCTATGTTGATTTTCGAGGTGACATGAATTAACCGCTGGACTTAACCTCTCCTAGCCGAGAGCGTTGCTCTGCTCTAAGTCTGATGCTGCTGACTTAGCGCCTGCAAACCATGGGCCACTAGTGAACCTCCATGCAGTAGCTACCAGGCTCCTAAACTGGTGGGCTACGGTTCAAGCTCGAGACCATGCAGAAACTCATCCGCCTTCGTCTGCGAGAGCAAACTTCTGCTTTCGTCATCATTCCTACTGACTCGCTGACTCTTCCGCTTGGCTGACCGAGCGACGCTGCTCGCTGTCAGTGACAATGGCACCTCTTCGCCGGCAAAGTACAGCCTATGGTTTGGGAGAAATGGCTCCTCCGAGAACCTTCACGACTGTTTTAGTTTTCTAAGCAATGAAACAGATGTTCAACAATGCTATTTTCATGACGATACGTGGGTCAACAACCAGACATCTATCCATCACTGCACTGCAGCCCGACCCAGGGCGGTGAATTGCTGGCTTCCTGAGCGCTGACAACCCAATTTCACCACCCACCATAGAGGTAAATCCACCCTCAGCCTCTACAACTGGCGTCAGAAGAGTCTGTCACCTCTACACTTTGCGCAAGCTATTGCACATTCAATTAAACTGATCTTCCAAGTCTTTTCCACTTGTGATAGAGCTACAACTTCAAAGTTGTTTATCTTCTCAATCAACTTCAATCTATTTTCAAGTTTCTCTTCAGTTTCCTCTATGTTTGCACTTCGTTCAGATTTAGTAATATGGTAGTCAGGCTACAACCCTGTCTCACTCCCTTCTCCACCACCGATTCCCTTTTTAGTCCTTTTGACTATTACAGCCGCAGTCTGATTTTTTTACAAGTCGCATACAACCTTTCACTTTCCCCATTTTGTCCCTGCTACCTTCACAATTTCAAGAAGTGTGTTCCAGTCAACATTACTGAAAGGTTCCTCTATACTTAGAAAGGCCTTAAGTTTATCTTTGTCTTATTTCAGTCTTTTAGATGTCGCAGTGTCGTAAGATTAGTGTGGCTAGACCATTTCCTTCATTTCTCTGGAACCGAAACAGGTCTTACTCTTAGTCAGCTTCTATAAGGGGTAGTCGGCCGTTGTAGCTTAGCGGTTCTTGGCGCTTCAGTCCGGAAGCGCGCTGCTGCTACGGTCGCAGGTTCGAATCCTGCCTCGAGCATGGATGTGTCTGATGTCCTTAGGTTAGTTAGGTTCAAGTAGTTCTAAGTTCTAGAGGACTCATGACCTCAGATGTTAAGTCCCATAGTGCTCAGAGGAATTTGAACCATTTTTTTCTATAAGGGGTAGTCAAATGAGAACGAGACAAATGGAAAAAATGTAAGTAAACTGTTTATTATTTCAAAATTAATCACCATATCTTTTCATACATTTATCCTGCTGGGAGAGAAGACGGTCAGTGCTATCATGGAAAAATGTTTGCGGCTGCCAATGGAAACACGATTGTACGCAGGCGTGGAGTCCTCGGCCGAAGCCGGTCGATAGTTACGAATATATTCCCACAGCGTTCCAAAAATATTAACCAACGGCCTTGCCGCAGTGGTAACACCAGTTCCCGTCAGATCACTGAACTTAAGCGCTGTCGGGTTGGGCTAGCGCTTGGATGGGTGAGCATCCGGTCTGCCGAGCGCTGTTGGTAAGCGGGGTACACTCAGTCCTTGTGAGGCAAACTGAGGAGCTACTTAACTGAGAAGTAGCGGCTCCGTTCTCGGAAAGTGAAATACGGCCGGGAGAGCAATGTGCTGACCACATGCCCCTCCATATCCGCATCCGGTGACACTTGTGGGCTGCGAATGACAAGGAGGCCGATTGGTACCGTTGGGCCTTTATGACCTGTTCAGGCGGTGTTTAGTTTTTAGTTTTAGTTCCAAAAATATTGCGTCTGTATGGAGTATGTTTAAGGGCTTTCCAGTGAAACTTCTTCAGCGTAGTCGGAACAACAAGCACATCACCGCCGGGAAAGTCAAGATGGCCTTTCTCTTTCATTACAAGGGGCCGGTCCTCAATGACTTTCTGGAAAACTGTGCCACCTTTATCGCTCAGCAGGACGTGGACACTGCAGCAATTGAAGAGTACCATCAAATACAAACGCCCAGTATTATTGAAGGACGGCATGATTCCGTTGCAGGAACATGCCAAGGTTGTTTCATTTCACTCTACCTAAACAGGAAGATCCTCCTCCCTTTCTTTGTATTCCTATTTACAGCCGTATACAGTGATGCTGTAACTGTCTTATGATCACCGAGCCGTTGTTCTACGCTGAGTCAAAAAGTTCGGGTCTGTTTGCACCAGTATGTTTAAGATTTTGTGGCTCCGTAAACTTTCCCGGCGTAATAATTTGTTGTATTCATATCGGGCGCAGATGACGAGATGTTCCGGCTGGAGACCCGATATGAATACAACAAATTACACTCCTGGAAATTGAAATACGAACACCGTGAATTCATTGTCCCAGGAAGGGGAAACTTTATTGACACATTCCTGGGGTCAGATACATCACATGATCACACTGACAGAACCACAGGCACATAGACACAGGCAACAGAGCATGCACAATGTCGGCACTAGTACAGTGTATATCCACCTTTCGCAGCAATGCAGGCTGCTATTCTCCCATGGAGACGATCGTAGAGATGCTGGATGTAGTCCTGTGGAACGGCTTGCCATGCCATTTCCACCTGGCGCCTCAGTTGGACCAGCGTTCGTGCTGGACGTGCAGACCGCGTGAGACGACGCTTCATCCAGTCCCAAACATGCTCAATGGGGGACAGGTCCGGAGATCTTGCTGGCCAGGGTAGTTGACGTACACCTTCTAGAGCACGTTGGGTGGCACGGGATACATGCGGACGTGCATTGTCCTGTTGGAACAGCAAGTTCCCTTGCCGGTCTAGGAATGGTAGAACGATGGGTTCGATGACGGTTTGGATGTACCGTGCACTATTCAGTGTCCCCTCGACGATCACCAGTGGTGTACGGCCAGTGTAGGAGATCGCTCCCCACACCATGATGCTGGGTGTTGGCCCTGTGTGCCTCGGTCGTATGCAGTCCTGATTGTGGCGCTCACCTGCACGGCGCCAAACACGCATACGACCATCATTGGCACCAAGGCAGAAGCGACTCTCATCGCTGAAGACGACACGTCTCCATTCGTCCCTCCATTCACGCCTGTCGCGACACCACTGGAGGCGGGCTGCACGATGTTGGGGCGTGAGCGGAAGACGGCCTAACGGTGTGCGGGACCGTAGCCCAGCTTCATGGAGACGGTTGCGAATGGTCCTCGCCGATACCCCAGGAGCAACAGTGTCCCTAATTTGCTGGGAAGTGGCGGTGCGGTCCCCTACGGCACTGCGTAGGATCCTACGGTCTTGGCGTGCATCCGTGCGTCGCTGCGGTCCGGTCCCAGGTCGACGGGCACGTGCACCTTCCGCCGACCACTGGCGACAACATCGATGTACTGTGGAGACCTCACGCCCCACGTGTTGAGCAATTCGGCGGTACGTCCACCCGGCCTCCCGCATGCCCACTATACGCCCTCGCTCAAAGTCCGTCAACTGCACATACGGTTCACGTCCACGCTGTCGCGGCATGCTACCAGTGTTAAAGACTGCGATGGAGCTCCGTATGCCACGGCAAACTGGCTGACACTGACGGCGGCGGTGCACAAATGCTGCGCAGCTAGCGCCATTCGACGGCCAACACCGCGGTTCCTGGTGTGTCCGCTGTGCCGTGCGTGTGATCATTGCTTGTACAGCCCTCTCGCAGTGTCCGGAGCAAGTATGGTGGGTCTGACACACCGGTGTCAATGTGTTCTTTTTTCCATTTCCAGGAGTGTATTACGCCGGGAAAATTTACGGAGCTACATCAAGAGCCTCAACGGGGAGAAGATGTTTGAACGTGTAAGGAAGTTTCATAAACTTCGTAAGAAGAAGGGGAAGTTACTGATCGCCCTCGCTTTTCTGCTGGGATGCCGGAATGAAGGTATAATAGCTAAATTTCGCAGAATTGTTCATTACATTGGGACAAGAATAGCCCTTAGTAAGGGAGCCCATTCGTTTTACACGAAGACAACAGGATTTCATATCCAAGGATTTATTTTGTTTGCATTTGGAAGTTTCGGCGTTGCTGTCTGCTGCATCCTGGGATTGGGTTGACAGTTCGTCCTGGAAAATATCAGAGTGGCTCCCTGCAAACGCCGTCAGTAAGCAGTCTTCGAAGTTTCAGCGACTTTCTTAACAGTCTACAATAATGGATGATGGTACTCGTCGACATGTCGTGATCAATCGCACAACCAAACAACTGGACGATGCTATGCTGGCAGTATTAGAAAAGGGATTGAATTTAGCACCTACAACCAGGAATGTTCCCATTACGGAATTCATTTTCGTCGTTGAACAAGCAGTGTCCAGGTTTCCCGACGATCTAGCTGATGAGGTTAGGCAAGAGGTCTCTCATACGTTGCGCCAGGCGCCACCCTCCCGACGTAACATCTCCTCACTTGAAAGAGCCACGATCCGTTCCATCAGAGAAGACCAGGATTTAGTAATTCTTCCAGCATACCAGGGCAATGCAACGGTTCTTCTTTCGCGTGACGATTATGTGGATAAAATGGATCTTTTGCTTGAAGACTCGGCATACCGAAGATCGAAAAACGATTACACTGAACGTAAAAAACGCAAGACGCTTTCACTTTTGAAGAAGAGTTCATTATCTGACGATGTTCTTAAAAAACTTCGACCTGGTGCCGCAGTCCCGCGAGATTATACGGTTTACCTAAGGTACACAGGCGGGGAGTTTCCCTTCGGCCTATTATCAGCACTTTGGGCGTCCCTACCTACAACGTAGCCAAGTATATAGCGTCCATTCTCAGTCCCCATGTCGGAAAATGCGGACACCATATTTCCAATTCTCTGTTTTTTATTCAGCGTTTGAAGTTTTTGGGATTAAGTCCCACGAATTTGCTCGTTAGTTTTGATGCTGTGTGTCTGTTTACCAGAGTTCCTCTTGAAGATTCATTGCAGTTGATTGGAGAAAAATTGGACGAAGAAACAACTAAGCTTTTTCGCCATGTGTTGATGTCGACGAATTTTTTGTTTATTCAAATGTACTTTGAACAAACTGACGGAGTGGCTATGGGGAGTCCATTATCCCCCATAGTCGCCAATTGGTTTATGGACGATTTTGAGGACATGGCGCTGAAGATGGCGTTCTTAAAACCAACTTATATCTGGAGATACGTCGACGATCCGTTTATGGTACGGCCACATGGGAGGAATGCTCTAGATCGTTTCAAAAAGTGTTCAAATGAGTGTGAAATCATATGGGACTTAACTCCTAAGGTCGTCAGTCCCTAAGCTTACACATTACTTAACCTTAATTATCCTAAGGACAAACACGCACACGCATGCCCGAGGGAGGACTCGAACCTCCGCCGGGACCAGCCGCACAGTCCATTACTGCAGCGCCTTAGACCGGTAGGCTAATCCGGCGCGGCTCTAGATCGTTTCCTAGAACATTATAATTGCCTGCATCCCAATATTAAGTTCACGATGGAAGTTAAAAAGGATAGAAAACTTCCGTTTTTAGATGTCTTGGTCCACAGGAGGGATGATGAGACATTAGAACATAGTGTTTATCGTAAGCGCATGCATATGGACCGATATCTTCATGCATCAACTTGTCATCCATCGTACCAATGCAACGGGGCCCTACGTACATTGGTAAAAAGAGCTTACGCCATCTCAGATGCAGATAGTTTGACACAAGAACTGGACCATCTAAAAGCTGTGTTCAAGCAGAATGGTTATACTGACAATCATATCCGTCGTGCTCTACAGACTGGACCTCCGCGGGAACCAACGGAAGATACAAGCAAACTTTTGCGGGGAGCATATCTTCAAAAATAGGTAATATGTTAAACAAATTTAATATTAAAACTGTAACCCGTCCACCAGCTAAGACCAGAGCCCTGTTGGGCTCAGTGAAGGATGATTTAGGTTTGAGAAATCGTCGAGTCTACAAGATTCCCTGCCATTGCAGGAAATTGGACAAGCAGTTCGTACGGTCCACGATCGTTGCGTGGATCATCATCGCCACACTCGTTTATTTCAGCCAGAAAAATCTGCGGTGGCGGAACACTGTCTTACGGAAGGTCATAAAATGTTGTACGATGAGACATAAGTGCTCGCCCCTCCGTCACGGTATTGGGACTGTGTATTGAAAGAAGCCATTGAAATCCGATTATCCGACAATATTATAAACAGAGATAAGGGATATCCTTTGGGTAATAGTTGGAACCCTGTCCAGTTTGACATAAAGAAACAACGGTCCTTGTCTCGGTCTTCAAAAACTGTCAGTAGTGTTTGATATCGATTTATCGTTACTGCGAGCTTTCACCACCAGTGCGCTGTTGTGCCTGCCGCCAGAGGGCAGTTATTTTCGCGCAAACGCGGTGGACCCACAGTTGGCGTATAAAGAAACCGCCGCGGCGTGCTTGATTTCAGTTTGGCGAGATAGTGCGACGGCCTACTCACCTGAAGATGGCGGCCAGGCGACGAGATGTTCCGGCTGGAGACCCGATATTAATACAACATGTATAAGATATTACTTTCATGAGTCGTATCTCTGATTAAATGCTCAAGCTTATTTTCGGATGAGTCACTTGGAACAATTTCACACGATTTCCTGTCTCTACTACCCTACATAATCACTTTAATCTCCTAGTCTGTAGCTGGTAAGTTGAAATCTTCATCTAAAACTGTAACGTGATAAGAAAATTTACGCAAAACATTTCTAGGTTTTCCCCTCAAATGTTCTGCCACTACCTATCTACGCGATTAAGGAAACTATCATTCCCAGCTCCAACCTGTACCTTGCCCTGTCTGATATAATGTTAATACTTCAATTAGTTTATAGGACGTATGCCTGATATAACTTTAGACTGTCAAGGTAGAAGCTGTCTCTCGAGGAAGATGTCCAACAATCTATAGATGCATACGTATGCCAAACCGAAAAACTGGGCACTTGGTGCACTGGTAAGTCTGTTTTTCGTTTCTGCAGACAAGAATATACACTACGCAACAAAACTAAAGAGCCACTTTTTAATCCTGTCATTTTCTCCAGTTGCGTACCACAAGTTCCAAATTTGGATCGAAGGTCTCTGCAACCTCTCTTTATAATGGTGCAAAAGAGTAGCACCATGTGACGTCACCCTCGGGTTCGGCACCGGTTTAAACAGCAAGTTGTTGCCACTAGCAAAAAAAGGCCAGAGATCAGACTCTCATGTGTTGTGTAAGCTGGGTTAATCATGTCACATTGGCACCAAGTTTCAGTACTGCTCTGCTCAGCGTCACGATGGACGTTTCACACCATGGGAAAATCGTCCCTATTTCCCTTGCTCAAATCTCAGCATTTCTCTTGACGCCTCTTACGACGTGAGTCAAACCCGCGACGCCCAACGTAGAAATCACGCAGTTTTCTGCTGAAGGGGGGCGAAGAAAACATTTCGGATACATCGTTGCACAGAATCGACACGAAAATACCTCAGGATGTGTCATAGATAGCATGAATGATTCCACCCCTTCGGGTAATTGAACATGTATCAATAATTACAGATTTCTGTAGTTGTATATATACGTTTGGATGTAGCTGTATTGCGTTCACGTACTGATGGATATTGTGTGGTATGACTCCTGTGGTTGATAGTATAATTGGTATGATGTCAACTTTATCCTGATGCCACATGTCCTTGACTTCCTCAGCCAGTTGGATGTATTTTTCAATTTTTTCTCCTGTTTTTTTTGTGTATTTGTTGTATTGGGTATGGATATTTAGATTAGTTGTGTTAATTTCTTCTTTTTATTAGTGAGTATGATGTCAAGTCTGTTATGTGGTGTTGTTTTACCTGTTATAATGGTTCTGTTCCAGTACAATTTGTATTCATCATTCTCCAGTACATTTTGTAGTGCAAACTTGTATGTGGGAACGTGTTGTTTTATTAGTTTATGTTGTATGGCAAGTTGTTGATGTATTATTTTTGCTACATTGTCATGTCTTCTGGGGTATTCTGTATTTGCTAGTATTGTACATCCGCTTGTGATGTAATCTACTGTTTCTATTTGTTTTTTGCAAAGTCTGCATTTATCTGTCGTGGTATTGGAATCTTTAGTAATATGCTTGCTGTAATATCTGGTGTTTATTGTTTGATCCTGTATTGCAATCATGAATCCTTCCGTCTCACTGTATATATTGCCTTTTCTTAGCCATGTGTTGGATGCGTCTTGATCGATGTGTGGCTGTGTTAGATGATACAGGTGCTTGCCATGTAGTGTTTTCTTTTTCCAATTTACTTTCTTCGTATCTGTTGATGTTATGTGATCTAAAGGGTTGTAGAAGTGGTTATGAAATTTCAATGGTGTAGCCGATGTATTTATATAAGTGATTGATTTGTGTATTTTGCTAGTTTCTGCTCGTTCTAGAAAGAATTTGCTTAAATTGTCTACCTGTCCATAATGTAGGTTTTTTATGTCGATAAATCCCCTTCCTCCTTCCCATCTGCTTAATGTGAATCTTTCTGTTGCTGAATGTATGTGATGTATTCTACATTTGTGGTAGTGTGATCGTGTAAGTGTATTGAGTGCTTCTAGGTCTGTGTTACTCCATTTCACTACTCCAAATGAGTAGGTTAATATTAGTATAGCATAAGTATTTATAGCTTTTGTCTCGTTTCTTGCTGTCAATTCTGTTTTCAGTATTTTTGTTAGTCTTTGTCTATATTTTTCTTTTAGTTCTTCTTCAATATTTGTATTATCTAGTCCTATTTTTCGACCGTATCCTAGATATTTATAGGAATCTGTTTTTTCCATCGCTTCTGTGCAGTCGCTGTGGTTATCCAATATGTAATCTTCTTGTTTAGTGTGTTTTCCCTTGACTATGCTATTTTTCTTACATTTGTCTGTTCAAAAAGCCATATTTATATCATTGCTGAATACTTCTGTTATCTTTAGTAATTTGTTGAGTTGTTGATTTGTTGCTGCCAGTAGTTTTAGATCATCCATGTATAGCAAATGTGTGATTTTATGTGGGTATGTTCCAGTAATATTGTATCCATAATTTGTATTATTTAGCATGTTGGATAGTGGGTTCAGAGCAAGGCAGAACCAGAAAGGACTTAATGAGTCTCCTTGGTACATTCCACGCTTAATCTGTATTGGCTGTGATGTGATATTATTTGAACTTGTTTGGATATTAAGTGTGGTTTTCCAATTTTTCATTACTATGTTTAGGAACTGTATCAATTTAGGATCTACTTTGTATATTTCCAATATTTGTAGTAGCCATGAGTGGGGTACACTATCAAAAGCTTTTTGGTAATCAATGTATGCGTAGTGTAGCGACCTTTGTTTAGTTTTAGCTTGATATGTCACCTCTGCATCTATTATCAGTTGCTCTTTACATCCTCGTGCACCTTTGTATCAGCCTTTTTGTTTTTCATTTATAATTTTGTTGTGTGTTGTATGTGTCATTAATTTCTGTGTAATGACTGATGTTAATATTTTGTATATTGTTGGTAGGCATGTTATGGGGCGATATTTTGCTGGGTTTGCTGTGTCTGCTTGATCTTTAGGTTTCAGATAAGTTATTCCACGTGTAAGTGTATCAGGGAATGTGTATGGGTCTGCAGTGTAACTGTTAAATAATTTAGTTAGATGTGAATGTGTTGAGGTGAACTTCTTTAGCCAGAAATTTGCTATTTTATCTTTTCCAGGGGCTTTCCAATTGTGCGTAGAATTAATTGCTCGGGTGACTTCATGTTGCAAAATTATCACTTCAGGCATTTGTGGTATCATCTTGTATGTGTCTGTTTCTGCTTGTATCCACCGTGCATGTCTGTTATGTTGTACCGGGTTTGACCATATGTTGCTCCAGAAGTGTTCCATGTCTGTTATGTTTGGTGGATTGTCTATTTTAATGTGTGTGTTATCTATTGTCTGATAAAATTTCTTTTGGTTTGTGTTGAATGTTTGGTTTTGTTTCCTTCTATTTTCACTTTTTTTGTATCTTCTAAGTCGTTTGGCCAATGTTTGTAATTTCTGCTTCTTTTCATCTAATTGCTCTATCGCTTCTTGTTGTGAGATTTTACCTAACCTTTTTCGTTTTTTGTCTGATATTTCATTTCTTATAAATTGTGTTAGCTGTCTGATGTCTTTTCTCAGTTTTTCTATTCTGATCTGTAGCCTGTGTTGCCATGCTGGTTTTGTGGGTTTCTTCTGTGTGTTGGTTTGTTCTGATCTCTGCCTAGTGTGTACACTCCTGGAAATTGAAATAAGAACACCGTGAATTCATTGTCCCAGGAAGGGGAAACTTTATTGACACATTCCTGGGGTCAGATACATCACATGATCACACTGACAGAACCACAGGCACATACACACAGGCAACAGAGCATGCACAATGTCGGCACTAGTACAGTGTATATCCACCTTTCGCAGCAATGCAGGCTGCTATTCTCCCATGGAGACGATCGTAGAGATGCTGGATGTAGTCCTGTGGAACGGCTTGCCATGCCATTTCCACCTGGCGCCTCAGTTGGACCAGCGTTCGTGCTGGACGTGCAGACCGCGTGAGACGACGCTTCATCCAGTCCCAAACATGCTCAATGGGGGACAGATCCGGAGATCTTGCTGGCCAGGGTAGTTGACTTACACCTTCTAGAGCACGTTGGGTGGCACGGGATACATGCGGACGTGCATTGTCCTGTTGGAACAGCAAGTTCCCTTGCCGGTCTAGGAATGGTAGAACGATGGGTTCGATGACGGTTTGGATGTACCGTGCACTATTCAGTGTCCCCTCGATGATCACCAGTGGTGTACGGCCAGTGTAGGAGATCGCTCCCCACACCATGATGCCGGGTGTTGGCCCTGTGTGCCTCGGTCGTATGCAGTCCTGATTGTGGCGCTCACCTGCACGGCGCCAAACACGCATACGACCATCATTGGCACCAAGGCAGAAGCGACTCTCATCGCTGAAGACGACACGTCTCCATTCGTCCCTCCATTCACGCCTGTCGCGACACCACTGGACGCGGGCTGCACGATGTTCGGGCGTGAGCGGAAGACGGCCTAACGGTGTGCGGGACCGTAGCCCAGCTTCATGGAGACGGTTGCGAATGGTCCTCGCCGATACCCCAGGAGCAACAGTGTCCCTAATTTGCTGGGAAGTGGCGGCGCGGTCCCCTACGGCACTGCGTAGGATCCTATGGTCTTGGCGTGCATCCGTGCGTCGCTGCGGTCCGGTCCCAGGTCGACGGGCACGTGCACCTTCCGCCGACCACTGGCGACAACATCGATGTACTGTGGAGACCTCACGCCCCACGTGTTGAGCAATTCGGCGGTACGTCCACCCGGCCTCCCGCATGCCCACTATACGCCCTCGCTCAAAGTCCGTCAACTGCACATACGGTTCACGTCCACGCTGTCGCGGCATGCTACCAGTGTTAAAGACTGCGATGGAGCTCCGTATGCCACGGCAAACTGGCTGACACTGACGGCGGCGGTGCACAAATGCTGCGCAGCTAGCGCCATTCGACGGCCAACACCGCGGTTCCTGGTGTGTCCGCTGTGCCGTGCGTGTGATCATTGCTTGTACAGCCCTCTCGCAGTGTCCGGAGCAAGTATGGTGGGTCTGACACACTGGTGTCAATGTGTTCTTTTTTCCATTTCCAGGAGTGTATATTTAGTGTAGTGAGTGCTCCTATATAAACCAGTAGCTGTAACTCTTACATAGTTGTATTTTCATTTATTTTGTTGTGTATAATTGTGTTGATAGTTGTTATTGTTGTTTCGACTTTTGGGTTATTTGGTGGTCTATGCAAGAATGGTCTAATGTCTGTATTTGTGTCTTTGTATTCTATATATGTTAGCTGAAATTTTTCTTCTATATCTAACATGTGTGTCACTTCGTGTACTATTTGTGCTTGTTTTGGTGGCTGTCTTAAGATTTCGTTTTACTCTGATTGTTTAATTGGTGCGTGGTGTTCTTTGTTTGTTTGCTCTGGGATGTTTGAGTCCATTACTGTATTTTCTTCTTCTTCTGATTGCACATTATTTTGTTCCAGTATTTGTTCTACTTGTTGTTTGATGTTTTCTAATTCTGACTGGGGTATCCTGTTATTTTTGATTATTACACGGATCTGATCAGCTAGTCGTTGTTCTGTTAAAAATTTTAATTATGGGTATCTGGTAATAAATTTTATGTATACTTGTGATCTGTATCCAGTTGTGTTGGTTCCTAAGTTTGTTGCTTGGTAATAACAGAACATGAGGTGTCGGTTAACTTCATCTGACCATCTCATCCTCTGTCTTTGTTTTCCTTCTAGAGTGGTTGCAGGAAGCATATCCTGCAAAACACCTCTATTTGGATTTAAATCATTTTCCGTGTGGCTAGCAGTGTCGTTACCATTGTGGACGGGCATAGGGTTCAAGCGTCGTCCCCGACCATGACAGCGCTTGTCCAAGGCTTCATTAATTCTGTCCTGAACCAACTAATCACTCTAAAAGGGGTGTTAGCCCTATTAGTGGTTTCTTCTTTTCGTCGCCTTTCACGACTGGCGGAATATTATTATTACAGGTGAACTAACGACATTAACACAATTCAAGCCTTTATCTATTAAGATTAATTTCTCAAAGCAATAGTAACACAGCAGGAATTCACCGGCAAATGAGTATTCTTGTTCTGAATTTTTCGATACTTTCTAGTCAGATTTAGTGTGAGCTGCCGAGATCTTCACCCACTGATTAAAGATAGTGTCTATTTTGGGTGGGATGACATAATTCAAACTGCAGTGGTTATTCTTGTAGTATTAGGATTTGTAATTGAGCATACACATGCTCAGTTCACATACCTAGGTAACTCACACCTACATTACAGTTGTAGTTACACAATATACAGGGTGTCCCAGAAACGTCGCGGCAAACATCGACAGGTTGTAAAGAGTATCTTGGGGAGCCAGTGCAGGACAGGAACCCGTGTTCGGAAATTTCATTAAACGGCGCTACAGGGCGTTGAAGGTGTGGCTACCGACGCCTGTCACTAGGCCACCACTTCGGCAACAAAAGTAATTTTGTACGCTGACAGGCCACAGTCAGAACACATCGCGCTGTTGTTTGTTATACAGTGATCGCGACTGACTGATACGAACATCAGTGGAGAAGATGGAGCTAGCTACTGCGTATACAGGACTTGTCTCCTATGAATGTCATGTTCTGTTGCCTTCATGGATGACGCTTTCGGACACGGGTTTCCATCAAGAGTCTATTTCCCTCCTGTACACCGAAAAACATTGGAGATTTTAGAGGGTCCCCAGAGAAAAATAAACTGTCGATGGAAAGCTGTGTCTGACACCGTTATCCACAAAGGCAATAGAGTGTCGCATTCACAGGAGACATGTAATATCTATTCATCAGCTAGCTCCATCTTCCCACTGATGATCGCGGCGATCAGTCGCAATCACTGAATAACAAACAACACTGCCAGACGTTCCGTCTGTGGTCCGTCAGGGTACAAAGTCATGTTTGCTGCCGAAGGATGTCCTAGTGGCAGGCGATGGCACCTTTAACTTCGCCGATCTGTAGCGTCGTTGGATGACGTTTCCAGAGATGCGTTTCTATCCTCCATTTGTTTCTCAACACACCTTCTATAGTCGCACGAAGTTTCGCGAAACATTTCTGAGACAACCTGTATACTGTTACCTATGTTACTGCAACTAAATAGTTGAATTGTAGCACAACGTAAATGGGCCATGCAGCCCAAAATATGAGCGGTCGTCAGATAAGGTCAGGACTGTGAAGACAAGGTAAATAAGGGCCTGTACCGAAGCATATACACTAATCAGCCAGAATGAACTACCTATATAAAGCCACCCACGTGACAGCTGTGTCACCTGGTGAGGAATATCTCCTTGACAGACACACGCACGGTGCATGTACTATCAATGAGCCTGCTGCCTATTTGTAGAATGGGGGAGGCGCATGTTCTATCTGCGTCAGACTGACAGAATATTGTGATGGCCTGGAGCCTCCGGACAAGCATTTTGGAAACAGGTCGACTTGCCGGTGATCGAGTAGTGCTGTGGCGAGTGTCTTCAACACGTGGCAAAAGTAAGGTGGAAACACGTCCAGACGTCGTGGGATTGGGCGGCCATCCCTTATTACAGATGTCGAACGTCGTAGGCTGGGCAGACTGGTAAAACGGGACAGGTGGCAAACTGTGGTGGAACTAACACCAAACATTAGTGCTGGGCGGAGTAAAAGTGTGTCTGAACACACACTAGACCGAGCACTCCTAACGATCGACCTCCGCAGCCGGCGACATATGCGTGTGTCAATTTTAACACAACGACATCGGCAACTACCACTGAAATGGGCACGTCCCAATCGGCACTGGATGTTGGGACAGTGGAAGAGCGTTGCCTGATCTGATGAATCCCGACACCTTCTTCATCAAGCCGATGGGAGGGCGCGAATCCCTTGTCTTCCAGCGGAACAGCTCCGTGACACCTGAACTGCGAGACGGAGACAAGCTGGCGGCGGCTCCATCATGCTCTGGAGAACATTCACGTGGGAATCCATGAGTCCAGTGCAGCTCGTGCAAGGCACCTTGACGGTCAAGGGGTATCGTACAATGGTTGCAGACCACATACACCACTTCATAATGATCACATTTCCCAACGGCAGTGGAATTTTTCAACAGGATAATGGACTATATCACAAGGCCAAGAGTGTCACGCAGAGTGGTTAGAGGAACACAGTGAGTAGACTGGTGAAAAAGGAAAGGCGGCGAACTGTAGTGGAACTAACATCATACTTTAATGCTGGACAGAGTACAAGTGTGCCTGAGCACTCCTAACTATTGCCTCCGCAGCCGACAACCGAGGCATGTGTCAATCTTAACGCAATGAGATCGATAACTACGACTTAAATGGGCACGTGACCATCGGCAGTGAATATTGGCGCAGTGGCAGAGCATTGCATGGTCTGACGAAACGCAATACTTTCTTCATCATGCCGCTGGGAGGGTGCAAACCTGTCGTTTTCCAGGGGAACATATCCTTGATACCTCAACTGCGGGACGGAGACAATCTAGCGGCGGCTCCATTATGCTCTGGGGAACATTAACGTGGGTGTCCATGGCTCCAGTGGAGCTTGTTCAAGGTACCATGACTGGGCGTAGACCACGTAGTTCCGTTCATTAAGATCATGTTCCCCGATGGCAATAGCATTTTCCAGCAAGATAATGAGCCACGTCACACGGCCATCAGTGTAATGGAGTGATATGAGGAACACAGTGGCGAGTTCCAATTGATGTTCTGGCCCCAAACTCACCATATCTGAACCTGATCAAACACATCTGGTATGTGACTGAACGTGACGTCAGAGCTCATCGCACCCATCCCCGGAATAGTATGAGAATTAAGTGACTTATGTTTGCAAATGTGGTGCCAACCCCATCCAGCGACCTAGCAAGGCCTCATTGCTTCCATACCACGACATCTCGCCGCTGATGTCCGAGCCAAAGGTGGACATACCGGTAATTAGGTAAGTGGTCATAATGTTCTGACTGATCAGAGTAGACAGTCGCTTTTCTGCGGCTCCTTTATAGAGTGGAAAAGGAATGGTACAGGGTACCGTCTGTCCCACATTGTATGGTAGCCTGTGGAGTTTGTATGTGGATGTAGGTGAAGACGTAGACGAAGAAAGTGTAAGCAGAGAAATGGCATTCTGATACTGCGCACTGGGTAGATCAATCTCTTTTTTCTAAAGGGCCACAGACTCAGTTGCATGCAACGTCTACGTCTACACCTGCTGCTGTCAGCCAATAAGTTTGTTGTATTTTTATGGCTATCTCTTTCCTACGCAGCATAATATCGCAGTCTCAAGACATGACTTGTCCTAGGAGAGTATTTTATAATCAGGCACCTGAATTTGTACACAGAACACAGTACTTCTGTTCTTTCCGCATTACACTGCAGGTGCTGTCAACGGAACCGCCAACACCCCCTTCCCCAGCTGAACTGTCGGTGCAGCTACTGGCCGAGCTATACTGCACACATCCTACTCTGCAGAAGACTGCTGCTTCACATCCCAACGGCTGCACGCAGCAACGTGGGTAGCATAATTGGTCGCCGCTTGCTGCCGCAGCAGCCATGCGTTGCGTGCTGCTCATTACGGCCCGCCGTAACTAGCCCCGAGTGAGCAGTCTGATGAACTCACATGATACCGCCATCGACAGCCTGATCTCTCCACGGAAGCTCAGCGTGTCGAAATTCCAACTCGGGAGCTATTCTCTTTGGAAATCCCATCCGACATAATCATGTTTCGTTTCTTATTTAATCTTATTATGATAATAAATTGAATTTGTTCACTCCGAGACACAGCAGTGGATTTTGGTTAATTGACATTTTCAGTATCCTATCTAATACAACGCCCTCTGGTGAATTTTATTTTGCGGCCAGATGTACTTCCTGACGTCACAGTAGTCGACTTAATCTATCGGGGGGGGGGGGGGGGGGGAGGAAGTCGTGTGGTGCCATCTGCCTGTGAATTGTGTACACTTTGTTCTGTATGCGAGAGTGTGCTGGAAAGTAATGCCTCCGAATTTTAATGTGAAAACTCTTAAGGCTTCATAAATACGACAAACGTTATTAACATTCTACATCTTTTTCTTTATGTCTACATATTTGTAGGATTCTCCCGCTAGAGGGCTCTGAATTGTAGCGGGTAACATGGCGGTATGTAACGTAAGTACGTCAGTGCGTGAGCAACCGCTTACTGTAGTCGAGTTTCGAATTCGAAGAAATCGTCCTTATATGAAGCACCCCCTCCTCCACCATGACAATGCCAGACCACACACGAGCGCTGCAACATCTGCTACAATCCGAGGCCTTGGGCTCGCTGTCATCGATCATCTCCCGTACAATCCCGACTTGCCTCCATGCGATTTTCATCTGTTTCCAAATCTTAAAGAACATCGTTCAGGACTTCACTTTGATACTGATGAAACGGTGCAAGGAGAGGTGAGGCAGTGGCTCTGTCAAGAACGTCAAACATTCTACAGTGAGTGTTATACCGGAGCCAAGGTAACCCCTGAAGGCCAGCAACCTATATAACACCTCAGAGAACGAGATTGTCTATGGCCAAAGGCGTACCCAAAAGAACCAGGATAAACAGCGGGTATTTGCACACAAGATAATGAAAACAGACATTCGGAGTACTACTTCCTCCTGGGGGGCAAGGAGGGGGGGGGGGGGGGGGGGGGGAAACCGGCCGCTGTGGCAGTGCGGTTCTAGGCGCTACAGTCAGGAACGGCGTGACCGCTACGGTCGCAGGTTCGAATCCTGCCTCGTGCATGGATGTGTGTGATGTCCTTAGGTTAGTTAGGTTTAAATAATTCTAAGTTCTAGGGGACTTATGACCACAGCAGTTGAGTCCCATAGTGCTCAGAGCCATTTGAACCATTTTTTTGCTGGGGGGGAGCTCCAGCCACGTCCTGCAGGAAGTATCACTGACTGACTGGAGACAGCTATTTAGGGGCTAGAACCAGGCCCAAAGTTCAGTTCACGCCAGATGCCGACCTCGTGTACTTCAACAGTCGAAGATTATGTCTTCGTCTCGGACTTGGACTGTTACTACTGCGTGAGTGTGTTACCACGAACCTTTGTAGAAAATAAGAAGTGAACTTTTGTTTGCCTCAATTAGGAGACTTTTTTTTGTTATTGTTACCTTTCGTTTGTATGTTCAGACATCAACCTTGTGAACTTACATCACTATTAGTTGTGTTGTGAAAAGTTGCGAATTTTCAGTTACAACACAAGTGATGACGAGTTGGTGCCTGCGTGTGTCTTCCTCATTGCGGAAGAACTCTCAGGACACGCAGGGACGTTTATTTACGGAACACTTGCAAAACCGCACGGATCCTCCGCCCCCTCCGTTTCCCTCTTTCAACGAGAATGCTGAAGACTGAGAAACATACGAGAAGCGGCTCCAGCAGCATTTTCAAATCCACCAGGTTGTCCAGGAGGCTGCTCGTCGTTCCTACGTTTTTCCTGGAACCAGTCCAAAGTGTATGTTCTCTTGACGAAACTCCAACCTCAAGCTCCGAATTCTTTGACTTTCTCCAGGATTTGTGAGGTTCTCGCAGCTTACTATCGACGACAGTTCCACGTGTTGGCTGCACGTGTCGAATTTTAGCAGTGTCGCAAGAAGGCTGGCCAATCCCATCACCAGTGGGCAGCGGAACTGCAAGGTCTCAGCCGGAAATGTCACTTCAGGACACGAGTATCCAAATACACTACTGGCCATTAGAATTGCTACACCAAGAAGAAATGCAGACGATAAACTGGTATTCATTGGAAAAATATATTATACTACAACTGACATGTGATTACATTTTCACGCAATTTGGGTGCATAGATCCTGAGAAATCAGTGCCCAGAACATCCGCGGCTGGCCGTAATAACGGCTTTGATACGCCTGAGCATTGAGTTAAACAGAGCTTGGATGGCGTGTACTGGTACAGCTGCCCATGCAGCTTCAACACGATACCACAGTCCATCAAGAGTAGTGACAAGCGTTTTGTGACGAGCCAGTTGCTCGGCCACCATTGACCAGACGTTTTCAATTGGTGAGAGATCTGGAGAATGTGCTGGCCATGGCAGCAGTCTAACATTTTCTGTATCCAGAAAGGCCCGTGCAGGACCTGCAACATGCGGTCGTGCATTATCCTACTGAAATGTAGGGTTTTGCTGTCATCGAATGAAGGGTAGAGCCACGGGTCGTAACACATCTGAAATGTAACGCCCACTGATCAAAGTGCCGTCAGTACGAACAAGAGATGACCGAGACGTGTAATCAATGGCACCCCATACCGGGTGATACGCCAGTATGGCGATGACGAATACACGATTCCAATGTGCTTTCACCGCGATGTCGCCAAACACGGATGCGACCATTATGATGCTGTAAACAGAACCTGGATTCATCCGAAAAAATGACGTTTTGCCATTCGTGTACCCAGGTTTGTCATCGAGTCCACCATCGCAGGCACTCCTGTCTATGATGCAGTGTCAAGGGTAACCGCAGCCATGGTCTCCGAGCTGATAGTCCATGCTGCTGCAAACGTTGTCTAACTGTTCGTGCAGATGGTTGTTGTCTTGCAAACGTCCCCATCTGTTGACTCAGGGACCGAGACGTGGCTCCACGATCCGTTACAGCCATGCCGATAAGATTCCTGTTACCTCCATTGCTAGTGATACGAGGGCGTTCCGTATTACCCTCCTGAACCCACCGATTCCATATTCTGCTAACAGTCATTGGACCTCGACCAATGCGAGCAACAATGTCGCGATACGATAAACCGCATTTGCGATAGGCTATAATCCGACCTTTGTCAAAGTCGGAAACGTGATGGTAGGCGTTTCTCCTCCTTACACGAGGCATCACAACAACGTTTCACCAGGCAACGCCGGTCAACTGCTGTTTGTGTATGAGAAATCGGTTGGAAACTTTGCTCATGTCAGCAGGTTGTATGCGCCGGCACCGACGCCAACCTTGTGTGAATGCTCTGAAAAGCTAATCATTTGCATATCACAGCATCTTCTTCCTGTCGGTTAAATTTCGCGTCTGTAGCGCGTCATCTTCGTGGTGTAGCAATTTAAAAGACCAGTAGTGTAATCCTACGCGGACGAGATGGTCTGCAACCACCTCATCCAGGCCGCCCCTAACGCGGGTTTCCGGCGCGACGCCCTCAGAGTCGACGATCCTACTCTGGACCAGGTCATTGATCAAGCATTCAAGTACGAAGTCTCTACGGCGGCCAACAAGCGTTTGGAATCCTGGGCAGAAGTAGCGGCCCTACGCGACCACGACGCATCGGAGCCCGTAGCGTCACTGGCGGAGGTCGAAGACGTTGCCGCCGTCCGTTGCGATGACCGGCGCAGGCCATCCTGTTCTGCACAGCGTCGACAGGGCAGCCGCCCTGTGCAGGAATTCGCGCCCTCTGACTGCTCCGGGGGTCCGGCGCAGACCGTCAGTGCACGGAGGCCCCCGCGCTCTCACCAGCGCCGCGAGCCCCTCCTCCTGCCGTCCTGCCCAGAATGCTTTAAGAACTACGCACGGGAATACTGCCCTGACAGGTGGGCGTATTGTGCAGTGTGTACCCGTAACGGACATGTCAGCTCGGTCTCGACAGCCCCCTCCTCTCACAGCCAATGACCGTCGGGGGCCTATACCCATGGATGTCAACCAGGTGCAGTCTTCGGGTTCTTCCAAGCTGATGATCGACGTACAGGTCAACGGTCGGCCGCTGCAGATGCGGGTGGATACTGGAGCAGCAATCTCGCTGATGAACTATTCCTCTTATGCGAAGACTGGAGCGCCCCCCCCCCCCCTTCCGGGCGCCCACACCTCGGTGCCTCCTTATTTATAATAAGCAAGCGATCGCCCTCTTGGGTCAGTTCACGGCTTCCGTCTTGTATAAATCGGTTCGCCGGGAAGTTACCTTCCTTGTGGTTAGCAAAAATGGTTCAAATGGCTCTGACCACTATGGGACTTAACATCTGAGGTCATCAGTCCCCTAGAACTTAAGAACTACTTAAACCTAACTAACCTAAGTACATCACACACATCCATGCCCGAGGCAGGACTCGAACCTGCGACCGTAGCGGTCATGCGGTTCCAGACTGAAGCGCATAGAACCGCTCGGCCACCAACGGCCGGTTGTGGTTAACAATGCGGCCATGGCGGATTTCTTCAGGTTGGATGCCTTCCGGGCTTTTGGCTTCGTTATCGACGACAATGTTCGTCTGATGTCTTCCCAGGTTCCGTTCCCTGCAGTCGATACCTTGTGCTCGGAATGTCTGTTTCCATTATCTTGTGTGTAAATAGCCGGTGTTTACCCTGGTGCTTTTGGGTACGCCTTTGGGCACAGACAATCTCGTCCTCTGTGGTGTTATATGGGTTGCCAGCCCTCAGGGGCTACCTTGGCTCCGGTATAACAGTGAGTGTATCAACAAACTGGTCTCTCGTTGGGAGAGATGTGTTTATCGTTGAGAAATAAATATGTAGATATATATAATAAAGATTTAGAACATTAATAAGGTTTATTTTATTTAAAACGCATAAAGAATCTTCACATAAAAAATTCAGAGTCGTTACTTTTCACCCTTCCTTGTGGTATTGTACTTTAACTGTTTGCGTATAGTATTCTCTGAGGCAGAATGTGGCGATCAGCCCAGCATTTGTCTAAATGAGCGCGAAAATCGGCTAAAATCCACACTAAGACCTGCCCGACGCAGGATTCGAGCCTGCGACCGTAGCGGTCACGCGGTTCCAGACTGAAGCGCCTAGAACCGCACGGCCACACCAGCCGGCCACAAACAAGTAGTTGCATGTTTTAATCGTACAAGTGGTTTAATTATCACCTAGAAAAAACTCAAGCTGCTACCATGAAATATACTGATCTTCTAGGTATTTTTTCACCAACGGCCTTGCCACGGTGCTAACACCAGTTCCCATCAGATCACCGAAGTTAAGTGCTGTTGGGCTTGCCTAGCACTAGAATGGGTCAGAGTGCACCCTGCCCTCTTTGGGCCAATTGAGGAGCTACTTGATCTATAAGTAATGGCACCAGTCACGAAAACTGACTACAGCCAGGACAGGAGTGTGCTGAGCACACGCTCCTCTCTATCTGCATCCGGTGACATCTGAGGTGTGATGATGACATGGTAGCCGGTCAGTACTGTTGGGCTTTCATGGCCTGTTAAGATGCTTGTTTGTTTGTTTGTTTGTAGGAAATTCTTTACATATTCAACTTTTACTTCGACACATTTTTCTCAACAATGGATGAACTGGTGCAGACCTCACTTTTAGAAGCCTGCATTTTGGGTAGCCATGAAACTTTCAATCTCAAAAATCATCTCGTTGTCATTCTGGAAATGCCTACCACGCAAGTGTTCCTTTGTCCGTGGAAAGAGGAAGAAATCACTGTGAGCTGTGTCAGGTGAATACGGAGGTGGCACATTGAAGAAGCGTGTGTAACTGTCAAGTGCAGAATGAGCTTGGCATGGTTGTGGAGTAAAAACGCCCTCTTGGACAGCTTCCCGCGACTCTTCGCCTCCACAGCCTCTCGTAAGCTCATCAGGAGACTATGGCACTATGCCCCTGTGACAAATTGTCCCTTTCAAGAGGAGTCTGTTAGCATGACATTGTGGTAGTCCCAAAAATTACTCAGCATCACCTTACCCCATGATCAAAAGGTCTTCACTTTTCTTGGCAGTGGTAAATCCATATGTCTCTACTGCTTGCTTTACTTCTTTGTCTCAGAGTCATAATAACAGACCCAGCATTTGTGCATGGTGACTGTGCGGCTAAGGAGGCCATAATCATTGACCAGACACAAGTGCAACATTTCTGCTGCTGCCTCAGTTCAACGGAATTTCGTTGGGTGCGAGCAGTTGCGGAACTCTATCGTGTTCTAAATGTCGTATAATAACTTGAAAACTTATATTTGGCTAGTTTTCTGGTTTTTCATCATCACATTGATTGTGATGTGGCGGTTATCGAATACCTGGTCCTCAACTTCTATTGCCAATCTGGGTCTTTCACAGAGAGGTGGTTTACCACTTTGTTCTTCGCCATTCAGAATATTTTGACCACATTCGAAGCATCTGTGGCACCAAATCCCTTTCATATTATTGCTGCAAAATTCCATTTATCGATGCTTAGCTTTGGTCATGCTGCGCTTAGTCTTTTGAATACGTCCTCCAAACGTTGTAAATTCCCTCCCATGTCCTCTGAAAACACTATTTTGTCATCCAGATAGATTAAACATTGTTTTGGTTTCAATCCTCTATGTACACCATCCAATAATCTCTGAAAAGTGGCGTGTGCATTCTTTGAGTCCTAATGGCACTTGATCGATCCTCTGGTTGTGTCCTAATGGCATTTGACGATATTGGAAATGCTCCCTTGGGACAGGAAAAGCTGCCTTTGATCGATCCTCTGGTGCTGCTTCTATTTGATGTTACCTGCTCTTGAAATCCATTGTGGAGAAGTAGTTACACTGAGCCAAATTGTCGACAGTCTCTGTTATGTTTGGTATTGGATATGCATCAGTGATGGTTCATGCGTTGAGGAACCAGTAACCACAGTAAAATCTGTACTTTAAGTGCCATCTGGTGGCTTTTTTTGGGACCAAAATTACGGATGCTTCCCAGGAGCTATCACTATACTCAATAATATCATCAGCAAGCTGCTGGTAGATAAATTATTCCATTATCAGTTTCATACATTTTGGAACTCGATATGGGTTCTTGTACAATGGAACATTATTCCCTGTTGGTATTATGCGTTGCATGAGAAGCGTTGGTGGTAATGGATCGTTTGGATTAAATAAATTATATAAATCAATGAACTGCAGTAGCAAAGCTTCCTTCGCTTCTCTATCATTTCCTTGTATATGTTCCACTTTCTCATGTAATGCAGATGCGTTGACAGTTGCTTGCGGTAGAGGTCCTCACTTGACCAGTCCTAGTCATTTTCCTCCAAAACATTCAAATTATCAGTTAGTAAACCATTTGGCAGATTCAGTTGTCCTTGCCAAAATTATCAAGACTGACTAGCGTCATAAAATCTCAACCCACATCACTGACACTTATTATACCTCTGCGTACAAAATAGTGTCACTTATCCAATTCTCCGTACGTTCCAATGGCTCCACAACACATAATAAATCCTTAGGTAGGTCCTGATCTGTGCTCACTCGGATCAACTTCCCTGTACCTTGCGATAGCATATCACGCGAACTGATCTTTAAAGCCTGTGTCCGCAGCTTATTGGGTATCACCTACATGGCCGGTGAACCTTACGACAGTGAAACACTAGTTTGAATGTACGCTGCAAAAGGTGAATTTTTGTGTGATGTTAAGCAAAAAGTAGAATCCTAAAATAGCATAATACACGCGGCAATACTTCTACATGTTCTCGAAAACTCTTGTTTCCCACCTTAAAACTGAATAACGTTGTCCCCAATGGCTTCACGTCATTGCCACCTACTCCAATTACCCAACAGCCTCTTTCTATCGAAGAGATCCAGAATGACTACTGAAACGTGAGCCCCTGTGTCCACCAGAAATTTATATACTGTACCTTTTACTTTGCGTAGAAAACAACACTCCGTCTCTGCATACGTTTCTGCAGTCTCATGTTCTACTAGGAATGACATCCGACGGTAAGGCACCCCTGTTTCCGTTTAACGACCGGTTATTAGGACGATGCTTGTCCCGTGCTTTAATCCTACAATCACGCGCTTTATGGCCCATCTCTCCACATTCATAACATTCGGGTTGACATTAGTCCCCGACTAGTTCCTGATATGGCCCGTGCACTCTCATGTACACTACTGGCCATTAAAATTGCTACACCACGAACATGACGTGCTACAGACGCGACATTTAGCCGACAGGAAGAAGATGCTGTGATATGCAAATGATTAGCTTTTCAGAGCATTCACACAAGGTTGGCGCCGGTGGCGAAACGTACAACGTGCTGACATGAGGAAAGTTTCCAACCGATTTCTCATACACAAACAGCAGTTGACCGGCGTTGCCCGGTGAAACGTTGTTGTGATGCCTCGTGTAAGGAGGAGAAATGCGTACCATCATGTTTCCGACTTTGATAAAGGTCGGATTGTAGCCTATCGCGATTGTGGTTTATCGTATCGCGACATTGCTGCTCGCGTTGACTGTTAGCAGGATATGGAATCGGTGGGTTCAGGATGGTAATACGGAACGCCGTCCTGGATTCCAACGGCCTCGTATCACCAGCAGTCGAGATGACAGTCCCTGAGTCAACAGATGGGGACATTTGCAAGGCAACAACCATGTGCACGAACAGTTCGACGACGTTTGCAGCAGCATGGACTATCAGCTCGGAGACCATGGCTGCGGTTACCCTTGACGTTGCATCAGAGACAGGAGAGCCTGCGATGGCGTACTCAACGACGAACCTGGGTGCACGAATGGCAAAACGTCATTTTCTGCTTGCAGCATCATGATGGTAGCAACTGTGTTTGGCGACATCGCGGTGAACGCACATTGGAATCGTGTATTCGTCATCGCCATACTGGCGTATCACCCGGCATGATGGTATAGGGTGCCATTGGTTACACGTCTCGGTCACCTCTTGTTCGCATTGACGGCACTTTGAACAGTGGACGTTACATTTCAGATGTGTTACGACCCGTGGCTTTCCCCTTCATTCGGTTCCTGCGAAACCCTACATTTCAGCAGGATAATGCACGACAGCATGTTGCGGGTCCTGTACGATCGTTTCTGAATACAGAAAATGTTCGACTGCTGCCTGGCCAGCACATTCTCCAGATCTCTCACCAATTGAAAACGTCTGGTCAATGGTGGCCGAGCAACTGGCTCGTTACAATACGCCAGTCACTACTCTTGATGAACTGTGGTATCGTGTTGAAGCTTCATGGGCAGCTGTACCTGCACACGCCATCCACGCTCTGTTTGACTCAATGCCCAGGCGTATCAAGGCCGTTATTACGGCCAGGGGTGGTTGTTCTGGGTACTGATTTCGCAGGATCTATGCACCCAAACTGCGTGAAAATGTAATCACATGTCAGTTCTAGTACAATATATTTTTACAATGAATATCATCTGCATTTCTTCTTGGTGTAGCTATTTTAATGGCCAGTAGTGTAACAAAACTCCCTGCAGAAGCATAAACACCACGATCACTCTGTCGCCGATCTTCTCCAATTGTGCAGCAACCCTTATGGCAGCAGATAACTCAGCTGGGTTCTCCATACGTCCTTCCTTGACATATCAGCAGAAATATCCCTTAGAAACACATCCAGAGCCCCATTCGCTGCCTCACGCAGGAACACTCTATCGGCCTCTGCATTCTGCGTTAGTTCATACGTTTGCGAATTCGGTTTCCTAATTCTTAGAGAAAGATTCCACTGATTCACCGTACTTCTGCGATGATCCAATGATTTGTTCCCTAAAGAGCTTCTCGCTGTTCTGCTTCCGATAGCGCTGTATTAGGCCGTTAGACAGCCATCAAACGTTTGGACCTTACTGAGTGTCTCGTGGTACATGAGGTAAGTTCCCACGTCAACCACTAATCTAGATCTAGAGATGTTCAAGAACGTTTCTTCCGACTATTTTCCCAATTTGACGTCAGTGTGTGCCGGCAGGTGTGGCCGAGCGGTTCTAGGCTCTACAGTCTGGGCATAGATGTGTCTGATGTCCTTAGGTTAGTTAGGCTTAAGTTGTTCTAAGTTCTAGGGGACTGATGACCTCAAACGTTAAGTCCCATAGTGCTCAGAGCCATTTGAACCATTTGTCAGCCTGTACATCATTAATAAAAGTAGATACATCCTGGCTGGTTTTCCCGAAAATGGCGCCCTGAGGTTAGCTGCTGGTACACTAAACTCGGTTTTATTTTCTTCTGAGTCCAGTAGTGCTTGGCCCCCAACGGTTTCCCATTGCTCTATTTTCCTACACAATGCTTCATTGTCTTACCCCATTTGCGACATAGTTTGTAACAACGCGGCTATTGGCCCATTCAAAGATTCCACGGTTTCATTCAGAATTGGTGCTCGTGTTTCTCGCATTTGTGTGAACTCCATCTGACGCTTTACCAGAACAGAAAGAAACTACTCACACAATGGGCAAAAACAGGAATTTACCTACACTTAATCTTTACGCCATAGCCCATCGACATTCTGTGCACCGGTGTACTCCGTTACCAACCCTTCTACACGAACTAATGATAGCACACACAGCTTGAACATATGGCAACTCATCCACAGACAAATCACCGTACAGACGCCTCACTGAGTAGACCGAGCGGGGTGGCGCAGTGGTTAGCACACTGGACTCGCATTCGGGAGGACGACGGTTCAATCCCGCGTCCGGCCATCCTGATTTAGGTTTTCTGTGATTTCCCTAAATCGCTCCAGGAAAATGCCGGGAAGGTGCCTTTGAAAGGGCACGGTTGACATCCTTCCCCATCCTTCCCTAATCCGATGAGATCGATGACCTCGCTGTCTGGTCTCCTCCCCCAAACAACCCAACCCAGCCTCACTGAGTGCAAGTAAACTTCTCTAATGTTCTCACGGAACTGAGACAACACTGTAGGTTCCTGCATTCTAACATACGACACTTTTAACATACTGTGAATGTCCCTATGACTCAACTTTGCCATAACAAAATACACAACAAGAATGCAAACAAATACTACTCACTCACCACACTGCATTGTTACGAACTTCAACTTGTCGCCGTTGACCTCGCGTCAGAGCGGCCTAAACAGCCGTCCTAGATGTGTGGGTGGGGCATCAGGCGTAGGCATTTCTACCCATGGCAACCATTAGCTGACACCAGATATAGGACTCCAGTTTCAGTCTCCTACAGTCGTCAGGAGAGACCCCGGCGGGATGCGGTTGTGAGGATCTACTTAAGCTCGAGAGCGCAAGGGAAGCATCATTGACAATAACAAAAACTTTACCTTTTTTCTGCTGTCTCGTCACCTGAATAGTTATTGTATCAAGCATTCCTTAAAAAACTTTGCTTTGTCATTAGTATGACGATATCTGTAAGCTTCCATGATGTCATTCTACTTCGCTTGCAGACTTGGTCGCTCGGTCTTCCCCCCGTGCTGTGATACCTTCCGTGTTTGCCGGAATTCGTTCAGCATTTCCCGCTAGCGGGCAGCCTACTGCTCACTGACACAGGCGGTTTGACTCCTTGGAGCTGTCAAGGTACAACTTGGACGATCTTTTAGTGTCCGCCGGCAATACTATCCTGGGGCGTAACAGGAAGTAAGCTATAGGAAAAGATGGTTAATATGCAGTAAGTACAAGAACCAGGAGGAAACAAAAGACTGGAAGACGAAGATTAAAGAGCTCACATTAAAAGGAATGTGGGTCAGGGATGAAGTCTTTCACCACTACTTTCAATCTGTAAACCGGAAAAGCAGTGACAGCAAATAAAAGAAAAGATTCAAGGATGAGACCAAAGTTCGAGGTGAAAGGATATCAGTGATAAAATTTGCTGATGACGTTGCTATCCTTACAAGGGAACCTCCCCATCGCACCCCCCTCAGATGTAGTTGTAAGTTGGCACAGTGGATAGGCCTTGAAAAACTGAACACAGATCAATCGAGAAAACAGGAAGAAGTTGTGTGGAACTATGAAAAAATAAGCAAAATGTACAAACTGAGTAGTCCATGAGTAACATAGGCCACATCAAGGATGATTTGAGGTCAGGAGCGCCGTGGTCCAGTGGTTAGCGTGAGCGGCTGGGGGGCGAGAGATCCTTGGTTCAAGTCTTCCCTCGAGTGAAAAGTTTAAATTTTTATTTTCAGACAATTACCAGAGTTCAGGCACTCACACATAATCAACTTCGCTCTCCAAAATCCCAGGACATGTTCCGATTTGCTTGGACATATGCAGGATTTGACGGTCTACACAAGGAAAAATTTGAAAACGTTAAAAACATATGTTTTGACAGAGCACAGAGAAAACTGTGCGACTGTGAAACTGTTGCATTCATTTGTTGCAGTTTATGTGACACACTCTTATGTTTTCATCACTTTTTGGGAGTGATTATCACATCCACATCCACAAGAAAACCTAAATCGGGCAAGGTAGAAGAATCTTTTTACCTATTCGCCAAGTGTGCAAGTTAGGTGGGTCGACAACATATTCCTGTCATGTGACGCAAATGCCGTCACCAGTGTCGTATAGAATATATCAGACGTGTTTTCCTGGATCAAATGTTTTCGGTTCCCATTGGAGAGGCACGTCCTTTCGTCTACTAATCGCACGGTTTTTCGGTGCAGTTTCAAAACACATACACTAGACTTATTACAGTGAACAGAGACGTCAATGAACGAAGGCACAAATCATAACTTTGCAAAAATAAGGTAAGTAAACTTTTCGCTCGAGGGAAGACTTGAACCAAGGACCTCTCGCTCCGCAGCTCCTCACGCTTACCACGGGACCACGGCGCTCCCGGACTCAGATTATCCTTGATGTTGCCTATGTTACCCATGAACTACTCAGTTTGTATATTTTGCTTATTTTTTCATAGTTCCACACAACTTCTTCCTGTTTTCTCGATTGATCTGTGTTCAGTTTTTCAAGGCCTCTCCACTGTGCCAAATTATAACTAAATCTGAGGGGGGTGCGATGGGGAGGTTCCCTTGTTAGTAAAGGTGAAGAAGAATTACAAGACCTGTTGAACGGAATTACTAGTGCAATGAGTACAGAATACAAAATGAGTGTAAACCTGGGCCGGCCAAAGGCTGCACAGTGTGCAGACGTGCGGAAGTGCTGCACATGTGCGCACGTGTGCGACAGCGAGCGACAGCGACATCTGTTATTAGACCTGTGTCCTAAATGAACGGCGGCGGCTCCACTTCCCTGTTTATGTGGTACAAGCAAGAGCGCAACGTACTCAGTCTCGTTTACCCCTGGTGACCGTAACTTGAACAGAGAAGTACTGAGAAATGGATGGTACTGAGAAAAAGCAAAGGACGGAAGATCTATGTTGTCAGACGTTTCGATCAAGCATCAGTGATGAAAATCTCCCGCAACTGCTTGCGTTTGTCAGTGATCCGTGCTTTTGTGCCCGATATTAACTGTATCATTTCTCATGACCAGTGATAAACGTGTTTGGATTTATTCCTTTCATAATTAAAAATTATTGTTTACTATCTGTGCATTATTGCCTCATTCTGCTCCATGTTACATTATTATCAGGAAAATTGGTCATTAAACCGATTGTTGTATACTTACATTTAGGGTCTTTTTTTTTAATGTGTGAAGGGCTACGCTCAGCTGAAGTCCATAAAACATAACATCCATCTAATTGTCGGTTATTATACAGATTTCACACGGAACTGATGAAAGATATAGCAATAATGGTACAGGTCATCATCGAGAGGTCTGCGGTTGTCATTCTGTTACGAGGTCAGTGAGGCAGAAATTATGTGGGTGTAGCTGATGGCACCGAGAATTAGTTATAGGAAACCTTGCATTGGTTTAATGTTATTTGAAATCATCACTAAGGCTTGTTGGAAGTCGCTAAGTGCTCTCTTCCTTAAATACTAGATCAAAAACATTACGCGTATTTACGTGCCGTCAGTCAAGCTGCCTTAATAAAAACCCACGGTTGTTAACTGTATTACTTGTCTTACTGGGTTAAATTGTTAACATAAAAGTAGACGTCTCAATGAGTAGACTGTGACAGTATTTTAAATGTTTAATACGCGAAATACCTTCCTATGGTTGGCTTGCAAGCTGTGGAAAGAGCACTAGAATGCGCCGGTGCAGAGTATCTCAGCAAGTGGATAAAGCGACATCTGTGCGTAGAAACATGCACTACGTGAACGCTGACTGCTGCGGCGTGCACGCTGTGACCCGGAAGTTGCACATGTGCAGGAGCACCGCACGCGTGCAGAATTTCTGGCCGGCCCTGGTGTAAACTAAAGAATGACGAAAGTAATGAGAAATAGCAGAAATGAGAATAGCGAGAAGCTTAATATCGAAATTGATAATCATGAAGTAGATGGACGTAAGAAATTCTACTACATCGGAACCAAAATAAGCTACAACAGGTGAAGCAAGAAGGACATAAAAAGCAGACTACCACAGTCAAAGACGACATCTCCGGCGGTACACCGAAAGGTTGCCGCCCTTCGATAGTGCGATTCCAGCGCTCATCGAAGTGCTAGGTGTTCCAGGTGCCAGCCAGCCAGCCAGCCAGCCAGCCCAGCAGAGCCGCCGCGGTCCAGCAGCAGCAGCAGCAGCAGCAGCAGCAACAACGCTGGTCCCGTTCCCGGTCCCGGCCTGCAGCAGCGGTCCCACCGGCAGCAGCCAGCCAGCCAGCCAGCCAGCCAGCCAGCCTCCTGTGGCAGCAGCAGCAGCAGCAGCAGCGGTCCAGCCAGCAGCAGCAGCAGCAGCAGCCCCGGCCCCGTCCGCGGCAGCAGCAGCTGCGGCGTTCCTGCCGCCCGCCGTCGCCGTCGCCGTCGCCGTCGCCGTCGCCGTCGCCGTCGCCGTCGCCGTCGCCGTCGCCGTCGCCGTCGCCGTCGCCGTCGCCGTCGCCGTCGCCGTCGCCGTCGCCGTCGCCGTCGCCGTCGCCGTCCGACCCTGGTCGTCCGACCCTGGTCTTCGTTCGTCTGCGTCTGCGTCTGCGTCTGCGTCTGCGTCTGCGTCTTCGTCTTCGTCTGTTCCCAGTTTGTGTCCTTTCCTTTTCGTGCTGTGCGTTTTTTCTCCCTGTCGTCATGTCCGCCCCCACCACCACCGCCACCACTACCACCACCGCCATCGTCTATACCTCACCTTCCGCCGCTTCCACTACTATAACTTGGTGTGCCCAATCACACCCCCCTCCTTCCATCCCACCTCTCCTCACTCTCCCTTCGCCCTCGCTGTTTGTCGCCCCCTCTCCCCCTTCTTCCTCTCGTTCTGATCCTTTCCCCCCACTCCCCCAGCCTGTCACTGCAGCTCCGGCTAGGGTGGTGGCCCGTCGGGACACTGTCCATGCCCAGCTCTCCCCGTCGCCTTCGCCATCACCGCCACCACCGTCATCATCGTCGCAGTCACCGTCGCCTTCACCGTCACCGTCACCATCTCCGGCGCCGACTGCTGCGTCCACGCCGGGACCTGTCCCTTCCCACCACCTCCCCATCGCTCCCATCCCTCATGTCACCACGCGTCCTTCTGCCGCCGTCAAACGCCCTAGTGGCACCCCCACCTCCTCCCCTCCCAAAAAGGCCCCGCCCCGACCTCCTTCCCCCCCCCCCCACGGTGCCATGGATGTCTCCCCGCCTGGCCCTGCTCCCACCTCCTCCTCCTCCTCCTCCTCCCCCCCCGGTTTATACAAGTATCTCCTGTCCCATCCCGATCCTTCCTTTCTCGAGGCCCAGAACCTCTCCCTCCTCCTCCGCCATCATTTCCCTGGTGCCCCCATCTCTCTCCTTACTCCCAGACGGGATTCTGTTCTCATCTCCTCCCCCAGCCCAACCCTCCATACTGACATCCTCTCCCGTCTCCCCATCTCCCGTTTTGGTCCCAATGCCTCACTTACCCCTGCTCCTTCTCCATCTCCTACCCACCAACCCCAACCCCCGCGTCGCCTGCCGACCCTCACCGCCGTGATCACGCGGTTCAGTCCGTCGATCACGGAGGAGGAGGTGTTGGCGGAGCTCAAGGCCCATCCCACGCTGGAGGTGCGGGCGGTCCGCCGCATTTTCAACTCGGCCGGCCCCACCCGCCTCATGCGGGTTTTCTCTGAGGACGCCCCCTCCATTGACCGTCTCCTGAAGGAGGGTGCCCTCCTCTTCCACCAGTGGTACAAGGTCGACCCCTCCCGTTCCCCTCCTCAATCCCTGCGCTGCCAGAGGTTTCTGCGCTATAATGCGCACCCCACAGCTGAGTGCCGCGAGGCCCCCACCTGCCCGCATTGTCGGCAAGCGCACTTCCTCCGGCAGTGCCCTAACCTCCAATCCCCTCCCTCCTGTAATACCTGCAATCTCCCCCATCCCACCTACTCCCAAAAGTGTAAAGCCCGACCCCCTCCAACCACTCCTGAACTCACCGTACCTGTCCGTCCTCTGGACGCCCCCACCCCTCCTGGCAATTCCCTTCGTCCCCCCCCCCCCACCGCTGAGGACATCATCAGGTTCCTCACCATCGTCCTCCAGAATGTTTATCCCTTTCAGCGCCCCCACACCCTCCAACAGATCTCCCTCGCCGCCCGTTCCATTTTTCACCTTAAAATGTACGCCACCTATTCCAACAACCAGGCCCATTTCACCTTCTCCCATCTTGACACCCTCGTCTAAATCCCTGTCATGGCGCGACAGCACCGTATCCTTTTCAACAACATCCGCTCCCTTCCCGCCAACAAGAACCTCTTCCTGCACACCCTTGCTACCCACCGTGTGGATGCCTTCCTCCTCAATGAAACCTTCCTCCAACCTCACCACTCCATCCACACCTCCCCCTATCTCCTCCACCGCTCCGATAATCCCCTCCCAGTTGCGCGTGGCGGAGTTGCCATTGGTCACCACCACCAGATCCCCGTTCGGCTCCAACCTCTCCTTCCCGACCCCACCGGACACCTGATCCTTAGTCTCTTCTTCCCCGGCCTTCCCGTTACCTGCGCCACCATCTATGTCCGCCCTAACGCCCCTATTCCCTTCGACTTCCTCTCCCACATTGACCGTACCTTCTCCTCCTACGTGATCGTCGCCGACCTCAACATCCATAGTCGTTCCACCGCCCAGTTACGGCGGTGGCATCGGTTCCTCTCCTCCCTTCAAGGCGACCTCATCCCCATCCCCCAGCCCACCCGTCCCGAATCCAACTCCACTCCTGATGTTATCCTCTCCTCCCCCAACCTCCTTGGCCGCATAACGGTGGAAGTCCTGGAGCCTATTGGTAGCGACCATCTTCCTGTCCTCCTCACCGTTTCAGACGGTCGTCGCCCTCGCCCCGACCCTCGTACTGACCCTCCCTAAGTATGTCCACGACTATTCCCGTGCCAACTGGAATGCCTACCGGGATACCCCTTCCACCCAGGTCGATAGCCACCCCTTCACCTACCACCACCCTGACGATGTCACCCATGCCGCCTCCTTTCTCCAGCAGACCTTGTCTGAGGCCGTGGAGGCCCACGTCCCTACTGTCGCCATCCACCCCCACCGTCCTACCTTACCCCCACAGGCCGTTCTCCTCCTCCGTGAATCCCGTCGTCTCTACCGTGCCTTCCTCCGCACGCGTGACCCGGACACAATACGATGCCACCGGCAACTCCAGCGACACATTCGTAATTTGCTCGCGGCTAAGAAACGCCGGGACTGGCGACAGACATGCACCTCTTTAAATGCTACCCTGCCAATCAACTCGTCCAAGTTCTGGTCGGCCTTCCGTCTGCTTACCGGAACTAAACCCTCCCCCTATTATCCTCTTCTCCATGATGATCACCCTTTCCCTGACACCCTTAGTAAGGCCAATCACTTTGCCTCCTACCTCTCCGATGTCTTTTCCATCCCCTATGATCCCCAGTTCGATTACTCCCTCTTCCCGGATGTCCGCGATCGAACTGACACCTCCGTCCCTCCCCTCGTCTCGGGTTTCCAGTACTTGGACAACATTGCACACACGGAACTCAATGCCCCTATCACTACACAGGATCTCATTGCTACACTCCGCACAAAACGCAACACCGCTCCTGGTCATGATCGTGTCACCTACCGTCACCTTCGTGAAGCTCCTGTCTCTTTTCTCTCCACCCTGGCCAGGCTCTACAATGTAGTCCTGTCCACCAGTTACTACCCCGACCTGTGGAAAACCTCCCGTATCCTCATGTTCCTTAAACCCGGCAAACCACCGTCCGCCGTCTCCTCCTACCGTCCCATCAGCCTTACTTCGGTCTTCAGCAAGGTCCTGGAATCTATCCTCACCCAACGCATCCACCAGCATCTCCGCCAGCACTGCCTCCTTCCCGTTACCCAGTGTGGCTTTCGGCCGTCCTTCTCTTCCGACGATCTTCTCCTTCACCTCACTCATCTCCTTTCCGAACAGCTCAATTCCCGTCGCTCCGCAATCTTCCTCTCTCTTGACCTCGAACGCGCTTATGACCGCGTATGGCATTCCGGTCTCCTCTTCAAGCTCCAAACCTTCGCCCTTCCCATTAACTACGTCCGTCTGATCGGTTCCTTTCTCTCCCGCCGTCCTTCCTATGTCACCATCCATAACACCGATTCCTACACCTTTTTCCCCTCCGCCGGTGTGCCCCAAGGCTCCGTCCTCTCCCACCTTCTGTACCTTTTGTACACGGCGGACATGCCACCGCCGTCACCCCCTGTCCACCTTCTCCAGTTTGCCGATGACACCGCCTTCCTTGCCCTTGCCCCCACCCTGCAACGCTCCCAACGCCTTCTCCAATCCCATCTTGACCGGTTCACCGCTTGGTGCAACCAGTGGTTGCTCAAGGTCAATCCTTCCAAAACCCAGGCGATCATTGTAGGCAAAACCACCCCTTCCTTCCGCCTCGTTGATTTCTATCTCACCGTCTATGGCCATCCCATCGCCCTCACTCCCACCCTTAAGTACCTTGGCGTCACCCTCGACCGTCGCCTCTCCTGGACTCCCCATCTCCAGACAATCCAAGCCAAGGCACGTTCCCACCTCCGTCTCCTCAAGCTCCTTTCCGGCCGCACGTGGGGTCTGGACCCCTCCACCATCCTCCACACCTATAAATCCCTCATCCGCCCTATCCTTTGTTATGCCCATCCAGCATGTATCTCCGCTCCCCCTATCTTTTATAAATCCCTCCAAATCCTGGAACGCCATGCTCTCCGCCTCGCCTATCGCATCCGTCTCCCCTCCCCCACACAGATCCTGTATGATCTCATCCCCTTCCCCCACCTCCTCCTTTTCCTTGAAAGGATACGGATCCTGTACACCTCCCGTAAACTTGATCCTCCTCATCCGCTCGTCTCCCCGATCCTCTCCCACCCCCGCCCGCTTGCGCGCCTGTATTCCCATGTCCCGCCCGGTCTCCATCTCTCCACCCTCCTTACCCTCTCCCAAGGTGGCTTCCGCCAGCTCCCTCTCCCTGATGATGCCCTCCTCCCCTCCATCTACCCCTCCTACCAACTTTGATCCTCCCGCCCTCCTCCTGTGCTTACTCCTCTGGGCACCCTCCCTCCCTTTTCCCTCCCTCCTCCCTTTCTCCCCCCTCGTCCCCCGGGCCTCTCCTCCCCTGTCCCTCTCCTCCTGTCCCCGTCTCCTAAGCCATGGCATCCTCTTTTCCTCCCCTCTCCCCCTCCTCACCCCTGTTCCCCTCGTGGCAGGTCCCCGGACTCGCAGACACTCAGTGGACATTTGCGCGCCGGAGATCACCGCCATCAGTGTATCGTGTGTGCCGTCATGTTTAGTGTTCAGTTTCGCCGTCACGCTCCATTGTTCACCAGTGCCATCGTCTTCTTGAGTGTTTGTGCGTCGGGTCTACAGTTCGTAGTGTGGATTGTCATCAAGTGTGAACGGCTTCTTGTGCTTTTATGTTCTTGTGTCTCCTGTTTTTACCCGCCGTTTTTCTAAGTGATGTCTCTTCTTTTTTTATCTCCATGCACTCTCTTCGGCTAAAGAGCAGCGTATTGTGCTGCTGCCAGCCTACCTGATTGTTCAGGTGTCAAAATAACAATAAAGTAAAAAAAAAAAAAAAGAAAAGTCAAAGACGACTTTCTTGGCAAAGACATCTCTTCTAGTACCAATTACAGACCTTAATTTGAGGACGAAATTTCTGAGAATGTACGTTTGGAGCACAGCACTGTACGTTAGTGAATCATGGACAGTGGTTGAACTGGAACGGAAGAGAATCGTAGTGTTTGAGATGTGGTGCTACAGAAGATCATTGAAAATTAGATGGACTGATAAGACAAGGAATGAGGAGGTGCTCCACAGAATCGGCAAGAAAGGAACTTATGAAAAGCAGCGAGAAGAAGAAGGGGAATGATGACACGTGTTAAGACATAAGTGAATAACTTCCATGGTAGTAGAGGGATACGTAGCGGGCAAAAACCGTAGGAGGAGACAGAGACAGGAATACAGCCAACAAAAAATTGAGAACAAAGGGACCAAGTGCTACTTTGAGATGAATTAGCTGGTAGAGAAGAGGAATTTGTCGCGGGCCACACCAACCACTCAGATAAACTAAATCAGAAATAAAGCCGTTCTTAGGTCTGCCTTCTTGTATTTTGTATATAGGATCATTCGGCTAGCTCCTTCGTCTTGGAATTTTGATTATCCCACCATTTTATACATAGGGAAACTAGAATTTTTTGAATTTCCTGCCATTTTATACATAGTGAAGTTGGGCTATGATGTCACGGAGGGGGGGGGGGGGGAAATCTGATAACAGTGCATGGTGCCATCATTTAGGAGATCATCAGAAATCTAGCAACAATGTGTAGTGGACCATAAGGTACTGAGGTATAATACACCAAACTATCGAATTTGCACTTTGGATGTGCTTAAATATTCAACTGAAAACCGTAACGATGTAATATTTAATCACCTGACGGCGAAGACATGTTTTTATATCAATTTCACTGTCAAATTGCATTCGTAATAAGTAATTAAATGGCCCGAAAAATTCAAATTACGAAAATCTAGTGAACACTTAAGCCGAAACCATCTTAATGTTGCCCTAAAGTAGTTGAAAAAGTAAGCAAGCTCAATCACGTCTTCGAAAATGTTGCAATATAATGAGTTACAGAACGTAAACATAAGTTCCTGTCTTTGTACAGCAGACAGATTTAAAACTTCAACTTTATTTACATCTTGCACCAGTGAGAAATAACCTATTATATTCCGACTGCTCGGAGACAGAATCATGATGGCGAACACCACAGGTCGCACACATTTTACAAAATAAAACATATGAACACACAAAATTCCCTAAATTTACTGATCACACAAATTCAGAAGCACATCCTCAAAAATATTCAAAATTGCTCACATAACAGCAAAAAAGAAAAGAAAAAAAGACAATATCAGAAATATGAAAATTCTGCTCGTCCGCTTTTCACTCAGTAAACAACCGTGAATTCGTAGTCCGCCTGTCAACATTCACGTTTCTGATCACAAGAAAAACTATTTAACTGTATTTATAACCGTTTACACTATCCTAACGTGCGTGAAACTACATTATCTTGCTAATGAAAACTATAAAACCCATCAGCTTTTGCCATTCACGTCACATCAGCGAATTCATGCCAGCCAGGCAAGTAACAGTCACAGCTTTCCAACATATACATTGTCAGCAGTAGGTAGCTTGTAGCATTTCACGAGACTCACACTATTTGAATCATTCCAATCGTTTTTCCCACAATGTTCATGGCATTAAGAAATCTGTACTCTTCTCATATTTAAGTGTTCGGCAGTATCTGGCATTCTTTGCATTATGACATAACACAGTCCTGCTTTTTTGGAGATATCTAAGGTTATTATATGCAACCACGTTTTTTAAAATTTTGAGCCGGCCGGAGTGGCCGAGCGGTTTTAGGCGCTACAGTCTGGAACCGCGCGATCGCTACGGTCGCAGGTTCGAATCCTGCCTCGGGCTTGGATGTGTGTGATGTCCTTAGGTTGATTAGGTTTAAGTAGTTCTAAGTTCTAGGGGACTGATGACCTCAGAAGTTAAGTCCCATAGTGCTCAGAGCCATTTGAACCATTTTTTTTTTAATTTTGATACGATTTATGATTTATTTTCTGTACCATGAACTAGTTTTCGAGCACTGCAGGCTCATCATCAGATGGAAATGTTATATAAACATTGTCTGGATTAGCATTATGTGGCAGTGTAGCTATGGCCGTAGTGCTGTCGAAAATAATGGAAATTTAGTGAGGCGGCGTGCAGCGAGGGCGAACTGTTGCAAACTGCAAACGCGTGGCGGCGCGGCGACAGCGCGAAAATATTAAACAGCCACCAAGGGTCAAATTGTCCTACGTGAGCGCGCATGCGCGAGGTATCATGCGACGCGCGATACGACGAACCGGGCCCGATCAGTTGGTTTGATATTTACTCAAGGAATGGACGCGGTTTGCGGTCTGTATTTCAACTTAGAATGCAAGATATTTCGATCACTACTGTGTAGCGACGTTTTATCTATTGGAAGTAGACAAATAAAAATTATAATAACACTATAATATCGTACCGAGAATGTGAGGAAGATGTCACAATAATTGGTACAAGAAGTAAGTACGTATAAAGACTGATTTACACGACGACACTAGGTTGCAGGCAACTGCACTACCGGCCACTGCGCATGCGCGCTGCGCATTTGCCCAACACATTGGTGAAACTAAACACTTTCGGTGAGTTCCAACTTTAGCGACACTTGTTGCATGAGTTTTGGGGTTATGTGTGTTCGTATAGTGTAGACAAACTGATATATGAAGTGGGGAACGGAGAATAATGTTCGCTTTTGGGACATCTGTGCTTTGCATAGGTGTTTGTGGGATGTCAATGATGATTACAAAAATAAGCAACATATTGCTGCCGCTGAGAACGTCATGTGCAATCATAACATAGATGGTTTGACAATATTTGAGCTGCAGGGCAAAATTTATTGAGTTAGGAGCACATATACAACTGTGTTAAGAAAAATACAAGCAATCGTAATCCTAAGTTGTGGAATGCTCTAGTCTACAAGACTAAAATCTCATCGTTCGAGTTGGCCAACTCTTTGTTGAGGAATATTGTTGACAGGAGGGAAGACTATACAAATTCACGAAGCTGCATTCTTTATTCAATATTCATGTATTTAAAACGTCGCTGCACTGCTCCCTATTCACATATGTTAGTATTTTGAAATATTGTTACTGTACAGATCTACGACCAAGAGAGTAGTTTGCAAACCATTCTCCTCTTAATGCGGCCTGCTTCGAATAATTATTGTTGCTAGTGTTAATAATTATTACTAAAACCGTATCTTACAGCATGCCGAGTGTTCTCGATTGTAATGCATGCAACATATGTAATTTCAGTTCTGGCGTCAGTGTTTCATGCATTACAGTATCTTTATTCCTTATCGTATAATTAACTATTTAGAAGAAACGTGAACAGTTCTGGTGACATTCTAGGATAATTAAAAGAACTTCTTGGATTTTTCGTTATAAATTATTTCAGCAAGGATGCTAAACAACTTAGTTGACGTCTTTTCTTCATCCAGCCACGAATCGAAACACGTTTCTTATTTTTTTCTTATGCAGCGATACCACGCAACAAGCTTTAACTACACCACAACCCGTGCGACGTGCAGCTGCCAAAACTTTCATTTCAAACACGAATCAGGGACTCACAAAACGATGAAACTGAAGTGTATATTGGTGTCGTCGTGTCTACAGTCATATATGAAACCACCTGCGTGCAACTCATTCCACGCAGCGAGTGGCGCAACCCAATGTTGTCGTGTAAACTAGGCTTAACAGGCAACAGTTGCACGGAGGCATAAACGTAAAGAAAAAGAAGACGGTCTACGAGCACTTCCCGAATTAGAAAGACAGAATATTAAAAATATGCTTTAGGATCAAGAAGATAACAATGACGAAGACCTTCTCTGGTTCAAGTCGACATTGCCATTTATCAAAGAGTTGCCATTATTAAATAAATTACATTTTAGAATGCAGATGCAGAAGTCGCTACTAAAACATTTGTCGAAACTAAATACGCCACAATTGTGGCACCTAGATTATTTAGATCTTATTAAACTTTACGAAATGTAAAATAGAAAATACCCATATTGTTATCAGAATAAAGAAATAAAAGAACTGGATTACTATTTATTTGTTTTCTTACTTTAAAGTTACCACCAACCTTTGTTAAACGGAAATATGTCACTGGAATTTAGTTGAATTTTGTAGAACGGGTTTTATAGCATCCACAATATAATCAAACGCTGTAGATAGTATTTGAGCATACTCCTTAAACAGCAAACGCTGACATTCCAAATCTTTATACAAATAGTGAAATTCTCCATACATATGCCTTTTCAAATACATGATATTAATTTCAGTCCTTTGTCGTAGACATTGTTTCTTGACTACCTGATAATTTAGATAAAAGTTTTCCATTATAAATCACTTTCGTCTAATAATAATGAATGCGTTGTGATGACCGGGTGTGAGTGCTCAATGTAGAATAATGCGTCTGGTTCCAGGAATTGTTCACAACTGAGCTGCAGGCTACTTGCACTTGACACACTCAGGCAGCGTGCTCGCTACCAGTTTGCTCAAATAAAATTCCCAGTTTCTTTTTTCTCCATACTGTAGTCAGATATGGCTTTCGTTTCAGCTTCAAAACAATTGCAATATGTCAGCTCCGTTTGGTACGTTGCAATACATCACCAAAAATGAGCCAAACGTAAACTAGCCAGCTAGCACGTTATTCACTGTAAACCGCTCAAATTTTACGCGGTACTTTACTTAGAAATTAAGTATCACAAAACATATGATTAATATCGAAAAAATAGACACTTCATCATCAGGTTGTCATGTGAAATTATCAGATAGGAAAAGAGTCAATTTCGTGTGACAGTTATGTTCCTTAGAATCGAATGAGAAGTATTTGATAGTAAAGAAAACACACATTTTTCTCACGTATCGGTAGCAAGTCGGTGCGCGGCTGGGCTACAGACGTAGGACAGGGAAACTGCATCGCACCACTTCGCGATGGATCGCTCGCCTATTTGCGCGAACCCGCGCAGCGCCGCGTTCGCATCAGACCACTCACGTAGGACGAGGTGTTACCGGCAGCGAAATGTTTATGAAACGAAATGATTGCTATGTTTTGCCTCATGGCATCCTTGATGAATTCTTTCTAACAATGGATATTATGCAGGTTGTACACCCATATGCACAGTTTTCAGCTGCACTTGGTTTCGTACTCATTGCCAGTAAATCACACTGGACGTAAGTACAAAGAATATGAACGGACTAGATATCACACTTTGCCCTAGAACGATCTTTAACCTGAGATACAATAGAATAAATATTTACAGCCATTAATAACGGATGTAAGTGAACATTGCAAGCTGCAAGAGTGTTCATATGCATATAATACGCAAATAATATGAATGGGTCACTACGATCTGTAACAGAGCTTTTTTTCGTAGAGCCATGGCACCGTAAATAATTAAGTTTAAAACAGTTTTCATTAAACAAACAAAGTGACATAGTTGTTTCATGAGTAAGAAAATAATAATTTATGCAGAATGATGAATATATTTTTTAAGGTGTTTGATGTTATTTTGGAAATTCTGGAACATAAAGTTCTGAGTTAATTCAGCTTGGTCGATAAGGATTTTCTGATGTGATTTTAGTTTCCGATTGTAAATATCTACCTGCTCAAGGAGATTCATCCGTAACCCTTTTTCAGAAACGTGTAACACATGAAAATTATAAATTAGTGTCGGAAGTTCCATGCGGCTTTTCGCGGATGATGCTGTAGTATACAGAGAAGTTGCAGCATTAGAAAATTGTAGCGAAATGCAGGAAGATCTGCAGCGGATAGGCACTTGGTGCAGGGAGTGGCAACTGTCCCTTAACATAGACAAATGTAATGTATTGCGAATACATAGAAAGAAGGATCCTTTATTGTATGATTATATGATAGCGGAACAAACACTGGTAGCAGTTACTTCTGTAAAATATCTGGGAGTATGCGTGCGGAACGATTTGAAGTGGAATGATCATATAAAATTAATTGTTGGTAAGGCGGGTACCAGGTTGAGATTCATTGGGAGAGTGCTTAGAAAATGTAGTCCATCAACAAAGAAGGTGGCTTACAAAACACTCGTTCGACCTATACTTGAGTATTGCTCATCAGTGTGGGATCCGTACCAGATCGGTTTGACGGAGGAGATAGAGAAGATCCAAAGAAGAGCGGCGCGTTTCGTCACAGGGTTATTTGGTAACCGTGATAGCGTTACGGAGATGTTTAATAAACTCAAGTGGCAGACTCTGCAAGAGAGGCGCTCTGCATCGCGGTGTAGCTTGCTCGCCAGGTTTCGAGAGGGTGCGTTTCTGGATGAGGTATCGAATATATTGCTTCCCCCTACTTATACCTCCCGAGGAGATCACGAATGTAAAATCAGAGAGATTAGAGCGCGCACGGAGGCTTTCAGACAGTCGTTCTTCCCGCGAACCATACGCGACTGGAACAGGAAAGGGAGGTAATGACAGTGGCACGTAAAGTGCCCTCCGCCACACACCGTTGGGTGGCTTGCGGAGTATAAATTTAGATGTAGATGTAGATGAACAGGGTGATCAAGATGGCCAATGTGTGATGCAACGTTGGACTTGTTTCAGCTTTTGAGTCAGAGGTCACCAATAAGGTCTTTTTAGTCAGTTGCAAAGTTTCGCTCTATTTGTCCTACACAGGCACAGGAACAAGGGCAAGTGAGTGGAAAAAAATGGTTCAAATGGCTCTGAGCACTATGGAACTTAACTGCTGTGGTCATCAGTCCCCTAGAACTTAGAGCTACTTAAACCTAACTAACCTAAGGACATCACACACATCCATGCCCGAGGCAGGATTCGAACCTGCGACCGTAGCGGTCGCGCGGTTCCAGTCTGTAGCGCCTATAACCGCTCGGCCACTCCGACCGGCACGTGAGTGGACTTTCGAAGCCATTCTCTAGCGGATTTATTACTCTGAAGAATTTTATTTTCTAGTTTATTGCCTGTAATGAAGGATATTTTAATATTACGTGGTCTGCAAAACTTTCCTGGTTCGAATGACACTTTCCCAAAGAATGGAAGACAGACTAAATTTTGCACTTCATTTTTAGCATGCACTGGCGATGGTTGTTCTTTCAGTTTATTTTGTATTTGCTCAAGTAGGATGTTTATGTTGGCGGAATGGTATCTACTGTTTTGGGCTATAGATTTTAGTATATTCATTTTATTACAGTAATCTGCTTCACTGACAGGGATGTAGAGCATACAGAACACAGCTGACCCGAAGAAAATGATTTTATGTTGGTTCAGGTGGCATAAGGTGCTGTTAATGACAAAATCGGTGGTAGTGAGTTTTCTGTAGATTTGGAAAGTATATTTGTTGTTTTCGTGGTCTTCAGACTGGTTTGATCCAGCTCTCCATGCTACTGATCCTGTGCAAGTCTCTTGATCTCCGAACTACAACTGCAACCCACATCCTTCTGAAACTGCTTACCGTATTGATCACTTGGTCTCCCTCTACGATCCCTTCCCCCACCCCTGACCTAATCCCTTGGTACCTCATAATGTGTCCTATCAGTGAGCCCTTCTTCTTGTCAGGTTGTGCCACAACTTTCTTTCCTCATCACTCAAGTGTTCTGCCCATCTAATCTTTAGCATTCTTCTGTAGAATCGTATTTTAAAAGCTTCTGTTCTCTTCTTGTCTGAACTGTTTATTGCCAACGTTTCACTTCCATACATTTTTATTCTGTGTTAACAAATTTCTGTTCTTAAGAAACGCTTTTCTTGTCATTGTCAATCTACATTTTATATCCTCACTACTTCGGCCATGATCAGTTATTTTGCTGCCCAAATAGGAAAACTCTACTACTTTAAGGGTCTCGTTTCCTAATCTAATTCCCTCAGCATCATCTGATTTAATTCCACTACATTTCGTTATCCTTGTTTTGCTTTTGGTGATGTTCATCTTATATCCTCTTTCAAAGACACTGTCCATACCGTTCAACTACTCTTCCAAGTACTTTGCTGTCTCCGAGATAATTACAATGACATCGGCAAACCTGAAGGTTTTCATTTCTCTTCTATGGGCTGTAATCCCTACTCCAAATTTTGCTTTGGTTTCCTTTACTGCTTGCTCAAAGTGCAGATTGAATAACATCGGGGATGGGCTACAACCCTGTCTCATTCCCTTCTCAACCACTGCTTCCCTTTAATACCCCTCGACTCTTATAACTGCCGTCTGCCTTCTGTACAAGTTGTAAATAGCCTTTCGCTCCCTGCATTTTACCCCTGCTACCTTCAGAGTTTCAAAGAGAGTATTCCAGTCAACATAGCCATAAGGTTTATCTAATTGTACAAATGCTGTAAACGTTGGTTTGCCTTTCCTTAACCTGTCTTCTAAAAGAAGTACACGACTGGCCATTAAAATTGCTACACCACGAGGATGACGTGCTACAGACGCGAAATTTAACCGACAGGAAGAAGACGCTGTGATATGCAAATCATTAGCTTTTCAGCGCATTCACACAAGGTTGGCGCCGGTGGCGACACCTACAACGTGCTGACACGAGGAAAGCTTCCAACCGATTTCTCATACACAAACTGCAGTTGACCGGCGTTGCCTGGTGAAACGTTGTTGTGATGCTTCGTGTAAGGAGGAGAAATGCGTACCATCACATTTCCGACTTTGATAAAGGTCAGATTGTAGCCTATCCCGATTGCGGTTTATCGTATCGCGACATTGCTGCTCATGTTGGTCGAGATCCAATGACTGTTAGCAGAATATGGAATCGGTGGATTCAGGAGGGTAATACAGAACGCCGTGCTGGATCCCAACGGCCTCGTATCACTAGCAGTCGAGATGACAGGCATCTTATCCGCATGGCTGTAACGGATCGTGCAGCCACGTTTCGGTCCCTGAGTCAACAGATGGGGACGTTTGCAAGACAACAACCATCTGCACGAACAGTTCGACGAAGTTTGCAGCAGCACGGACTATCAGCTCAAAGACCATGGCTGCGGTTACCCTTGACGCTGCATCACAGACAGGAGCACATGCGATGGTGTACTCAACGACGAACCTGGGTGTACGAATGGCAAAACGTCATTTTTTCGGATGAATCTAGGTTCTGTTTACAGCATCATGATGGCCGCATCCATGTTTGGCGACATCGTGGTGAACGCACATCGGATGTGTGTATTCGTCATCGCCATACCGGCGTGATGGTATGTGGTGCCATTGGTTACACGTCTCGGTCACCTCTTGTTCACACTGACGCCACTTTGAACAGTGGACGTTACATTTCAGATGTGTTACGACCCCTGGCTCTACCCTTCATTCGATCCCTGCGAAACCTTACATTTCTGCAGGATAATGCACGACCACATGTTGCAGGTCCTGTACGGGCCTTTCTGGATTCAGAAAATGTTCGACTGCTGCCCTGGGCAGCACATTCTCCAGATCTCTCACCAATTGAAAACGTCTGGTAAATGGTGGCCGAGCAACTGGCTCGCCACAATACGCCAGTCACTACTCTTGATGAACTGTGGTATCGTGTTGAAGCTGCATGGTCAGCTGTACCTGTACACGTCATCCAAGCTCTGTTTGACTCAATGCCCAGGCGTATCAAGGCCGTTATTACGGTCAGAGGTGGTTGTTCTGGCTACTGATTTCTCAGGATCTATGCACCCAAACTGCGTGAAAATGTAATCACATGTCAGTTCCAGTATAATATATTTGTCCAATAAATACTGAACACCCGTTTATCATCTGCATTTCTTCTTGGTGTAACAATTTTAATGGCCAGTGCTGTATTAGGATCAGTATTTCCACGCCTGATCCTACATTTCTTCTGAATCCAACCTGATCTTCCCCGAGGTAAGCTTATACCAGTTTTTCCATTCTCCTACAAATATTTCGCCCAGTGTTTTGCAACCGTAACTTATTATACTGGTAGATCGTTAATAGTCACACTTTTTCGCACCTTCTTTCTGTGGAATTGCAATTATTATATTCTTCTTGAAGCGTGAGGGGACTTCGCCTGTCTGATACATCTTGCACACCGGATGGAAAAGCTTTGTCATGGTTGGCTCTCCAAAGGCCATCATTAGGCCTGACGGAATGCCGTCTATCCCCAGTATCTTCTTTCGACTAAGATCTTTCAGAGCTCTGTCAAATTCTTCTCGCAGTATATCTCCCATCTCATATTCACCTCCGTCCTCTTCCATTTCTGTAACATTTCTCTCAAGTGCATCTTCCTTCTATGGACCCTCTGTATACTCCTTCCATATTTCAGCTTTCCCTTCGTTGCTTAAGACTTGTTTTACATCTGACCTCTTGATATTCACAGAACTGCTTCTCTTTTATCCAGAGGCCTCTTTAATTTTCCTATAAGTGTTAGCCACCTTTCCCCCTCTAAGATGCCTCTAAACTCTTAAATTTGTCCTCTAGCCATTCCTGCTTAGCCATATTGCATTTCCTATCAGTCTCATTTCTTAGACGTTTGTATTCCCTTTCGCCTGCTTAATGTACTGCATTTTTATAGTTTCTCCTTTCATCAACTAATTTCAATATAACCTGTCTTATCCACAGATTTCTCCTGGGGCTGGTCTTTTTACTGGGTGACAATTATTGAACTGTATGAAAAAAACGTAAATTAGTTACAAACTACAGCGTGCACCCCCTTTATTCAACATGTAAACGTCACTACAGATATTGGGATTTACATTATGACATGTTCGAAATGCCTGCCATCATTGGCGATGATGTGGCGTAGACTAATAGCGACGTTCTGCATGACCCGCTGAAGTGTCAGAACATCGATGCTGTCTGTCACCTCGTGAATGGCTGTCTTCACTTCAGCAACGGTTTTGGAATTATTGCTGTACACCTTGTCTTTAATATAACTTCACAAAAAGGAGTCGCATGTACTCAGATCCAGAGAATATGAAGGTCAATCGACGCTCATGCCAGTGGCCTCTGAGTATCCCAGAGCCCGAATGCTGTTCTTAAAGTGCCCCTCCAGGACATCAAATACTCTTATGCTTCGATGGAGTCGAGCTCCGTCTTGCGTAAACCACATGTTCTCGAAATCAGGGTCACTTTGGATAATGGGGATCAAATCATCTTCGAAAACCTTCACATACCGTTCGGTAGTCACCATGCCATCAACGAATATCAAAAAATGGTTCAAATGGCTCTGAGCACTATGGGACTTAACATCTATGGTCATCAGTCCCATAGAACTTAGAACTACTTAAACCTAACTAACCTAAGGACATCGCACAACACCCAGTCATCACGAGGCAGAGAAAATCCCTGACCCCGCCGGGAATCGAACCCGGGAACCCGGGCGCGGGAAGCGAGAACGCTACCGCACGACCATGAGCTGCGCACTCAACGAATATCGCACCGATTATTCCGTGACTGGACACTGCACACCATACAACCACCCGTTGAGGGTGAAGAGACGTATCGACCGGGAAATGTGGATTCTCAGTCGCTCAAATGGGCCAGTTTTGCTTATTGACGAACCAATCCAAATGGAAGTGGACTTCGTCGCTAAACCAAACCATACTCACATCACAGTCCTGTTCGCCAATTCTGTGGACTATAGTGTTGGCGAAACACTACAAACTGGAGTTTGAATTTTGTATGGGAAGAGATGCAGGTCTTCAACAACTATTTGTCGCAGTGTCTCCCGGTTGATTCGCACCTGTTGTGCAGCTCGTCTGATCGATTTCCTGGGGCTGGTTTGGAACACAGTGCGTGTCTTCTTGATGTTTTCAGGCGTTTTCAACATTTTTGGATGACCGACATTGCCAACACTCTTATCACGAACACAACCCATTCTCTCAAACTTTCGAATCAAACTCTTGATCGCACACTTGGACCGGCTATTTTCAGCCTTAACTCGGTCACAAACCTCCTTTGAGCCTCAGTTGGGCTGTTATTGCGCGCATAGTCGGCTTTCGCTGTACCGTGACGATATCAAGTGCAAATGGCCGACAACAACAAGGCGCGTGCGTATGTGAATACTAATTCCAATCAGGTCCGGGGGCCAACCGTGGAAAAAGAATGTTCAAATGTGTGTGAAATCTTATGGGACTTAACTGCTAAGGTCATCAGTCCCTAAGCTTACACACTACTCAACCTAAATTATCCTAAGGACAAACACACACACCCATGCCAGAGGGAGGACTCGGGCCTCCGCCGCGATCAGCCGCACTGTCCATGACTGCAGCGCCCCAGACAGCTCGGCTAATCCCGCGCGGCTCCAACAGTGTAGTTTGAACATCCTAAATCAAATCATTCAGGAGTTACGACGATTTTTTTTAGTATAGTTCAATAATTGTCACCTTGTACATGTTTGGTGCCTTCACTATTTTATCTATCACAGTTGCCCATTCGTCTTCTACTGTATTACTTTCCCATGTTCTTGTCTATTGCTGCGTAATACTCCCTCTGAAACTCTCAGCAACATCTGGTTTTGTCAACTTATCCAGTTCCCATCTCCTTAATTTCCTACCTTTTTGCAATTTCTTCAGTTTTAATCTACAGTTCATAACCCGTAGCCGCGCGGAATGACCGTACTGTTTGAGGCGCCATGTTACGGACTACGCGGCCCCTCCCACCGGAAGTTCGAGTCCTCCCTCGGGCATGGGTGTGTGTGTTGTTCTTAGCATAAGTGAGTTTAAGTTAGTTTCAAGTAGTGTGTAGGTCTAGAGACCGATGACCTCAGCATTATGGTACCTTAGGTATTCACACACATTTGAACATTTTTGAACATAACCAGTAAATTGTGGTCCCAGTCGACATCTGCCCTTGGCAATGTCTTAATATTTTAAATCTGGTTCTGAAATCTCTGTCTTACCACTAGACGAGTATAATCACTCTGAAACCTGGTGTCTCCAGGTCTCTTCCATGTGTACAACCTTCTTTCGTGATTCTTAAATCAAGTGCTAACGACGTTAAATTATGCTCTGTACAAGATTCTACCACTCACATCTACTATTTTTCCTTCTCTTCATTTTCCTAGTATGGGATTCCAGTCCCCAATCACTATTAAACTTTCCTACTATTTTTTCTTCTCTTCCTTTTCCTACTATGGAATTCCAGTCCCCAATCACTACTAAATTTTCGTCTCGCTTAGCAATCAGAATAATTTATTTTATCTCATCATACGTTTGGCAACGGCCTTGCCGCAGTGGATACACCGGTTCCCGTGAGATCACCGACGTTAAGGACTGTCGGGCTTGGCCGGCGCTTGGATGGGTGACCATCCAGCCGCCATGCGCTGTTGCCATTTTTCGGGGTGCACTCAGCCTCGTGATGCCAATTGAGGAGCTACTCGACCGAATAGTAGCGGCTCCGGTCAAAGAAAACCATCATAACGACCGGGAGAGCGGTGCGCTGACCACACGCCCCTCCTATCCGCATCCTCACCTGAGGATGACACGGCGGTCGGATGGTCCCGGTGGGCCACTTGTGGCCTGAAGACGGAGTGCATTCATCACACGTTTCTTCAATCTCCAGATCATATAAACTTGTATGACAGTGGTGGATGTGGTTTTCGCGTCTGTCTTGGCTACAATAATGCTTTCACTGTGCAGTTCATCGTAGTTACCCGCATTCTTATTTTCTTACTCATTTTAAACCTGCTCCTGCATTACCCTATTTGATTTGGTATTTGAAACCCTGTACTGACCCGATCAGGAGACCTGCATCTCCTGGCAGGGAACTTCACTAAGTCGCACTATATCTAAATTTAAATTATCCATTTCCTTCCTTTAAATTTTCTATCCTATCTGTCCGATTAAGGGATGTAACATTCAACGCTTCGATCCTTAGAACACCAGTTTTGTTTTTCCTGACGACGACATCCTCCTAAGTAGTCTTCAACCGGATATAGGAATGAAGAACTATTTTGATACCGGAATATTTTACCTAAGGGTTTACCCATACAGTAGAGCTGCATACCCCTGGAAAAAATTACGGTTATCGTTTCCCCTTGCTTTCAGCCATTCGCAGTACCAGCACAGCAAGGCCATTTTGATTGATGTTCGAGGCCAGATCAGTCACTCACCCAGATTGTTGCCCCTGAAATTACTGAAAAGGCTGCTGCTTCTCTTCAGGAACCACACGTTTGTCTGGCCTCTCAACAGATACCTCTCCGTTGTGGTTGCACACACGGTACGGCCATCTGTGTCACTGCGGCACGTAAACCTCCCCACCAACGGCAAAGTCCATGGTTCATGGGGTAGGGGGGATACTGGTTACTGTCACTGTAAACAGTTGTGTCAAGGAAATTAATGCGTTGTGTTAGAATATGCTCTTTGGATGAATTTTACTCATTTCATCAGCTACGTTATTTTGTGCCTACTCTGCGCCTTTGAAAAGTTCTATAGCGTTTATAATTGTATAATGTATAATTTTACCTGTAAATTTTGGACAGATTAAAAAGAAATTTTGTTCTAGGGTATGCATAAATATATCATCAAGAAGGCCTGCAATACTGCTGTCTATTGCAAGATCATTGATTTCCATATAAAAAGTGCCCTTGAAGGAAAAATGCTATGTAAGAGTATAAAATCAAGTAATATGATGTATTCATAAATTTCTGCATTCCTCAGCTGTATGTACTTCATTTAATTCCTTTGTATTAATGAGAGAGTGTGTCCCCAGGGAATATTTATTATATCAAAGGACACAAATGTTGTTGTGGGTGGTACTGCTAGATCTTATGAACTTCTCTTGGTCCTTTGGGCGTGATCTGTTTTTAGTTCTGTAATATCGTTAGCTTCAAAACATTCAAGTGTGTTGTTACTGTAGTCTATTTGGTACACGGCTGTGTTGTTTTTATCTGTCGTTATTGTAAGGCCGTCATGACTGGCTAGATTATTATCTTTGTTTGTAGCAATGTTCTGTTCACTGTGGATTGATATCAGCTCGCCGGCCGGTGTGGCCGAGTGGTTCTAGGCGCGTTAGTCTGGACCCGCGCGACCGCTACGGTCGCAGGTTCGAATCCTGCGTCGGGCAAGGATGTGTGTGATGTCCTTAGGTTAGTTAGGTTTAAGTAGTTCTAAGTTCTAGGGGACTGATGACCTCAGATGTTAAGTCCCATAGTGCTCAGAGCCATTTGAACCATTTTTTTTATATCAGCTCTTGTAATGAAGGCACGTGCCACGTTTACTAGGTCTCCTGCCATCTCCTTCTCCCCCTTTGCCAATCCTCCTGATACAATATTCATTGATAATGTCAGAAATAGTTTTTTATGCTGGATAGTGAAAGCTATGTGCATTTGAATATACAGGGTGTTTCAAAAATGACCGGTATATTTGAAACGGCAATAAAAACTAAACGAGCAGCGATAGAAATACACCGTTTGTTGCAATATGCTTGGGACAACAGTACATTTTCAGGCGGACAAACTTTCGAAATTACAGTAGTTACGATTTTCAACAACAGTAGGCGCTGCAAGTGATGTGAAAGATATAGAAGACAACGCAGTCTGTGGGTGCGCCATTCTGTACGTCGTCTTTCTGCTGTAAGCGTGTGCTGTTCACAACGTGCAAGTGTGCTGTAGACAACATGGTTTATTCCTTAGAACAGAGGATTTTTCTGGTGTTGGAATTCCACCGCCTAGAACACAGTGTTGTTGCAACAAGACGAAGTTTTCAACGGAGGTTTAATGTAACCAAAGGACCGAAAAGCGATACAATAACGGATCTGTTTGAAAAATTTCAACGGCCTGGGAACGTGACTGATGAACGTGCTGGAAAGGTAGGGCGACCACGTACGGCAACCACAGAGGGCAACGCGCAGCTAGTGCAGCAGGTGATCCAACAGCGGCCTCGGGTTTCCGTTCACCGTGTTGCAGCTGCGTTCCAAATGACGCCAACGTCCACGTATCGTCTCATGCGCCAGAGTTTACACCTCTATCCATACAAAATTCAAACGCGGCAACCCCTCAGCGCCGCTACCATTGCTGCACGAGAGACATTCGCTAACGATATAGTGCACAGGATTGATGACGGCGATATGCATGTGGGCAGCATTTGGTTTACTGACGAAGCTTATTTTTACCTGGACGGCTTCGTCAATAAACAGAACTGGCGCATATGGGGAACCGAAAAGCCCAATGTTGCAGTCCCATCGTCCCTGCATCCTCAAAAAGTACTGGTCTGGGCCGCCATTTCTTCCAAAGGAATCATTGGCCCATTTTTCAGATCCGAAACGATTACTGCATCACGCTATCTGGACATTCTTCGTGAATTTGTGGCGGTACAAACTGCCTTAGACGACACTGCGAACACCTCGTGGTTTATGCAAGATGGTGCCCGGCCACATCGCACGGCCGATGTCTTTAATTTCCTGCATGAATATTTCGATGATCGTGTGATTGCTTTGGGCTATCCGAAACATACAGGAGGCGGCGTGGATTGGCCTCCCTATTCGCCAGATATGAACCCCTGTGACTTCTTTCTGTGGGGACACTTGAAAGACCAGGTGTACCGCCAGAATCCAGAAACAATTGAACAGCTGAAGCAGTACATCTCATCTGCATGTGAAGCCATTCCGCCAGACACGTTGTCAAAGGTTTCGGGTAATTTCATTCAGAGACTACGCCATATTATTGCTACGCATGGTGGATATGTGGAAAATATCGTACTATAGGGTTTCCCAGACTGCAGCGCCATCTGTTGTTGACAATTGTAACTACTGTAATTTCGAAAGTTTGTCTGCCTGAAAATGTACTGTTGTCCCAAGCATATTGCAACAAACGGTGTATTTCTATCGCTGCTCGTTTAGTTTTTATTGCCGTTTCAAATATACCGGTCATTTTTGAAACACCCTGTAGGTGAGTAGTGTTGATTTCCTGTACACTGTCTGGTTCCGTTGACTATTGGATTCAAACGTGTAGAGACTAAAACGGGCCATCTTTATGGCTTTCCATATAATGCGTCGTCAATACGTCTATATAAAAAAGTGCCAACTGTAAAAGAGGCTTAATCGAAGTCTTTTCCGCGAACTTCCGAAAAATAACTGGCCATTGCTGGTAGTACTGGAGGTCCTATCGTCTTAAAATGTCCCATTTCCTGATACCTGTTGTTATGCGTCCTTTTAACACATACATGATCAGTGTTATAATTTTCTGAACAAACTGGCTCGCTAGAGCTGCAAAATGTCTTCAATTACCATGTTTGTAAACAACGACTCCACATCCAGACTGACCATAACATCTTCACTCAGACCCTTAGTTATTTCAATAAAGGCCTCCAGAACGCGTACTTGGTGATCACACACATGCTAATATCCGGCCGTTGTGGCCGAGCGGTTCTAGGCCCTTCAGTACGGAACCGCGCTGCTGCTACGGTAACAAGTTCGAATCCTGCCTCGGGCATGGAGGTGTGTGATGTCGTTAGGTTAGTTAGGTTTAAGTAGTTCTAAGTCTAGGGGACTGATGACCTCCGATGTGCTTAGAGCCATTTAAACCACATGCTAATAATGATTCAAACATTTAGAAAGTTTGAGACTTGAAGATACTACAGTGTTGTAAAATGGTCCCGAGCAGCGCCCAGTCTTTATGAATATTTGACAGCCTATAAAGTTTAGGTTGTCGAAAGAGGGTTGTGGTGAGAAGAGGGGGGAGGGGCAGAGGAGGGAGAAGAGAGCAGACGTGGAAATAAGCCCGTGACAGCGTGATCTAGGAGTTTTCGTTCTCGACATGCCATACGGCTGATCGCATCTGAGAACAGTAAATGGTGTTCTAGCACTCGTGACATCAGTTCTTGCATGGAGGAAACAGCTGCAATATTCTGCCTATCAGCCGGAGAGATGAGTAAGTTATCATCTCATACGCTCAAAGATATAAAAGATAAATTTTCGTTAAATTCAGTTCATTCACTCAGATCTGAGTTAGGTGTCTCATTGTTCTATCACTCTTAGAGTAAGAGCAAATTCGAGCTCTTTGTTCAGTGCCAACTGACACTTTAATCGAAATATTTATTCTTCAGCTCAATATCTTTTTGTTATTCACAGTTGGATGCAATTGCTTAGTTCCTGTGGCATGGCTGAAAAATGCTTTTTTTTTTATCTGACAGATATCTTTTACTCAAGCCCATACCCTGCTGAACCCAATCAGAAAGAGGACACTCCCCCATTAAAAACAAATGGCGTTGCACCTTATGATCCATTTAGATTTCATGACCAACATTTTTCTGTGGCGGAAACCACAGGTTGTGCTCTTGTTACAGACCGTACCGAAACAGGACGCATCTTCTCAGAGCGCAGCACCTAAAGGCCGAGCCAAAAAACTCTTTATTATTCTTCTGATGAACATCAGGCAAAAAGTAATAAAGAACCAGGACATTCAAAAACTGCTGCTCCCGTTAATCCGAAACGTTGTCTAAGGATTTTCCATTTTAAACCATTGCCTAAAAGAGGCTATGACTGAAAGGAATGTCAGAATGTTTAAAGTTCAAGTGTTTTAATAACGTTACCTGCAAAGGCAACATTGGTTGTAAGGACGTGCACAACGTGGAACAAGAACATTTAAGACAACAGAGAAACTTCCAACGAAGATATAGTACAGGCCTCTGCACATGATCAGATTTGGGTTGACTGTCGACCAAAAGAATGTATACAATGTTGCAGATGCTAGACCTGAGTTTTGTTGTTGGAAATCCCTGCTTTAAGTTTTTGTTAATTTTCGGCACAATAATCCATTCACTAAATACTATTCAATAGGAAATATCCTGCAGTGTTTAGTTAATATACTGTTTTATACATTACAATGATGAAAATGTATGTATTGTTTTTAAATAAAAATTTATGGAACTAGGCACTATAACAAGAAATCAGATCTAATACTTGCAAAGAAAAACAAACCGCCGGCGGGTGTGGCCGAGCGGTTCTAGGCGCTTCAGTCTGGAACCGCGCGATCGCTACGGTAGTAAGTTCGAATCCTACCTCGGTCATGGATGTGTGAGATGTTCTTAGGTTAGTTAGGTTTAAGTAGTTCTAAGTTCTAGGGGACTGATGACCTCAGATGTTGAGTCCCACAGTGCTCAGAGCCATTTGAACCATTTGAAAAACAAACCGTCTCCATAACGGAGTGGTTAACACTGACGCCGATCTCTTCTGATCGTTTCCATTTACTAGAATTCGGGCATTGGCTTTCGTCCTACTGAACTGCGCTGCGTAGTTGTAATATTACTAGTGAAAAATTATATATACGTCAGGGAAAAGAATACTTTGAAAATTTATAAGGTAAATATTGAACGTGTTTAGTTTAAAAAGGTGTTTAACATACATCCCAACAAATAAAACTAAAATTATCATTTTCTAAACAGGTAATTAAACATTTTCACTTATTTTTTAACTATGTCTGAGGAAACTCACATTGGTGGCGATCCTGCAGCTGTACTAAATTTACAAAATTTAATCGCAATTGCGTATCCTTTCTGGCATTAGCTGCATTAGGTATGAAGATATGTTCATAGCTAATGCAGCTAGTATGCGAAATATTCGGCAATTGCGAATGAATTTCATAAAATTATATTTTTGTTTGTGGCAACACAATGTTACAAAATTTTGAGCCCGTTTATCTTATTAGTAACAGGTTAGTTGAAATATAACCCACTATGTCTAGCGCCTTAACACTCGCCCTTCAGGAGAATGATGCAAAGTTTCCACACCCGGCGAGCAAGATAGCAACAAGTATAAAGGGCTGCGGGCTTAAAAGGAGAGAGACGAATTGCACGCTAGGGGGCTGCGTATACTCGCTAAAGCGGCCACTGTGATTATACAGATTCTTGGAAGCTTATCCAACTCCTTTTCTTTCTCCATAATAGAGCTCGCCATTCCTGGACGTTTTCAAATGAACCCGTCTCTACTTTGCAATGAATTGCTGCAGTATGCAGAAGCCGCCACTCGCATTACTGCATAAATATCTACAGGTAATCCTCCATCATTAAAGACATAAAATAGATAATACACTCTTTATCGTTAACTCATCATTATAATTCGTCACAAACGAATTGAATCGTGTTCCCTGCACAGAAATTGTATGTGAACGTGGAAAAAAAGTGCTTCAGTAATGGCTATATTGAATATAACTTTACTGAAAATCAAAATTTAATAAGAAGTCCGTCAACAGCAAGACGAAGTTCAAGAAATGTACGCTACAGATGATTCCCAAACATATTTTTATTTCTGAATTTATGTATGATTTCAGTTACAGATGCTGAGCCTTGCATATGATCAATCGCCAGAACATTTCCAAGACATACCTGTCAGTAACGTGTAGTTTCTACAGAATCGAAGTACACGCAGGAGCTCATAGGACATACTAACGATAACTTATAAATCTGATGCACTAACATACTAAAATGAACTTTATTGTGGTTAAAAACCTTCTACAATTAGTTATGTAAACAAAAAGAAATGCTCAATTGAAAAAAATTTCACCTGGTTATATATTGTTATAATCACCGTACAGGATAACTTTGTTAGTCCCAAAACGTTCCCAAAAATGACCCATTTTGTGGAAACAGCGTCAATCGGACATGGCATTTGGGAAATATTCCTTGCGGTAGTTGGTGGTGATTTAAGCTATACAGTCTTCACTGTGAAGTGTTATGTAACTTTTGCTACAGAAAGTACACCATAACTTTTTATAACTTGTAAATATTGAAGTCGGATTCATCAGTTTCAAGAAATTGCGATGCGATCTTGAGCTAACAGACACGTATTCATAGTCTCTGGATTTCCCAACGGCTTTGACAGCAGTTGCCTACAGAGCATGCAACCCACCTAACGTTCAATGTTTGCGTGTAGCCTACAGCTCTGTGAGCACTTGCGTAGAACTTTGCCGGTAGAAAAACAAGACTAAAGCCAGTTCAGCCCTCAGACAAGCTTAACTAATTTCTAATGAGACGACTGCGTGTTTTCATTTGTGCAAGCTGGTTGCCGATGGAAAGGAAACTAAGTAAATTTTTTTGACCTAAGCAAACAATGGTCTTAATATAATTCACCTACCGCCCTACTTTGTTTCGACAAAATAGTCTCAAGTTGCTAACGTATATTTTAGCTTTAAGCACAGCAAAGAAGGTGGTAAAACTGCTTTGTTGCCCGTTGCGAGAAACCGTAGCGTAATCACACGAAGTTTCCAACACTTTCCGTGATAATTTCTGTAGTTTTTTTGTAAATTCGTGATAAGATCTTATGGGACCAAACTGCTGAGGTCACCGGTCCCTAAGCCTACACTCAACTTAATCTAATTTAAACTAACTTACGCTAAGGACAGCACACACACACACACACACACCCATGCTCGAGGGAGGACTCGAACCTCTGACGGGGGTAGCCGCGGTGCGAACCGTGACAGGACGCCTAAACCGCGCGGCTACCCCGTGCGGCTGTAGTTCTTTTCTTTTGTTATTTATTGAAAAATATATTTGAAAAAGTCCTTCGTTTCGTTCACGGTCTAGAACTGTTTATGCCTTAGTTAGCAGTTACAATAAAATATTTTTATGTTACTCTCAATATAGGATGGTACAGCAAAGCTCTTCTACTCAAATGTTTCCGGAACCGTTAACCCAGTAAATACCAGTGGTTTCTGCCTGAAACCACCATTTTATTGATTTTGTTTTGAAGTGCAACTGCCTCTAGCATGAGACTGCCGATGGTGTTGCAAAACAGACACATATAATGCTACACTGAGATATT